>NC_044395.1:82574218-83235052 GCF_006542625.1 Nomascus leucogenys | reverse complement strand
ATACCAATTTACTGAAATATGTCAATCAGTAAGTGTTCACTTCAACCCATGACTGCCTGCATTTGAGTAGAAGTTTTCTGGAAGAGGACTGAAGTAATGACAATTGATGATGCCTTATAGAAAAGATTGGAGAAACTATATGACAATTATGGCATCTAGAAGAGATTGGAGGAACTAGGATCGGGGGCTGTTTCAGAATCCAAATGGGAAGAAATCTGGGCCTTAAACCAGAGTACTGGTCATGAGACAGGATAAATCCAGCCAAACTGACAGAATAAAATTGTCTTTAAAAGGAAATTTTAATAAGAAACTGGTTTTCAAGGAGGCGGCTGTTAAATTAGGAGGGGAAGTCTGTTTAAATTTTATACATGGAGTGCGCTAGTAAGAATATAAAACATTTTTTAAAAGTTAGTAACTCAAGGTTCAAGGTTCGAACTTGTCTGAAATGGGCTTTCAAATATTCTTCAGAATTTATAACTCAATGCCAAATGTATTCAACTAATACATATGTTAAAGTGCACACTACACGTCTTACTTTTGACTAATGAGATTTCAAATCCACCCTGATTCACTCCCGTTTACAGAAGGAAATTAAACAATTGATTGGTTACTTCCTTCGCTGCATACGGACACCTTGATTGGCCAGCTGCCGTGGCTAGGCAACCAGGCGGAGAATCTTTGGAACAAGTAGCAGACTTCATCACAGCAGGAGCCGTGAGGCAAGAAGCTCTGGGATCAATTAAAATGCCAGGCTTTTCCAGGCTGGTTTCCAGCGCATCTGTGCATGATTCCACATAAATTTAGGGAATTAGAGATCAGACAAAGGTAAACATTTCTGTGCTTTGCTTAGCATTGATTTAGAATGCGAAGATGAAATATACCACAATCATCCAGCCTGGAGGGGGTTTACACCTTCAGCTGATTTTTTTCCCTCCTCAATTGCTTTATTATTTTAGGTATGTTGTAATCGAAGGCTGCTTAAATCATCTGTGTGTTCCTTTGGGGAGGGGAGGAGAAAAAGAAACAAAAGAAAAACCAGTTCCTACTTTCATAGACTAAACAGCAGAATGACTCATTCTTTAATTTTATAATCACACCTCTTAAAAGAAGAAATTATTAATGATCTTCATTTTCCAGCTATTTGGTTTCCTGAGCTTCGGTTAGATAAAAAGCTCACTCGTGTCCTCCTAGAAAATGAAAGACCGTTTCGCCCTTAAGTCTGGAAAGTCTAACCTTTTGTGGAGTCTTCTCTGCCTTTTTTGTTGTTGTTGTTGTTGTTGTTTGTTTGTTTTTTGTTTTCTGTTTGTTTTGTTTGTGTCCTTAGTACAGAAGGTCTTTTACTGCCTGTGTGTTGGAGAGAGGTTTAACTTCCGCACTTCTTTGTACCTGGGGTGAGGTGAGGGTTAGAGGTTTATCTTTGAAGTACCAAGCAGCATGACAAGGACAGTACAGAGATGGGAAAAGTACAGACAAGTGGCTGGAGATAATGACAAGGCAAACAAATATCATGAACAGCAAATTATAGATTTTAAAATCGTATGGAAAAAGACAATTCCTTGATATCACAGAGGTAGCACAGACTTAACCTTTTATTAAACAACAAGAAGAAAAGCAGAAAGCCATCAGTTTTTAGCTGAATGTTAGGAAGGAATCAGAAGTGGGGCTTTAAGCCATCTTCTAAATGAACATGACCAACTCAATATCTTATACTCTATTTCCACACCGGTAATAAGTGTTACAAAGATGTCCAAAGTTCTTTTCAGCTTTATAGTTGTAAAATTCTGTGAATTAATTCAAAATTTTAGAAAAGCTGAGGAGAAAATTAACATTTATTGAGCTCTTAGGGCTGGGCTCAATGCACATTTACTCTATTTTTTAAAATCCTGTGAGGGAGACAGTATCTCAATTCTACAGGTGAGGAACCTGATGTTTTCATACAATGACAAATGACAAAGCTCTTGTCTTTCTATCAATCAAGCTCATGTTATTTCTACTCTCTCCACCCTCTGAATTACGTCATCCTCAAGAATTCTGATAAATTCTTATAAATCCTTATAAATGAGGACTACCCACCTAAAGTTTGACTTAGGTGAAATAAGTCATTCGTTCTATATGTTTTATAAACATAAGTGCAGTGTAATATAAATCTATAATGACCACTTCCAGGAGAACATAAAAGCTTAAGAAAATATCAGTTTAAGCATCTCTTTTCATTTGGTCAGCAGACTGTGTGAGAAATGGCAACCTCCCAACAGAACACAATATATGAGAGGGTTGAGAGTCGGACTCTCAAGTCTGGTATTCCAACTCTAGGTACCTTCAGAGTAGGGTAATACAGATCTTGCCAAAGTACATGGTGAAATATTTTAATGCGAGAGTGAGTGTAGGTTAAAACTCCAGCAGCTTGGAGTTTTAATATTCTGTCATCCACGAGTGCCTGTAATTAATGCTGCTTACATTCAGTTGGCATATTTATGACTTGAGTTTCCTCCTTATATCCATTCTTCAGTTTTTCCCTACCTATTAGCAGTGCTCAGAGACCAGGGAGTAATTGACTGCAATTCAGTGGAAGCAGAAAAAATTGCCTAAGAAGACATCAATAAAAGAATGATTTCCATAAAGGAACAATTACTTCTGCTACATTCTTTGAGCTGATAGAAATCTAATTTTAAAAGTTCTTCATTAGTTTAGAAAAATTCTGCTTCTTCTCAGAGTGAGTTTTGCTTTGCTTTTGCTTCTTTAGAAAGAAGAGTTCCTCGATAATACAATGCTAGATGGTAAATCGCTATCTTAGTTCCCTACCAGAAAAGGATCATACCCCTGAAGCTTCAGAAATCACTGCCCCCATGGCTTCTGTTGGAGCTCTGCTCTGTCAAAAGCTGATGCTCTCTGAACTGCCTTTGGGCGATTCTTTTTCTTCTCCTTCTTCTTTTTATTTATGTTTTTTTTTTGAAGAATAGCACAAATTTACAGCTGAATAGCTTTATCATTCTGTCCTGTAGAAGCTAAGAAATTTGAAAGTCTTCCTTTATTTCCATTTATTCCACTCTCTCTGTCCCTTTTAATTCAAATTGGCTGTGATTCCACTCTCTCTGTCCCTTCAAATTGGCTGTATCTTTGCTGTATAACCCCATCTCTATTCCTGGCCTCTGTTGAGATAGCTGATTAGGTTCATGGTTCATACCATCACTTATCAACTTATCAAAATGTTGGTCAGTTATCCCCTTGGTGTTCTCTTATGGGCATACCTTCTCATTTTTACAACATAGATAGGCTGAGAGTTTTCAACATCTTTAAGTTCTGGTTCCTTTTTGCTTAACAATCTCATCTTTCATTCATTTCCCTCTCCTCTCATTTCACTATAAGGAGTCGAGGAACCAAGATGCTCCTTCAACGCTTTGCTTAGAAATCTCTCTAGCTAAATATCCAATTCTATCACTCACAAGTTCTGCTCTCCACAAAACACTAGAATACAAACACATTTCACCTGATTCTTTGAAACTTTATAACAAAGAACACCTTTCGTTCACTGTCCAATAATATGTTTCTCGTTTTCATCTAAGACTTCTCTAGAATGGCCTTTATCATCCATATTTCTACCAACTTTCTGTACATGATTATTTGTGTATTCTTCAAGATGGGCACTTTCTCTATAGTTATTTTCCTTTTTTTCTGAGTACTTAACAGATTCATCTTTCATATTCCCTTCATCCCAATATTGGCTTTTTCTAGCACGCACCTCAATCTCTTCCAGCATCTACCCATTACCCAGTTCCAAAACTGCTTCCACAATTTTATGTATTTGTTATAGTGGCACCCTATTTCTTGGTAATAATTTCTGTCTCAGTTTAGGTAGCAATAACAGAATATCATAGACTAGGTGACTTAAAAATATTAATTGATTTCTTACAGTTCTGGAGGCTGGGAAGTCTAAGATCAGGGTGACAAAATGGTTAGGTTCTGATAAACCGCAGTGGCCCTCTGCCTAGTTTGCATGTGGCCTTCTTGCTGAGTCCTCACATGGGAGGAGGAGAGGAAGAGAAAGATAGAGACAGAAAAAGAGAGAGAAACAGACACAAAGAAAGGAAGATCAATAATGATCCAGGGAAGGTGCATTGCACTTATTGCTAATTTTGCACAAAATGTATATTCACAAATATGTAAGAAGAGACTTCTGATTTTGGCAACATGAATAACATCCAACACAGACTCCTCATCCCCTCAAAAACACACTATAGTAGAAGTTAACAATAGCAAGAACAAATGCACACAAATGAATAGGTGTACTCAGGAGAATGAGCAAAAATCCAAAATTTTACAAAAAAAAAAAAGAGAGAACTCAAAAGAAAAAGGTAAGCAATTTTATTAACCCTGTAACATCCTAGGAAGGAGAAAACCCTGATATAGGCCCTATAATCTAGTACTTAGGGTATATTTCTTAGGGATAGAAAAACAGTGGTTTAAAGCTGAAACTTGGGGCCTTGAGTAAAGCTGAAGAGCATTAGAGCAGCCTCCTTCATGTAAGTGAGACTAAAAAGAACCAATCCATAAAAAAGCAAGAAAACTTGACTCTGATTGGGTCTTATAGTGTGAAAAAGTCTCCAATTAGCAACCTAAACTCTGAGCCTATTCCACATGCAGGTGTGGAGTCAAATTTTAGCTATCTTCTATTAATCTATATATTTGTCATATTGAACTACCACAGCAAGACACCTTAGCCTGCTTAAGCAACAGAAATTTATTTTCCCATGGTTCTGAAGGCTGGAAGGCCAAGATCAAGGTTCTGGTCAATTTGGTTTTGATGAGGGCTTTCTTCCTGGCCTGCAGTTGGTTGCCTTTCACTATGTCCTCAGGTGGTTTTTCCTTGGTGTATGCAGGTGGGAGGCAAAGAAAGAATGAGAGATGATCCACATAATTAGGAAATGCAAATTAAAACTACAAAGCCATACCATTTCACATTGACTAGAATGTCAATAATAAAAAAAAGACAGTATTATTAACGGTGAGAATGTGTAGAA
The DNA here is from genome assembly GCF_006542625.1 of Nomascus leucogenys. NCBI lineage: Eukaryota > Metazoa > Chordata > Mammalia > Primates > Hylobatidae > Nomascus > Nomascus leucogenys. Next base: position 83,230,034 of record NC_044395.1, on the reverse strand, counting down.
AATGGAACTCCCACATATTGGTGGAAATGTAAAACTGGTACAGCCAGTTTGGAAAAGTTTAGTGTTTATTAAAAAGTTAATCATAAACTTACTGAATTAGTTTCCTACAGCCATCATAACACAATATCACAGACTAAGAGACTTAAATAACAGAAATTAATTTTCTGACAGTAATGGAGGTTGAAAGTCCAAGATCAAGATGTTGGCAGTTTTGGCTTCTCTTGATGCCTTTTTGATTGCAGACATTGGGCTTCTCATTGTGTTCTCACATGGCCTTTCTTCTGTGCACATGTCTTCCTAGTGTCTCTTCCTCTTTTTATAAAGATACCACTCATATTGGGTTAAGGTCCCACTCTTATGACCTTGTGTCACCTTAATTAACTCTTTAAAGATGCTATCTCCAAATATAGTCACATATACATTTTGGCAGAACACAATTTAGTCCATTACAAATACAATCCAGAAACTCCACCCCTACTTATCTACCAAAAGGAAATGGAATATATGTTTACACATATATTTTACACATATAAAGACATTTATGTGAATGTCACAATAACATTACTCTTAGTGGCTATAAACTTGAAATAATTTTAATGTCTGTGAACTGGTGAATACATAAACAAAATGTGGTCTATCTATCCAATGGAATAATAGCCATAAAAAAACTACTCGTTGATGCCACAACATGGAAAAATCTCAAAGCCATGGTAAGTTAAAGCAGCCCCTCACAAAAAACTACATATTGTATGATTACATTCATATGAAATATCCAGAAAAGACAAATCTATTGAGACAGAAAATAGATCAGTGTTTGCCTGAAGCTAGTTGTGGTACTAGAAATTAATCACAAAAGTGCACAAAGGAACTTTTGGGAGGGATATAAATGTTTTAATATCAGATTGTGGTGATGGCTGCTCAACTCTATAAATGTCCTAGAAGTCATTGAATTGTATATTTAAAAATGAGTGAATTTTATGTTATAAATTATACCTTAAGCCAGTGCAGCAGCTTATGCCTGTAATCCCAGACTTTGGGAGGCTGAGGTGGGCAGATCACCTGAGGTCGGGAGTTCAAGATCAGCCTGACCAACATGGAGAAACCCTGTCTCTAAAAAAATACAGAAACCCTATCTCTACAAAATTAGCCAAGTTTGGTGGCGCATGCTTGTAATTCCAGCTACTTGGGAGGCTGAGGCAGAAGAATTGCTTGAACCCAGGAGGCAGAGGTTGTGGCGAGCTGAGATTGTGCCATTGCACTGCAGCCTGGGCAATAATAGTGAAACTCTGTCTCAAAAAAAAAAATTATACCTTAAAAAAGCTGTGAGGAAAAAGAAGCATTTAAGGAAGGAAATAGCATAGGTGTTCATAATCCTTGCACTTTCTCCTTCTCCTTCTCCATATGCCACATTCCTTTCTGAAAATGACCTGCTTATTTTCCAAGTATTTCTGGTCATTTTTTTAAAAAAGAAACTTTGAAATGAGCTATTGATCATGAGCCCTTGATCTCAAGAGAAATTACACAGTCAGTGGTGACTTTCTCTTATGGAAGCATTCATTACATGGCATCTGTTCTTTTTTTTTTTTTTTTAGCACTGTTTTGTTTTGATTCAAAACTATACAGTAAATTTCTTTCAAAATTTTAAATTAAAAATATTTTTAAGCATTACTCATTTCTGGTGGCCAATTAGAAGTCAAATGCAATATACAGTACTCATTAACGACCAAGGACACACTAGACATCACAATATAGGTAACATGTAAATTTGTTTTCTTAATAAATTGCATGTTGACAATTACATTTATTTATAAATTTTCCTTCCAGACTTTTTCCGTTAAAGGAAAAATCATAGACCATGAGATGTTCTTTCACATTCATATTTCAATTAGAAAATTTTAAGCGACTGTGGAAAGGTTAATGCCACTATGATGCTTTCTCAAATCCCAAAAGTCTTCACAATCCCTTTGGACCTGGCCCCATTTCCCAAGCCAAACATCATTTCCATCTGTATTCTGAGAGCTTCATTGAGCTTTTAGATTTGTATTGTGCTACTTAAAATCTCATACAATTTGGATACACTTTTGCATCTAGAGGCAGTTATGTCTTAGGCCAAACCCTGAACTTAATTAACTTACCATAAACCTTCTTACCTTATAGCTATATCAGACCATAATACCAGTGCCCAGTTTGTGAAATAGAAATAAGGCATGCAGTAGGAGTATCTTTCTGTGTCAACTAATGAGGCATTCTTTTCAAACGTCAAAACCTTCTAGCAGATAGGCATTTTTAATCATTCTATTTTGATAGTACAGGGGTCAAAGTTCAAATTATAATTGCTGTAGGACAACAGTAAAAAGCAGATCTTGTCCTAACTTCCTTGAATTGCAAGTTAAAAAAAATCAGATATTAAGTGATAAAAACAAAAACTGAAAAACTAGATTTGAAGTATGATATGATTAAAAGTGACCAAACTTGGATTCAGGTGGATCTGAATTTAGTTTCAGTATTGCTCCTCATTAGCTATGTTAACTTGGGCAAGTAATTATTTTACTTCTTTAATCTTTTATTTTTTTAATTGATAGAAGGGTATACAAATATTTATTTCTAAGACTTATTCTGAGGAATAAGTGGGAGTTCTTAAACCGAGATATTTGAACTACTTTCAGGGTTATTGTGAAGCACTGAAACTGCAAGAAAACATTTGTAGGTTGTTTGAGTGTTCATAGCTTTCATCAGTTCTCAAAGGAATTTCTGTGTTCATGAATCACTAAGAAGGGATACATAGGTGTTTGTAAATACAACTTTGACAACACTTGAGAATGTGTCAATAATGTCAATAATCTATTTCCTTCTCCTTTCTGAAATATGATTAGATTAAAATTACAAACAATGTAAGATTCCATATTGAATACTCTTTTATACCACATGTATAGACGTTTTCAACAGACAATGAGAAAAAACACTGATTTTTGTTCTATACTGGCCTTCAATGGATTGAGCAAAGCCCATCTACTTTGGGGAGAGCAATCTGCTTTATTCAGTCTACTGATTCAAATGTTATTCTCATCCAGAAACACTCTCACAGATACACCCAGAGAAATACTTAACCAAATATTGAGTTCTTATGGTTCAGTCAAATTAACACACAGAATTAATACTCACACAATAGATTATTAAATAGCTGTCCCTAGAGGTAAAATACATATTCTTAATATAACTTAGCAGTTATTCATGCAATAGTTTACTTCCGATATTTAGCCTTATAGAAACCACAATTGAAACACGTATTTCCTACATTAAATGCTTCCATGCTGACTAAAGATTGCTGACATCTAGAACTTTTATTTGTTTATAATCTGCTTTCTCCTGTTTTAATTTCCAGTTATTATCCTTGTAGAGTTTCATTTTGTCTAATAGATTATTTGTTCTGCCCTGTAAAGTTGCACTATATTTTTTGTAGTTTCTCAGAGTTTTGCAAACCATTTAGCCATTTTCTTCAAACTTTTAAACTATTAATAAAGAAAACCTTGAAAAAGTATGTGATGCTTACATTTTTATGCATTGAATCAAGTTCAAAGTTAGTGACACAGAATTTGTAAACTTATTTTCAATGAAATTACGTAAATAGATACTCCGAAACACACATAATTCTTACAGCAGTGACTGCATGTCAGTTAACATTTCTAGGTTGAGCATTCCAATTCTGAAAACTCCAAATCTAAAATGCTTCAAAATCCAAAACTTTTTGAGCACTGATATGACAATAAAGGAAATGCTCATCATAGCATTTGGGATTTGGGATTTTCAACCAGTAAGTAAAATGTAAATATTCCAAGTCTAGTATGAAATTTCCAAGACCTGACTGGTTTGGTGTACAACTTTAGCAGTTTCACCTAGTATAAACTTTAGATTTAAGACTTGTTTTTTCAGGGTCTTTTCACTTAAAGAGATACATTCTCTCTTTTTTTATGAAATATTATTTTTCAGGTTCTTTTTATGATGATTCTCTTATCCTTTGAGTTTTTAGGTAAAACTTCATTTTTTTAAATGAGGTCTTTCTTGACCATAAAATGTAAAAGCAACAAATCTCACCCCCAGTGAAATGAATACTTTTTACTTCTTTAGACTCACCAGTATCTGAAGTGCTCCTTTGCTGGCTTATTAAAACTTTCCCTCTCTCAAAGGAAAGCACTTAGTACTTTCTATATAGAGATTGAGTATCCCTTATCCAAAGTGCTTGAGACCGTAAGTGTTTCAGATTTCAATTTTTTTTCAATTTTGGAATGTTTACGTTATACTCACTGGTTGAGCATCCCAAATCCAAAATATTCCAGTAAACATTTTCTTTAACCATGATGTACTCAAAAGTTTTTGGATTTTGGAGCATTTCAGACTTTGGATTTTTAGACTTGCAATGCTCAACCTGTAGAAATTACACAATAAACACTGAATAAATAAATGAGCTAATGAATGAATGCTTATGCTTCTGTAGCTGCATTAGTCCATTTATGTTGCTGTAAAGGAATACCTGAGACTGGGTAATTTACAAAGAAAAGAGGTTTATTTGGAGTCACAGTTCAGCAGGCTGCACAGGAAGCATGGCACCAGCATCTGCTCAGCTTCTGGAGAGGGCCTCAGGGAGCTTACAATTATAGCAGAAGGTGAAGGGGAGCCACGTATCACATAGCAAGAAAGGTAGCGAGAGAGACAGAGAGAGAAGTGAGGTCTCAGACTCTTAAACAGATCTTGCATGAACTCAGAGTGAGAGCTCATTTACTACCATGAGGACAGCACCAAAACATTCATGAAGGATCTGCCCTCATGACATGACCCAAATACCTCCCACCGGGCCCCACCTCTAGCATTGGGGATCACATTTCAACATAAGATTTGGAGGGAACAAACATCCAAACTATATTAGTTGGTTGGAAAGATCATATGAAAACTCTTGGGAATACAGTGTAAATATGTGTGTGTATATATATATATATATATATATGTGTGTATATATATATATGTGTGTGTATATATATATATGTGTGTGTGTGTGTGTATATTGCCTAAAATGTGTTTCAAAAACTTTTCTCTGATGATAAGAAGAAGTAAAAAGATGAAAGCCCCAGGCACCTATAAATTAAGGGGAACAAAGATGGAACTGTGGTGAGAAGTGTGTGAGACAGAAGACTCCGGAGGAATCAGAAAAGGAGGATTCAAAAAGTAAGTGCTTTGGGGACATTGTTATCCATGGATCTTTCTCATTTTTATACTGTTTGCAAACAAAGGCACTGGCTGCCATTGTTCCCCATTATATTTTCAAGGCTGTTTGTATAGCAAATGGCCTTGGTACATATAGATATAATCCCCCAAGCTCCCAGAGCAAAGGGTAGCTTTGATAATGTCTGGTATACTAAAGATAATGTCTCTTCCTGGGGCAAAGGTCACAGGAAATGTGAATGCTTAGAATCAGACAATCTGGATATGAAATCTGGTTCTGAAACTTACTGATAAGGTATTTTACCCATTTTGGGTATAAGATTTCTAACTTTGTGTGGCAGTTTTAAGAAAATATGCCTCAAGAATTGTTTAAATAAATAAATAAGATTACATGATGACTTGCACCATGTGTCTTAGTCTGTTTTGTGTGCTGCTATAACAGGATACCACAAACTGTGTGTAAACAGAAATGTTTTGGCTCACAGTTCTGGAGTCTGCGAAGTTCAATATCAAGGTGCTGGTATCTGGCACATGGTTTCTTGGTGTGCTATCCTATGTTGGAAGGTGGTAGGGTGAAACAGAGAGAGAGAGGAAGAGAGAGCCCACACCTGAAAGCCCTTTTATGAAGGCACTCAACCCTCAATAATTCCCCACGGTCTAGTTATCTCTTAAGTCTGTACAATGGCAATTAAATTTTAACATGACTTTGGGAGGGAACAATCTTTCAAACCATAACAGCATGATAGGCATATCTTTCGTGCACAATTGCTTACTATTTCTATCCTCGTTTCACCTTCCTTTTTCTCTGCCTTTCATCCTACCTTCTTTGAACTGTCTTTAGAAAATCAAAATGCCCCCATTTCCTTAGAAGGTCACAACCCACCTCAAACTGATAAAGAAACTGATATTTATAGAACACATCCAAATATAATCAGCCTAAAACTTTTTGGACAAAACAAACTAACAAACATAAGTACAAAGTAGAGATTATAGAGGCTTAGACAATTAGTCAAACTCCTCTATCACAAAGTATGTCTTTCACCCAGTTATCATTCCCTGACATACCAACCATCTATTGAGCACTCACCAAGTGGGTGTATTGAGAGAGAAGAGAGGATGTAGTAGTATGAAATGAATTCAGCTCCAGATAATAGGAAACCCAACCAACAGTGGCTTGAACAAGTAAAGGGTTTATTTGACTCATGCAAAAAGAAGCCCAAGGTCATTTGGTTTAAGTGTAACAATGCCATCAACGACCTTTCTAATATGTCACCCTCAACATGCAGTTCTTCAGCTTCTAATATGCCATCCTCAACATGAAGGTCTTCAGCTTCAAGCTTGTCTTTTCTTGGTAACATCAGATGAACTGTGTGAATTACATCCATTTAATTCTGGTACCTCTTAAACTCTCCCTTCAAAGTTCTGTCAAAATTCCCTAACAGCATTTATTGACCAGAGATCTCAAATCCTACTGATATTTAGCCTCAGAGACATTTTACCCAGTGGAGAATGGGGCTGTATTCCATTACCAGAATGTTGAAGGCTGCCACCAGCCTTATACAGCTTTCTTTCCATCAGAAGATCCATGGAATTTTCTGTACCCCAATATGGGACAAGGATCAGGCACCAAGCTCTTTCATGTTCTCTTGCCCTCTCAAGTAAAATTCTCTCTCTCTCCCTCTCTCTCTCTCTCTTATTTTTTACCCTAATATCTTTATTATGTTGAAATTAAACAGATTGTTGCAAGTGATCATATCTCAGATTACATTCCTTTTCTTTCTCTGAGAACATCAAGAAAAATTCATCATAATCAAGAATGGCAGTTGCAGTGGAAGGAATGAGCCCTCCTGATCCCTTGGCACAGGCACAACTAGGTGGAAGCCTGTCAACTCCTAAGTTGAGGCCACAAGAAGGGCGTGGGTAACAGGAAAAAGCACAGTGAGAGTATTTCTAACAGGCTCAGAATTAGGCAACTGTGTACACATACAAATATATATATATTTTTTTTAGGAAACAAAAAATTCTGTGCCTGGGTGGTTACATGTAGCTACAGCAGCTTCACAACGAATCCAGAATCTAGATCTCTCCATCTTTCTGTGTGGCTAACCATAACTAATGTTTCTTCCTCATAGTTGTAAGACAGCTGTTGATGTCCCACTCACCAGTTAGGAGGATCGAGAAGAAGCTGCTTTCCAGGAAATCCCAGTCAACTTCCAAATAGATCTCTTTGGTCAAAAATGTGTCACAGCTCCAACTCTTTTTTTGTAAGGTAATATGGGGAATAAAATATTTTAGTAGTAAAACTGGGTCTCTGCCAATAAGAAAGAAGGAGAAGTTAGATATTGGGTAGATAACTAGCAGCGTCCTCCATGTGATGAACCGGAATGGGAGACTATGCTAGCTTTGATAAATTACATCTGGCCTCCATTTGCTAGCTCTAGTCACATGTTAAGCTATTTTCTATTGAATCCAAGGAATGCACTTAAATTACACTCAAGTTTTCAGTTTGAAATGAAAGTACCACATTCGTTCCACTCTACTCTTATTATTTCCACCAAATCCTGAATTTCTCCATTCCTTACCACTACGTTCCATGGAATTACATTCAAAGTCTCAGTCACAGCCCACTGAAATCCACAGAAGTCAAATGGTTAAAAACCAGAGTTCCTGGAAAATCCACCTGAGATGATTAGTTAAAGCAATCTGAAAAAGCAAGGTATTTCACTGCCTGCCACATAATGTTTCTCCAGCCCCAGCCCCTGTAAAAATAAAATATCTTTAATGGAAGCCAACTCATTACCCCATAAAATTACTACAACACATGTGCTTGAAAATGTAAGACAGATATTGTGAACTTGGCATGCCACAGGGAACCACAGAAAGGTTCTCCAAGAAATGATTTCATTTTGTTGGTTTTATATTTAAAGTCACATTTTTGGCAGGCAATCCCAAAGACAAATTTCCAAGAGTAAACTGGCCTATGGGATAGAACTCAGATTCTGGTCACTTGCCCACATGTGTTTAAACCGCTTACCTGTCCTTGTATACCTGACATAATGATCTGGGAGCCTGGCTCTGTTCCTCCTAGTTGTAGACCTCTTTTTGCCATCTTTCCTTCTACCCTCCATACTGAGCATAGTTTATTACTTTAGCACACATATGTGGGGTTATAAAACAGCCTAGATTTGAAGTGCTACTCTGGCACTTAATAGTAGTGTAACTTAGACAAATTACGTAACCACACTTTGCTTCAGTTTACTCATCTATAAAATAAGCATCACAATAATGTCTACATCATAAAGCTGTTATGAAGATTGAATCAGTTAATATATTAAAGTTCTTAAAATAGTGCCCAGCATGTAGTGTGATATAGGTGGTAGCTGTTATTATTATCACCCAGCTGGATAATAGGACATGACCTAAATTAGCCAGCAAAATGACTCCCTGAGGTAAGTCAGCCAAAACCAGAATAAAAGAATTCTGTAGAAATGTGTGTGGAAGCTGACAGATATTCCCCCAAATACTGCAAATATAAGGGACTCAGCTGAGTGATCAGGGAAAGTTACCTGGGATTCAAATTCACTATTTCCTCTGGATGCTTAAGGACTGTGAAATTTTAGTGAACAGAAGAATCTCGGGGTTTATCTCATATAGTTCTTTCATTTTATAAAGAAAAACCGAATCTATGAGTAAATACAAGGTTACATAAGTAATTAGTGGACAGTTTCCTGGGCCCTGATGCAGTGACTTCTTTTCTTATATTAAGGTAAGATAATTTCTTTATTCCCTCTCAAGTGAAGATGGGAAGAGAAAGACAAGAATCTCAAATAGGCTATAAATCTCCATAATCTCTGCTTACAAAGCGGCCCATTCCAACTCAGAAATATTTACTTAACACAGAATCTTGAAATTGTAGAAGTCTTTGGGCTTGGAGCTTTATAACTATTTACTCAGCTGATTATCTCCATTTCTTACAGTGAAATGTGAAACTTGTTTTTTAAGCGTGTATGTGCAGCTTGAAATCTTCAAGACAGGAAAAAAAAAAAAAAATGTGAGTTAGGTTTTCCCATTTGGGCGCCAAATTTACAATCTTAACCTTTTCCTTTTCTCATCTTTGCTTCTATTATTCTGATTTCAGAATAATGTCCAGCCCCATTATATACATTTCTGTAGCATTTTCATTTTCCCAAGGGTCTTCCTCATTTGACTTATATCTCTCAACAATTGTCATTAGCTTTATCATCCTCACTTGACCAATGAGGAAATCAAACTTAGAAAGGATTCAGCGACACTCTTCTATGATCACACGAGTAAAGGGGAAGCCTGATTAAAAAACAACAGCAACAACAAACAAAACAAAACAAAACAAAAAACAAAGAGACAGGTTTTCTGAGTCATTCTGTCTTTCATTTATTCAGTATTATCTTACCAGGATGACTGTGTTTCCCATGTGGACTGAGGATAAGTGGTTTTAAAAAAAAGTCACTCAAGATCCTTTCTTAAAGCTTAGCTTGTATCCAGGTCAGTTATGTTTTATTCTAACACACAGTAAAACTATTGAGTGTTATCAATGAGTTTACAAACAAGTCAAAAGGTAAACTATACCTGAGATATCAAGTATAAATAAATAAGAGGTTTTTAAGGTAATTCAATATAAAACAAATTATAAATGTGCTGAGGTCAATGAACCAGTGACCAGATAATTAGAGCCAATCAGAACCATAGACATAACTGAGAAAGACTATCTGTAGGTCAGCTTCACTGCTTCCCTCCCAGCCTTACTGCCCCAGTCACTCTACAGCTCCCAGATTTAGTCACACCAGACTGGTTTCATTTCTCAGCACACCTCATGCAATTTCATCATGTCTTCCTACAATTTGTATTTCCTTTTCATCTTCTCTTGTGCTTCTATTTTTAAAAAATGACATCATTTTATTTATCCTTCAAAGTCTACTTCAAAAGTGTCCAAGACTGATAAAATTACTGTTGTTTAGGAACCCTCCACCAATAACTGGGGCCTCCGAGGAATGTAAGAGACTCTAGGAGATAAGAAGGAAAGGTCAGTTAATAATAACTTCTCAAAGTTTCTCATCCTCATGAAGTCAGAAGACTATTAGGGACTAAGAAAGTGATGACGTGATGTTTCCAGCTCATCCTCTAATTCGGCAATTTTATTGAGCACCAACTATTTTATTTTTCTAAGTAAAAATGCATCATTAAATAAGACAAAAATAATCCTCTTATGATGTTTTTATTATGATAGCAAGGCAGACAATTATATACATGTATATATATATAACAACACTCATAAATATATAACTTAAAATTGTGATGAATGCAAAAACTCGAAAAGACAATAAGATTATACTTGAGGGAAATGTAGACATTTTGGTTGAATCTCCAGCACTTACTTCAGCATCTCTTGATGAATAACAACAATGTAAGATTTGGAGAAGGACTTCAGTTCAATTGGTGATGACTCATATCTCATATTTATAAATTATTCCCATCTACTTTATCAATGATTGGTTCAAGCATAATCACGTGACCCCGTTCCAGTCAATAAAATGTAAAACCAGTTTACTGCAGGCATCTGAGAAAGTTTAAAAAAATTATTTTTTATAGAAGAGCCATAACAAGTTAATAGTTTTGTGGTATTAACAAGAAGCCTTGTGGCCCAGATTTTCCCTGAACTCATTTTTACCACCATGAAGGGGGAACCAGCTTTAGGAGGAAGATGATGATATGGAAGCTGGAGTTAAAAAAGGAACGAACTTGTTAGGGTACTAAGCCAATCACTCGAAACTCACCTGACCTCAGGATCTCCTCTTGTAGGATCTCATATTTCCTGCTCTTAACATAAACTTGAACCACATTTTCTTTTACCTGTTCCTGAAAACAAACGACACAAAAGGCTAGATGGTCAGGCAAGATCTCTCTAAAAGGTGACGTTTGGACTGAAACCTAAATGATGAGAAGTAGCTAACTGGCCAAAGATCTGGAGGAGTTGGGGACAGTCAGGATAAAGAGTCTAAGGAGTAAAGAAATAACGATCTGCTTTTTGAGGGACAGAAGGAAAGCCAGTGTGGCTGGTGAAGTGTGAACCAAAGACAGAATGGGATAAGAACCAATTGAAACATACACAAGAGTCAGAGTTTTAACTGAGGTTTTAATAGATTCACAACATCTCTTCTTTGAAAGGTTTAGCAGAAGTTTTTGTTATTCTTTCTGAAGTAATACATTTTTCATTACATCCACTACAAAGAACACCTTAAATGATCTCTGGCCCTTCAGCTAAGATCCACGTCTCAAATTTGAAGATCCTAAATCAGGTGATTCTTATAGAATGCTGAGTAATATACATCCTTTCGTTGGGTTATAAATATCCAAGAACATAGGCAGAAAAGCTTTGATGGCAAAAAATGTATTGTAAGACAAACGGGAAGAGGAAAGAGACAGTCAATATTCTGACTTCCGGGCATACAAACAATTCTGCTTTAAAGTGATTTTAAATATTCAGAACCAAATGGAGAATTAGAGACAGTGTTAAACCATCACCGTTTATCCTCATAGTTTGTTTTATTATTGCTTCTAAATCCTTAACATATTGTAAAACTAAATGCTCCATACTTTACTGATCTGTATAACACTTGTACATATTCTATTTTAAACCTAATTGCTTTAGTTATGTGCATATGTATCTATGTCTTTCCCAGTAGATTGTAAGTTCCTAGAGAAGAGACAACTTTGAAATCTCTTTTATATTCCCTTGTCCTCTGACAGCTCTATCAATTTAATAGAAACTCAGTACATTTTTGATGAATTAAGTGCTCCTTAGTTGCCATTTAACACTGGCAGACAGGTACTAAGATTCCATTTCTCAATAATTATAATACATAGAATGCATACTAGGTAAGCTCATTCCAATAGTTTGTGACCAAATTTTATATAAAAGAAGGATTATATTTCAGTTCATGAATAATTGCAGGGTTTTTTGGTCTATCTTAGAAATTTGACTGGTGTCTGAAATTGTTGGTTTCTGAAACCAACAATTCCTTCATTTGTTTCACAGAAACAACTGCTCTAAACTTCGAACAACTGTCTAAAAATGTACCCTCATTCATAGGGCACGTTCACCTCATTCTTCAAATATTGGTTTCCTTAAGTAATCAGTTTCTGGAACCCAACATTTGGTTTTGATATCCTTCCTATGTGTTCTCAGAGCAACCTGGTTTGTATGACTCAACCTATGTAGTTCAGTCTTACTCTGATAGATACAAAATACATGTTTGGTTGATTAATTAAGAAAAAGTCTGTGACATCCAACTTCCTTCCCATCCACAAGCTCTTATCAGGGAGACAGTCAACATAATAATGCCTGCCATGTGACTGATACAATAAATAAATAAATAAATAAATAAATAAATAAATAAATAAATAAATATTAATGCTGTTGACATTTGCAAAGTAGCATATATTATGCCAAAAGCATTCACACACATTATTTCGTTTCATCCTCAAGACTTCTTCTAAAGCCAGTGATCCTTCCTCTGTTCTTCTCCACTTCCATCTTCAGGCTAAGGCAATGGAAATTGAAACTCAAAATGAGTTTTTTTTTTCTGAAACTGAATGTAAGTCTGAAGGATTCTAGAAATAAATAAATATATATTGTAGATATATATATATATATATATATATATATATATATATAAAACTATTCCCTTGTGTTCAATGTAGTCTATTCATTGAGTCTAAGAATTCCTTGAGAGCCAGGGGGATTATTTATTTATGGTATTCTTTTCAGCCTCCTACTGTAATGCCCAGCATGTGATATGTGCCCATTAAAGGCCAATTGAATTTAAACAAGGAGGATCATTTCTTAAAATTCTCAACAGTAAGGCTACAAGTACAAGAAAAATATACTTTATTTTCTAGCCATATCAAAGCTTTGCTTACTCAGATATTTCTTTTTTCAATTATTCTGCATAACCAAGATTTTACTGAAGTAAAATAACCCATTAAATAAAATCAGTTTCTCTCGCAAACTAACACTTGTCGTTTTGATTCACATTTTCATTAGTAGCCTTAAAGTATGCTATTTTAAATATATTATTGATATAAACTTATATATTTAAAACTGAATATATTACCATGTTTATCTTGCTATTTGCTGGACATCTTAACAAGTAAACTTGATTCGTTTTCAAGCTTTTGAACGAAAATATTCTTGCAACTGCTAGTTGATCTTGGGTGAATCAGGACTAGCTCCCACAATTAACTTCTCAGGTTTTAAATCTGTCAAAGAGAAAGTGCAAATGATTTAATGTCTGGAAGAATGTCAGTGTCCACTGTATCATGATCTGCTAGTAAGCAACCTCAGTTCCTCTTCCTGGTTCCAGTTGAGGTTAAAATGAAACTTTCTGGATCTGCTTCTGAATGTTCTCTATTTTCAGAGAGAAGAACTACTAAATTATTGACATCTCAGTTGGCTCCATAACTGATATGTTTCAAACTGTGTGTTGAATTTAACGTATTGCTTTACCTTTACAAGTTTAATACAATTTAAAAATCCCTTGAAAATGTAAGTTTACATTTTGTCATTATTGGGTTACTTGACATAGAATAAGGAAAATAAAATATTTTTTATCTGTTTCAAACAAATGAAGATATAAAAGATGCTGCCATATTTTCCCTGATTTACCATGTGGTTGCTGTTATACAAAGAGGAATGAATTCATCATCAAATATCTGTACTTCAATGTCAACATGTGGTTCAATAGCAAACAAGTGATTCCATGATTTAAATGAAGAGCTAGCAGGTTTGAATTTTATGTTGAATCAGTTTCTAGAATTTCTTTTAAAATTTGAGCCAACAATTCTGGGAAAATCATCTGTGATAAGTGATGAAGATAATATTTCATTGTTGTTGCTTGTTTTGTTTGTTTGTTTGAAAGACATCCTGGGATTCCTGAGGAACATAAAGCAGCCAGAGTCACTATCACATCAGGCTGGGATTCTTTAGCTCTAATGCCTGTCCAGATCACTGTGGAAGCATTCTCACCACAGGTTACTCTCTTGTTAAAGTGGCAATTTGAATATTTCCTCCAAACCTTTTGTTTTAATTATTAAATAAAATTGCCCAGAGAGATTTTTGTTGTTGCTGTCAGACTTTATATCAGGTAGGCTGTATTCTCTGCATTCCCTAAAACATTTCGATATCTCAACAATCAGCTACTTGGTTGCCTATCAGTTTCTTAAGAAGGACAGTCACATGTCACAAGAGAATTCAGCCAGGTATAAGCAGACAATGAAATCAAAGCTGTACCAACCCTTCCATCATAGAATCATGGACTTTAAGAAGTTTCAGGGACCATCTAGTCCAATATTTCATTTTACAGATGAAAAATTCTGAAGGTCGGCCGGGCGGGGTGGCTCACACTTGTAATCCCAGCACTTTGGGAGGCCGAGGCGGGCAGATCACGAGGTCAGGAGATCGAGACCCCGGTGAAACCCCGTCTCTACTAAAAATACAAAAAATTAGCCGGGCGTGGTGGCGGGCGCCTGTAGTCCCAGCTACTCGGAGAGGCTGAGGCAGGAGAATGGCGTGAACCCGGGAGGCAGAGCTTGCAGTGAGCCAAGATTGAGCCACTGCACTCCAGCCTGGGCGACAGAGCAAGACACCGTCTCAAAAAAAAAAAAAAAAAAAGAAAAAGAAAAGAAAAATTCCGAAGGTCACATTGGCTCCAGACTTTTTTAAGATCTTAGCGTTTACCAGCAGGTACATCTTCTAGCTCCTAGATTTGTTCGTCCTAAATCTCGTAGTCCTCAGATCTTCTCGTTGCCATTCTTGTATCCTCCTGTGAAGGACTAGCATCTTCCAGACTTCTTTTTCATATGGCTCCTGCTGGTTTAGGCCACTGGGAGGCACTGGTAGAGGATTGGAGGACTAGAGGAAGAAAGAAGCAAACAGTGTCTTAACGATATCTGTACATGGTAATGCCATAATATTGCATTTTTCATCTATGAGTATGATTAGAAAATCAAGATTTAATTTTTTTATCACAGATGGAAAATTTCAATGTTTCAAGGGGCTAGTTAGGTCACATAGATGAATAAAGCAGGCACAGTAGACACCATGGAGAACGCTCAGCCTATCTAGAGAAGAGGAACTAACTCACAGCTCCAGAAAATTACTGCCCTGTGAAAAGCTGGCCTGTGCTGCTGACTTCTCTGAATTTTTCATTGAAAGGAAACATCTAGAACTGCATGTGAAATTGTCTTTTTTCTAAGTGATAGAAAGCATTTCAATTTTTAAAAACCACTATATGAACCAAATGCAATGTAACTGTGAGAGAAAACTGGCAGGCAGTTTATGATTCTGGCTTTGGAACAACAGCTCACGGCTAGGGAGGAAAAGTACATTTAAATTTTCACCATGACGTGCAGGGTTAAAGAACTCACAAGAGTACTTCCTTTTCTCCACTGCCCTGCACATCTAATACATGGTTATTCCAAATAATCATTCTATCTTGCTAAAACATCTTAACATAGCTGCTTAAATATTGTACTTTACTTAGTGTATTTAAACACAAGACTAAGCATGAGCATACGGAGTTTTGGGGAGTTAAAAGGGCAACACTTGATAAAGACCATGAAGCTGAGTTGCCAAAAAAACCAAACAAATCCTGTCGTAAGTACATGGCATACCTTCAGTTATTATCTACAAATAAACCCTGGTAATGAGGTTTGGGATTCCTCTCAGTTGCATGTTGATGATAGATTCTCTGTGGAACTGACTCTAACCCATTAAGCAAGCTTGTTCCTGCCACCATGGCTGTTAATTTGACAAGACACTGTCACATTAAGTAGAACAAACATGTTTTCGTCCAGTCAGCCATCCAGAACCGACATAGCTGTTACTCTAACAACTGGATATTGATTGGAATCACTCACCCCATCTGACCCTCCACTGGGAGGTGGAGACCAGGCTCAAGCTGACTGAAGATTTGCCTCATTGGCACACATGGGTAGCATATTAAGGATAGCCACAAATTTTAAACCATTTAGCTCCTTGTCATGTTCAACCTTCAGGCACTGTCTGGTTCTCAGTTTCTTCAGTGGAGCAATAGGCTCCCAATAAATCATTGTTTATTAATTTTCTAGATCTACACATCCATTGGTGAGGATGAATTTGTGCTGTTTTAGCATTTACAACTTCATAAATGCAAAACATCATAAGGCACACAAAGAAATTTTACAAGAAGTCCAAAAGATAAAAAATTAAAAATTGTTGAATTCTAAAAGGTAGGATGGAGTCTTCCCTCTCTTTTAATCTATGTGATTGAGAGACACCCACTTAGTTTTTGAATGACCAATCCATTTAACCCAGATATAATCTTAAAAGGCTGTAAATCAAGCTCACTGAGAATAGAAATGATATTTACCTGATGTTAACTGTTTTTAATCTGGCTATTTTTAACCTGCTTATTAATATGGGTACCTAACATTTAGTAGAGCTTGCTTTTCACTCAGTCATTCATTTACCACAGATAAATTTTAACATGTGAAATTGCTGGGGTATGATTTACCTGTGTCTCTGTGTCAATCTCAGCATACGTTAGGCCCTGCTCTGTTCACTAAACTTCATATTCATGAGAGAATCCCATGGTTGAAAAGGACCTTAAAGGACATTTAATCAAATTGTACACCAGACTCCCTTGCCTGCTCTGGAACAGTCTCAAGAAGTGGGCATCCAATATTTGCTTGAACACCTCCAGTACTGGTAAACTCATTAAACTCATAACCACCTAGAGAATTCTATTAAGATAGTAGACATATATCCTCTGTTTTTCTAGTGTAGGTCAAATCCTTCTTCTGCAGGGAAGTCATTCAAATATCCAAAAATAATAATGGTGGTCTCTTTCTGTCTCCTTCAAGAGATATGGTTTGGATTTATGTCCTCACCCAAGTCTCATGTCAAATTGTAATCCCCAGTGTTGGAGGTGGGGCCTGGTAGGAGGTGATTGGATCATGGGGGCAGATTTCCAGATTTGGTGCTGTAGAGTTCTCATGAGATCTGGTTGTTTAAAAGTGTGTGGCACCTTCTCGCATCTCTCTTCTGCTCCAGCCATGTGAAGTGCCTGGCTCCTTCCCTTCCTTCCGCCATGATTGTAAGTTCCCTGAGACCTTCCCAGAAGCTGATGCTGCTATGCTTCCTGCACAGCCTGCAGCACCATGAGCCAATTAAACCTATTTTCTTTGTAAGTTACACAGTTTCAAGTATTTCTTTATAGCAATGTGAGAATGGACTAATACACCCACCTAAACATCTCAGTTCTTTGAACTATTTATCTTATAGCAGCTGTCTGCAAACTGTGATCTAAGAGCTGTATCCAGCCTGTCACCTATTTTTGTAAATAAAGTTTTATTAGGACATGTCCATTCAGTTACATATTTTCTAAGCTGCTTTTATACTACAATGGCAGAATTGACTAGCTGTGAGAGAGAGTGTACAGCCCCAAAATATTGAATATCCTGGCCCTTTAAAAAATAGTTTGTTGGCCACTGTCTTATACCATGGTGTGTCAAGAACCCTCGTCATCTGTATTCTGGATGTCTTTCAGTTTTTCACTACTGCTGTAAGACTGTGACCTGCAAAACTTGAGAAGCTTGTGTCACTTGTTCTGGATACATTTTCTATTAATGCAGAAAAAATCCTTTGGCTTACAAAAATTCTCCATCCTAAAGCACAAAGAAATCCTCAGTTAAACCATTGAGATTAGCCTGATTTATAGCAGAAAATATAAATTTTTGCTGTTTTTCTCCAAGTGTATTCTTATTTTACTGTTCCATCATTGCTTTAAAATATACTTTTGAGTACCTGTTATGGCAGAGCATTGTTCTAGACACTACATAAAATACTAAATAAGACAGAGTCCTTCCCAAAAGAGTTTGCATCTGGTTGTATGGAGGAAAAATTTATAAAATAACTGATATATTTGGGGTTTTAAAAATCTCCCTTCACTAGATTATCAGCTCCATAAGGTCAGGCTGCCTTGTCTGCTTGTCTCTATAATGTCTCCCCAGTGCCTAGAATGGTGCGTGGCACATGGTAAATTATCAGTAAATATTTGTGGGATGAGGGAAATGATTAGAAGAGGGAGACAAAATATAATAAAATATTAAATTATGTGATAAGGACTATACAAAAAACAGGAACTCTGGGAAGAAATAGATCAACATGGTCTGGACATAGAGGTGGATGGAAACTTCACCATGGAATCTAACTTCTCCTTTAAAAATAGATATCTCTTTTACAGTCTGCAGATTGTTATTTCTAACCTGCATCAGAATCCTCTAGTTCGCTTATTAAAAGGAGAGATTCTTGATGCTTATGAGGACCTCCTGAGCCAGAATCTGGCTGCCACTCCCAGAAATTATTCTTATGAATTCTAAGATTTGAAAACTACCCCTCTCAACAGAAGGTGACACAGTCTCTATGTGAATACCTCTAGTGATGAAGAACTGACACTACCACAAGCTTCTGTATTTGTTAGCTTTAGTTGTCGAAAAATAATTTTTTACTGAGTTGCAATCTGCCTCCTATCATTTCCAATCATTGGTCTCAGTTGCATTCATTAGAATCACAAGGGACAAATTTATTTTTTCTCTTTCGTATGACAACTCTTCAAATGTGGAGAGTTCTATTAAATGTCTTCTCCTAAATCAACATGACTTAGATGCTCTTATCTTTGTAGTTGTTGTTCACTAGCAGAACTTCCCAAGATCTATCAGTTACCCCAACATTCTGCTGAGTGCCAGAGGAACTTGACACTCAGAGCCAAGTAAGTGGTTTGGGAATCTGCAGATGAATCTCTTTCCCTTCTATACCAAGTGAAACAGTCTGCCATAACCCATTCATCATTCACACCTGAAGCCAGAATATGTACCACCCCCTCTCGCCCTTTATGTTCAGTCTCAGCAGACTCATTGGAAGGGGTTGAGGAGAGACGTGCTCATAGATTGTGGATTCCCATCTCCACACCATTCTTAACACTCTTGTCAAGTTCTATATTTCCCAACATCCATCTTAAAATGTGTCTCCCAGAACAGACTCATGTAGAGGTCAAAGTCTAAGTCGGAGTTAGACTTCACCACTAATGAGCTGTGCAACACTGGGTGATTATTGTTTAAATTCTTTTAGCCTCCATTTGCTTAATCTATAAAATATAAATAATAGCACTTCCTCATATGGTTGTAAGAATTTAATGTGGTAAAGCAATTAACATAGTACCTGGTGGTATACAGTGAGAAATATAGGTAAAACAATTAACATAGTGCCCGGTGGTATACAGTGAGTTTTCAATAAATGTCAGCCATTATTACTACCTTCTTGGTAGAATGAGACTGTTATGTCCCAGCAATCCTGGGAGTGTTGTAATATTTTTATTTACATTCCTTTCTCCTTGTGCAGATGGTGAACACAGGCAGGGGCCACATCTGACTTATCTCTAGCTCCAGGTACTAAAAAGCCACTGGGGAGAGCTCAGTCATGTAATCCAATACTATCTAAGTAAGTTTTCAACCTCTCTAGTATTTTGCATATTACCAACCCCCTACTTTGTGTTTCTAAACTAGGCCAACCTAATACATGCAACTCTGTGGGTAACCAATTTTAGAAAGCCACCATCACAACAGCCTCTTCTTCATAATTGTCTGAAATCCAGCTTCCCCGCCCCTGCCCCTGCCCTTGCGTCTATGCTGAGTCCATCTCCCTGTCTTACACCTGATCCCCTGGCTTGGTCATACATTTTTAGTTATGTGCTCACTTATGGACACATGGACTAGATTTGAGCTTGCTCTCTGACTTGCCCATATTCTGACTCTTATGAATAGCTATGCTGGTTTCCTGAGCTGCAAACTCCTAGAGCCTAGAGCAGGACCCTGTGTTGGACATCTGGCCAGCACTCCAGCCATCCCTGCCCTATCATCCCAGAGAAAAGCAGTCAGGGAATAAGAAAGATGCCATGATACAGGGTTGTCTACACATCAGACTGATCTGGCTCACCATGTCATTTTAGTTTCAACTCTTCTGCTTTGCAGACAAAGGGGAAGAGCAACACGTCATTAATATGTTATTGCATTATCAGTGATGAAGTGCTAATAAAGTTAGTTCAACAAGACATGGGTTACATATAGGTAGGTCTCAGAAAATTTTATCAGCATCAGCTCTGGAAGTCAGGATGATGATGACATCAGGTCTTAAAAGCAAACTGCAGGGGCTGAATCTGACCTCCTTTGTCTCTGTGGCGGTGGCTCAACACCCAATCAATCTTACAACAGGAGTGTGATGCTTTGCACAAAAGAGACTGGCGCAATTCAGCTGAGTGGGCGGGTTGATGGAAAGTGACTCTGGCATTACTGAGTTCAAAAGGAATTAAGGATTCATGAGAATACTGCACAGGCAGGCAAGCATAGATCCCCGGATGAATGCTGAATGAGTCACAAGGGAGACCTGGCTGGGCTTCGAATCCCAAATAGGCAAGGAATTGCTTTTTGATGATGCCAAACTATAAATATCATCACCTCAGAAAACCAGGTTCTCCTTTTACAGTGTCAGGAATCAGAAATGAGGACTACAAGACCAAATGTGTACGTTATTGACAAACATAATGCTTTACATAAAGAACACTGCCACTCTAAAACCAGTTACAAAGCAATTTTGAATTTTTCTTCGTATTTTAATTGTATTTTAATCATAGTAAAAAAATCATGGGTGCATTTCAAAAAAATTTCATTTTTTGGGGCCACTTCACTGGCAATATAATTACCAGCATTTTCTCTGGTCCTACTCTGGGTCTGGTTATGAAATTGCTAATGTCTAAGTATCACATGTCATAAAAATGAGTGTGTTTCAGGTTTGCCTGCCATTTTTTCACTCCAACTCCGTAGACTTTTTTGAATTTCTTTCTTTCAACCATGGATGGAAAACAAAGAAACAAAAATTGTATTTTTTGACAAAATTTTCCAAAAAGCATTGAAAACAATGTGTCCAAAATCCTTGGGTTTTAAATACTTGTCTCTGTTGTGCTTGTCATGAGCAGCTCTTGTGGAATCCCTCACTGCAGGACTTGATGAATTAGTGCAGACCTTGCTCACAACCAGGACAGGTGTTACGTGCTATATCCTTGTGACTTATTCAATTCTGCAAGGGTGGATGGGCCTTATTTTCAGCAAAGCTGGGACTACATAATTGCCAAAATAGAAGAAGTCGACATCCTGCTTAACATCCAATATTTTTCTGTAGTCATCAAATGCCTGGGATAGAGTGATATGTGTCAACACTGGAGC
The DNA here is from genome assembly GCF_006542625.1 of Nomascus leucogenys. Lineage (NCBI taxonomy): Eukaryota > Metazoa > Chordata > Mammalia > Primates > Hylobatidae > Nomascus > Nomascus leucogenys. The sequence continues at coordinate 83,208,470 of NC_044395.1, read as the reverse complement.
TCTATGTATAAATTTTTTAAATATATACAGAGACACATGCATACATAAACTGATACAGTACTATATTCTCACCATTGCACTTTCAATATAATGTGTCAAACAATGGGAACTAAACAAGACCTAATTTAGGGGAAATAAATTATGTATGTAGAGAACTGGATCAACATGGCTATACTCAACTATAATGTTCAGCAAGCTGATTAAACCAAGGCAGGTCTGAGCTCTAGACTACGTGAACAGAATTCCATTAACAGGGCCCCTGCATCATCTGGGAAGAATTCATCTACTTTCCCTGCTCTCTTCCAATTTCTGACTGTTCTATCTGTAGTTATTTGTCAATTAAAAGGAAGGAGACAGTGCTGCTGCTACACTGTGTTCCTATCTTCACTAAAATCTACTAAGAAAATTCCAGCACCTTGCCTGACAAATACAAATAAATATTGTATCATTTTGATTAATCACAGTAATATACACAGATCACTCATCTTTGATTAAAAAGAATCACTGGCTTTTCAGAACTTTCTGGGAGTTTTATTGTTTTCCTCCATTTTATGGTAATGTAAAGGAGAGTCATGCTACAAAAATCTAATACTTATCTTTTCCTTGAATGTAATTTACACCATGTAAACTCCTCTTTGATACTTTAAAATTACTCTGTTGGCTCCTCACCTGGGATTTTTATAATATAAATAAAGTATTCTCTGCATTAAGACTTAGGTATATAAATAAATAAATTCATACATTCTTTTCCCTGAAAAGAATTACAGATCAGAATGTACAATACAAGATACATTTTTATTCTTACAATCTTCTCTCACAACGTGCCTATGCATTGTACATTAGAACTAAGTTTGGGCCTGCTAAACTACATCTGTGCATGTGACATATATTAATGTAAAAGTGTTATTATTTTCCTCATAATAGAAGCACATGAAAATTTGCTTAGAATCTCTAGAAGCAAATAATAGAAAAATTGATATCTAAGAAAGTTGGTGGAACATCAAAATAGCATTAAAGGCCTTTTTGAGTTTTAACAAAAAGAAAGAGAAAGAAAGAAAGAAAGAAAGAAAGAAAGAAAGAAAGAAAGAAAGAAAGAAAGAAAGAAAGGAGGGAGGGAGGGAAGGAAAGAAGGAAGGAAGAAAGAAAGAAAAAAGAAAGAAAAAGAAAGAAAGAAAGAAGGGAGGGAGGGAGGGAGGAAAGAAAGAAAGAAAGAAGGAAAGAGAAAGAAAGAAAGAGGAGAGAGAGAGAGAGAGAGACCCTCCTTCAGCAAGGTGTTTAGAGGTTCAAGCTCTAAGATACCATTCACCATGCACTGTCTGGCCTCAGTCCACCTTCCCAGTCCTCCCTCTCCTCCTTACCCCTTCCACTAACCTACTTCTCCTGTCCTATTGACTAATGTTTAGTCCCTGAATATATGCACTATCATACCACTATGACTTTGCCCATGCTGCTCACTATCTTTCCACCTCCTCACTCCTCCTCTACCTATTGGGGTCCACTTATTTTCTGAGACTTAATTCAGATCTCATCTTTTCTGTGAAATCCTCCTCAAGTATACCTTGTTCCACATCTCCTGCTCACCCAGCTGAAAAGAATGTCAGCCCCTGGCACAGCAAGTACAATTCGTCTGTGTCCTTCAGCCCCTAGTATAGGAACTGGCATAAGCAGTGGATTATGAACAAATTAACCAATTGGCAATGAACAAACCTTTCTTCAGTCTCTATGACCTCTTCTTTTTGAACCACATTTTACATTTTATTATTTTTGTTTTTTTAACTTTTATTTTAGGTTCAGGGGTACATGTGCAGGTTTGTTATATACATAAACTCATGTAACAGGGGTTCATTTACAGGCTATTTCATCACCAGGTACTAAGCCTAGTACTGAATAGCTATTTTTCTGCTCCTCTCCCGCCTCTTACCCTCCACCCTCAAGTAGGCCCCAATGTATGTTGTTCCTTTCTTTTGTGTCCATGAGTTCTCATCACTTAACTCTCACTTATAAGTGAGAACATGTGAAATTTGGTTTTCTGTTTCTGCATTAGGTTTCTAAGGATAATGACCTCCAGCTCCATTTATATTCCCACAAAAGACGAGATCTTGCTATGTAGTATTCCATGGTGTATATGTCTCACATTTTCTTTATCCAATCTGTCACTGATGAATATTTAGGTTGATTCCATGTCTTTGCCATTGTGAATAGTGCTGCAATGAATATTTGCATGCATGTGTCTTTATGGTGGAATGCTTTATATTCCTCTGGGTATATCCACGGTATTGGGATTGCTGGGTTGAATGGTAGTTCTGTTTTTAGCTCTTTGAGGAATCACCACCTTACTTTCCATAATGGTTGAACTAATTTACACTCCCATCAATGGTGCATAATTGTTCCCTTTTCTCTGCAATGTCACTAGCATCTGTTATTTTTTCCTGCCCTAATTTCCCAGTGAACTCTGCTGCTTATCGCTGTTTTAAGTGTCCTTGTCAAGCCCTGGACTTGTCCCTGTTGATATAATGTCCACATTATCCCCAGTATTAGGTCCTCTACAATTTCTTTTGGAGGTTTCTGACATGTCTTAAGACTATAGAACACCATACTGAGTAAGAGTTAAGAAACTGACAGTCTGGACCTTAATATTTTACTTATTTACTCCAAGGCCTAAGACAACCACTATTTATTTCTGGGTCTCTGAATACTCACTTGTAAAATTAGGAGACACACTGAGTGTCTAAGGTCCTTTGCAATGCAAGAAAATCTGTGGCTGGTAAGGTTTTCAAAAGTAGTGCCTCCGGTAGGAATAAGTTCAGCTTGATAAAGATTTAATTTATTCATTTATTCATTCAACAAATATTCATTAAGTACCTTTTTCATGTCAAGCATTTTTTCTAAGATCTGGGAATACAGCAATAAGCAAAATGTAAATGTAAATACCATCTATGTAGCTTACATTCTGATAGAAGTAGAGAAAATAAATTATAACTCATCTATGTATATGAATGTGTGAATGAATATTTATTCTATCTTTCTATAAAATCAGGCAGTTTTAAATGCTGTAGAAGGAAAATGTGGAGAGAGAGGGACTATTGTTCAGGGCAAAGGTAGAAAGATAGATGGATCTATGATTTCATTCAGTGTACCCAGAGAGAGAGAGAAAGAGAACGTGTGTGTGTGTGTGTGTGTGTGTGTGTGTTTGTCCCAGGCAGATGGGACAGCAAGTACAAAGGGCCTGTGGGGTCGGAGTACGACCACTTGCTCAAAGAAGATAAAGAGGTTAAAATGCAACAGAATTAAAGAGTGAATGAGAAATGAAGTTAAAGAGGTTGAGGTAGAAGAAATAGGTCACTAGGGCCCTGTGGGCCATTGTAAATGCTTGGCTTTGAGTGCTGAGAGACTGTTGGAGGAATTAAAACAAAGGAGTGACAAGCTTGGATTCAACCCCTTGGAAAGATCACTGTAGCTGTTGACTTGAAAATAGACAAGAGATGGTCAGTGAAGCAGGTAAAGATAATTAAGAGGCTATTATAATAATCCACATATAAAACTACAGATAACTTGGACATGGGAAGAAACCATGGAAACGGTGAGAGGCTGTTGGATTCCATTCATATTTTGAAGACAGAGCTGACAGAATTTCCTTAGATTATTTATGTGCAGTGTAAGGCAGAAAAGGAGTTAAACATTGCAGTAGTTGTGGCCTCAAAAGGGTAAAGAGAGAGTTGGCACTTAGTGAAACAGGGAAGAGTGCAAGAGGAGCAGGGAAGGAATTCAGGAGGTTAGTTTGGGACAAGGTAAGTTTGCAATGCCCCTCGAATACCCAAGTGGATGTTTCAAGTAGGCTGCTGGGTAAGAGTCTGGAATACAGTAACAAGTTCTGTGCTAGAGATACAAATTTTAAAATGATTAGGATAGAGATGGCTTTAAGAGATCTCAGAATGGATGATATTACTCAGGGAGTGACTATAGATAGACAAGAGAATAAATGCCCTAAATACCAAATACAGTCCCAGACACTCTGAGAATAAGAGATTAAGATGATGAGGAGAAATGGGAAGGAATGTTGAGTGAGGTAGCAAGGGAGCCAAGCCAACATGTTCCAGAAGCCAAGTGAAAAGGGTTTCAGGAAGCAGTAGGTATACTATGTCCAATGCAACTGAGAAGTAAAATGTGGTAAAACTTGAGTCAACTCTCAATTCCCATTGAATTACTGGAGTCTTTCTGACTGTGGTTGTTGTAGATCCTGAGCAGATATACATGGCAGTCTGGGCCAGATATAAAGAGCCAACAGAGCCTTGCCTCAAGGCCTCTTAAATTAACATGAGGTAGGGGACTAGATAATAGCCAGCATACAAGCATTCCTTTCCACCATCATCACCATGACCCCTACAACATACACACACACAAACTTGTCATATGTAATTCTAAATGCGAAAAGCAAATGAACTGTGTAACAACAAAGTGTAACTTTGGTGTGAGTTATAGCACGTCAAATGTTTGATGAATTACAAAGTGTAACTTTGTAGCACTAATTGTTAATGTTGCTATTATGTTATTACTATTAACTGCTTACATTGACTGAGTGATTAGCAATTATCCGGCATTATTTTAATCATTTTACATACATAATTTTGTTAAATCCTAATGATGCCCTCTGAGATTATTATTAATATCACTCTGATTTTCAAATGAGAGTATTAAGCCTTAGAGAGGGGAAGTGGCTTGTCTAAGGTCACATAGCAAGTAACTGGCAGATTCTGTTTCAAAACCAAAAGTAGGCTTCTAAGTCTCTCAGCCAAGAAATAACGGTGGGAATGTTCAGTTCTCCTAAATGCCCTGTCCTTTGGATAATACATGTACTTTCAACTGTCTATTACCAAATTTTCTTTCCTGTGATTCCCAATAGGGATGGGTAATCTGGAACTAACTCCAAAAGTTTCCTGATGTTTAAAATACAGGCCATAGCTAGCTTTGCCATTCTTTCTTAGACAGCTAGTCATTGCTGAAACAAAGTATTCCATGATTAGACTGATCCATGAGTGGCCAAGAGCCATTTGAGTGGTAGACTTCCATTCCCTCAGGACTGTAAAGCTGACCCAAATAAAGTTATTAGCTAGCATTTCTAGAATTACATCACCATATGTTTACCAGCCTCCGAGTTTACTTTTAATAAATCATACTCTGGAGGTTACATACCAGACCTCTAATGACTGGGCAGTAGTTGGAACTTTACTATTATCAAGTATTGATTTGGTAAGATATGATAGAATTCTTTTTTTTAAGTGACTAGTGGTTGAGATGCCTACTTTGAAAAAAAAAAATCCATACAGTAGAAATGCCAAGCCATTTGTTAGAGAGGGAAAGGAATCACTCAAATCTCTTAATAGACAGAAAGAACTTTAAAATGTCTCACTATTAAAAAACTGATTTAGAGCACCTTTCTCCCCAAAAGAGACATACATATAAGTTCAGGCTATCCGTTTACCCCTTTGTTTGCTAAAAAAAATGTTCTTGGAAAAATCTTATTTCATGGAGAATATAGTGAAATGACACTAAACTCCATGTTTGATGAATATCAAAATACCTTTCTTGGACTGTTTTCATTATTCTTTATGCTCTTCCATTTCCTATGACAACCTTGACCTGTTCAGGTAAACCTTTGACGTGTCAGAGAAGAGAAAGAACAACTGACTCATTCTCAGCAAAGCAAATATGGCCTGAAATTGAATTTCCTAACCAATGTGACAAGTTGTACTGAGTCATCCATATGCTCATCTGGTGTCCTCTATTCTTCACTGAGACCTTCCACATACCATTAGTAAAGGTCTCACTGGGATCAAGCACGTGATGTCTAGCTCTGATGTGTGTGTGTGTGTGTGTGTGTGGGCGCGCGCATGCGCAGGGATGTGCAGAACAATTGGCCTTCACTAGGAACAAGACTAGGGGTCCTACTTCATTAACAGAACAGTCTACCTATGAGAGAGTTGCCTGATACTATTTGAATCTGGGCTCTGATCCCATCTTTCCTTCCTCAGAGGCATAAGGTAACCAGAACACCAGATTTGAAGTCAGATACAACCAGGTCCAAATCCTCATTCTGCAGTCTTATTCCTGTAGCATCTTAGAAACTCATTTACATTCTCTGAGCTTTGGGGCTCTCATTTGATCAAGGGGAATAAGTAGACTCGTGGCATGTGAAGTGTACTTATATATAGCAAGTGAACACATGCTCACCCCTTTATTTTGGACATCAATGAAACTTGAGCAGTAGTATCTTTTGTCACTTTTTTAAAAATTATCATCCCGCTCTAGAAAATAAAGTTATCAAGCTGTTCTTTATAAAGTGAGAGCATTTAACTCACAGCTAGTTCTAAATTTAGAAACCACCTCAAAATCAGGTCAAAGCACTAATGTAAAAGGTTTTGTCCAGCTTTAACCAACTGAAGCTTTATGGGATTCGAATTAAAAGATGGGTGTGCTCAGGTGCCTCAACTACTGAGAGTGAATGAATAACAATAATGGCTAACAAATCTTAAGTGCTTATTACATTAATCATCATCTGCTGCTGCATAACAAACAATGCACAAATGTAAAGCAACAAATGCTTATTATCTCTCACAGTTTTTGAGGGTTATGAGTCCAGAAGTGGATAGCTGGGTAGTTCTAGCTCAGGGTCTCTCATGAGGTTGCCATCAAGATGATGACAGTTTAGTCATGTGAAATCTGTAGGATCTGATATATAACTCGTTCACATGGTTGTTGGCAGGATTCAATTCCTTGCTGGTTATTTCTGAAGGCCTTAGTTCCTCACCACATGCGCCTCTCAATTCATCAGCTAAGTGTCCTAGTTACATGCAATTGGTTTCTCCCTGGAGCAAATGACCCAAGAGAGCAACCAGGACACAGGAAATGACTAGCACAGGAAATGATATGTCATGAAAACTTCCATAGCCTATTCATTGGAAGTAAATCACTAAGTGTAGCAGCTGTCAATGGAGTGTGAACTAAGCTCTACATCTTAAAAAATATTGAGGAATGTGTGGACATATTTGAAATCCACCACACCTATTATACGCTCTGAAGCTATTCCAAGTATGTGATATAAATTATTTCTATTTAGTTTGTACCATAATTCCATGAGGTTAGAAATTATCATATTCCCCATTTTGTAGATGAGATACATGAAGCTTAGAAAGTTTGACATTCACTCAAAGATGCAATAGTGTTGGGCTTCTAAACCAACTAATCTGAATCTAGAGATAAAACATTTTGAATCATCAAAAAAATTAGTTTACTTCAGTAAAAATTCTAATATTTTTCTTTGAAATTGATAATTTATATCTAGATTATTTAGCATGCTTTAGTAAACAGAATTTTGGATTAAGCAGAATATATCATTTTCTGACAATGCTAAGTAATTAAGTATTTACTGTTTATGAATTAGGATGTATTGTGACAGTTAAATCTGAGTGTACAACATTTTTCTATATGGCTTATACTTCATACTCTAACAACATCTATCCCAGAAGACTATTATTTAAAATATAAGCGGTAGTGAAGAAATTTAGCCACATATTAAAGTACAGAAGTTAAAAGTTCTAAGAGATTCTAATGGAGTCTGGTGTAAAATTATCTTAGTATCTTTTCACTCCTTTTTTTTTTAATGCTCACAGATTTATTTCCAATTATCTCATAAACGTGAGGGGAGAAAAGAGCCCCAGTGAGAAATAACTTACACTGCCATTTAAGAGCTGCTTTTCTGCCAGCAATTGCTTGAGTTTAATTTACCAGGAGACAAAATTGCAGTTGTTGAGACAGTCAAAGCAGAAGGGGGAAGAGTCATTGATCCAGATCAAGGCTTCAGTAACGGGCAAGAAAAATGTCAGAAAGATGTTAATAGGATAAGTAGAAGAAGTGGGAGGGGAGAGGGAGGGAAGGGAAGGGAATAAAGCATGGAAGGGCAGAAAGAAGGGAAGGAAGGAGGACAATGAACAAATGAATGAATGTATAAGAGAATGGATGAAGGAAGAAATAGGTGCCTGCTATGATCTGATTTGTCCCCCAAAACTCATGTGATGAAATTTAATGGCCAATGTGACAGTATTAAGAGGAGAGGCCTTTAAGAGATGATAAAGTCATGAGGGGGAAACCCTCATGGATGTAACTAGGTTCCTTACAAAAGCCTTGAGAGAGTGGGTTCAGCTTTTCTTTGCCATGCAAGGACACAGTGTTTTATCTCCAGAAGATGCAGCAACAAAGTGACATCTTAGAAGAAGAGAAACTTGGCTCTATTAGAAACTCAACTTGCTGGCATTTTGATTATAGACTTCCCCATCTCCAGAAGTGTAAGAAATAAATTTCTGTTGTTTATACATTACCCCATGTCAGGTATTTTGTTACAGCAGAAATAATGAATGAAAGGAGGGCCTGAAAGTAAAATAATGGTGTAGGAAAATACCCTGTGATGTCAAGGAGAACGAACAAGTTTTGTGCAAAAGCTTTCAATGGGCCTCCATTGCCTAGAGCAAGTATGAATGAGCAAACTACTGCCTACTGCCTACTGCCTGCTGCCTGTTCCCAAGAGGGCTAACAGCTGAAGGGTGACAGCCAGAGCTTGCCAGCAGCCTGGCAGTAAGTTATTTATTTCTAAAGCGGGGTCTTGTAACTGCTCAATAGGTTCTTCCTGCCTGCTGCACAAGTAAAGACCACAACATTTCAGTAAAGAAAGAGTTTAACTGATATGAGGCTGACCACACCATGTGAGAGATGGAGTTATTACTCAAATCAATCTCCCTGAAAATTTGGGGATGGAGTTGTTAAGTACAATTTGGTGGGTAGAGGGTTGGAAAGTGGGGAGTGCTATTTGGTTAGGTCAGAGATAAAATCATAGGGAGTGGAAGCTGACCTCTTGCACTGAGTCAGTTCCTAGGTGGGGGCAGCAAGACCAGAAGAATCAGTTTATTGATCTGGTTGGTGCCAGCTGATCCACTAAGTGCAGGGTGTGCAAAATATCTCAAGCACTGATCTTAGGTTTTATAATAGTGATGTTATCCTGAGGAACAATTTGAGGAGGCTCAGAATCTTGCAGCCTCCAGCTGCATGGCTCCTAAACCATAATTTCTAATCTTGTAGCTATTCGGTTAGTCCTACAAAGGCAGTCTAGTCCCTAGGCAGGCAGAGGGTTTGTTTTGGCAAAGGGCAGTTATCATCTTTGTTTGCAAGTTAAACTATAAACTAAGTTCCTTCCAAAGTCAGTTTGGCCCATATGCAGGAAGGAATGAGCATAGCTTGGAGATTAGAAGGAAGATGGAGTCAGTTAGGTCAGATCTCTTTCACTGCAATAATTTTCTCCATTATAATTTTTGCAATGAGAGTTTCAATCCTGAGGGCACAGCATAGAATCCTTCCCCATCCAATTATCCTTTTCTGCTTTAGACAGTACCATTTTTATGCTGCTTTATCAATAAAGGGAAATATTTTAATTCAGAGAAGATACAAGACTAAAATCTCAGTTGTTTCTCGAAAGCTGAAGATAATACATGTATTCATCAAAACTAGTATAATGAAGATTCATTGAGATAAAACAAGTAAAGTATTTACCACAGTATCAATGTCAGCTGCAATTATTATTATTACTATCTATATTGCAGGTTTTTGAAATACATTTGTCTAGAAAATGCTCCAAAGTTAAAAATGAATATATAGTTCACAAGATATCCAAATGCTGAGTTTATGGCTATTAACATCTTTAAGCCTGCTCAATAAATGGCACTTCTGTAATTTCCCCAGGATCTGAATAAATTAAAAAAATAAGGCCAAGGAGTGACAGGTGGTTGCCCATATATCTCATTTTGACAGATAAAAGTTGAGCAGGGCCAGTTGATGTGTGTATCTGGGAATTAGGCAGACTTACCCACCTAATCTCAGCCTCAGTGAACTGTGACAAGCCCCCTTTCCTGTCCTTCACAGGTGAAGAGCCTAGCCTTGGAGGAGATGAGCAGGAAGACTATTACAAAAAGTAGATGAAAGTAGGAGAGCTGAGTGTGTGTATGCCCTGTTCACTCTTTTCAAATGTACTAAGCAGATAAGTCATGTCTCCTTCTCTAGAGTGGAGTAACCCAACATGCAAGAAAAATGTCAGAAAGATGTTAGTAGAATAAATAGATGAAGTGGGAGGAGAGAGGGAAGGAAGGGAATAAAGAAAGAATGGGAAGGAAGAAGGGAGGGAAGGAGGACAATGAACGAATGAATGTATTAAAAGAATGGATGAAGGAAGAAATGGGAGCCTGCTATAGACTGATGTGTCCCCCAAGAGACAGACTAAGGTCTGCAGATTCACTGAATTCCCTTCACATGGAAGCAAACAACTAGCATGCTAGATAAGTGTTCCCCAAAACAGATTTTTATAGAGAAATTCTGAATGTTCCCACTCCTGGGTCAGGCCTCAACTGGCCAGAACATTGGACCTTGGAACAAAGACACCAAAGGGAAATTCAAAAGTTCTTCAATTCTCTAGATTTAATACAGTGTGTACTCTATAACAAATTTTTTAAATTTTAGTAATATACTTTCATTTTTTGCAACATACTTTTATTGGAGAGTTCATTACTAGTTTTAAAACCTGAGGAATCACTTTATTAAAAAAATCTAAAATATATAACCAAGGAAATAATTGCATTAACAATTACCACAGTCAGGGAGAGCCCTAAATGAGTAACATGAATATCTGATTTTCCAGTTCCACCACTTCTTAGCTAAATATCCTTGACTAGTCATTTAAACTCTAGTTCTGTTATCACATCTTTAAAATGCAAAGAATACTAGGATGCGTAAGATTTTTCACATGCTGCTGAACAGATGACTAAAGGATATATGAGAAAGTGCTTTAAAGGTGTTGTGAATGTAAATATGGCATCTTCAAGAATGCCAAATGTATTTTAATATAACAGGAAAATTTTTTTAATCCTGTATATTGGAAACATAGACAAAGAAAAAGCATCAGTGTTTTAACAGTATGTAACAACAAAACACAAAGAGAAAAGAAAAAAAAAGATTCCATTTTCTCCCACTCATAAATCCATTAATTTTTCATGATAGGCTCAGCTTTGGAGAGATTTTATACGGAAGAGGAGTTTTTCATTATGTTGTCCAAGGACCAAATATTTGGGAGTCAACAAATAGCCAAACAATTGGATATTTCATATAAATGTAAAACCACTGTATTTATCCTTTTTTTAAAAAAAAAGTCAGACTGAATCTACCATGAGCTTCTTCTTTCAAATGCTTTTCATTCAAAAATGAAACAAAAGATGTGCTGCTGCTAAGAGCTTCAAGGTCTAGAATGCCTATGTGCTCCTTGTTATAATTCCTTTCTTCAAAATAGGCATTTGGTGTCCCAGAAGGACAAGCCTTGTGTTCACTCAGCTCTAGGAATTGATTAATGTCTTGGGATGTGATGTATATTTAAGCCAAACTCGTGGCCTATTAGCAATTCACAAACCATGACTTACACAGTGGTGTGCTCAAATCTATTTTGCATTACAAAATGTTTATAAATCAGCCTCTATTCCCAGAATGTTATATAAACACGTCAACAAATCACATGTGTATTAAGGGGAGAGAGGTAGAAGGCTGGGAATTCATCATAGCCTCAGGCTGTTCTGGGACAAATTAAATATTACCCTGGCCACTGAGGTCCCCGCTAGGCAGTCGTTCAGAATGAACTGTAGATAAATTGAACTTCTCTTATTGGAGACAAGCCAGCAGCTCACCCAAACATGAAAAATTGTATCCCTACACTAAAAAAATTAAACCATGCTAAACACAAGCTTTTCATTTCTGCAAGGCTGCAGTTGTCCTATTTCTTTAGAAAATGAAGATATTTTACGGCTCAAAAATAAAAGTCACAGGAAGTAGGTGAATAACAGGGAGAAAGGTTGGTGAAGACATTACCTATTTGTATTCCCAGCACCCGAGACATTTTTTGTGGGGAGAGCTGGGAAGGGGGCTTCAGATTAATTGAATATATATAGTCAATTACATATATTCAATTATATATATATATACACACACATACATACATATATGTAATCACATATTTTAAATGTAGAGGATGCCAGTTTGCCTAATACATATATATAATGTTTTTAGCAGGTGAATCATTTTTCCTATTATATTTGGAAACTTAACTTAAAACCATTTCCTCGTATATTTCCTCTTATATTTGGAAACTTAACTTAAAATCATTTTCCTCTTATATTTGGAAACTTAACAGACAACAGAAAGTGGATAGAAGAAAGGCCCCTAAGCAAAGGGCTCACAAATTGTCCCTGAACCCACCCAAGAGATAACTGCATAGATTCTGGTCTTCAATGGGATTTAGTCTCATACAACCCTCATTTTTCTCTGTTAATCTAGAAGTATGCAATTGGACATAAAAATGTAAGTGGTTTCTGCACAGTGACTGGTGAGAAGATATGCTTTGATGTGAACCAGCTCTCCTAAAAGGTATTTTAGTTGATTCAAAGGTTCATCTGATATAAAACTTTAGCTTATAAAATAAGGTGTGTTCTTTTATGTTATACATATTTTACTACAATTTTTTAAAAAAAGAAAAACTGGTTCTCCTGGAGAAGCATACACACTAACTTATAAAGGGGGAAATGTTTTTTGTAATTGGATCATAGAATTGCAGACTTTCAGAGCTGAAAGGGCTGGAAACTCATCTGCTGCAGTTTTCCAGAATGTAATTCTACAAGCCAGTTATAGCTTTTACAATAATAAAGATTTCCACAGATGTAGTCATGAGTCCTGCTCATTGCCATCCAATTTTTCTGTCCTCTAGGCTCTTGCTATCTTTCTCCCTCTTAGTAGATCATGGTCATGTGACTACTTCTGACCAGTGAGTTGTGTGTGGAAATGAGATGCATCATATTTGGGAGGTAATCTTTAAAGACTGCTTTGAGACTCTCCTAAACTTCTTTTCTTACTAGCAAAATGACCTGCAAGTTTCATTACGGCGTCTACTCCACCAGCTGGTATCCCTAAGTAGCTATGAAAAATAGAGCTCTTATCCATGGTAGTTAAACCATGTTAGACATATAATGGGTAGGGGGAAACTTTCTTTTTTTAATCCAATGAGATTTTCATGTATTTTTTTATTTCAGCATAGCCTAATCTATACTGACTTATATAATGGTCAGTTAAGTTTGAAGAATACAGATTTACACAGGTTTCTTTACTAGGTAAATCTACAAGGCTTCAAAATGCTAATAGGAGACATAAGTCATCAAGAGAGGAATATATTAGGAAGCATTTATCACACCTGCTTGACTGCGATAATTTTTGTTTTGCTTTATTTTAGAATTTGTGTGTTGTGCAGAACACGTGTTAGGATGTCAAAGATCACAATGTTCCACAGAGCAATTAGGGAAATCACTGTTGGTCCAATTTCAGCACTTTACAAAATAGTTTAACAAAGTTCTAAAGAATGAAGGTCTTCTCCAAGGCCATCTCAGTGAGGTAATCCATGAGTGGCAGTCATGGGAACTGATGTCTCTTGGTCATGCCCTGGACCTAGTAACGTAGAATAGCTTTACAAGTATACCAGGTGTTTGCTAATGATCATTTCTCTTTTTTTTTTAAGACTGAGTTTTGCTCTTGTTGCCCAGACTGGAGTGCAATGGCGTGATCTCAGCTCACTGCAAACTCCGCCTCCTGGGTTCAAGTGATTTTCCTGCCTCAGCCTCCCAAGTAGCTGGGATTACATGCACCATCACACCTGGCAAATTTTTTGTATTTATTAGAGATGGGGTTTCACCATGTTGGTCAGGCTGGTCTCGAACTCCTGACCTCAGGTGATCCACCCACCTCGGCCCCCTAAAGTCCTGGGATTACAGGCATGTGCCACCATGTCCGGCCAATGATCAAACGTTTTACAAAAGTCTTTAAAGAGCCACACCAGTGGAAACATTCTTAACACCTTACCACCCAAATCAACATCAACTCAAAGTTATGTTTTGCCCACAGAGAATTAATACAAAGAAATACCTATAAGAAAACCTCAAAAATTTCACATCTAAGACAAAAGCCAGAGATTATAGAGGTATCATATTTTTGGAGCTGAGGGGGAAAAGTCTCTCAGCTAGATCTTCTGAACCAGAGCTCTACAACTTTCTGCAAAAGATCATTTCCCCTGCTAAAAACCTGGCAATAAGAACCTCCTTTTCTTGGCGGGGGGTATTATTTGGCCAAAAGTGAGATTTCAGCCAGAAACAAGGGGAAACTGAACTTCTTGTTAAGCCACTGAAGACACCTCTTTCCTTTGAAATAACTTATTTTGACTGATGCTAGAGGCGCTGGTAGAATTTCCTTCCCTTCATAAAATCACTGTAGTTGCAATGATAGCTCTGAAGTTGTGGGAGTAAAGATCTGCTAAAACATCATTTGGATTTAATCACAATACCAGAGGAAAAGAATAAAAGCTGTGTTTGTTTTTTCAACAACAGCAAACTGCTGGATGGATATTGCCAGAAATTAATTGATCAAGAAAAGCTCCTAGAAATCTTTTTTTTTTCTTTTCAAAAAAGTACCTTTTGTGACAGCTTCAAACTTGATCTCTGAGCTCCAGTGAAGCACAAATCACTGTGTGGCATTTTATCTCATAGATTAGAGAAGGTCCTAAATAGCATGCCGTGCCTTTCTTAAAATGCTGTCCTTAGTGCAGGTTTTTTTTTTTAAGCTTCTTTGAAGTTTCTCATATTGCACTGGGTTCTTCACCCAAGGGAAATGACATTTTTAGTTAAAAAGTAATAAAGTATAATTAAAACATAAATAATTTAAAAAGATTTTGATATAAGCCTGAAAATGGGCATGTGAATAAATTTGCACCGTGTCCCAGGAAGTATATTGGTAGACATATTTGGGAAGGATGAATTCACTGCCTGGAGGGGTCCAGACATATTGGCTAGTACCCCAAGTTCTCCAAGTACTCCCTTGAGGTTTCCAGATAAACTGCTTTTTTAGTCAAAGAGCCTCTACAGAAAGCCTGCTGCTGCATTGCCTCATGGAGAAGAGAGAGCCCCACCATTTCTAGTCAGCTGCAGAAGCACTCTCTCTGCCTCAGCAAACACAAGTAACTGCAGTATCTAACCAGAGAGGACCTTCCCACAAAACAGGAGGTGAAATTAGGATAAACAGGACTTGGGAAAATAATTGATTTTGCCGAATGTGGCTGCTGTAATAAATGGCTTCCTTGGAGGACCTAAAATACAGAGGGAAGCTGCAACTAGAATACAGACAGAAGTAGTAGATCTGAACCTGGAAGCCTACAAACCCTTTTTCTGGTATCATTCATTCACATGTCCACCTCCCCTCCTCTCCCCACAATAGGATACACACAAAAGGGCTACTTGTCAAGTAGCAACAATTATACAATGACTAAGCATCGTTGTCTGCCTTCCACATTAAAATGTGATTTAAAAATAAAACCTAATTGGAGGCCCTTTTCTTTCTCCTGAGTTGTGTCTAAACCTTGCAAAGAGGTTCATTTCAAAGCTCATTTTGCCTTCTTTTATTCCTTGTGACCCAGTTCTTTCATTTTATCTTTACCTCTGATTTGATAAATGTATTCTCAGGAAAATATCCTGGATTTAACAGTTATTCTTTCTAGACCTGTGGCTTCTAAAGAGATAATTAGTCCACAATAATATGAAGTAATGAATCTGTAATGGTGAGCTTATTAGATTCACTGCCATTGATTGATAGGGAGAGAAGGTAGACCTATCTGCTAACCAAGCCATGAGTATTAGATATTCACCAGTTTGATTCAGTCTCTCACTCATTCATTTATTTAACAAACATGTTGTGAACTCCAGCAAACCAATCACTGCACTCATTATTGATACAAAGATTCTTAAAAAGGCACAGATCTTGATTTAAAGAACTTTAGAGTGAAAAAGACGGATACCTAAACAAATATCTATAACACAAAGCAAAAAGACATACGACATATGATAGAGGTAGCAGCAACATACTATAAAAGACAGTGAAGAATAATTCTGATTAGGATGATTCAGGCCTCATTAGAGCCTTGAAGTAGGAGTAGCAGCTTCATACATGGAGTAGGAGGGTAGTGCAGATGCACAGAACTGAGAAGACAGCATAAGTGATGAACAAGAAGCCTAAACATAGTCTGGTCAAAGCACAAAAGGTCAGATCATGGGAGTCACTGTATGCTGTGCTAAGTACTTTGGGAAAGTCTATTAGTAACTGTATTAATTTCCCACTCATGCTGTAACAAATTACTACAAACTGGTTGACTACAAGCAACAGGAATTTTTCTTCTGCTTTTCAGAAGACCATAATTCCAAAAGCAAGGTGTTGGCAGGGCCATATCTCTGAAGGTTCTAGAAATGCATTCTTTCTTTCCTCTTTCTAGCTGGCAATTCTTAGCATTCCTTGGCTTGTAGTTGAATTGCTCAAATTCCTGCCTTCTTCTTCACATGGCTATCTTCCTTCTGTGTCTGTCTCTGTATCTCTGTTTTCTCTTATCAGGACACTGGTCATTGGATTAGGGCTTACCTTATTTCAGCATGGATTCATCTTAACTAATTCCCTTTGCAAAGACCCAATTTACAAATAAGATCACATTCTCAGTTCTGAAGTTCCAAGTGGACATAAGTGTTAGGGAGACACTAATTAACTCAGTACAGTAATCAATGTCCTTTACCATATTTGAGGCCAGTAGTGGAATAACCTAACTGTTACAACTTCAAGAAGGCAAAGTTTGTGTCTAATATCTCTAATAAAATTTTCTCAGTAAAGACAAGTATACTGGCTACTTCAAAAGGAGCACAGACTGAATAGTCAATAAGACATGGAAGGATGAAGCTGAAGAGGGAAGGGTCAATGACAACGAAGGTTTCAGGTGGAGGTGATAGGATGATGATGATGACGATGATGCTGATGATGGAACCTAACATTTGTTGAGTTTCTTATATGCTAGGCATTTTTCCAATTGCTAGTACTTTATTCATGCTCATAACAACCCCAGTAAGAAAGATTTTATCATTTGCAGGTGGTAAAGTGTTTACCATTTTTCAAGTGATAAAATTGAGGCACAGAGCAGTTACAGAATCTGCCCAAGGTCACATAATAATCAATGTGAGTGCTGGAAATTGAAGCCAAGTGATCTAATTCCAGATCCTGTGACATTAACCACTACAGTAGAACTGCTTCCCTAAGAAACATGGTGATATTACATTTAACTAAGAGCACTCAGGAGACGTCCTATTAGGGCAGAAGATTAAAAAGGGGGAAAAATACATGAATTGGAAGAAGATTCAAAGAAATGTGTTTCCTAGCATTTACTTCACAATCGCAATTACATTGGATACATTAGGATGAGCATTATCTCCCTAATAAAAATGTAACTTGGGTAAAAGATCCAAATGTTCAGAATGAACACTGTGTTACAGCACAGCAATATAACGTATCAGGAAATTTTAGCCTATTATCAGAAGCAGAAATAAAATTATAGAAAACATTTTTCTGAGTTTCCCTTTGGACTTTCTTTTCAAATCTTTATCTCCACATTATGGCATAGATTCCATGTTTTGCTCTCTGCAACTTGCATAGGTGACAGCGGAGGCCTTGGCCACTGGGATGAAGGATTGCAGTATCACATTCCACATGGCTTTATTTTCTTCTTTGTTAGTTATCCTACAGACTCACCTTATCATCAGAAAAGGTTTTGTATGTTGCATCTCTCTTCTATTTAAAGTCTCTTTTAAGCACAGATCACCTCTATTTAGCACACACTCTTCTTTCATCACAACAGGACTCTTAAAAAAGTCGCCTGTTCTCACTCTTTTTACTCCTTAACTTCACTGTTCTATCCACAGTAATCTGCCTTCCACTCCCCTAGAGTAATGCAAATGCCTTGCCTAGATTACAAATGATACTCTCAGGGGTGGCTTTTGATATTAGTATAGTATTTGACATTATTTCCCAAAACTTTAGTGGTTTTTAGAAGCCCCTTGTGGCTTCTCTCTTACCTCTGTAGTTCCTTATGTCCCAGTTTCCATTTTGAGCTCTGATTTCTCTGCCCATCATTTAAATCAGTGGTTTTCAAACAGGATATTATGGTGTCCTAAGAAAGGGATGCCATGGAATAAAGATTTTGATAGGTGGCCTTAAAGATGAATCCCACTGATCTCCACTTTATAGTATTCATGTCCTTGAGTAATCTGCTCTTCCTGGGGGTCAACTGGACTTGCTGACTCTGATATAGTTTGGCTCTGTGTCCCCACCCAAATCTCATCTTGAGTTGTACTTCCATAACTCCCACATGTTGTGGGAGGAATCTGCTGGGGATAATTTGAATAATGGGGGCAGTTTTTCCCAGACTGTTCTTGTGGTAGTGAACAAGTCCCATGAGATCTGATGATTTTATCAGGGGCTTCCTCTTCTGCATCTTTCTCATTTTCTTTTGCCACCACCAAGTAAGATGTGCCTTTCACCTCCTGCCATGATTCTGAGGCCTCCCCAGTCATGTGGAACTGTAAGTTCAATTAAACCTCTTTTTTCTTCCTGTCTAAGGTATGTCTTTATCAGCAGCATGAAAACAGACTAATACAAACTCCCTTCTAATGATTGGAATACCACAGATGTGATATGATGTCACTTCTGAGATTAGCCTATAAAAGGACTGTGGCTTCTATCTCTTGGATTGCTCACTCTGGAGAAGCCAGCCATCATGCTGAAGGCCTATGTGACAAGGGACAGAGGCCTGACAAAATCCATGTCAGTGAGCCTGCAGGAGGGTCCTCTGCAAGATAATCCTTCAGATGACACCACAGACTTAGTTGACAACTGGACTGCAATCTAATAAAACACCTTGAGACAGAGGCACTCAGCTAAACCTCACCCTGATTCCTGAACCATGGAAGCTGCAAAGTAATAAATATTTGTTGTTTTAAGCTGCTAAATTTGGGATTGATTTATTATGCAACAATAGACAATAATACAAGACCCTACGTGTTAGGCTTCATCTTTCAGGTCATCTTTAATATCTTACTTTCACTCCCCACTGTTCTTCCAATAGTCATTTTAAATTCCCTAAAATTTACTTTCTTAATATACCTTGGATTTATATCCCTTATCTCTACTATCACTCTGTTAGTTCAGGCCACCATGACTTCTGCCTTGATTATTTTAACACACCCCTAAATAGTCTACCCACATCTATACAATACAGAGGTGAAGAGCTCAGGTTCTTATTTCAGACTGCCAAGTTTGAATTCAATCTCTGCTACTTACTGTCTAGGTAATATTAGACAAATCATTTAACCCCTCTCCTTAGTTATATCATCTATAAAATGAGAATATTAATATTAATAGTACTTCATGGAGTGGCTCTAGCATATTAGCTTTTGCTTGTAACATGCTTAGAACACTGCCTGGTATACTGAAAGCTCTTAATAAATGCTGTAGTTATTGAAAGGCAGTCTAACATGGTGGTAAGAACATGGACAGCCAGCCTGTTGGATTTGAGTTGTTATTCTGCCATTCATTATTTGAGTAAACCTGGAAAAATTGCTTTACAGCTCTGTGTCTCCACTTCTTTATCTGTAATATACAGATAATAATAGTACTCAAGAATAAAATTGTCATGAGGATTACATGGGTTAGTGCCTAAAAAGCAGGCTGATAAAGACTGGCATTGAACATTACCAAGTGTTTTCAATTATTACTATTGCTGACCATTCTGCTGCTTTTTGATTCATTCATTACCTTGCAAAAGTGATATTTCTTAACATCAGATCTGATTATGGCATTCTCCTGTTTAAACCTCTTTGATGGTCCACCCATTACTCACTACTTAGCCTAACAGAACCTTCACAATCTGGCAAAGCTCTCAAACCTCACGTGTCTCCACTCTTCCCCACTAAACCTTGAACTCCAATCAGACTAAGCTGCTCGACCTTCCTCAGATGAGCCATGTTCTTCTATATTTCTCTATCATTGCAAATGCTCTTTTCTAGCATAAATACCCTTTCTACTCTACTGCCCTGGCTAACTCCCACTCGTCCTTTCAAAATTCCATTCATAGTATTATATTTCACAGGAATCTTCTCTACCCATCACTGACATTCTGTGCAATACACACGTATACACACACTAACACACACACGTAGGTGGATCCTCCCGTAAACACCCATAGTTCTCTGTGCACACCTCAATATCTAATATCTAAGAGATTGTAACTAACTATGCCCATTTCTATTTCTCTCCACTAGACATGAACTATGGAGTCCCCATCCAAGGCACTGAACTAGAACATCTGGAACACTGTAGGCACTCAATAAATATTTCATCAACAAATAAATGAGGGCTTTAATTTACCATTTCCTTTTTTCTTTGAGAAGCCATATGAACTTCCTTTATTTTTTTCCTACTGTTGACTTTTGTGGCACTACTTTGATATGGGGGTGGCAAAAACTAAAAGAGTTCTTTGTAAAGATCAAATAAGAACATGCTTTCTAGACAACTAAGAACACTGAGAGGCTCCAGAGATTTTGTACCCATGTGTTCAACCCAACTCAGGGGAATGAAGTCATAACAATCTCTTTAAGCCCGTACGTTCCATAGCTCTGAGTAGGCGCATACCTGGCTAGAGTCTCTTATTTTAATTCCCCATTCCCACAATATACTATAAGAATTTGGGGCAAGGTGCGGTGGCTCATGCCTGTAGTCCCAGCACTTTGGGAGACTGAGATAGGCGGATCATGAGGTCAAGAGATCAAGACCATCCTGGCCAACATGGTGAAAGCCTATCTCTACTAAAAATATACAAAAATTAGCTGGGCGTGGTGGCACGCACCTGTAGTTCCAGCTACTCAGGAGGCTGAGGCAGGAGAATCACTTGAACCCAGGAGGCAGAGGTTGCAGCGAGCCGAGACCACACCACTGCACTCCAGCCTGGCAACAGAGCAAGACTGTCTCAAAAAGAAAAAAAAAAGAATTTGTATGAAATTGAAAGTTTTTGAGTGCTTCAAACAAAAACCTCAGACCAAAAACTCCAATGTGGTAGGTTTTGTCTCTCATCTTTCAACAACTCTCTAAGTAGGCAGGTGGCCTTGTATTGGTACTCCATTAGCTAGGCAGTGTATTGATTTCTAAATGTGGGGAGGGTCAAGGTCTGAATCACTTCAAAAGTACCAAGAAAAATAAGTAAAGAGACCAAAGAGTTTCTTGTCTTTTTAGATTTAATCAAGGAACTGCTAAGTCCCTGGTTCTTAAGAACTTATAACAATGAGGAAGTTATGCTTTTTTCTCTCCCAATACCACTTGCTCTTTTTATATATCCTGAAAAAGGAAAATAACTGATGAGAAATGACATGTACTGCTGGTAGAAATGGGAAAAACTGTCGAGGTCTCACCAAAAAAATGAGCAGTGTCAGTGTTACTAATAAGATCTCCCACTGAATTCCCTCATTTCATAAAGGTTCTATCTATGTGAGATGAGCAAAGATTTTTCTTTTCAAACACAGCCTATGTTCTATAACTAGGATAGAGAAGTGAAGGGAAAATATACCTATAAAACTGACTTAAAAATAAAGGAAAAGCTCTCCCTAAATTTGTAATACAGAGAAATTGAATCATTTTTTAAGAATGTATTTTCATTACTAGAGTAAGTAGATTAGGGTAAGAGTGAAAGACAGTATTTGCATTTCTTGCACTATATACATAGTGAGATCTTTGGCATTTCCTTCGACACAAGTAGTTTTCCCACAGACGTTGGCTTGAAGTTTCTACGCTACTGAAGAAATGGAAAATAGAAGTAATAAACAAGTGATTGGAATGTTTCATGTAAGAAAATACAACCCATAAAAAGTGATGGCAAATAGCAGACTAAAGTGTTGATCAGACTAAGAAACACTATGTCAATTTAAGTTAAAAACTAAGAAATGTGTCCAATAAAGTATATACAGAGCTACACAGTGTAATTCAACTCACTCTGTACCACAAAACCACTCTATAATATAGAGGGAAAGGAGTTAATGCTTTTCAAAAAATGTTTTGCAGTCTTATCTTCAAATCTGTGATATATCCTTGTTAAATGATCTCCCTATAGAACACACTGACTTTAATAGCTCTCAAATGCTATATTAATGAAAGCCAGTCTTGCCTGGAGAGGATATTCTCAAGATATTTATTTGGCCAGAGGATGATATCACAGATGATAGAAAGGACAGTGGAGGAATAGACAAGTGTACTGAACAGATACGTGACAGAAAAGGATATATAAGTGGCCACTTGGCACATGAAGAAGCTGTTCATCAGGGACATGCAACTTAATAAACAATGCCATGCCACTATGCACTCACAAGAATAGCAAAATTTTAAAGGACTGACCATAATAAGTGTTGGTGAGAATATGGAGCAATTAGTACTCCCATATATGACAGTGAGAATATTAAATTGTACACTTTGAACAAAAGTTCTGAGAGTTTCTTATAAAATTGAATATACATTTTATGATTCTTCACACCAAGATAATTACCCAAGATAAATAAAAACATATGTTTACAAAATGACTTACTAAAAATTGCTTATAGCAGCTTCATTTATAATTAGCCAAAACCTGGACAGAACCAGAATCAATAGGGTATTTTAGGAAATTGGTTCACGTGATTGTGGGGCTGGCAAGGCCAAAGTCTGTAGGGCAGGCCAGCAGACTGGAAACCCGGGTACAAGTTGATGCTGCAGTCATGCTAAATTTCTTCTTCAGCAAAGCTCAGTTTTTACTCCTCAGAACTTCAACTGATTGGATGAGGCCCAATGACATTAGTCAGAATAGTATGCTTTACTTAGAGTCAGTTGATTGTAGATGATAAACACATACACAAAATACCTTCACAGCAACATCCATATTGGTGTTTGAGAGAATAACTGGGTACTATGGCCTAGCCAAGTTGACACATACAACTAACTATTCAGAGGCCTTGCATAAGATACTATACTGTCTGATTTTATTCATTTAAGATTCTAGAACAAGGAAAACTAATCTAGAGAAGCATAAAATTAGAAGAAAGTTTGCCTCTTGGGGTTGAGGGTGGAGTGATGAGAAAAGAGCATGAGAAAACTTTCTATGGTGATGGTAAGTTTCTATGTATTGACATGAGTTTGAGTTACACAAGTATGTGCATGTGTTAAACGTCAGTGAATGTACCCTTGAGATTTGTTCATTTTATTTTGTAAATTTTATTAAAAAAGAAAAAACCTATAAACAACATTCAAATCTATTTAATAATACATGTGATGGTGTATTTAGGGAGAAAAGTACTAATATAAAATGAGACTGATGGATGGATGTAGCATTGAAGAGAGAGATATGTAATAAGGTGAGTATAGTAGAATGTTTATGGCAGAGTATAGGTCAGGAGTACATAGAGGTTCACTGTAAAATGCCTTTGGTTTTGCTGGATGTCTAAAATTAACACAACAAAATGTTGGGAAAACAAACCAATCTCTCAAAATAAGTTATACATATATTTTCTTCAACCAGCTGGAAAGCAGTGTTTTACGAGTGGTGAAGACCATCTAATTTGGGGTTAAGTGACCAGGTTTCAAATCCCAGCTCTGCAGTTATGCTAGTTATACAGCCTCGACTATGCTATTTAATATCTCTAAGACCTAGTTTAATCATTCATAAAATGTGAATAGCAAATGGGAATTGCACATGTGGGTGCATGTGTGTGACCAAAGTATTTAGTGTGATATATATTAAGTGATCGATGTGCTTTGTGGCATGGTTATATTATATTGCCTGAAATGACTTTTCTGCATACTTTTCTGGTGACCAAAATGGCCTACGGGTCTCTTCTGCTTGACTAACCTTTAGACAGGTTCCTTCCTGACTTTAGGTCCCTGACTTCAGGTCCCTGACTTCTATTTAATTAGAGGGTTTGCTTTAGAAAGCTTGTAACTGTAAATCCTTCCTCTGCTTTTGAGAAATGTAAATCTTCTCCTAGTCTCTTGCCAGTTTTACAACCCAGGAATGCCTTTCTTCAGGATCTGAGAGCCATGTATTTGAAATGCAATCATCAAGGAAGATAGCGCCCCTGTCTCCCCTATTTCATAGTCTCTCTTGGGAAAGCAGGAGCCTAACTTTGGTGAGCAGCTTGTTCCATGTAGTACAATGATGTCCTGTCATATAGATATGGGAAGTTTGTTTTTTCCTTTGGACAAAGCCAATTAGCAAATATCAGTGGCCTATGACTTACCTGTAATGTCCCACAGTACTTTTCCACTAGCTCATTGCAGCACTTAAAACCCCTCCCTCCTTTCGTTTCAGTGGAATTGAGTTCAGACTGTGTTCTTTCCTCTTTCGCCTATTTGAATAGCCTGAATCAAGCCATCTTTGCCTGTTTAACTTTGTCCAGTGCAATTTTTTCTTTGACATACAGTAATTGTTACTTATCCTTTTAAGGGTCAGCTTATATGTCACCATTTTAAGGAAGCTTTAGCATCCTCCACATTACCTTCCTCACAAAGATTTTATTGCCTTCTTAACTCTCACAATACTTGGTATTTGCTTCAAGTAAGATATATTTGTTTTTGTTTATCTGCTTCATCTCCCACATTGGGAATTCCTTGAGATGCAAGTATTTCTTGCATCTCTATATCTCAGCTTCCAGAACAACCATTATTCTATAATAAACATCAATTAATGGTGGATGAATGAATAAATAATCAAATGAACAAAGATATCAGGTCCAGTTCTTGCCATAATATGATGCTAAGCAAAGGATGAACAGAAGGCTAGCAACTGCTTATTTAATGTCTGATGAATCTGAGGCAATCACGAAGAACATATTATCTGATAAATGTAAATCACAATCTGTACTGAGCTAGTGGGAAAAGAATATCCGTCCTTCTCTTGGAATGCATCTCATTTTATGCTGTCTACTAGTTTCTAGCATTTTTGGATTTTAAACATCTCCCTATCCACTAAGCTGCACTTTTGGTTTAACAAACTTATACATATATATGTTAAACCATTTTTTTCTTTTAGATAAGGAATAACATTACATCTTAGCTCAACTGCTTAAGCTATAAGTGTGCTGAGCTCAATGTTAGAGCGTTGTGAGTTACATGTTTGCCTTGACAGTGTTTTTCTAAAAAGGAACACAATAACCTCAGTCTTTTATGCCTCAAAGCTTGTGCATACCAGGAAAAGACAGATTTCAAAGCTGATAGAACACATAGTTTCACCACATACACAAGTAACACAGTCTACATTTATTGGGTGCTAGGTAGCAGGAAAGTATTGAGCTAAGCACTTTATAAGCATTATTTTATTTAAACACCAATTCTGTGATTCAGATATTATATTACTTTTACTGACCAAGCTCATCTTGAAATCTTCCTTTGCTCACTTTGTCCTATCCATGTGACCTTCTTTCTATTCTTGAATTTCCCACCTCTGAGCTTTTGTATTAGCTGTTTTCTCCATCAGAATTCTTTTTTCCTGCAAGCCTTCATTTGGCTGGTTCCCTCTCGACTCAGCTTAAATCTCACCTTCTTAGAGAGGCTTTTCCTGACCACCCAAGCTAGAGTTGCTGCCTACCCTCCCCAAGTCAATTGATGGCCCTTCCCCTTGAATTATTTTTGTTATATCAGTGGTTCTCAAAGTGTGCTCTACAGCCCTGCAGGAATCTCAGGCTCTTTCAGGGCATACATGAGGACAATCATATTCTCATAATAATATTGAGATCTTATCTGCCTTTTTTGCTGTATCTACATTTGTACTAATGGTGTAAAAGCAATAAGAAAATAAGTAAATAAGACCCTTAGTGCCTTGGCATGAATCAAGGCATTGGCCCCAAGCTGTACTAGTGGTCATTGTGTGTTTCACCACCATGCAGTTCCAGATACAAAACAAGCAATCCCATTACTGGGTATATACCCAAAAGATTATAAATCATCCTACTCTAAACACACATGCACACATTGGTTTATTGTGGCACTATTCACAATAGCAAAGACTTGGAACCAACCCAAATGCCCATCAATGATAGACTGGATAAAGAAAATGTGGCACATATACACCATAGAATACTACGCAGCCATAAAAAAGGATAAGTTCATGTCCTTTGCAGTGACATGGATGAGGCTGGAAACCATCATTCTCAGCAAAGTAACACACGAACAGTAAACCAAACACCACATGTTCTCACTCGTAAGTGGGAGTTGAGCAATGGGAACACATGGACACAGGGAGGGAAACATCACACACTGGGGCCTGTCGGGGAGTGGGGGACTAGGGGATAGATAGCATTAGGAGAAATACCTAATGTAGATGATGGGTTGATGGGTGCAGCAAACCACCATGACACATGTATACCTATGTAACAAACCTGCACATTCTGCACATGTATCCCAGAACTTAAAGAATAATAATAGTAAAAAAGAATGAAAAACAAAAAGCGTCACTAAAGAATATCCTTGACAAAATAGTAAAATCTGTTACTTTTATTGAAACTCCACTCTTAAATACACATCTTTTCAATATTCTATGTGATGAAATGGGAAGTACACATAAAGCGCTCTTGCTGTACAACAAAGACAATGATTATCTCAAAGTAAAACACTTACGTAATTGAGTTGAGAACTGAATTAACCATTTTTCATGGAGCAGCATTTTATTCAAAAGAACAACTGAAAAACTTGAGTATTTGGCAGACATTTTCTAAAAAATAAACAAGTGAGTCTGTCGTTTCAAGAAAAACAACTGACAGTATTTGTTGCCAGTGACAAAATTTGAGTTTTCCAACAAAAATTAGAATTTTGGAAAATCTGTATATGCCATCATGAGCTTGAAAGCTTCCCAGTGCTTAAGACTTATCTGATGATAATATTGATCATATTAACAAATGCTTTCTGATATTTTAAAACGAAATACATCAAAATTTGGAAGATGTGCATAATTCAGTAAAGCAATACTTTCCAAATGGCCAATACTTGATGGTACAAAATCATAAATGGATAAAAGATTTACTCAGAGTGCAAGGCCGACTGATGGCTTTTAATGTAACAAAGTATGGAAACTTCATTGATATGATTTTAGATTTTACGTTGTGATTAACATTAAGGAAACGACCACTTGTCAAGTTTTGATGTAGCATTAGGGAACAGCCACAATTACCTGGAAATGCTATTATAGTAGTCTTCCCTTTTCCAACTACTTATCTGTGTGAGGCTGGATATTCTTTTTTTTATATTTATTTTTTAGACCCAGGGTCTTTCTCTGTTGCCCAAGCTGGAGTGCAGTGGTGCAATTATGGCTCAGTGGAGACTCAAGCTCCTGGGCTCAAGCTATCCTCCCATCTCAACCTCCCGAGTAACTGGACTACAGGCACATGCCACGATGCTCGTTGTTTTTTTTTTAATTTTATATTGACAGAGCTTCACTATGTTGATCAGGCTGATCTCGAACTTCTAGATTCAGGTGATCTTCCTGCCTTGGCCTCCCAAAGTGCTAGAATTAGAAGCATGAGCCACCATGCGGTATTCTGTTATGCATATATTAAAGAGATTTGCAAAAATGTGGAAAATGACACTCTTCCCACTAATTTGTTTTTAATTTGTAAACTATAGCCATTTTCAGGGAAAAATGTTTTTATGTTAACATGTAATGGGGTAATTCTTATTATTTCTAGATAAATTAATAATTTAAAAATTTTGTTTTAGTTTTTAATATGATAAATATCAATAGATATAACCTATACAAACAAAACTTCTTTAGGTGTTTTGTAATTTAAGATTTTCAAAGTCCCAAGACAAAAAAAAATTAAGGATCAATCCCTTATAGCAGATATCACCAGTTTACATTCTATTCTATATTTTTAGTTATTGTGTATCATCTATCTCCATCTATCAGATTATTAGCCATGAGAAGAGGGCTAGATCTGTCTTGTTTGTTAATATCTTCTGTGCCTAAAAGAGTGACTTGCATATAATAGGTGCTTCATAAAAAATATTTGTTGGCATGAATGAATCTTAAGGATGAAGAAATGGCATCTGAAAGAGGTTTTAAGTTATGTACCCAAGGTCACATCTCTAGTAAGTGGCTGAGGAAGCATTCAAATACAGCTTTGTCTAATTTCAGAGCTCATGCACTTAATTAAATTATTCAATGAAATTGCCTCTGCAGTGAGGATTTGGAGGTGGTCTTATCAGAGCAATATTTAGCTTTAATGTCAAAAGACTTATAGTCTTTACGAACTTCTGTAGTATTTTGTCTTAGACATGAAATTATTATAAAAATACAAAGAACTTTAGAGGGTATTTATTTCAACTTCTCACAGAGTTGGGTCATAAAGTTAATTATTTATACAACTTAGGGACTAATCCCAAGAGCTTCCACCCATACCCATTAGGGCAATATGTTGTGGAAGCAAAGTCATGAGAATCACATGAAGTCACTTTCATTTCTTCGGCCTCATCCCAGATTTCTTTTCTAAAACCCCAGATGATAAGGAAAGGCATGGAAGAAATGCAGCCTGGCATGCTAAGTTGAGAGCTTTGCTTTTCTGACCACAGCAAATCTATTTTTCCATCGCTGACAATTAGGCCACACACCCTTTAGAGGTGTGCCTTGATCAATGACACCCAGCTACACAAAGCAGGCCCTGCCCTCTGAGTGACCACTTCATCTAAAATGGATGCACATTCTAGCTTTTCCTACACTAGGCCGAGGTGCAGTGTATAGGTCTTTACCAACGGTCCTTTGGTAAGGCCCTTACCAAGTCTCTCTTGTAATTGAATT
Source organism: Nomascus leucogenys (assembly GCF_006542625.1). NCBI lineage: Eukaryota > Metazoa > Chordata > Mammalia > Primates > Hylobatidae > Nomascus > Nomascus leucogenys. The sequence continues at coordinate 83,179,639 of NC_044395.1, read as the reverse complement.
GCTTTTCCTTTATATTTGATAATTAAACCAACAAATAAAAATATTTTATTTCCAAATCATTTCAAATGTTGCAAGGCAGCAACCAGAGCAAATGTGACTCAAATCATCACTAAAGAATATGTTCATGGGAGTGTGCACATGAAACATAGCTGAGTAGTTGTAGAATAAAAAAGGGCACTGTGCCTCCTACACTTTGCCATCACAGTGCTCAGGGCAATGCCTATTTCACACCAATTCCAATGCCCAGGGAAGCACCCGTGATCAGTGTTGGCTTTAAGCACTGAGTAGCTACTTAGGGCGGTAAGCTCCCCAGCTTCTAGCATATAGCAGATGATCAATAAATAATCATTGAATGACTAATTTTCCACAATGTCAGTACATATTTCAAGCATTCACCATGAGTATGGCCCCTCCAATCTGGAAACAATATGCTTGTGCTGAAGACCAAACAAATCCTGCGGTCTGTAGCACAGAAGCTTAAATTCATAAATCCTGGAGGTTTATGTACTTCTGTTTGTAAAGATGATAATATTTTACCTTTAGAGAGATGTTACATCCAGATCACTGCTGTCAGATGAAAATATTGGCTTAGCCTACAGCCCTACTACAAAATATAAAATGGTAACATCTAGAGAAAACAAACACATTATCATTTGGAGGGAAGGGTGTGGTTAGGAAAGCAATAAAGAAGCCAGATAACTAACTCAAATTGAGTTAATAATGGAATGTTTAAAGTATCCTAATTGCTACTGTCTGAATGCGTTCCCCCAAAATTCATGTGTTCAAACCTAATCACCAATGTGATAGTATTAGGAGGTAGGACCTTGCGAGGTGATTAGGTCATGAGGGAAAAACCTTCATGATGGGATTAATGCCCTTATAAAAGTGGCCTCAGATGAAGGTTGGGGTGAAATCATAGCATATAGCAGACGCTACAAGATCGTACCACTGCACTCCAGAGCAAGACACTGTCTCAAAAAAAAAAGGGGCCTCCTAAAGCTGTCTTGCACCTTCCACCATGTGAAGGACACAGCAAACAGTTGCCACCTATGAGCCAGAAAAGCAGCCCTCACCAGACACTGCATCTGCTGGTGCTTTGATCCTGGACTTCCCAGCTTCCAAAACTGTGAGAAATGGATGTTTGTTTATAAGCCACCCCATTTATGGTATTTTCTTATAACAGCCTGAATGGACTAAGCCTGAATGGACTAAGCACAAATTATTGCATTTTGTAGTTATTTTTCCCCACCCTTGATATTACTCTTTTATTTGTGTATTTCAATATATGTATTACCCAGACACTAGCACAAAGTGTTTAATAATTTTTGATGAATTAACTTAATACACTGGTTGTCCCATTATGGTTTGAGGATCCCTGGAGGTAGCAGTGTGCTGGAGCAGATTCTATCATCTCTTAAGGACCCACTGTCAAATTTTATGTTTTATTATTATTTTTTATATTTTATTTTATTTTTTTGAGATGGAGTCTCAGGCTGTCACCCAGTCTGGAGTGCAGTGGCACAATCTGGGCTCACTGCAATCTCCACCTCCTGGGTTCACGCCATTCTCCTGCCTCAGCCTCCGGAGTAGCTGGGACTACAGGCGCCCGCCACCATGCCCGGCTAATATTTTTTTTTTCTTTTTTTGGATTTTTAGTAGAGACAGGGTTTCACTGTGTTAGCCAGGATGGTCTGGATCTCCTGACCTCATGATCTGCCCACCTTGGCCTCCCAAAGTGTGTATTTTATTTTATTTTAAGTTCTGAGATATATGTGCAGGATGTGCATGTCTGTTACATAGGTAAACATGTGCCATGGTGGTTTGCTGCACCTATCAACCCATCACCTCGATATTAAGCCCCACATGCATTAGCTATTTATCCTGATGCTCTCCCTCCCCCAACCCCCAACACGCACCAGTGGGTGTTGTTCCCCTTCCTGTGCCCATGTGTTCTCGTTGTTCAGCTCCCACTTATGAGTGAGAACATGTGGTGTTTGGTTTTCTGTTCCTGTGTTAGTTTGCTGAGGATAATGGCTTCCAGCTCCAACCATGTCCCAGCAAAGGACATGATCTTGTTGCTTTTTATGGTATTCCATCATATACATGTACCGTGTTTTCTTTATCCAGTCTATCATTGATGGGCATTTAGGTTGATTCCATGTCTTTGCTATTGTGAATAGTGCTACAATGAACATACACATGCATGTATCTTTATAATAGAATAATTTTTATGCTAATATCCAGAATCTACAAGGAACTTAAACAAATTTACAAGAAAAAAGAAAACAAACCTATCAAAAAGTGGGCAAAGAACATGAACAGACATTTCTCAAAAGAAGACATTTATATGGCCAACAAACATGAAAAAATACTCAACCTCACTGATCATTAAGGAAATGCAAATGAAAACCACAATGAGATACCATCTCACACAAATCAGAATGGTGATTATTTAAAAATCTAGAAACAACAGATGCTGGCGAGGCTGTGAAGAAAGAGGAACACTTTTACACTGTTGGTGGGAATGTAAATTAGTTCGATTGTAGAAGACAGTGTGGTGATTCCTGAAGGATCTAGAACCAGAAATACCATTTGACTCAGCAGTCCCCATTGTCAAATTTTAAAGAATTTTGTGAGTCAGTCCTTAAACATAATCATTATTAAAATGTATATTATAAAAACGTTCAATGAAACAAATTAACGTAAAGATAATAGATATTCACAACCCATCATTTCCTCATCATTTTACTACAATCTTGTTAGGCTCTTGTGGTTATTTCTAGCTGTTGTATTTGTATGGTAGAAATACTATATAATAATGTGCTACTGCCTGTCTTTTCCCAACTTTGCATTATCAGCCATGTTGGGAGTATTTACACCAGAGAAATTGGCAGTGCTACAAAGTGGGCTTTCTCTCCTTCAATGATGAACTGGTTATTGAAACACTCTCCACAAGTGGAGCAGCACACCACTTACTGAGAGTTCTCAAGACTCCTTCTGGTACCAGGTCCTCTCTTTTGGTAGGAGTGGCTAGATTTCTTCATGTATGTTAATCAAAGCAACACATTAAAACAGATTGAATGCAGAAGCAGAGATGAGACTCCAACTACAAGCTCCACATTAATTTTCAAAAAATGGAAATCTATGTATCTCATTAATTTTCTTCTTCATAAAAATGGGTTATTTGGGTTATCATATAATGTTTTATTGCTATTTTAAAATGAATTAATAAGTATTTTTATTCCAAATTTTGCATTTTAGTATGATAAATAGTGATAGACACAATTCACATAAACGAAAGTCCTTGGGGCCCTCAATAATTGAGAGTGTGAAGGAGACTGAGATAAAAAGTTTGAGAATCATTCATTTTTCAATGCAGTTAATTCCATACCTCGCTTTTTTTGACTTAGCGTAGTTAAACCAGAAAAGCAGTTCTGTATTCCTATGGCTTTGTGACCTTGGTAAGTTAATTCTTTACCTCTTTAAATCTTTATTTCCCCAACTGTGAAAAGGCAATGTTAGAAAAGATTTTGTCTCACAGAACCATTTTTTAGCTTTTAGCTTCTGTGACTATGAGAATTATAAATGAGCTTTGCTCCTAGCTTGAGGGCAGTTAAATTATTTCTGCTTTGTTATCCTTTTTATGCCTCCAAATCCCATCATCACTGTCTTTAACAATCTTTTCTGCCTACGCTCTTCCCCCCACCCAAAAGATTTTTCATTGGATTACATCACTGTACAGTAATTACAGAAGTTACTATTTCCAGTTGTCAAAAAAAACAGTTCTGCACTAAACTGCATGCCATGTAGCACATACAAAACACAGTGCAGACCAAGAAAATGCCACAGTTTAGTGTCACCCCATCCATCAGGTGGAAAAATGAAATGCCTAAAGCAGGCACTGCGACCTAATTTAATAAAGCATACTATTACTCAGGCCCTGCCTTGCATCTCCCCACTGCAGCGGAGTGAAATAGAAAGACATGTGCTGCCTGTGCATTTTCTCTTTTCTGTGAAAACACCTCGGATTAGTATCTGCTTGGCGTCCTTAACGAATGTGTGAATACGTGTCTTAATTCCAGGCTAGTGCGCGTCTGCTTTGCCTCCGAAATCACTGCGGCAGAATACAAATAATGTATGAAATAAAAAGCCTTTGCCAAGTGCGCCAAGACTACAGCCTTCACTTACGAATCACATCTGCGTCTCCTTTCTCTTTACGCACCCGCAGTAGGATCAAGATGTGAGATCGCACCCCGGTCTGCCGGGAATTTAATTTCCATTTCCCCTCCCAACATCAAACCACCACGAAAACCAACCCTTCCGGGCGCGAAGCTGCACGTAAGATGGGGAAGGCCAAGGGACCGCGTGGCGAGCCCGCAGTGTGGGGCGCGCCCGCCTCCCGCTGCAGACCCTGGAATGAACTGGGCTCCACTGAGGCCTGAGCCGGGAAGAAGCCAAGGAATAAGTGATGCGATAAAATGGCTGCCAGGAGGGGGTTGCTGTATGCTAAGGGCAGCGTGCCTTCCCCAAGGGATCCAGTGTGCTCCCAGTCCGCCTCCAGGCAGCGGCCGAGACGCCTCAAATTTGGGCCGCATCCCAAGGCCAAGGATAGGCGACTTGCACAGCTTCCTTTAGCTCTGCAGAAGGTCACCTCCGCCCCCACCCCCATGCGGCACGTGCGGCAAGGCATCGCCATGGCAACCTTCCTTTCCGCCCCTCTCTTGTTATTGAACAGCTGAGACACCCAGCGTCCCTGAACTTGTTACTGCACAAGTTAATGCGGTCCTCTGAGGGCTTGGTTTCCTAACTATTGTTCTTTGGGCAACTGACTGAAACAAAAAATAAAACAAAACAAAACCCTATGCGTGTGTCTCAGACGTTCTCCCCATCACTCCTGGCCCCAAATGTCAGCGAATTTGGTCATTCTCCTCCTAGGAAGCGCAACAGAATAAACTGGAAGGAAGCAAGGATTCAAGTCCAACCCTGTTTTACTGACACTAATGTTGGAACCATTTTGACGTTTGCAGCCTTCAGTTTCACTAGATATAAACCATTAATAGTTACATGACTACCTCTCATATACGGTTGGTGAGTGAGCAAATTGATGCAGTCTTCCTGTAGGCAACTTTTTCAAGAAATAAATAGAGGTTTGAACAAAATGTAGCTACAAAGATATGCATAGGAGCAAATGGTTATAATAGTTGTTTTTAAATCAAGCTAAATGTAAGAAAACAGTTGGTTAAAGAAATGAATACAATGAGATAACCACTGGGTGATGCAATTACAGGTGACTTTTTCCTTATTCTTTCTTTGAAATTATAAAAATTATATAAGAACAAAAACATGTTTTGTTTTGTTTTATTGTTTCAACAGGTCTGATGTGGTTTATAAACATATAAAGGGATCATTACTTATAGATTATACATAAAAGTATTTTCCTCAAAGGAAAGTGTGAAGATTAAAATGGAAGAGCTCTGGATCATTTGGATCATTTGTTATTGTTTTTGTTTTTTCCCCTCAGATATCTAAGTATTTTCATTTGGTTTGGGGAAAATTATTTTTAATTATTTATGTCCTACCAAAGAAAACAAAATGATTTTCCATTGAACACATAATAATATTAAGAAATACTCAAAATCACCTTATTGTCATAAACCTTCATTAAGGATAAAGGCTTTCATTTTGTTCTTGTTCTCTGGCTATAGAATTTCAATTCAAAGAGCAGTTGTTGTTTTAAAATGGAAATTCATGAGTGCTGAGAAGCCTGGCTGCAGAGCCAGATTGTGCTCAAAGTGGAATCCTTCAAAACCTTGCCTTCTCTGAGGTCCCTGCACTCCAGCCCTGGAACAGCAGGGAGTAGCTTGTCATCTCATTTACACAGAACTGCGTGATCCTTCAGGGAAACCACTCTCTTCCCACTGTGGGTAAGACTGAACCTGGCTGTTGTCAAGTAGCCTGTAAGAAGCCCTGCAGTATCACACTCAAGGCACCTCATCTCTGAGGAGGGCTCAGGGAGCACCCAGGCCTGACCAACAGTTGCAATTAAATCAGGGCCTTTTAAGGCTTGAGAAATGCTCACTTTGAATTATTCTGAAAGAAAAAAAAAATCATAGACCTGGGCAAAAATTTAGCTACGTGAATTTGGTTTTTATACTATTTTATAACAGTAAAATTTTAGAATCCACATAAATGTCGAAGAATTTAAAAAAAAATCTGTGTTACAGCTGGATGATAAAACTATATGCAGCCATTAAAACTGAACATATAGGAGAATATGCAGTCATGTGGAAAAGTGCTCACTGTGCAGTGTTAAGTGAAAAGAAAGGCATGTTAAAAATAGAATGTACTTCATGACCCAATTTTTATAAAATATTTTGTAAATGCACACAAGATTTAATGTGTTACGTACATTACTTGAAATTTAAGCTCCAAAATTGTGGATTGCCAGTTGCATTTTTTCTTTTTTCTTTTGCCTTCTCTAATAAGTCCATTAATAATAAGGTATTGATGGCTAAAGTGATTATTAATAGGGCATTAATGAGAGAGAGTGTATTTTATTAGTACCCAGGAAATAGTACTACACACTCTGAAGACTTTTCTGGAATGCATTTTGCAGACACTTCAAAACATTTCCAAAGCATACATTTTATAAGCTTAGTAATTAGAGGATGATAGATTGCCTGAGTCACATTACCCACTTCACATATCCATTCATCTGGACTAAAGTGTTTGTGCCTTGTGTTTCTTTCCAACCTAAGTTTTGGAGCACGTGTAACACAATTTTCCTGAAGACATCTGTTTACAACATTGAAAAGATTAAATCAAGCTAAGGATTGTCCAGGCACCTAGTAAGCACATTCTATGTATCCTCAGAGTGCACGTGTGCTCTGGATTCAGATCTGATTTTCCATGAACCCCTCGTTTATAATTGGAGAAGCAGTTGCCCACATGACTCTATAATGGAAAATCCACAAAGGCTATCCCCTCAGGGTGGACGGCCAAGCTTTACAGCCCAGCCCAGCCCAGCAGGCCCTTTATTTCCAGGTTCCTGCTAACCTCTTCATGTCTCAACCCTGCCTTTCCCACCTCCTGTGCTCAGCCACGGTGAGACTATCACAGTGAACACAAAAGGAATCTTCCTATGTGCTGAACATTTTTTATGGTTAGCCAAACAAATCTATGGGGTAGATATTACTCTACTATTATTCCTCCCATTTTACATATGGAGACACTGAGGCACGGACAAATAAAACAATTTCATCACCCACAGTTCCTTTCATTTACAATTAATAAGTATTAGGATGTGAACCCAGGAAGCCTGGATCTTGCTCTTAACTGTTATATCTCCACCCAGGTAGTATGTAGATTCCCAAATGAATTATTAGCTTCAATGACTTTCTGCTTCAACCCTTCTGTGTAGGCTCCTTCTGTGTAGAAGTTCTTTCCACTTAGCCAAACTCTCATTCTTCTTTCAAAACACAGATGTAATATATCTCCTCTGGAGAGTCTTCCTCAGTGCTCCCATATGTGCCTCTGCCATGGTTCTTATCATTCTTATCACCTCGCTGTAAAGCATGATTTAGTTCCTGCCTCCACCATGTGTCTTCAAAGACAAGTTTCAAATTTCTATTAATTTTTATACAGCCAGTGCCCAACACAGTGTCTGACACATAGGAGGTAGTTAATCACTGATGCATGTATGAATGATTACGAACAGCACCATAGAGTTCTGCTTGCCCAAAACTATCATCTTTAATGTCCCACCATAACAGCCACTGTAACACTATTGGAGTTGGTGTTATACAAACAAACACTGGACAGGGATCCAGAAGAACAGCGCAGTGCCAGCTCCTAAAGAACAGCCTTTTCCTTGGTGGGCTCTAGTTAAATGTGGACATATCCTTCAAGAGGGGAGAGAGAGTGTTAAGAAGAACTATTAAGATATTATCAGGCATTATTTTTGACAATTTGTCAGGGACCCAAAATGGTGGGACAGAGGACGAGTAAATCTGTTATCGGGCTTAGGGCTTGGCCAAGAAAACACCCCTGTTTAATGGGGCACTATACTCTGCAACCAACACAAAGAACCAGAGATGTCTACCTAGGACAGTTGACACTTCCCCTGTCTCACAAGTTTCATCAAGACAGTCTTGAAATTCATGGCATATTCATGTCAATGTTCTTAAATAGTAAACCATTACTTTTGCTCATTTTAGCCAGGGCACTAGTAGGACAGACTGAAGCAGTGGAAGACAACTGATACTTATGCATTAAAAGCAATACTTAATGAATATTCAACATAAAAGCATGTTTCTGCTTGCATCATTCTTACTATTTGCATCATTTTCCTATTAAAGCCTGTATCTTTTTTGCCAAGTAGTTTATTATTATTATTATGATTATTATTATGCTTTAAGTTCTGGGATACATGTGCAGAATGTGCAGGTTTGTTACATAGGTACACACATGTGCCACGGTGGTTTGCTGCACCCCTCAACCCGTCATCTACATTAGATATTTCTCCTAATTCTATCCCTCCCTTAGCCTCCCACCCCTTAACAGGCCCTGATGTGTGATTTTTCCCTCCCTGTGCCCATATGTTCTTACTGTTCAACTCCCACTTATGAGTGAGAACATGCGGTGTTTGGTTTTCTGTTTCTGTGTTAGTTGGCTGAGAATGATGGTTTCCAGCTTCATCCATGTTCCTGCAAAGGACATGAACTCATCCTTTTTTATGGCTGCATAGTGTTCCATGATGTATATGTGCCACATTTTCTTTATCCAGTCTATCATTGATGGGCATTTGGGTTGGTTCCGAGTCTTTGCCATTGTGAATAGTGCTACAATAAACCTATGTGTGCATGCGTCTTTATAGTAGAATGATTTATAATCCTTTGGGTATATTGCCAGTAATGGGATTGCTGGGTCAATTTCCCCTATTTAATAAATGGTGTTGGGAAAACTGATGAGCCATATGCAGAAAACTGAAACTGGACCCCTTCCTTACGCCTTATACAAAAATTAACTCAAATGGATTAAAGACTTAAACATAAGACCTAAAACCATAAAAACCCTAGAAAGAAAACCTAGGCAATACCATTCAGGACATAGGCATGGACAAAGACTTCATGACTAAAACATCAAAAGCAAATGCAACAAAAGCCAAAATTGACAAATGGGATCTAATTAAAGAGCTTCTGCACAGCAAAAGAAACTATCATCAGAGTGAACATGCAACCTACAGAATGGGAGAAAATTTTTGCAATCTATCCATCTGACAAAGGGCTAATATACAGAATCTACAAGGAACTTGAACAAATTTACAAGAGAAAAACAACCCTATCGAAGATGGGCAAAGGATATGAACAGACACTTCTCAAAAGAAGACATTTATGCGGCCAACAAATGTATGAAAAAAAGCTCATCATCACCGGTCATTAGAGAAATGAGAAACAAAGCCATAATGAGATACTATCTCACACCAGTTAGAATGACGATCATTAAAAAGTCAAGAAACAACAGATGCTGGAGAGGATGTGGAGAAACAGGAACACTTTTACACTGTTGGTGGGAGTGTAAATTAGTTCAACCATTGTGGAAGACAGTGTGGCAATTCCTCAAGGATCTAGAACCAGAAGTGTCTGTATATTTATTAAAATAAAGACATTATCTCAAATGTCTTTTGAATAAACCTGGGAATAAATAATTATATAAGATGAAAATAAACATCCTGTTGTTTCACTTTGAGGGACTGGTTTAAACTTTGCTTTGAGTGTTTAGGTTTATTTGTAATCACGTTTATAAGGGAATCTAGTGTATCTTCACAGATGTCAAAACAAATGCTTTGAAAGAAAGTGTCAAAATCCTAGGAGCCTCATGTCCACTGATTTGGAAGAAAATAAAAAAGATTTTCATCCAAACATATTTCCTGCACTTTAATTATAGAAATTGAAACATGGGATTTAAAGGTTCATTTGACCATTGTTGAAAATTTTATTTTGTGTTGTAGTGCTATTTGCACATTTAAAAAGTTCTTTTTTGAAGTTTTGCAAAGTTCTCATAGATATCTAGTGACTCCTTGTGGAGTTTCCCTGCACACATAATAATTCACTAAAAAGGTTAAGAAATCACAGAATCTCAGAGTTGAAGGGACCATGGAAGTACTTAATGCCAACTTCCACCCAGTTGAGTGTCTATTTTGCAATAACCATGAAAGATGGTCGAAAATGTCTGATGACAAGAAGGAATCTTTTGGATTGCTGCCTACTTTCTGCTCTTCTAATGGTGACAAAGAGTTACAAATCGTGCTGCAGTTTTCCTGGGATTTTGCCTCAGAGGTGATCATTTCAACAAGGCTTAGAATCAAAGTAAAAAGAAGAAAATTTCACATTGGCCAAGACCTATGATTCCCATTGTGATTCTGTGGAGAATTAGATCCTCATGGAAGAGCTGATTTCACTTAGAATCCAAGAAATTCACATTCCAAGTACAAAGAGGTGTGTCTAACCTCCTGAGACCCAAGAAACAATGTCGCTTTTACTCTCAAATTGTACCATTACTTTAGGGGTTTTTTTTGCCTTTCATTAATATCCAATAATCTTGGTAATAGATACCTGTCATTCGGGTCTCTCAGTACCTCACCTCTTGCCCTGATAGTACCCTAACCACCTTTTGTGGAACAACTTTCTCCCATGTTGTGTGTAGTCTACATGGCATAGTAAAACTGATTGCCCACTTTACACACCTGAAGCTTCAGTATAGTCATTATAGTGATGAGATAATAAAGACATTATCTCAAATGTCTCACAGTGGGTGACCTGAAGCTTCAGTATAGTCAGGTGGTTATCAAAGCCAATGAGACAGCTTTTCCCAGGTCACTGAATCTTAGGCAAGAAATAAAAACCATAAGAAGCCATTTAAAACTGTCATTGCACCAGTGTTACCCAATCAGACTCTTCCAGCTTTGAGGCCATCTCTTCACTTTACAGAGGCACCTTGGGTCTTGCCTGGTTTCAAGCCTGGTTCTTTGGGCTTTCCGTCCTTTCTTGACATTCCTGAATCCTTCCAACATATTCCCCCCTCTAGAAAAGTTAACCACATTCTAAAATTGATCATGGTTATGTTTGCACCTCTGTGAAGGTACAAAGAAAACACAAAATTTCACACTTTAAACAGATGAATTATTTGGTACAGGAGTTATATCTCAATAAAGTTCTCTCTCTCACACACACAAAATCAGCCAGAGTTGGTTTCCATTGTTTAAAACATAATAAGATCTAATTGATATTCGACTCCTGTCAAAATGCAAATATCTGAGCTGTAAAGGATTTCATATCTCATGTCTTTTTAACAGTGGGTTTACCAGGAAAAAGTATCAGGGCACTAGTTTTGATGTATGTTGAACAAATTTAGCAAATATAGTGTCATTCCAAGAGATCAGGCAACAAGGAGGCACCTCATGGGAGGTGAGTTTAGACATTTAGACTAGCATGAGGACATTGAATTGTGGGGATGTTGGAGAGAGTGGTGTGGAAATATGTTGTGGTAGTCCAAAAGGAAAGGTACATTTTTTGGTCACTAGTCCCAAATCCAAATTAATCTTAAGTCATAAATCTAGTGCCAACTGCATTATTCCCCCACTGCAAATCATTTAGTATCTACTCTATTATTTCTATAAAAAGTGTAGGGTTTGAAGATAAAGGATATACATGTGAAAATGCATAACTAATGATAAAACACATTGCAAACCCCGAGGTAAAAGCTTTTTAAGTTTTATTTTATTTACAACTCACAAAACCTGTGTATTTCTACTTAGAATATTTAGTGGTTTTCTCAAGTTTACAGAGCCGAGGTAAAGGAGATGAAACTCAAACTTGTATCCATCTGATTCCAAAGGTCATTTTTTCTCTTAATGCCTCCCATTATGCTTGCTCTTTCAAGGTTCTAAAATAAAATTTTCATTCATAACTGAGGGCAAGAAGAACTAGATAATGACATATATAAATCCCTACTAATGAAATATTAATTTTTCAATTAAACCAACAGGGTGATAAATGTTTTTTACTTTTTGACACATATACACATATCAAAAAAATACACATTTTCTGGGAATATGAGAATAATTTGTTTTGTCCCTAGCTTACCTCTTAGCTTCATCTCTTCTTACCTGCACCCTATATATTCCATACACCATGAGTTATTTGCATTGAGTTTGTATATACTTTTTTCTCTGCTCAAAATACCCATTAGATGCCCCCAGTTTTGTTTAATCATTTCAAGAAAAATGTGTTCAGTTTAACCTTCTTTTAACTAGACTCTCACAGTGGGTGACCCTAACACTGTCTACTCTTTTACAGACTTTTAACCTATTCTGTGCCCACCTCCAGCATGAAACATTTTAGTCTGTATTGTATTAGTGGCTTGCCTTTGTCTGCCACTAAAAGGCAAATTACTTAAGCCTACAAGCTGCATCTATTTGTCTTTAAACTTCAGCTTCTATCAGGTTGGTGCCTGGGACATATTAAGCACCTAATAAATGTCTGTTAATAAATTGAATAATTAATCATTCAGTGATTTGGAAAATGAAACCTTTTTTCCCCAAAGTCTAATAAACTCAGTTTGGTTTATGATAGGGTGTTTTGGTTAAACAAATAACCTGTCTAAAATATTATGTATAACATAAATGTTATAATATCATAAAAAATATAAAAATCTTACAAAACATGACTTCATTTCTCCTTAATAAAATAATTTTGGATAGTATGATGGTTGAAAACATCATAGGCCCTCATTGGTTGTCATCAGTAAGGATGTTTCAGCATCATTTAATAAAAAGTTCTTAGCAGGGTGTCAAATTCCAGGAAACTTATATAGTGGCATCATGTCAATTATTCCAAAAGTTGAGCAAACAATATTCCTAAACCTAGAAAAAAAGTTTATTTTGGGAGAGCCTGTAGAGTTTCAGTAATTTTCTGAGTATCTTTATCTTCTGATACTGTCATCCTGTTAAACTGAACTTAAGTATGTCACCAGTATTAAGGCTGTTCTAGGCAAAAGCTCATGCTTGGAGACTACACCAAGGATCTCTTGTCTATGTATTTCCAATTTACTTGTTCTGTCTTTATTTTCCAAGCCCCAACTCGGGGTTTGATATCCTGACTTGAAACCACATTTTCCTGCCTCATATTTTAACACCTTTCATTCTGTCCCTGGCACTTAAGACTTCAGTAATCAGGAAAGGTTTTGGTTTTAGTTCCTCCTTAACTTTTGGCTTTCCATATTGCCTTTATTGGGAATTCTATTCCAGATTCCACTGGACTTTCCCTTTGCCTGGATCATTGTTTAACTTACTCCAGGGAGAGTGAGAGGGTAGAAGAATTAGACAGGCAAAGCTTTGATAAGTGTTATTCCTCTTTGCCATCACAAATATGCAATAGAAACCCAGTGACTCGCAACCAATTTTGAATAACGAGCAATTAACAGTGAACTTTGCATGGGAAAAAGCTGTGCTCTCAGCATTTACAGAAATTCTAACCCTGACTTTGAATATTTGTGTTTGTGCACAAATATGACAGTTACCTTTAGTGTCTTAAAAATCCTCTGTAAAATTTATTGTGAGAATAAAGCGATTTCTTGAAAAAGTAGTTATCTAGATTTTCATTTGTGAATAATTATAATGAAATTTAAAAGGCTTCTATAGGCTGATTTTTTTTTCCATTTTATTTGGGGGAATACCAGAAAGTCTTGATGGAACTTTTAGTGCTTTCGTGTGTGTATGATGCCATAAAATATTTATATATTGAATTATGTCATATAAACTAGACACATTTTAGCAGAAATTATGACTGTTATATGTCTGCCATAAAATCACAACCATGGGTGTCAGGGTGTTGAGGGTTTGGGGAGTCGAGCAGTCAAAGCAAACATGAATTTCCATTTCTCAGTTTTCCCACACGCTTGTTCCTCAATCATTTCTTTCCTTTTTGTTTTTTAAGAGAGGCCATAGAAAGTATCAACTATCAAGAAATGTATATGGAATAAATTTTAAGAGTGAGCCATTACTGCACTCAAAAATCATTTCTCACTTTTGGAAGCAGAATGCTGCAGCCTGGTTTAAAAAGATCACAATATCCACGCAAGCATAGTTTCAGAATCATGGTGCTCACATCCCATGTTGAGCCTCTAAAACAAATACTATCATTTTTTCCTTAACATGAGCTGTAGGTTAAAATTAGATAGTTTCACTCAGGTAGGAATTGAGATGCTAATATTTCCAAAGAGAATGAACATAGAGTTTAGCACAATACATAATAAATACATTTCTCATTCTTAATAGTCTTTTAAATGTTGACATAGAGCATTCACACTATACTCATTCATGGAATTGATGCCTAAGTTGAAACATATTTTCTATTACCAAGATGATTGTATATGGAAAAGGAAATAACTCCCTTAGTCCCACTGTGTATATCAAAAGAGAAATCTGGAGCCATTATATAGTTTATGCTTAAGATTTTGATTAAAAGATATCATGAAAATCCCATGAGAGCTCAGTCCAAGGTAGAGGATTTGAACTGAACATATTGAAAAAAGATTGGGTGCCCAAATACCAATTTTAAGTATCTTTTCTTACTGAACTGTATATTAAACAATCCACATGAATGTAAAAACCAGCCGCTTCCTGAATAATGGCCACATCTGTTTTCAAGTCAAACTTAAATCCCCTATCTCTAAATTTGGTGAATGATTCAATTTTAGAGCTGGAGGGGAATTTTGTTCAATTCCCTCATATTACAGATGAGGAAATTGAGGCACAGGGAAATTCCTTTTTAATAACCCATAATAATCCTTCCAATCTTATCCTGAGTCACTCCATGGGGAGGTCTTTTCTGCTTCCTGTCACCACCAAAAAATGAGTCTCCCCTAACATATACTCACAAATTCCTCCACATTTTTGCTTCATAGTACTTAATGTAACTTCTGATTATGCAAGCAGAAGTCGCGATTTTTGGCTTAATATCTGTTGCCATTAGCTTCATAATCTGGGTTCTCGCTGCCTAGAACATTCAGATGCATAGAGGGTAACCAATAAACATTTAATGTTTGAGCAGCATGCAATGACACAAACACATATTATTTCATTTATTAAATGAGCAGTTAGACTGGATTATCTTTAAAGAATATTCCAATTCAAAAGGAACGTATGAATATTTGGTGAATCTGATGTTCTTTGCACTATGCCACAAATGTCAGAAAAGACACATTTTGTTGCTATCATAGTTTCTCCATTTTCTATTTGTATGACTTAATCATGTCCCATTCAAATAGTGGAATGTACATTGGGAGGAGAGACTTAGCCCAGATATGTGTGGAGAGTTTGCCTTAGTCTCAGTCACTAGTCAGACTTCACACTCTAGGGACCTTAGGTTAAGCCAGTGTCTTATCTGTGTAAATTACAAGTCAGATATACAAAGCACTCAAAGAGGGGTGCAAGAAGTCTTGTCTGATAGTGTTGAAGGAACAAATGTAATTGACATTTTGATAGGAAGACATGTGTTCCCAGGAAGAACCATTTTGAAGCAAGCTACTGAATAGAGATTGAACTGAGATGCAAATAAATACCACTTTCCTCTTTGACCTCTGGAGAAGCTTGATTTATTAAGATCGCAGGAAAACAGAATGATGTGACTCCTGGTGTTAGCATAGACACTGCAGTAGGATCATGGAAGGATAAGAAAGTGGGTTTGTTTTAATACATATTGCCTTATGCCTCTGCAGGCAAGCCTGTAGGTTGCCCATGCATAACAAAGAAATGTTTATTGACTATTAGAACATAATTCTTCCTGCCACCTCCCATACTGTAAATTTCTCATGAAGGATGAACACCTTTTGAATTAAGAGATAGGCAAGAGTGAGAGAAAGGTAGAAATGGCACTGACTTCTTTGAACGTGGAAAACAGCAAGAAAGATAAAAATAAGGATAGATGACTAAATGTTGGCCTTATGTTATAGACAGTCTAGATTAGAATGAATATATTTGTTACGATCTTTAAGATAAATCCATCCTTCATTTTAGTAACAAAATGAAGGAATATTAATTAACAAGGTATAATGTTGAATATCTTATTTCTGCCCTGAGTAAGAAAAATAGTTATACAGCAATTATAGTATTAATCTCTCCTTCTTCAGACATCCAACTTTACTTCATAACCCTGTATTAAGACCACAACTTGTGGACCAGGACAAAAATACAAGAAACACACCAGACTCCACCTGTCCTTGGCTGATGTGCCATCAGGCCCATCTCATTAGACTTAACTATATTAGCCATTGTGTGAGATCCATGTATCAGTTGTTTACTAGTGATTATATAATTATACTTTATTTATTAAATAATTCACTCTCACATATCTTAACACACTCATTTTGTTAAAAGCTTATTTTCAAAAACCTTTCTAATTACAGGTGAACTTTCTGGAAACTGAGGCTACAACAAGGCAAAGAAAAGTCGAACAATTAGTTAGGCCTTTGCGTAGTACTCAACTTGGCTTTGTTGAGCACTTAGTGTGGTGTCTAGTTTCATGTCAACTGACCAAAGCTCTGGTTCCCAGTTGTTTAGTCAAAAATTAGTCTGGGTGTTGTTGTGAAGGTATTTTGTAGATGTGATTAAATATATACAATCAGTTGACTTTAAATAAATGAAATTATCAATTATGTGAATAGATCTTATCCACTCAGTTGAATGCCTTAAGAGCAAAAACTGAGGTTTATTGGGAAAAAAGAAATTCTGCCCCAAGATTGTAATATGGAGGTCCTACCTGAGTTCCCAGCCTGCCAACCTGATCTACAGATTTCACACTCAAGACTGCAACATCTCATATACCTGTTGGTCATCTTTAAGTCTTCTTTGAAAAAAGGATGGGCTATTTATTTATTTATTTTTTGCTATTGTGTTGTGTGAGTTCCTTATATATTTTGGATATTAATCACTTACTTAGGTATAGGATTTGTAAATATTTTCTACACATCTATAGGCTGTATTTTCATTTGCTGTCCAGAACCTTTTTAGCTTGATGAAGTTCCTCTTTATTTTTGCTTTTGTTGGTGTGATATCAAAAATATCATTGCTGAGGTCAAAGTGAAGGAATTTTTCCCCTATGTTTTCTCATAGGAGTTTTATAGTTGAAGGTCTTAACATATATGTCTTCAATTCATTTTAAGTCAATTTTGTGTATGTGTAAGAAAAAGATCCAATTTTGCTCCTTTGCCTGTGGATATCCAGTTCTCCCAATACCATTTATTGAAGAATCCTATCCTCATTGTTATTCTTGGTGTTTTGGCCTAAGATTAGTTAATTGTACCTACTTGGGTTTATTTCTGGGCTCTCTATTCTGTTACAATGGTCTACATATCTGTTTTTATACCAGTACTATATTATATTGGTTACTATAGCTTTATAACAAAATTTTAAATTAGGAAGTGTGATGCCTCCACCTTTGTTCTTTTTTCTCAAGAACTGCTTTGGCTATTTAGAGCCTTTTTTGATTCTATGAGATGAAAAGGTACTCAGTATCACTAATCAGAGAAATGAAAATCAAAACTGTAGTAAAATATCACCTTACATTTTTTAAGATGGCCCTTACTGAGAGAGAGAGAGAAAGAGGGAGAGCGAGAGACAGAGAGAGAGAGAGAGAGAGAAAGAGGCAGAGCGAGAGAGAGAACAAGTGTTGGCAAGGGAATGGTAAAAAGGGAAACGCTTGTACACTGTTGGTGGAACTCTAAGTTGATACATCCATTATGAAAAACACAATTGAGGTTCCTCAAAAAATTAAAAATAGAGCAACCATATAATCCTGCAGTGCTTCTTCTGGGTATATACCATAAGAAAATGAAATAAACACTTCTTAGAGATATCTGCATTTCTATGTTCATTACAGTATTATTCACAATAGTCAAGACAAGGAAATATGTATCTATTGATGGGTGACTGGATGAAGAAATTATGAGATAGACAGGTAAAATGATAGATAGATAGATAGATAGATAGATAGATAGATAGATAGATGATAGATAGATAAATAGATAGATAGATAGATAACAAATATTATTCAGCCTTTAAAAGGGAGATCCTGCCATTTGCAAAAATGCTGGTGATCCTGGAGGAGGACATTATGCTATGTGAAATAAGCCAGGCAAAGAAAAATATTATATGAGCCCACATATGTGTACAATCTTTAAAAGTGTTGAATATCTAGAATCAGAGACTAGAACTCTGGTTAACCAGGGGTTGGAGAGGGGAAATGGGACAATGTAGGTGAAAGGGCACACAATTGCAGTTATGTGGGATAAATGAATCCAGAGGCCTACTGTACAGCATGATGACTATAGTTATTGTTGTATTGTACATTGGAAATTTGCCAAGAGATTAGATTTCAGGTGCTCTGACTACACAAATACATCCCTCTACACATACAAAATGTAGCTATGTAAGGAGATGGATATGTTAATTTACTTGACTGAACAATTTATGTATGTGTTTATAAAAACGTTGTGTTTTATGCCTTAAATATATATAATAAAAATAAAGACTGCAGCATCAACTCTTGCCTGAGTTTCCAGCCTACTGGCTTACCATACAAATTTCAAATTTTCCAGCCTCCATAATCATATAAGCCAATTCTCTAAATCCTCTCTCTCTGTCTCTCTCTCTCTCTCTGTGTGTGTGTGTGTGTGTGTGTGTGTGTCTTCCAAATTTCTAGTTACTATCTTTCTATAAGTAGAAGATCCAGATATATGAGGCTTGTTAATTAGGAAGGCCCTTTTGAAGAAAAAGAAACACAACATTACAAATACAAAATTAGGTACTGACTTTGGAGAAAATCTGCACAAATGAAACATCAGACATTAACCTTTATTGGTGTCATGGTAAGTACCTCTTTTTATAACAACCTTTGAGATAAATACTATTATTTTTGTTTTTCCCAACTTACATATAACGGTGATGAGATTTAGAAGACTGATTTGCCTGTTCCATATTTTAGAGCTCATCATGAGTCAGTGTAAAACCCTTAGATACATTACATGTCATGCTTGAGGCTCGCAGCTCTTTGTGGTAAGTATGCTAGGTAACATTTCAAGCAATAAGTTTTTATATTTGTTTAAAAAGGGGCAATTCTAAGAGATCTGTGCCTTCCAATTTGATGTGGAATTTCCAGTTCTAGAGCATACCACCTCCATCCCTGACCAAGCAGAGAACATAATAAAACACCATGCCATATAACTAAAGGCTTGAAACCCTCATGGTGCTGACACATTAAGATTTATGGGCACAAAACAGTTATGATGCATTTTTAAAAATGAAACCAAAATGAAGTGGTTTTAGTACTTTTAAGTATGGAAGCAGAATTTCTTTTCCCTTCTTTATTCCCAAACAAATGCTATATATTAAACTCAAGATACTTGGCTTTGAAACAAACACCCTTGGCTGGGTGCGATGGCTCACGCCTGTAATCCCAGCCTTTTGGGAGGCCGAGGCGGATGGATCACAAGGTCAGGAGATCGAGACAATCCTGGCTAACACGGTGAAACCCGTCTCTACTAAAAATACAAAAATTAGCCGGGCATAGTGGCAGGCGCCTGTAGTCCCAGCTACTCAGGAGGCTGAGGCAGAAGAATGGCGTGAACTCGGGAGATGGAGCTTGCAGTGAGCCGAGATCACACCACTGCAGTCCAGCCTGGGCGAGAGAGCAAGACTCTGTCAAGAAAGAAAAGAAAGAAAGAAAGAAAGAGAGAAAGAGAGAGAGAAAGAGAGAAAGAGAGAGCAAAAGAGAGAAAGAGAGAAAGAACAAAAAACCGTGTGTGTATGTATATGTGTATATATATATATATATATATATAGAGAGAGAGAGAGAGAGAGAGAGAGAGAGAGAGAGCGCCTCACTTTGTCACTCAGGCTGGACTGCAGTGGCACGATACTACAGCCTCAAGATCCCAGGCTCAAGCAATTCGCCCACCTCAGTGACCCCAGGTTGCTAGGACTACAGGTGTGCACCACCAATTTCAGTTAATTTTTTTTGTTGTTTTTGAATTATGAGTAGAGGTGAGGTCTCACTATGTTGTCCAGGCTGATCTCAAACTCCTGAGCTCAAGTGATGCTCCTGCCTCTACCTCCCAAAATGTTGGGATTACAGATGTGAGCCACCACGTCCAGCCCTACAATAAGCCCTAAACAAATCTTGATATTTTGCCATACTTGTTTCAGAATTTTAAAATAAAATGTTAAACATAAAAATTAAGCCACCATTTTATCTCCTTCTCAATCACATTTCCTTCCACTTCATTATTTTCTGAATAAATGAGTGAACTAATGCTTGAATAAATATACTTGCAGTAATACACAGTCATATATCTCCCCCTTTCCTTCTCAGCAAAGCTCTAAGTGCTTCCATCCTCCACTCTACCAAAACACTAACAAACAAAAACGTCCTGCAGATTTGATGATGAAACTTGACATGGGTATTCTGATTCATTCAAAATGTTGAAAAACATCATTTGGCAATATCATCAGTTATTGTGAAACCCTAATTGGAAAATCTTGAATCAACTCAGGCTTTGTCCTTTCCTTAATCTATGATCAATTTACAGGCACTGTATGCATCCTTTAAAAGACTGCTACCAGTTTACCCACATCCATTTTTAGAATCATAAAATCACTTCTCTTTCATTTCTAGTGAGATCTATAGGGTTAGGTGAGGACTAACACCACCAAAGATTATTAAAAATCAGCATCTATATGTGAAAGTCACTTTTTAGCATTAAAACCTGTGATATTTTGTACTCTGTTAGAAAGAGGAGTATAATATAGACATAGGAAACAGAATTACATCAAAAGTTGTGTGACCTGTAACATCTAAAGAATTCCTGTCTTTGAGTTCAGCTTTGGCTTTTTGTTCAAGAAAGAATTGCTTGTAGTCTCTGGCTGGCCTAAACACTGGAAGGAGAGAAGAATAAGCTATTCCCCCACCTCTACAAGGTACAGACTTCTTCCTCTAAGTGAAGGCAAGTAGAATTCTGGTCTGTGGCTGAAGGGGACATTAATTAAATTAAATGTCCATAATAACCAACAGCTCAAACTCTGAGCTAGGCAATCCTGGTTTGGTATTACGGCTTCTCACCTAACTGCATGAAACTTGAGCAAGTGACCCTTTCTCCAGAGTTTAGTTTCGACATCTTTGACAAAGAGATAATAAGAATAATGACCTCCCTAGGTTAACATTTATTAGATAATAAATCTAAAACTTTTACATGGTGCATGATATATAGTAGATATGTACCAAAGAGAAGAAATTTTAATTAATATTATTAAGAACCAGGAAATGGACTGCCTCTCCAGCTCTTTTCCCCTTCTGGAAACTACCTCCCGCATCAAAGTCATTCCAGGAACCACCATGGGCGTACATTATGACCTCACTCTCTGGCCACAGTTGATGCTGTGGAGTAGGAATCTGACCAGTTCTTTCCTGAGACTTTTGGAACTACAATTGAGAAAAACAAACTTTATTTGAGTAAGATTTGGCCAAAGATGTAAAACTCAGAAGCCAACTTCTTGGGAGGCCATGTTCATCTACTATGAGTAGAAATCTCGTGTCTAGTGGGAGGAAACAGTAACATCTACATGCATATGGAAATAGATATGAGAAGCAGTAGTGTCCCAGTGGCATTTGAATCTCTGATTGCAGCTGGTCTTGAGACACGGCCATATCCCTCCCTTCCATAAAGTCTATGGCATATCCCAATAACCTTGCAAATCATTGCCTTTTACAAGTAAACTGGCTGACGCTGGATTTCTATCACTTGGTAACAATCGAGCTCTTTACATATATTATCTCATTTACTTTTCAGTAATGCTGAATGATAAGTATTATTATCCATATTTTCCAGATAAGTAAACTGAGGTTCAAAGAAGATAATTGCTTGCCCAAGGTCAAACCACCGATATGGTAGAGCCACTATGCAGTGTCATTCCTCTGACTCCAAGCTCTCCCTTCTGCCTGTCAAGTTCTTGCCTTTTCTTCCTTTTCTCTTTTCTCCCTTCAACTAACAAACTTCTATAAGCCCTTCAGGGGTCAGCCTATCATCGCTCCTTCCAGAAGCTTTCCTTGATTCCAAGGACCAGGTATATGTTTCTGTTCTATGCTCCACAGTTTTTACGTTTCTCCTTATCATAACATTTATCACTTTGTATCCTAAATGTCTCTTTTCTGTAGGCTCCACTATACTGTAAACCATCTAAAGGTAAGATGCATCTCTTTCCTCTTTGTATCTCATACCTTGTACAGCCCCTGAAAAATGTAGGCCCTTTATACAAGTATTTTTAACTGAATGAATAAGGGTATGTTTAGAGCAGGGGGGAGAGTTCGCCATGTCTCCAAAATCACACAGCTGTGGGAACCACACACATTCTCATGCAACAGATTAGCCCAGCACATAGAGCCTTCTTTTTCTGGGCTTGATGATCCTGTCCCATAAAATAACATAATTCAAGTTATCCCTTTCTTAGCAACCTCCTCTTTCCCTCTCAGTTCCCTGCAGCTTGGCAGTTCTGCTCTAATTGGGAGGTGAGAGTGAAAATAACACATAAACCAAAGACAGTTTAAACACTCTGAGCCATCTCATGGCAGGTCAATAGCATGGAAAAATGCGTCTTGGGCTAATAATATATTCATAAAATGTTTGTCTTCCAATTTGGTCATTCTGTTCTTGTACCCTCCAGGAATAGAAGCCATTGTATTTTTCAGTATTACCTCAGAACTTAGCAAATTGTCTGGTTTTCACATTTTTTTCTTGATATCTAGGGTAATACATGCAAAAGCACAGTATACAAAAGAGAATAAATATTTTCAACAAATAATCAAGATATAAAATAACAAAAATATTATTAAAAAATCCTCAAAATTAAATGAATCATAAGAAAGAAAATTTAAAGGATAATATTTAAGAAGATAGTTTTTTAACTAATTAATTTTTAAATTGACAAATTAAAAGTGTATATATTTATCAGGTACAACATGATGTTTTGAAATATGCACACATTTTGGAATGGTTCAGTTGAGCTAATTAACATATACATTGCTTCACATCCTTATTTCTTGTGGTGAGAACACTTAAAATCTACTCTCCTAGTGATTTTCAAAATAACAACTTGTGATTAGCCAAGTTGTGATTAGCCATAATCATTAGTTCTTTTAAACAACCTGTGATTAGCCATAATCATTACATTGTGCAGTAGATCTCTTGAACTTATTCCCCCTGTCTAACTGAAATTTAGCATCCTTTCTCCCCAGCCATCAGAACCTTTAGGCTCTGGTAACCATCATTCTATTCTCTCTTTCTGTGAGTTCAACTATTTAGATTCCACATACAAGTGAAATCATGAGGTGTTTGTCTTTCTGTGTCTGGGTTATTTCACTTAACATAATGTCTTCCAAATTCATCCATGTCGTTGCAAATGACAAGATTGCCCTCTTTTTGAAGACTGAACAGTATTCCATTGTGTGTATATACCACATTTTCTTTACCCATTCTTCTACTGATGGACACTTAGATTGATTATGTCTTGGATGTTGTGAATAATACTGCAATGAACATAGGAATGCAAATATCTCCTTGAAATACTGATTTCATTTCCATTTGATATATATACCCAGTAGTGGTCTTACTGAATCATCTGGTAATTCTATTTTTAATTATTTTTTTTAGGAATCTTCATACGATTTTCCATAATGGCCGTACTAGTTTACATCCCCACCAACCATGAGCAAGGGTTTTCTTTTCTCCAGATCCTTTCCAACACCAGGTATTTATTATCTTTTTAAAAAATAGTCATCCTAAAAAGTGTGAGGTGACAAATAATTGTGGTTTTAATTTGAATTTTCTTGATGATTAGGCATATTGAACATTTTTTCATATAACTGTTGCCCATTTGTATGTCTTATTTTGACACATGTACTCAGGTTCTTCGGCCATTTTTTATTTTTTTCTTGCTATTCAGTTGTTTTAGACCTTATAAATTCCTTATAAATTTTGGATATTAACTCCTTATAAGACTAATGATTTGCTGATATTTTTTTCTCATTCTGTAGGTTGTCTCTTCACTCTGCTGATTGTACCCTTTGCTGTGCAGAAGCTTTCCAGTATGATGTAATCTTATTTGTCTATTTTTGCTTTTGTTGCATATACTTTTGGGGCTATATCCAAAAAATTACTGCCCAGGTTAATGCCATTGAGCTTTTTCCCTTTGTTTTCTTCCCATTGTTTTACAGTTTCAGATCTTACGTTTATGTCTTTAATCCATTTTGTCTCGATTTTTTTTTCTTTTTTGAGACGGAGTTTTGCTGTGTTGCCCAGGCTAGAGTGCAGTGGCACGATCTTGGCTCACTGCAAGCTCTGCCTCCCGGGTTCACGCCATTCTCCTGCCTCAGCCTCCGGCGTAGCTGGGACTACAGGCGCCCGCCACCACGCCCAGCTAATTTTTTTTTATTTTATTTATTTTTTTATTTTTAGTAGAAACAGGGTTTCACTGTGTTTGCCAGGATGGTCTCGATCTCCTGACCTCGTGATCCACCCGCCTCGGCCTCCCAAAGTGCTGGGATTACAGGCGTGAGCCACCGCACCCGGCCTTGTCTTGATTTTTTTTTGTATATAGTGTGAGATAAAGGTCTAATTTTATTCTTCTGCCTGTGGCTATACAGTTTTCCCAACACAATCTATTGAAGAGACTGTCCTTTCCCCATTTTGTGTTCTTGGCACCCTTATAAAAGATCAACTAACTATAAATATGTAGATTTATTTCTGGGCTTTCTATTCTGTTTCATTGATCTACGTGTCTGGTTTTTGCCAGTACCATGTTGCTTGATTACCATAGTTTTGTAATGTATTTTGAAGTACTGCATGATACTTCCAGCTTTGTTCTTTTTGCTCAAGATTGCTTTGGCTATTTGAAATCTTTTGTCATTTCACATAAATTTGAAAATTGTCTCTTCTACTCCTCTAAAAAAATTATTGAAATTTTCATAGATATTGTATTGAATCTGTAGATCACTTAGGGTAGTATGGATATTTTAACAATATTAATTCTTCCAATTCATGAATGTGAGTGATATTTCCATTTATTTTCTCTTCTTTTATTTCTTTTATAAATGCTTTATAGTTTTCAGTGTATAGATCATTCTTCTCTGTGGTTAAATTTATTCTTAAGTATTTTTTGTAGCTATTGTAAATAGGATTGTTTTCTTTATTTGTTTTTCAGATGGCTTGTTGTGCCAGGCACTGTGGCTCACACTTGTAGTCCCAGCACTTTGGGAGGTCGAAGTGGGAAGATTGCTTGAGGCCAGGAGTTTGAAACCAGCCTGGTCAGCAAGACCCCATCTCTACAAAATAAAAATAAAGAAAATATCCAGGCATAGTGGTGTATGCCTATAATCCCAGCTACCCAAGAGGCTGAGGAAGAGGACTGCATGAGTTCAGGAGTTTGGGGCTGCAGTGAACTGTTATTGCACCACTGCACTCCAGCCTGGACAACTGAATGAGGAGATCCTGACTCAAAAAATAAAAAACAACAACAGATAGCTTGTTACAGTATACAGAGATGCTACTGATTTGTGTATGCTGATTCAGTATCCTGCAACTTTACTGAATTCATTTATTAGTTTTAACAGGTTTTTGTAATTTTTTTTATTTTTTACAGTTTTCTGTACATAAGATTATCTTGTCTGCAAACAAACACCATTTAATTTCTTCCTTTCTGCTTTGGATGACTTTTATTTGTTTCTCTTGCCTAATCGGTCTGGCTACAACTTCCAGTACTATGTCAAATAGAAGTGGCACAAGTGGTCATCTTTGCCTTATTCCTAATCTTAGGGGAAAAACTTTCAAGGTTTTACCATTGAGTATGATGTTAGCTATGGGCTTTTGTTATATGTCCTGTATTGTATTGAGGTGCATTTTTTGTATACTTAATTAGTTGAGTTTCTGATGAAAAATGTTGAATGTTGTTTAAGGCCTTTTCTACATTTATTGAGATCATATGGTTTTTGTCCTTCATTCTGTTAATGCTGTGTGTTGCATTTATAGATTTGCATATGTTGCACAAAACTAACCTCTGTGAGATAAGTGTCACTTTACCTGGGTGAAAGATCCTTTCAATGTGCTGTTGAATTTGTTTTGCTAGCATTTTGTTGAGGATTTTTGCATCTATGTTCATCGGGAATATTGGCCTGTAATTTTCTTTTTTTGTAGTGTCCTTGTCTGGCTTTGATATCAGAGTAATCCTGGCCTTGTAAGATAACTCTCAAAGTACTACCTCTCCTTTAATTTTTTGGAAGAGTTCAAGAAAGATTGGTACTTGTTCTTCCTTAAATGTTTGGTAGAATTCAGCAAGATGCCATCAGGTCCTGGGCTATTCTTTGGCAGGAGAGTATTTGTTACGGATTTGATCTCCTTACTCCTTATTGATGTGTTCAGATTTTTCTGTTTCATCATTATTCAGTCTTTGTGGGTTGTATACACCTAGGAATTTCTTCATTTATACCAAGTTATCCAAGTTTTTGGTGTATAATTACTCATAATTATCTCTCAAGATCCTTTGCATTTCTGTTAAATTTATTATATTTTCTCCTCTCTCATTTCTGGTTTTATTTCTGACTTCCCTCTTTTTTTTTCTCAGTAAGACTATCTAAACTTTTTAAATTGTGTTCATCCTTTTTAAAAAATTAACACTTAGTTTCTTTGACCTTTTCTATTGTTTTTCTGGTCTCTATTTCATGTATTTCTGTTCTGATTCTTATTATCTCTTTCCTTCTACTACTTTTGGGCTTAGTTTGTTCTTGTTTTTCTAGTTTTTTAGGTGTAATACAAGGTTAATTGTTTGAAATCTTTCTTCCTTGTTGATGTAGGAATTAATTGCTAGTAAACTTCCCTCATAGAACTGCTTTTGCTGCATCCCATAAGTTTTAGTAAGCTGTGTCTCTGTTTTTGTTTCTCTCAAGATATTTTAAAATTTGGCTTTTAATTTCTTCTTTGACCCACTGGTTGCTCAGAAACATGTTGTTAATTTCTGTGTATTTGTAAATTTTTACCAAGTTCTTTCTGTTATTGACTTCTAGTTTTTTATGCCATTGTGGTCAGAAAAGATACTTGATATGATCTTAATCTTCTTAAATTTCTTAGCACTTGTTCCTGAAGAATGTTCTATGTGTGCTTAAGAAGAATGTATCTTCTGCTGTTGTTGAATGAAGGGTTCTATATGTGTCTGTTAGATCCATTGATCTAAAGTATTGTTTAAGCCCAGTGTTGCCTGATTGATTTTCTTTTTAGATGATCTTTCCATTGCTCAAAGTGGGATATTGAAGTCCCCTACTATTATTGCATTACAGTCCCTCTCCCCTTTCAGATCCGTTAATATTTTCTTTATATATTTAGGTTCTCTGATATTAGGTGCATATACAGTTATACACTGTTTAAGGATGGAAATATGTTCTAAGAAATTAGTGTTAGGTAATTTCACTGTTGTGTGAACATTATATTGTGTATGTATACAAACCTGGATGGTTTGTGCTTTCTGAGTACATATACAAGCTATATGGTATAGCTTATTGCTCCTAGGCTACAAATCAGTGCAGCATATTACTATACTGAATACTACAGGCAATGATAACATGATGATAAGTATTTGTGTATCTAAATATATCTAAACTTAGAAAAGGTACAGTAAAAATGCAGTATTTTAATCTTATGGGACTACCATTGTGTATGTGATCCACTTGATTGAAACATCATTAAGGGGTGCATAACTGTATATTTACCACTGTTATATCCTTGATAAATTGACATTTTTATTACTATATAATGATGTTCTTTGTCTCATTTTACACTTTTGATTTACAGTCTATTTTATCTGATATAGCTACCCCTGCTCTTTCTTGGTTTCCACTTACATGGAATATCTTTTTCCATCTTTTCAATTTTAATCTTTGTCTATCCTTAAAGGTGAAGTGAGTCTCTGTAGACAGCATATAATTGGGTATTGCTTTTTTCGTTCATCTATTCAACTACTCTGTGTCTTTTGATCAGGAAATTTAACCCATTTACATCCAAGGTAGTTTGTTGATAGATAAAGACTTACTATTGCCATTTTGTTGTGTTCTGGTTATTTTGTAAATCCTTTGTTCCTTTCTTTCTCTCTTGTTGTCTTTCTTTGTGATTAATTTTCCCTAACTTGATTCATTACTTTTTTATATTTTATATATCTACTATAGGTTTTTTGCTTTTTGTTAGCAAGAGCCTTACATAAAACCTCTTTTAGTTATATCAGGCTATTTTAACCTAATAACTTAATTGATCATGTACACACACTCTAGACTTCTACTCCACCCCTTCCCAGCATTTTATGTTTTAATGTCCAAATTTCTATTAATATATTGTATATCACCTAAAAAATTATAGCAGCTATTATTATTTTTAATAGTTTTATTTTTTAACCTTTGTAGTAAAGATATGAGTGATTTACACACCATCACTGTAGTATTAAAGTATTCTGAATTTGGCTGCACATTTATTTTTACCAGTGAGTTTTGTACTTTAAGAAGATAAAATTTTAATGATTACTGTCCTCACCTAATTAAATTTTTCTCCCAGAAAACTTCTCAGTTAAGAGTCATTGGAATGGATGCTAAAATGAGCTATCAGACATAAGAGTTTTTATATGTGTATGTGTTTAAGTTGGTGAGCCTCATTTCTCAGCTTGATAGAGAAGAAAGCATGTCTTTTTGTAGGAAGAACATACGAAATGGTTTTGAATTATTAGGACTTCTGGTAAAAATGTGCTACTTTAGATAGGTGAACTGTTCTGAAGCTGTGAGTCTGTCATCGTCCTTATTAAATAAAATCCTGAAATTTCAAATCCTCATGCAGGTTGGAGCCAGAAGATTTCAAACAGCTACTGAGCAGTGAGGGGCCTACTTTGTGCCCAGTAGCTATCCTAGATGTTCTTTGAAAGCATTGTCTCCTAAGCAAATGGAAGGAAAGCGCAAGAGCTCTTCAGCGGACACAGCAAACAAAAAAGCTGTGTAGCTTGAGTGCTTTCAGGGTACTGCAGCTTAGCTCTGCAGCACTGAGATGCCGCTTTTCTTCTTGTGGGCATGGGGGATGGGGGAATGGGGGAAGTCACAAAAGTACAGAGGGTTAATGTAATTAAACCAAATCTCTCAAAATCCAGAAAATCTAGTTTGAGTGAAGGAACATATTCCTCAATCACTATCAACAATATTTTCCACAGGAAGCTTCTTGTTTAAGCTGCAAGATTTATTGTACTGAAAACCTTCTATACTCTATGTTCACTTTCTTTAATTTTTTTTTTTTACTGAAAGTTGCTATTTCTAAATTTTGGTATGTTAGAAGAATTTGGTCAACTCTAGTTCTTCATTTGCTGATTATAATGAGAGAATGATTAGTTTTACAAATACAATTTGTCATAAAAGGTGCTAACTCAAAGAGATAAATTAAACTGATGTTTGTATTTATTGCCATGAAGATGAAAAGAGTTACTTGGAAATAAGCTGCAAAACCACTTCAATCAGAATCCAAGTGGAAATCAATAATTCATCCTCATACATCTTCTTACACTTTGCTGGCAATTGCAGACAAAATTAACAGCAACTCTGAAAGCCAAAAGGAATGACTCTGGTGTGTTTCCCCAGGAGGGTAGAACCGTTTCAGTTCCAATGACATAGTCTCTACATTTTTCATACTCTTTGCTCTAGAAACGTATGAGTTAGATATTCTCTGACTTTGCTTTATCTACAGCTTAAGCAAATATTTTTCTTTTCTTCTTTCTTTTAATTATTATTTGCATATGATGAAAAATAATAAGTAGATTCTATTTACAATGAACTGTTATTCTTTGAGTATATCAGAAATTCAATAAAATCAAATCAGTAAAGGCCACTTATGAGCTGTCAGAGAGGCATTAGTATTTTACAAGGTGTGCGGGCTATGATAAAAAAGGAGTCATCATGTGTCATAATCAGGGATCATTTGATTGCCAAGAACAGAAACACAGAAACCCTTTAATTCTAATATAGATAAAACAGCATTTATGATAAGGAATAACAAGCAACCCCACATGCATCTAAGGTCAAGAAATGAAGCAGATTTATGCCCTAGAGTGACTAAAATGTTACGTGAAACTCTCTCTGTCTCTCTTTTTCTCTTTCTGTTGGGGTTACCTCACTGAAGAATGGACCCTCTATCAAAAATTTAGTTCAGATGTTGAGACTAATAATGCCACACACACATAGCAGGAGGCTATGCAAAGATTCATTATTCACATAATAAGGCTTTCTGGGGAGAACAGGGCAGGCTCTCAAGCCATTCCAAAAATGACTTGAGGAAGTAGGAGCAATGGGCTTTAAAGTTTATTGTGGTTTGTGGGGGGCTGGTGTATGGGTTCTCAGGCAGAGACTTTCATGGTTGAACTTTCTACCAGTGTGAAGGGAGGGAGCACCAGGGCTTTATCGGTTTGCCAAGGTGTGACATAGAAGAGAAAAAGGGTGGAGGGTGAGACTTGAAAGCTGTAAGCAATCAATCATCAAAAATGTGGCCAGACTCATCATTATGCTCTCTTTCTTCCATTGAGTAAAAATACTTCGAGATTTGAGGTTCTCGCTACACGTCTTTTCTTTCTTTCTTTTTTTTAATTTAAATTTTTATTTTAAGTTCCGGGGTACATGCGCAGGATGTCCGGTTTGTTACCTAGATAAACATGTGCCATGACGGTTTGCTGCACCTATCAACCCATCACCTATGTACTGACCTTGTAAAATATTAAAGCCTCTCACACAGCTCATAAGTGGTCTTTACTGATTTGATTTTATTGAATTTCTGATATATGGAAAAAATGGCAGTTCATTGCAGACAGAAACTACTTATTATTTTTGATTATATAAAAATAATTAAAATACCATCACCTAGGTATTAACCCATCACCTAGGTATTAGTTATTTTTCGTAATGCTCTCCCTTCCACTACCCCACCCACCGACAGGCCCCAGTGTGTGTTATTCCCTTCCCTGTGTTCATGTGTTCTCATTGCTCAGCTCCCATTTATAAGTGAGAACATGCAGTGTTTGGTTTTCTGTTCCTGCTTCCAGTTCCATCCAAGTCCCTGCAAAGGACGTGATCTCTTTGTTTTTATGGCTTCATAGTATTCTATGGTATATATGTACCATATTTTATTTATCCAGTGTATCATTAATGGGCATTTGGGTCGATTCCATGTTTTTGCTACTGTGAATAGTGCTGCAATGAACATACACATGCATGTATCTTTGTAATAGAATGATTTATATTCCTTTGGGTATATACCCAGTAATGGGATTGCTGGGTCAAATGATATTTCTGTTTCTGGATATTTGAGGAATCTCCACACCATCTCCCACAATGGTTGAGCTAATTTGCATTCCCTCCAACAGTGTAGAAGCGTTTTTATTTCTCCACAGTCTCCTCAGCATCTGTTGTTTTTTGACTATTTAATAATCGCCATTCTGACTGGCATGAGATAGTACCTCATTGTGGTTTTAATTTGCATTTCTCTAGTGATCATTGAGGTTGAGGGTTTTTTCATGTTTGTCGGCCACATGAATGTCTTCTTTTGAGAAGCATCTGTTAATATTCTTTGCTCACTTTTTAATAGGGTCATTTGTCTTTTTCTTATAAATTTGTTTAAGTTCCCTGTAGATTCTGGATATTAGACCTTTGTCAGATGGGTAGATTTCAAAAATTTTCTCCCACTCTGTAGGTTTCCTTTTCACTCTGATTATTGTTTCTTCTGCTGTGCAGAAGCTCTTTAGTTTAATTAGATCCCATTTGTCAATTTTTGTTTTTGTTGCAGTTGCTTTTGGAGATTTTGTCATGAAATCTTTGCCTGTGCCTATGTCTTGAATGGTATTGACTAGATTTTCTTCTAGAGTTTTTACAGTTTTGGGTTTTACATTTAAGTCTTTAATCTATCTTAAGTTTATTTTTGTATAAGATGTAAGGAAGGGGCCCAGTTTCCATTTTCCGCATACGGCTAGCTAGTTTTCCCAGCACCATTTTTTAAGTAGGGAATTCTTTACCCAATGCTTGTTTTCATCAGGTTTGTTGAAGATCAGATGGTTGTAGATGTCTGCACATCTTTTCTATTAACTTTTTGGAGCATGTGCTTCTTCTCTAAGTATCATTTTGGAGCTCTATTAACAATGACAAAAACTAGTGATAACTCTCCGTGGCCTTATATAAATAACTAAACCTCTTTATTTAAATTCAATAATGAGATAAAGAAGGGGAGACAGAGAAACAGAATGTCAGAGAGACAAAGGAGAAAAAATGAATCCTATGCATAGGTACTCCTGGGCAACATCTACACTCTGGCCCATTAAATTCTAAGGAGATAAGGTCATGTGGTCAAAATATGGATACACTGGTATCCTCTCTCTAAAGGTCCTGTGGTGGGGGTAAATTTCAATACAGGAAATGCCAACAGGGAGGCTATTATAGTGTATCATTAATACACAAATGAGTTTTAATGCTAATACTAATAAAGTAATACACCAACTCAGTGACAAGAACTGCAATGCCAGATCAAAGGAGGATCACTATAAACATTGATCAGAGAAGGCAAAAGGACAGAAAGAGATGTGGTCAGCCAAGGACATGGTAATTCATAGATAGCACAATGTGCTGTATAAATTGGGCAGACAGGTAACATTGGTTAGTGATTGAATGAGGTCAGAAATAAGCAAAAGGTTAGACTTATCAGTAAAGGGAGACAAACTGATCCATTACTCAATAAATGCTTGCTGAGCACCAACTACATTTTAGTTATTGTTCTGAGTGGTATTGATATATCAGCAAACTAAACAGAAATATCCTGTCCATAGAGCTGTAGCTAGGAAACAGAGACATGTAATAAACAAAGAAATAATTAATTTATAATATGATGTTTTGTAGTGATAAGAATATGTTTACACAACACAGACAACAGAATTCTATGCAAGCTAACACATTTGTTCAAGTCAGTAGCCTTCAAAGCCAGATGATATAATCCAGATTGTGAGCCAAACTCTGTGTCACCTAGAACCACTTTTTTTGCACTCACTTTTGAGGAAGAGCCATAACTTCATTGTACCTAAATGAAAAACTTATAAGTAGATTTGAAGGCTATGAACCGTCGTTAAGCCTGCCAGATCTTGTTGGGATTTTGAATGGAACCAATCCATTACCATTTGGCTTCTTACATAGAACTCTAAACAAAATTGTGGAGTTCGCCATCACATAGACGCTCCATTAACATTCAGGACTTCCTTGCCTGCCCCATGGAAATCTTCTTCTCCCATAATTTATTTTATTTAGACTAACTCCCTACTTTCTGAGCTGGCAATATTTTAAGAGATGAGGCCAGAGATTTCTTCCATTTCTGTTTTTGTACTAGCAAGAACTACATAAAATACAAAGACATATTTGTTTGAAGGCAACAGTGAGCTGCTGAGGCAGCCAGAAATTGAGGTGCCAAACCCTCAGATGTGAAGTCCATTGAGGTGAGTCCAATGTTATTTTTTTCAGGTCAAATATGATTCATAGTCCTTTTTAAAGTTAGGCCTATAACTCACATTATGAAAGAGGGACTATTATCAAGATAAAAGACAAATGGGTGTTCACGTTTGTCTTTAGGGATTTCATCTGGTAACTTTGGTTTCTTTGCCTGATCTCTGTATATGCCATGATATTCAGGCTCAGGCAATCACTTCGAGTCTTTCATTTGGACGAGGGCGCCTGTGATGTTTTCGCCCCAGGGATACTGCTCAGAGTTACAGGTATGCTCTACAGTGTCTACCTTAAATGCCTAAAGTTTCAAAGAGGAAACAGAACGGAAGGTTTTTTAAATCTCTATGCTATATATTTGATGATAATCTAATTGGAACAGAGACTAAAACAAGGAACACAAGATATTAGAAGGCAACACTATTCTTCCCATCAAATGTGCTTTTCTCCAGGGTTCCCACCTCAGTTAGTGAGCCCTCTATCCAACGACATTGTTTCTTATGCCAGAAACTTGGAAATAATCTTCAAATAAAATTTAGCAGTTTTACTGACATATCATTGACATATAAAAATCATATATGTTTCAGGTGTACAACTTGATATTTTGATGTACCATATATATTGTAAAACTATGTTGCAGCTAGTGAACTTACGTATCACCTCTACATAATTACTCTGTGTGTGTGTGTATGTGTGGTGAAATTTAAGATCTATTCTCTTAGCATATTTCAAGCATAACATACAGTATTTTTAACTATCTTTCCTATGTTGTACATTAGATCTCTAAAACATGTTCATTTTGCATAATTGATACTTCTAACACTCAACTCTAACATCACAAATTCCTGTCAATTCTTCAATAAAAATATATCCAATTTTAATAAAGTGTATTTATAAATATTTTTTATGATGAGTGCTTCTTGTATCCTGTTTAAGGTGCATTTGCTTCATTCTTTTTTCTCTGGAAACTTTATTGTTTAAACGTTGACATTTTCTATTAGGATAGCAACTTGCTGTATTTTGCTTATTGAAATGACAATTTTTTCTATACTTAATTGAAAGTGGAAAATTTGTAATAAACCAGATGACTGTAAATGTACATGTACGTGACCAGGCAATCTGCTCTGGATTGACCAATTTGTCTATTTTTGTGTCATACTGCATTGTCTTAATTGCTGTAGCTTTATAAAGAAATCTTGATATCTGTTTGTATAAGTTCTCAGCTTTGTTCTCAGTGTGTCTTAGCTATTCTAAATCCTTTGCATTTCTTTTATTTTTTTCTTCTTTTTTTGAGATGGAGTCTCGCTCTGTTGCCCAGGCTGGAGTGCAGTGGCACGATCTCGGCTCACTGCAAGCTCTGCCTCCTGGTTCACGCCATTCTCCTGCCTCAGCCGCCCCAGCTGCTGGGACTACAGGTGCATGCCGCCATGCCCGCCTAATTTTTGTATTTTTAGTAGAGACAGGGTTTCACTGTGTTAGCCAGGATGGTCTTGATCTCCTGACCTTGTGATCCGCCCATCTCGGCCTCCCAAAGTGCTGGGATTACAGGCGTGAGCCACCGCACCTGGCCTGCGTTTCTAAATAGAACAGCTTGTCAATTTCCATGAAAATATTAAATAGTAACTTGGATCATATAAAATCTATATATATGTTTGAGGAGAATTGACAATTAAAGAATATCAAGTCTTCCAATACATCAGTAGAGCATAGACTTTCATTTCTTTAGGTCTTTCTTAGTTTATTTTATCAAAAGACAAATTTAAGGATTTAAATTAAAGCCATAATGGGGAAAAGATTTTAATACATATACTGACAAAGGATTGTATCCATAATAGGTAGATAACTCCTCAAATCAATAAAATCAATTAAAATGGGCAAAAAGATTCAAAGCTAATAGAATGAATAAATCTGCTATATTGATACAATGAAATATTATGGAGCACTGCAAAAGGATGAACTACTGGTACAAGAAAAAATGTGGATAACTCTCACATATATAGCAGTGAGAATTAAGCTACATACAAGAGAAAACAGGCTGTATGAATTCATTTATATGAAGCTCAAAGACACAAAAAACTAACATATGGCAATGGCTATCAAATAGTCATTAGGTTGTGAGATTACTGAATGGTAGGGAGCATGAAGATGTGTCCTGTAGTGCAGAAAATGTTCTATGTCTCTGTTTGGCTTGTAGAAACATTGCTTAACTGTACTTCACATTTGGAAAATTATTGTGCTGTACACTTGTTTTGTTCTCTTTTCAACATGCATATTATATTTCATAAAATAACATACATAGCACATATGTATATATGTATATACACACAGTATCCACTCTTTACCATCCACAATGCCACTTTAATACCAAAAGTCTGCTATAATAGTCCATTTCTTCCCTCCCCCATTCCAGTAGCCAAGGTAATCATTTTAAAGTATAAATTGGTTACTTTACTATTTGCTTAAAGTCCCTTAATCGTTCCTATTGAACTTAAAATAAAATCCAACATTTTAACTTGGCCTACAAAGCTTCACCTACTTTGCCACCTGACCCATGGTAGCTGTAAAAATTCCTTATAGGAAGGCCTTTGGTGTACGATTCGTGATCTGTTTTGATTTGCTTGTATAAAACTCGTGAAAAGTATAAGGTGTGGTAGATTGAATTATAAGTTGTGATTCTTTACCCTTCGCTGTATCCATGCCCTTTGTCATGAGATTTTAGAGTTCCTTCCACAAAGGTATGAATGTCCCCTCCCTACCTTTGGCTTCAGGTATGTGAATCACTTTATCTGATGAGATATTAGAAGATGTGATGGGGTTCAGAATACGCATGATCAGTGGGGCTTCCCCTCTTGCACTTCTGCCATCACCATCAGCTTGTTAGTCCCAGAAGAAAGATCAGAGTTATCTGGAGCAGATCCTTAGTGTAAAGCACAGCTGCCTAAGTTCATTAATAGATTGTAAGCAGAAATAAGTGCTTATTGTTGTATGCCACTAAGACTTTACAGTTGTTTGTCAAGAAGAATTATTGTAGCATTGACATAAGAGCTGAACTTCACTCAAACTACTTTTATTACAATTGTCCTTGCTTACCTAGTTATTCTCATTTCAGATCGGTCTTTCCTTAGATCTATGGCCTTCCTTTGGCTCATAAAATTTGCAAAGTTCTGTTTAGCCCAAAGTCCTCCAAATATGCTATGCCTCTTTTTGAATTGTTTAAGGCCAAATATTGATAGAGCAATACAATTTAAATATTGTTAAATTTTTACAATATCTACTAAAAATAGAGATAAAGCATATGAAGAAACATTCCTCAAAAAAATAATTAATTATAACAAAGGTGAGGAATAAAAGATACAATGTAAAAATAAATGGTATGAAAGCATAATGAGTGGAAAACAAAAATGCAATAACAGTGTATCAAAAATACCAGGAATGACGGTCAATTTGAATGAGTTATAATCTCCCAATTAAACTCAAAATCTCAAATCTTGTCCTTAAAAAAGTCAGGAATATATCTAGGAAAGGCAAGAAAACAAAATAAGACAAAGTTTGGAAATAAAGAATGGAACAATGATATAAGTAAATGCTAACAAAGAGAAAATGGAACCGGCAATATTAATGTCTCAAAAACATAATCCAACAGGGAAAAACAGATCGAATAAACCAATTATTTTCTAAAGGTACAAGTGAACAAGAAGATATTACTTCCTTGAATTGCATCATTGTTGTCTTCTGCCCTTTGACTTCCAGTTGGGTTTGGCCAAAGGAAGATAGAGCAGTGGATAGAGAATAGCTGGGGAATAAGCAAGGTATTATACTCCTCAATTTCCCTCTACAGGGTCATAATGGATTCACTGTTCCCTCTACCAAAGCCATAGCTGCAGTCAGGCCCTCTTTGCTGAGTCTTCTCCTGTGGCTACAGCTACAGATACAGCTATCATCTCCAGTTCACTGAAGTGCTCCTTCACCTTGCTTCTTTGTGTCTAAGGGTGGTAATAACTCCCTGGATTTCTGTGGTTACTAACTCCGAAGTACTTCACTATCTCTTGGTGGTTTCCTTTAACCAAGCCCACACCTGGTAAACACGCCCAGTATCAAACTGTTTTCCTTTACTCTGTTTGAGTGTGAGGTTTCCTGATGAGAACCTGGCTCTGTACATACACATATAAACTTGCATTTCAAATACATACACATATATTTGCTTAATATAAGCAAATGTTACTTTGACTTTCCACGTTGTGTGAGATAAGCTTAAATTTCTAAATTGGTTATTCAACTGTCTATAAATACTTTTTATTTTTAACAAAGTCAAATAGTAAACTAGTCTGTGATTAGCCCTCACATCTTAAGAGATTAAACCCTAGAATACCAAGTGGACATCATTGTGTCAATCAGAAACATTCTCCTGAACATTAAAAATGCTCAGATGCTTAAATATGTATTTTATCTTACTATATCATCATGTGCAGAATATAATTCTGATTTATAGAATTTTTATTTTTTATTAATTACTTTCTCCATAAATTCAAAGAATAGACATATTGCTGAATTGTATTATCGCTGAGAATGTCTGCAGACCTAAAACCTAACGAATAACAGGAAGGAAACGACAAGAAAGTGAAGTAAATAGTTGTGATGTCCAGGTTCAGGTTAGACCCTCAGAAACGTTGTTATTTTGACAAGGTATTCTCAGCTCAGACTTAACCCTTCCCGCTCGCGTACCTAACAGTTTTTCTCTATTTTTTATCAAAACCTGTCTTCAGGCATTTCATTTTCATTCAGATTTTATTAATTGATAAAGTTAGAAATTCCAACTTAATTTATTTCAATACTCTCCTCTAATGTCTTTGAATCCCTTTTTTTGCTGGCTCATCAAAGACTTTCAAAGCCAAAAATGTTGTCAGTTATCACTGAATCTCCAAAACATAGCACTGTTTTACACGAATAACCTTTATTTACTGAGTACCTACTAAATGACAGACCCTGCCCTAAATTCTTTAAGCATGCTGTCACATTTAATCCTCACAATCTCTATGATGTAGGTATTCTTATTTAACATGAAAGATTGTACACTTAAGTTCTCGGTTGTCTTGCGGTCATTAGAAGGTGTACAATGCATGTTTGTTTAATACATAAATTGTAATATCAATTACCAGTTCATCCTAATGAGAATTCAGTGGGCCTGTTTAGCTATAGAACACTCTGTGTTCCAATGGGCCTAGGTGCCTCTTTGTCATTCCAGTTGTCTTTGTAAAGAAGAGCCAAAACACCTTGTAAGCCAAAGAACAAATTGTGAAAGTTTTCTTGATCACAATTTTACTGGCAATACAATTCACATCAAGTAGGTTTGAAAAATGGAAGTGGCTGAATTTTAAATTGTCTGTCTTAATCAAACCTTTCTTTTAAGCATACGCTCTTCTCTTGTATTTAAAGAGCACATATTGCTGCAGTTCTTAAGCTTATCCAAAGGTCATGCTAAGATAAATTACAAGTGGAAAAGGGGAGAAATGGCATGGGAGTGGAGTGAAGATTTGTAGCAGAAGGAAATAGCAGGCCCAGTAGGAAGATACTTGGATCAGTGGGGGACAGTCAAGGTTGATGAATATGAGGAAGAAAGTCATCTAATTCCAATAAATGCCCATATTTGTAGGAGTGAGAAAAGCAGATCCAAAGCCCAGTCTTACCAAAGAAGCCACGCTTAGAATGGAGGAAAAGAGCCTAAGAACAGTCTGGATCCTCCTCACACAGCTGACAAGGTCTTACCTGGAGGGAGTTGTATCTTTTCAGGGTGAGAGGGTTTGAATTAAGACCATTGAGGCTGGGAAGCTGCAGTCTTGGTGTCAGATTCTTTTCCTTGTTTTACCTTTCTTGGCTATCTTTTCTTTTATTTATTCGTTTCTCGGAATCCCCTAGCTCAGAGATTTTGACCACAACACTGTCAGCTCCTGTACCTGCCTAAAACTCTGCTTAATAAGTAGCAGGCCTAGAACTCATGAGAGTCAATGTAGTTCAGTTGATCCTATTTATCAATATACAGCAATAACCTGAAGATTTCTTTCACTCACTCAGGAGTTCAAATTATTAATGCACCCTGTGAACCTTTTTATTTTTAAGAAAGAGGGTAATTTTAACACAATTATGTACAATAAACTGCCAGTAATAAACAGTGCAGATTGAATTTCAATTTTTCTTTTTTCACCAATACTGTTAATTCTGGGCCCATCTAATTCTTTCTAATTTTTCCTCTGTTCTAATTGCCCAGGATTCTTCTCTGTACGTTGTGCAATGCTAGTTAACACCCAGTACTCACTCTTTCTTTTTTTAAACGAGAGAACTTTCATATTATTTATGGTCACTAGGTAAAGATTACTCAGCCTCCCTTGAAGATACGTACAGTTTGTTTGTTTGGGCCAATGCAATCTGAGCAGAGCAATGCGTTTAATTTCTAGATTATGCCTCTTCTCATAGACTGGAATATGGAAGTGGAGGAGAGCCATCTGCAAACATGCAGATAAGGGCAACACGCTCAAGATGGGAGAGCAGCCAAATGAGCAAGCTTCCATCTTCAGTACTGTCAAATACTTCTACCAGCCTTGCACTCCCTTCTAGGAGATGAATAAGGCAAACTTTGATCCTGTTTAAGTCAAGCAAGCCAATATGTTTGGAGGCCTTATTCTTATAACAAGCAAGCCTGCATCCTAAGTACCGTATTGTATTCTTGTCCACACCATTTTTTCACTGGACTGGTCACTCCACGTGCCAGGGTTCTTTACTACTAATCAGGTTCTTGATTTGAAAGTGCCCAAAGTTTGTGTTTTAGAGTTGCCATTAACCATATTTAAACAAGATTTTCTTCATTCCAATGCACCTACTGAAATCTCTTTTATATGTTGGGAGTAATCTTTCTTTGTTGTTCTAGATCTACCGGGAGAGCAGCTTGCAGATATAAAAGTTCCTTGAATGTTCAAATGGAGATTCTTTAGGAAGTATTTGTCTGTGCAATCTCTTTCAAACTTAATCACTAAACTTATGCTCTGTGCTCCAGATCACACTCCAAAAATCAAACCAATACAGAACATAACATTCAAACAAGCTCTCAACACCATTCCCATTTAGCTTTTCTTAAAATTTGGTTTGCAGCATATAATATGTTTATTTTACTTTTAAAAATTGCTTTAAATCACAGACAAAATCATTTTAAATTGCAAGTAAGCCCAGGAACTGGAGTTAGCCATTCTTACTGTTTTTATTTGTTTTCTTCTTTTATTTTTTAAAATAAATGTTATAATACATACTTTCCACATTTAAAAAATAACTCAACTCTATATTATGTAAAATAGTAAAGGAATGCCAAATGCTATAACAAGCAACTCCAGCTGCAGTGCTTAACATGACAAAGATGTATTTCTCACTGAAACCATAGTTGAGAATAGTTTAATAGGGATTTTTTTGCACTCAGTCATTCGGAGACCCTGGAACCTTCCACCTAGTGGCTATGCCATCTTCTGGTGCTTCAAAGCCATATACTGGATTCTCTGGATCTGGCTAACAGGTAAGACAAGGTTTAGTATGGAGGCATGAAGTATCTCATGGGAGATTTCAGAAGTCATCCTTGAAAATGATACCTATGAGCTCTGCTTTCACGCTATTGACCAACATTCAGTCATATGAGAACACCTAAATGCAAGAGGCTGGGAAGTGCAATTTAGCTGTGTGCTCAAGAAGTTGAAAAGCAAAATGGATTCTCCATTGCTATAATCTCAGAGCTTAGATGCATTTCTGTATCATGGGACTGAGCAAAGATTTCTGGACGAATACGTGGTAGCTTACACCTAAAATCTGACCAGTACTACCTCTTAGATCATTTAAATCTTAATGGCACTGTTAAAATCTTGAGAAATTATTATGACAATTAATCACTTCTCAGCCTTTTGGCTAAGATCAAGTGAGAAATTATTATGACAATTAAATATACCTTTGTGGCAGATCTTTCTTG
This sequence comes from Nomascus leucogenys, assembly GCF_006542625.1. Classification (NCBI taxonomy): domain Eukaryota; kingdom Metazoa; phylum Chordata; class Mammalia; order Primates; family Hylobatidae; genus Nomascus; species Nomascus leucogenys. The sequence goes on along the minus strand of NC_044395.1, from coordinate 83,138,008 downwards.
TTTCTTGGAAAATCACACAAATCAGGCATTTACTTGTACAACTGTTTTATGGAGATGACTATTAGAAATTGAAGGGTCTCAGAAGTTGCAGAATTCAGGTGCTAAACTGTTTGATGTGCTAGTCTGAGTGTTTGTTGATGTTGGGCAGAGCTGCATATCTGCATACTGGGTTTCCTTCAGAGAAGGTCTAATTTCCAAGTATGGATTTAGAGTGATATGCCTTCAAAATACCAAGTATCTTGTAAAATTGTATGTGCTTCCTTTGAACTACTTTGTCACAGGAGAAATGCCATTTATCAATGTCATCGACAGTATCTATGTTGTAAAATTCGAGCATTAATTTCTTTCCTCCTTTAAATAAGTCTCAGCAGCATTTGACTCTGTGGTCACCCTTTTCTTCCTGAGATACTCTTTTCTTCTAAATTTTGCATCCATGGGAGGGCCCTGGATTGCAAGTTACTGAACTCTAGAAAATCTGGCTTAAAAAATAAAGGGGTTTTATCAGGTCATTGACAAAATACAAATATGAAAAGATCAGGAGTAAAATGGAATGCCTTCAAATAGAGTTTGGTCTGGCCTCTAGCTCCATTTATATATAGTCCTTTGAGTTCTGCCCTTCCTCCAAGAGTCAGTTTCATCCATGAGTGTGTTCTTTATAATTTCAAGACCGCTTACAGCCAAATCTAGGGCAAATTGCTTTCTCGCTTACACCTGGAAGAAAAGATAGCTTTTCTTTATTTGTGGAAAAACAAAACCCTGAGTTTTATATTTATTAAAACAGCCTGGAATCGAATTATATAGTCAAGATAATGACATGCATTATTTGAATTAAGCCAGGACTACCAAAACCAACTCCTGAGTCAAGGGATATAATATTATCCTGACAGATTTGTACTATTTGGGACCTTGGAGATAGGATAGGATCAATCCCATCCAAATTCCACAGCTACCACACCAGGAAGAAGGAATGAATTAGAAGACAGTTAGTGAAACAGAAGGTCTATTTCAACTTTGATGAAACCACACACCTCTCTCTTAGTGCACATGACTGGCTCTCTTCTGTTGAAGCTGTACATACTGGATGTTTCAGAGCTTGAACCTGGGCCCTCTTCTCTTCTCGATACTTTTTCCCTTGGTTGATATCACCTTTTCGATGACTTTAAATATTATCAATTGGTAAATGACTCTCAAATTTACGACTGTAGCCCTGACCTCACTCTTGAGCGTTAAACTTATTTGTCCAACTTTTTACATAACAACTATACTAGAATTCTAATAAGCAACTCAAATGTAGCATGTCCAAAAGGTATTCATTTCCCCACGTTGTTTTCTCTTTCCCTTGTTTATTAACCCAAGTTAGCTAATAACACTGTCAAATAACAAATGCCAAAAATTCTGAAGATTATCCCTGATTTATTTTTCCCCTTACCTCATAATTCAATTTATTAGGAAATCCTGTCTGCTTTTAGTTCCAAACATTTTGCAACTCTGATAGATTCTTATCTTTTCTATGGTTACTTTCCTAGTCCAGTCCCTATTGTCTGTCAACTGAACACTGCAGTAACCCAACTGGTCTCCTGCCTCTATTCTTACTTCCCCTATAATTTGTCCTCCAGAAGGGAACTTCAAAATTGTGCCTAAATTTTCATATATTATCACAGTCTGCTTATACTGGTTTCCCATAACACTTCTAAGAAAATCCATACAAGCCTTTGTTCACTATCTGCTCCTACAGCTAAATTTTATCTCATATTCCACATTCCCATTGAACCCCACAAGCATTAGTCATGATCATTCCCAATGGATAGGAACACTTGCTTTTCCTTCTTTTTGAAGCACTTTTCCTCCAGATATTTGCATGGCCGACCCTTTCTCACTTTCATGTCTCAGATCAAAGATCACCCCCTATAGTGGATATGGTTCCCATCCATACCCCTTTGCTCTGTGGTGCTCCCAACTCCTGCCATTGGGTATATTATTATTAACAGTTCACAGCTGCCACCTTTTCCAAAGAGTTACCCTCATCCCCCTTATCTAAGAAGTAGTGATACCCCCACCAGGGATGGAATGCAGCCAATGACTGATGGGGACATACAAAAGCCAGCCTTCTTGCCACAGGTGACCAATATGTGGTGCAATTCATGTTCTAGAGCTCTTGGTGGCACCAGCCTGAAAGGAGCCACAGCTGGGACCACACCCCTGCTTTTCTTTCTTCTTGTGTCCTCTTTTCTCCCTGGTTTCCCTTCTCCTGAGAGCGTACCTTCAACAATCATTCATAGGAATCCCCATCTTGGGCTCTGCTTCTCAGAAACTCTACTCAAGATTCCTCCCCTGTTAGTCAGGGTTTTCTAGAGAGATAAAAGTAATAGGATATATGTATCTATGAAGGGGAGCTCATTAGAAGTATTGACTCACATGGTCACAAAGTGAAGTCCCACCATAGGCTGTTTGCAAGCTGAGGAGCAAGGAAGCCAGTCTGAATCCCAAAAACTCAAAACTAAGAAAGCCGACAGTGCAGCCTTCAGTCTGTGGCTGAAGGCCTGAGAGCCTCTGGCAAATCACTGGTGTAAGTCCAGGAATCCAAAAGCTGAAGAACTTGGAGTCTGACATTTGAGAGTAGGAAGCATCCAGCATAGGAGGAAGATGAAGACTGTAAGACTCAGGAAGTCTGCTCCTTCCAGGTTCTTCTGCCTGCTTTTTCTAGCCATGCTGGCAGCTGAGGGGATGGTACCTAACCAGGTTAAGGGTGGGTATACCTCTCCCAGCCCTCTGACTCAAATGTTAATCTCCTTTGGCAACACCCTCAGAGAAACACCCGGGAACAATATTTTGCATCCTTCAATACAGTCAAGTTGACATTCAATATTAACCATCCAGGCAGGCACAGTGGCTCACGCCTGTAATCCTAGCACTTTGGGAGATTGAGGAGGGTGGATCACCTGAGGTTGGGAGTTCGAGACCAGACTGACCAACATGGAGAAATCCTGTCTCTACTAAAAATACAAAATTAGCCGGGCATGGTGGTGCATGCCTGTAATCCCAGCTACTAGGGAAACTGAGTCAGGAGAATCAGTTGAACTCGGGAGGCGGAGGTTGGGGTGAGCCCAGATCGCACCATTGCACTCCAATCTTGGCAATAAGAACAAAACTCCATCTCGAAATAAAATAAAATAAAATAAAATAAAATAAAATAAAAATGTATACTAACCACCCACCTCCTTAGAGAGGCTTTCTTGACAACCTGATCTAACCTCAACCCACCACTATCCTCTCTATCTCATTATCTTCTTTTATTTTTGCTTAAATATACACAAATTTGGGACTTTTTCTTATTTATTTACTTTTAAAAATCTGCCTCCGACACATGTAATAAACTTTGCATGTCTTGACATACATACGTGACATACATACATATGTCATGATGTACATACATATGTTTGGAATAGTGCCTGTTCATGTGTGGTCACACAGTCAATTTCTATTGAATGGAGGGAATGCAGGCTTTAAATACAGATGAAGAGGGAAAGGCTTTCTCTCCCTGGACTTCAATCCCTTGATCCTGGTCTCTGAGGTAGGTAGATGTTTTTAATATAGCTGCAGGTAAAGAAGAAAAAGGTGATCTCTACCTCAGGGACATAGACCAAGAAGAAGGCATGATGTTAGCCCTGAGCCTTGACCAGGAAATCAGCCTAGAGTATTCTATAAGAGATGCCTGAGGAAGGCCCACAGCCCACAGATTTCTGAGTCCAAATCTGAGGGCCAAATTGCTCTGGAGGCATTTAAATAAATGCCAACATTGTGAACTCGGGAAGCGGAGCTTGCAGTGAGCCAAGATCACACCACTGCACTCCAGCCTGGGCGACAGAACATGACTCTGTCTCAAAAAAAAACAAAAGACAATATTTAAATAAATGTGAAATGTCATACAAACATCTAGATTTTTAGCCTCTCTTGAAAATAAGTTATATCATTCCCACATGGCCGCAATCTGCTGGGACTGAGGCCCTGTTCTGCTGGGTGTGTTTTCAACGTTACCATATCCCCACTAGCCATTCTTCTTTTATTGCATAATATATTTGGTCCTTATATGCCTTTGAGTTTGTAATCCTCATAGTGACAGTTAAAAATCACTGTATTTAGATCTTTTTCTACAATCGCATATTCTTTTGGGGAATAACCTACGTTTAAAGCTTAAACTGTACTGTGAGTAACTAAAGGGAAAATTTGACTGGTAAACAGGAGATTACAGAAGAACCCCATATCTTGGTGTAAGGTATACCCTGCACAAAGGGACTTGGAGAAGAGTTCCGTTGAGAGTGTAAACTCAGATGGAATTCCACATGCCAAGCAATGTACCCAAGCATGAGACAGCCTCAACCGGAAGAAGGGGTGTCCTTTTCAAAAATCATCTGTCTATTTGTAATTCATTGGCCAATTGTGGGTCCTATGTAGCAGGTAAGAGCCAATGACCCCTTAGGACAGCATGAAAGGAGCAAAAAGAGTCCTTGCCGAAACTCTTAGTAGTTGTACAAAAAATGACCTGTGGCTGGGGATCGGTTCTCAAGCACCTAATGCAGCAAGGGCCCAGGTAGTGGCTCAGATAGACATGAGAGCCCATGGGAAGCTCCCCAAAAGGAAAACTGGACATTGAGACAGGAGTAGACTTCAGGTTTAACTGTTAAGCAACCACATTAGAACCTAGAAGCAGAATGACTCACGGGGATTCTGGTTTTGCTTTTCAGGCAACTTTTCAGTCTCATATATTCTGCAGATCTCACACTGAGGTATACACAGTTGGTGGTTCTCAAATAAAGACATTACCCCAAGTAATAGCTCTGCCTTCTGTGTGACTGAGGTTGCTATTACACTGAATAGTTTCCCTGAATTTTCTGAGTGAAGTGTAGACTATGATACAAACCGCCAAGTGGAAGAAATCAGACTCTTGAGTCATTTGAGATGTCAGTCACACAGCCGAGTACACTTGTTTTATGCCCTTGTCTCCAGTGCTCATTTTATTTATTGCCCTTTGACATAGGACTTCTGCCATTTGATCCTTAGGGAACCGACAACGTGTCTTGTCAGACAGACTTCTTGTCAGAAGAGTGGCAGTGTAGCGTCAGTATGATGTCTTCCTCACCGTCAAGAATTCATGTTCGCCTTTCCATTGCTGACTAGCATTTTACATTCTGCATTTCAGATGTTATTAATGGTAAAATCAGATGTTCACATTCCTGCACATCTTGGAGACAATGCTAGAAAATCAATGCCCATACTAAGCCAAGTATAACAGTATTGGTCAAGAATCTTATTACCCATAGTAGAGGAGAGAGAAATGGAAAGATTATAAACAGTAGCTGTTTGTGGTCACTAATTGAACAAGATCTTAAAAACTAAGACCATGATAGATTCTCCTAAGAGCAGGAGGAGGTTGCTATGCATTGAATTATGTCCCTAAAACCTCATATATTGAAGTCCTTATTCCTACTGCCTCAGAATGTTACCTTATCTGGTAATAGGGTCACTGCAGATGTAATTAGTTAAGATGTGGTCATACTGAAGTAGAGTAGTAACTAATTCAATATGAGTGGTATCTTTATAAAAAGAAGTGCATATGAAGAGACAGACATACACACAGTCAGAGCACCATGTCAAGATTAGAGTCATGCTGCCATAAGCCCAGGGACTAACAGAAGCTAGGAGAGAGGCCTGGAGCAGATCCGTCCACAGCACCTTCAGCAGGAGCACAACCCTGCTGGCATCTTGATTCCAGACTTCTGGCCTCCAGAGCTTTAAGACCGTAAATTTCTGTTGCTCTAGGACATTTAGACTGTGATATTTTGTTAAAACATCCCTAGGAAACTAACATAGAGGTGTTGGGAGTTTGCAGATTTTGGATTGGACACTATTCTCTTTTGTGCAATTGTGTATTAGTTAGATAGGAGTTACAATTTTGGGAACCATGGGAAAATATGAGAGACCTAAGAGATGGTTCTTACCTTCAGTGAGTTTGCTGGGAAGCAAAATAGTAAGGCAATAATAAATAATATATAATAAATAAAATATTAATAATAAAATAATAATAACTTGCTGTCAGAGAACAGATAAATGCATGATAGACAAGCCCTTCTAGACCCATTCCCTTCCTTCTTAGTGCTACCTTTCTTACCACCGTACACAGGGGTTCCATGCAGTAATGTGACTGCTCCTGCCCTCCACAAAGGGTGTTCCTAAGACACCCTTTTTCTAAGTAGGTTCCTAAGACCTATTTTTTATAGAAAGCAGCTCTTTCCAATTACCACTGCTCCTGGGATTCATTTCACTCGGATCTATCCCAAGAATGAGTACTGTGTTGTATCTGAATTAGCACTAGTCTTGTGTTCTAGTCCAAAATTGGACAAATCATAGAAAATCCCTGAATCTTGATTATTTTTCATTTGGAAAGGGGGGAATAATGACTCTTCTCCATTATATGTCAAATCATTGGAACAAGGATCAAATAAGGGAAAATGTTTGAAGGTATTCTGAAAATCTGCCATATATGATAAAATAATTCATAGTTGCAGTTAGCTTAATATGTTTACAAGCAATTAAATATTTATCTCTTACTAGAAGTCTCTGGGAGACCTACCACCTTCAACCAGATGGAAGAATTTGAAAATTTTGCATTTGTTTGGTACCTTAAAAAGATTTACAAAGCTTGAAAATCAAATAATCTTATTTAATTTTTACCACAATTCAGTGAGTTATGCATTGTTATGCCTGTTTTGCAGATGAATGTACTGGATCTTGAAAATATTAGGTAGTTTGTTCATACGTGTCTAGAGGTTGTGATGTGAAGTCAAGTCCATTGCTTCTCGTATTGCATTTGTAACCCCTAGTGAGAGGGAAGTTTGTATTAACCTAGCCTTTCTATGGTCTTTAGAATAAATCCTTAATAAAGGCAACAGTAATGTTCATTATTACAGATGAAGAATGAGATTTTGACTTTGAAAGCCTTCCAACGACACATCAAGTTTTTATACATGTTTTAAGGCACATTATAAAGAACTATGCTGTCAGAAGAAAAGAAAGAAAATCTTTTTAAAAGCACAAAAAATGAAGGGGATATGGTCAGAAGCTTAAATCTACCGTTAAGATGAGTCTATTGTTCCCAGGATTGAGAGCACTGATTTGTTTGTTTGTTGGTTTTTGTTTTTTTGTTTTTTTTTGTTTGTTTTTGGAAAGAGACTAAACTGGAGATATCTCTAGCATAAATATGTCTCTAGGTACGAGACAGAAAACAAAAATAATATTGATACACTTTCTCTTCTCCTTGTGTATAACCTTAATGTTTGAGACTGGATTCCAGAAAAGAAGAAAGAGAAAGAGAGAAGTGTTCTCGTAATAAATATTGTGTGTGGTTCTTTTCGTCCAGAGTTATGGAAGTCAGGGACAAGTGGATCACTGTGCCTTGGAATCATTATGCAAGATGCAGAAAGTATGAATTGTGTCTTTGTCAGTCTATTTTGATTATCTACATTCTGCTCTGGGGTTTGAGTTGTAAGTGGGTGGATAAGGAAGGAATAAATATGTCAAGTTTTGTCTTGACATCTGGAAACACGCCACAATTCCCAGGATACACCATCTTCCCCCTCCTTGTCTACCTTGGCACTGTAATACAGAAGCCACCTCCAGTCTCTCTCCACTTCCACGTAACGTTTTAGACAGATCTGATCATCTTAGTCCCCACCTAAAATCCCTTCAATTGTAAGATAAAATTTGAACAAGTTAGTTTGACATCTAAAGCATTGCACAAGCAGCTTAATAGTCCTATCCAGCCTCATTTCTGCTCCTAAGCATACTTGATCTTCCAGTCACACTATCTTCTCACTTATCTCCAAACAGTATGGTTGACATGCCTCCACAATTTGTTAATGATGTGGTCTCTACCTCCATGCCTTTCCTCCACCTATAAGATGGACAAACACCTATTTCACTTTCAAATTCCAGTTCAGTGTCTTCTCTTTTTCCCTTTTCAGACCTTTCTTCTTTTAGAAAAGTTAATTTAATGAGGAGGATAATATCATTCTCCCTACCTCTATAATTTTCTGGCCAAATCAAATATAACCATGTTTTCTTCAATCCATAAAGTTTTTATTGAGCTCCTAATCTATGTTATGCCCTGTACGCAGCATTTAGAACAAAAGATCTGCCTTATGAGTTTTACGGGTTAGTAGGAGAAATATATTAAATTCCTAAAAAAAACCAAATACCTCTTTGCAAATTATGATAAACACTGTGTTAAAATGCTCTGAAAAATGTAAAGTGGTATAATCATGTAGGAAATGATTTATCTGTTGATATGTGGAATTTGCTGCCCAATTAGGAGATGTTGTATAAAAAAGTCTCTTACATTTGTGCAGGTGACATTCTCTTCCTACCTTTGTTTACATTCTTCTCCACTAAACCATGAGATTTTCAAGAGCAAAAACCATGTTTTATTCATTTTTGTAATCCCATAGTGCAGTAACAGGCCAGCACATAGCTCAGTAGATGTTGAATGAAGTAGTGAATAGGCAGAGGGTAGCTCTTGAAATAATGTTTTAGTATTGTACATTTAAGTTCAGTTGTTTAGCATTTCTATCTCTTAAATAAATGCCACTTGCTCTATATGCATACTCACTATCATTTGAGTAGTGCTAACACTAAAATACCAAATACATACCAAACTCTTTTCACCTTAGGGTGTTTTTCACATACCATTTCTTGTTTCTGAAACTGTCTTCCTGTCATGCTATGCCAGGCTAACTCATATTTATCTCTGAGGTCTCATGGTATATGCCACATCGATGAGCAAATTTTTCCCAACTTATAGACTGGGTCATGTACCCTGTTTAACCTTCTTAAAACACCTAACTTCTCTTTTATAGCATCTACCAGAATTATAATAGATTTCTCTGATTATTTCTTTATTATCTGTAACTCACACTGCATTGAGAGTTCTGAGGAGGCAGGGTCCACTTAGTCTTTCCCTCCATAATATTCCTGGTACCTGTCACAAAATACATTCTCAACAAATATTTGTTGTTTGGCAAATTGATAGACTTACTGAATAAAAAAGTGGTTTTCAGTTACAGCAGAAACACTGCTGTGAGTCCCACAATGTAGGTTTGAGTTACCCTTCTGTCACTAACTAGCTGGGTGATATGAGCAGTCACTTCACCTTTCTGACTTCAGCCTTTCCATTTATAAAGTAGGCCAGGTGCAGTAGCTCACACCTGTAATCCCAGCACTTTGGGAGGCCAAGGAGGGCAGATTACGAGGTCAGGAGTTCGAGACCAGCCTGGCCAACATGGTGAAACCCCAGTCTCTACTAAAAATACAAAATTTACCTGGGCGTGGTGGCACACACCAGTAGTCCCAGCTACTCGGGAGGCTAAGGCAGGAAGATCACTTGAATCAGAGAGGCAGAGGTTGCAGTGAGCCAAAACCATACCATTGCACTCCAGCCTGGGTGACAAAGTGAACCTCCATTTCAAAAAGAAGAAAAGGTAAAGAATTTTCATATTATTTTCATTCTTTCCAGCATGCTAGTGTGCTATAATATATTCCATTAAACTAGTGACCAGTTATTAGAACTCAGACTCATGCTTTTTTATACTTTTTTATACAAGTATTCCAATTCACAGGAAAAGATTTAGGTAGTAAAGAGTTTACTGAAATTCTAAAATTCAAAATTCTGTAAAAATATACAAGATATTCCTAGACAAGTCAGGGAGTAGGGAGTATCACACAAAGAAGCCTATCAGGTTGAAAGAAGCCTCTCTCTCCCATAGTGTCTATCCTATTAGTTATCAAAATGAGTGGCTAATAAAGTCAGTAGAAATATAGGCAGAAAGTAAACATGTAGTCTCATATTTGATTGAATTCTTAGAACAATTTACTATATTTCTTCAAGTTGACCTGAGGAACTCAGTAATTTTTCGGAGAGATTAAAGCCAGAAAATTTTGGAACTGAGATTTTATGAACCATTGAAGCAGACCAATTCCTTATTTTCCAGATAGGGAAGCTGAGGCTCAGAGATCTGGTATGACATGCCTTTTATTTACCAAAGGGAAGTGGCGGGTTCAGGGCTCAAACCCAAACAGTTTTGTTTCTTCTGCTATCCCCATTGCAACTGCAAATGAGACAATTAATGTGCCTTTAGCCTAATGGTGACATACTAATTTCCACCTTCCATTTATGGAGATAGACAGCCCGCCCCCACAATGCCCCCCTTTTTTAAAATCCTCAAGAAACAGTCCAATAGACTCTGATGAGATCTGTGGGAAAGATGGCTTTTATCTGTGACATTTATTCTTATGCACACTTTTGTTGGCTTTGTGCAAAAGAACTTCATTTGGATTCATAAACCTGTTCAAAAATGTGTATAATTCATTTTTTACCTTTTTTTATAAAATGAAAACATTCTGCCAATGCTTTAAAATTTATGGCTCCAGAAAACTGTCAAATGTTCTCGAAGATCATGGCAATGTCTTAATTGGCAGTACAGAGATTAAAAATAAAAGACTGGAGAGCAATAAGACTATATCTGGTTTGCTGGGTTTTGTATTTTGAAATACAGAAAAGTAGCATAAAATATAATAAAAATAGTTATGTGGATTCCCAGAATAAAGAAATATTGATATTTTATTCTTTGCTTCAGATATTCTTTCAAATTGAAAAAAGGCCAAATTTGAACTTTCTTTCATGCTTTCTGGCTTCAGCCAAAAAAAAAAAATCAGTGTAGTGTTTTATAGTGCCTATTGTTCTGTATTTGTTTTATGTCATATAAAATTTATAAAATATAAATAGAAAAGTAATTTAGGTAACCAATCTGAGTTACTTAGCAGTGTTAAAAATAAAAATACCTCAAGAGAGTTTCCAAAATGGTCCATTGTGATGGATCTGACATTGTAATCATACTTGAAGAGTTCATACCTTATATTTACTTAGCATCATAAGGAAAGGGTGCAGAGAAATGACATTTATTAAACACTTACATGCTTACATACATTAAGCATTTATTACACTGTTAATACACAGGGTGCTGTGTTAAGTATTTCATACTATTTGATTTAATCAGAAACTACCCACTAATTGGGTATCAAAGTACCATATTATGGATGAAAAAGCAAGGCTCAGATAAATTAAGGAATTTTTTTTTTTTTGAGACGGAGTCTCACTCTGTCGCTGAGTCTGGAGTGCAGTGGCGCTATCTCGGCTCACTGCAAGCTCCGCCTCCCGGGTTCACGCCATTCTCCTGCCTCAGCCTCCCGAGTAGCTGGGACTACAGGCACCCGCCACCACGACCGGCTAACGGGGTTTCACCATGTTAGCCAGGATGGTCTCGATCTCCTGACCTCATGATCCCCCAGCCCCGGCCTCCCAAAGTGCTGGGATTACAGGCATGAGCCACTGCGCCCGGCCAAATTAAGGAACTTCTAAAAGTCACACAACTATTCAGAGGCAATGGACTGCAGTGATAAAGAGTTTAGGATATGAAGCCAGATGGCTTGGGTTCACATTCAAACTTTACATTTTAGCTCTGTGACCTTGGACAAGTACCTTAACTTCTCTGTGCCTAAGTTCCTTTATTTATAAAATGAAGTTTACAATAGTAAATACCACAAAGGGTTTTTGTAAAGATTAAGCAAGTATATATATATATACACACACACATACACATATACACACACACACATATGTGTGTGTATATGTGTGTGTGTATATGTGTGTGTGTGTAACTGAGAACCGTGGCTAGCATTTCAAAAGCCCTATAAAATTATTTCTATTATTATTATTATAATCATTCTTGAATACCTCATTCACATGGTCTTTTTAAAATTAAATCAAAGGTAAATACCACCTAAACAAGGAAACAGTAAAAGACAGAAACCAAATGTAAATGGGGAAGGAAGATAACAAATAATGACTGAGTCAAAAAGTGTATCCTGGAGCTCCCTAGAGGAAACAAAGAAGGAAACGATGGGCTTCACGTCTTTCATGTCTAATTGTTGACAGCACACGAGTGCATCACAAAAAGCATTCCTCAAACTATTAGAAAGGCAAGGATCTTTATCTAATGCACATTGGGCAAAGTAATAAAACACGTCCTCAAATGTGGTTTAACGAGACTGAAGAGATTTCTTCGTTTTGCTTGCTCTTGATGAAAGCTAAGGGTTTCATTCAATCAATGATGCTGAATATGGGCAGGGGTCAGGATGATACATCCAGGTAATGCAATTTTTAGATGCCTGGCTGCATTAGGGAAAACCTTGGCGAAGCTTGAACACTTTAAGGGACTGAACAGTGTTAGACAAACCTTTACAAATAAGGTGTTTTTGACAGTAGTTGAATGAAAATTCAGGTCTGAGTTCTTGAATGAAGATAGAAAAAAAATTAAAATCTCTGCTAATTATATAACTACCTAAAGAATTCAATCTTAATAGTCTCTATTTGTGGTTAAAACTGAGAGTAGATGAAGGAAGAAATGGAAAGGGAAAATACAGCTACTGAGAAGCCCAGAAAAGGAACACAACAAAAAGAAATGTGAAGAACTGGAAAACACACTTAAAAGTTTAGACCATCTCTTCTTCTATAGAGATTCAGGTACTGGAGACACTAGATGCTGATATCTCCCATGACCTAGACTCCCTGCAGCGTGAGGCTTTCTGAGGCTGAGAGAAGCTTCCTCACCTGCAACTATGATCAATCAATCAATCAATTTGATATGGGGAGCAACTTGAAGGCAATTCATCTTCAGGAGTATGGAAGTTTAAGAAAATTCCCTTTTCAGAGTTGTTATTTAGGGCCCTGTGTCCAGAAGCTTCTCTCAGTCACATTTGTGTGGTCTTGCTGGGCAACTAGGGGCCATGTAAATAAATGCCTCAGGGACTGGGTCATGTTCTCACCCGTGAATCCTCAGTGCCTCACATAGCATGAGTGATTAATAAACACTTATTGAGTTGAACAAATTAATTAGTAAGAGAACCCAGAAAATACAATTTGCCAGTAGTATTTCCTGTAGATAAATACAGGGATAATAAACCACCGATGGTAACTTGATTATCCATCATGGTTATAGAGGTTGAAGATGTGTATATGTCACTTTGCATTTCCCAAAAGGGTGCATACATTATAAAGGTAAAAGGGTGCAAAGATGATAACACAAAGATATTCATAACACCAATGATTATAGCAGCCAAATATTGGAAATAACTAAAATGTTCACAAATAAGGTATGGGATAGATAGATGAAATACAGTTCTTACTAAATAATCAAATATTAGATTATAGAACTTTATTATTCAAATAGGAAAATACACAGGCTCCACTGTTAAATGAACATTATGTAGCAATAGTAAATCAAGTATAATTTTGAACTTGCAAACTAAATAATATGTAATATTATTTAATTAATAGAATGTAAGTTTTATGTGTGTTTTTCACAGAAAGGATTCTCGAAATGTTAACAGTGCTTATCCCTGGGTAGAATAATTATTGATTACTCTATTTTCATTGATTTTAATGCTGTCCTACACCTAATTAAGCTCCCCTACTCTCCAAATACTACACTTATGGTCAGAAAAGTAATAAAATGACTTAAAAGTAAAAAGAAAATGCTCTCTTGCTGTGGCCAGATAGTCGATATTCTAGTTCTATCTTTGCCTGGGGAATCTTTAGGAAGTTTACTACACTGTTTTAGACCTGCCCTCCTTACCTGGAAAATAGAAATACCAATAACGATACTTGGCCTTTTAATTATAAAAGGCAGATTGAAGACAAAATGTGGCAATTCATAGGAAAGCATTTTGCAAACTGCAAAAAAATAGACACATATGATAATGGCAGGAAATTGAGAAAAAAAAGCAGAGGAAGAGGAGAAGGGGACAACGAATTTTTAGGGTTGAGAGATGAGAAAATGAATGTGGCTGGTGGTAATATTTGGAGACATCATTAGAACAATTTTTTTTTAGAGATGGGTGTCCCTCTGTTGCCCAGGCTGGAGTGCACTGACCATTCACAGACACAATCACAGTGTGCTACAGCCTCCAATTCCTGGGCTCCAGTGATCTTTCTATCTCAGCCTCAGGAGTAGCTGGGACTACAGGCATGCTCCATCTCTCCCAGGTAAGAACAATTTTCTTATGAGAAATGTAAACTTTTTGTTATGGAATTGGAGAAATTATATAGTGTTAAATTCAAGTCATTTTTATTCCTATTATCAAGCTCTGCAGAGAATGGCCTGTGAGCCTCCTTAAGAATTAGGCTGGGTCTCTGGCCATTGTTTTTTTATGCAGAAGATTGGAAGATGTGAGTGGTGGACACGGGAGTAGTGGTAGAAGCAATAAATGGTCATTTAATTAACTCAAATGAAAAACTTTTTTAAAGAGTAAATAAAAATAAATGCACAGCTAATCATCAAAATTTCTTTCCAATTCCATAACAATCTCTGTGTCCCCTTGATCATGTCTGTTCCTTTTATTGCCCTTCAGTGTTCTCACTCATTCAACAACAGATATCAACTAAATCATCTAAATCCTCTGGGCAGTAAAGTTCTATGAGTCTTAGATTTTATAGATTCTATACGTAGATTCTATACATATTTACCCCTATTGTCTTTTACATATCTATAAGATAGGGAATCTGAGCTAGATTATTTCCATTCCAGTGACAAAGACATTCTTTTGGCTGCCTTGATAAACCTTGCTTACTGCTAATTGGTTTGGCTGAAACATTATAATATAATATCATTATACCATTTTAGCTTGATGAAGCTATCCAAACCTTCTGAATTTCTGTTTCTTCATTTACAAGCTGGGAATAAAAAGAGCACCTACTTTGGATGGTCACTGTGTAGTTATATGAGATCCTATACCAAAAAATGACTAGGACAGTTACCTAGCACAGGGCATGTGTGCAATTAAAATTAGGTGGTAATATTGATGTGACCTGTTTTTAGTTTTTTCCTAAATTTTTCTTTAAACTTAGCAGCAGTTGTGAGAAAACTCATTGAAATCTGGAGTTTGACTCAGGGACCTATTTATTGATTTAAAACTCTATGGAGCCACATTCCACACAATCTAAAGAATGCTGTGTTCTTTCATTAAATTCCCAATGGCTCAAAAGCTTGTTGTTGTTCTTGAAGCCTCGATTTGGCTTCACTGGAGCCTCCACCAGCTAAATTCACATTAAGGCTAAATACTAAATAAATCCAAATTAATGTATGACTAATGCACTGCTTTTTAAAAAAGGATAAATAGAGCATTTTATTAACACTTTTTTGCTGCAACAAAATGACAGTCCACATATTTTCATTCAACACAACAAAAGCTGTGATCACATTACATCACTTTGAGGCACAAAGCAAAGGGTATTTTTTTTTCTTAAGGTAAAGAATGATTCGCATTTTTTAAACAAACTTTATGTTTTATATTTGCAGTAGCAGGGCCTCCAGTCACTAGCACAATACAACGAACAGATCAAATATCCAGAATAGACAAAATACACCAGTAATATTTTGAATTGAATTGGGAAATGTATTATCATAATTTTAGGACATTATAAAGAGGTCTGATGTTAGCTTTTTTAGAAGAAAAATAAAATCATTCCAACCACCCAAACGGCTACTACAAGCAAAATGAAGGTAATATACAGACAGGAAATTTTATGCATTGCACTTATTGCTTGGTACACAAATGTTGCAATTCTTGTTGAGTTATATTAAGAAATGACAAGCAAAATGCCTCTTCCCCACCTAAAATTCTATGACTCTATGAAAGTAGAAATTGCAATTCCCTAACCCAGCATTAGGTGTATGCTATTTTTGGTTTTGTGTGAAGATTGTTTATTATGTTTCTGTGTATGGACATGTATAAGATATACAGATATATAGAGAGAGAGACCATTTTAATATAATGTATTGTCCTATATATTTAAGACAAATATTTCTTAATAGGACTTTAAATAATAAAATTGCCTACTTACAATATCTCTATGAAGTTAATCTTTTCATATTATATATAGCTCTGTGGCACAAGTTTCATATAATATTTAATTATGAAGGAAGAAGGATATCTAAACCATTTTCTATTTCTTTGTTCTTAATATTGCATTTTAAGGGCTATATCTCCATAATAAATTTCTTATTAGATTCTTTGTGGTGTATATATCTTTTTTTTTCTAACGCAAGTTACAACCAGTACAAAGTTGTAATAAAAAATACATTGAAGTTTATTTCTTTTTATATTTTTTGCAAAAAGTTATGTGATATGCTACATGAAAAGTTTGATTTTATTGAAATGTGAAGTGTTTCATACTGTTAGGTAAATGGATGGAAGAACATGAAGCATACCCCTCAATTTACATGTTCTCTTTCACAGAAATATGTGTTTGTGCCCAAGCATTTCATAGAAAACCCTGCAAGATATTCCTTTTGAGGACTAACAAAATATCTCACATTATGCAATTCTAATAGTTATTCAGTACAACTTTGTAGCTGATAGTTCACAATGTACTTCTTTAATTGAGAGATATCCCAACTCCATGATTTTCACTTAATAAATGTTGCCTCTACTTGATGCAGCCACCTTCTGTGTGCTATCTTGCAATACAGTGTAACAAATATATAAGTGCGTTTTGCATGATCAAGCAGCTTTGGCTTCTTAACTTTTGTAGGATGAGATGTTGTGCTTTAGTAAATAGTGATGAGTTTTAGCTCATATGAATCCAATGGGTAACTACTTGTTTCTATAATTTTGACCAGTTAACCTTTAAGTCACAAATGCAAGAATGGATGACTTGAATGGAAATGATGGAACTTCACAATTTTACAGATTGCACTTGATGGTAACCTCATGGGTTTGTTTTGTTTTCATTTTTACAGCAAGACTTGCCTGGTTGATATGCTTGCAAGTTTACATCACGTGTTTTTAAATTTTTTGTGCAATCACAATGAATTTAATCACAAAAACTAAAAATAAATCCAGTAATTAGTTTTGTTATGAATAATCAACTCGGTCCTTATAGCTATGTGAGTCTTGTACTTCTCCTTGTACAAATTCCTCTTTCTTTTCCCAACCACTGGGCCAACCTCCATTGGCCTGTGTTGTGGCACCATAAGACTTGGTGGTACCATAATTTATATAATTTTGAGTAATGTCCCCTGTTTCTTCATCGAGTTCATCTTCATGAATAAATCCACATTTTTCTTCACTTGTTTCCTCAGGGTCTGCCCAGGGTTGTTTCTCTCCTGAGGCAAATATTGCATAAAATATAACTCCACCATAGTGGACTAGGGCAGCGATCAGGAAGACATACTGCCACTCTTCACGTGACTGCAGTGACAAAAAGCAGCACTGTGAGAACAGACTCCCCATGATTTAAACGCCTAACATCTTCTCTGAATGCATCACCACTGAGTTTTCATAAAACACTATATTTGAGAAAATCCATGTCCTGATTATGTAAAGCAAACACTCTATATAACACTTCTGTAATACTATTACTTTTATTATTTGATGTTTTAAATCTAAAAGTTTAGAAATAAAATTCCAAATATATCTATGGCCTGCTGATTTTTAAAACATTCATAATCTCTTTTCATTTCCATTGATTTACTTATCTTTTAATTCCATTTCTTTTGTTTCTTCACTTCTAGTAAACCAGAATTTTAAAGCTCTGCATACACATATAAGTACAAATAGCTGATGATAATATTCTTCCCTGGACAACTGCAGAGGAGTCTGAATTGAGGTTTACAAACAAAGCTCAGAAGATATCTGCTTGAGTATTTTAATAAGCTAGAGGCCAAAGCGGTTTTTATCACATCAGGGGTATCAGAATTATTAAAAAGGGTTGAGAAACATATTGCTTATTGGTTAGGGAAACGGACTTTCTTGGAATTCTTAAAACGATATTTTATTCTGAGCCTCATTTATATTTCCCACTCAGAGATGTGGTTACTGGACAAGAAAGAAAATGCTAAGGATAATATTTTAACTCTTTTCCAAAAAGATTATCATTTTGAGAAACTGTCTTCTATGACTAAACGTCTGTTTTGACCATCTTACCTTATTCTTTGTCATTGCACCAACAATGATAGGACAAACCATTCCTGACAATGTGCCAACACCATTCGAAATGCCCATTAAGATACTGGCATATCTTGGAGCAATATCCAAGTGGTTAACATTGAAACCTGAAATACACACGTAAGTTTTGACTCAGGGCATCCTAAACTTCTTAGAAGTAAGTAACTATAGAATCACACATCACAACTCCTTAAAATATACTGGGTATACAGAGCACGTGCTTAATTACTTTGTGATAATTTCTCTCGGGGATATAATGAGAATAGAAGGAGGTATGAATTCTTATCCAGTACTTAATATGTGATGTTCACTCCACAGAGAGGAGGTAATATTTTCTTAACAACAACAAAAAAAGGCAGTCCAGGAGGAAATTGAGTATTAACAAATCTAAATGTTTTCTAAATATTTTATTTTTTTCATTTCCTAGTGGAAATATTTGACTATTATACAACATACAAAAGATATATATGCATATATCTATGAAAAGATATATGTGTCTTTTATCAGCAGTCAAAATCAGAATGTCCCAAGTACAAAGAAAAATAAATTATAACTTACCAGATATAGCAAATCCACTGAATCCCACTGCAAGTACCAAGAATGAGATTGCTACCCCTCTAGTATGAGAATAGCCAACGACCAGGAGCAGTGTGGCTTCCATGCCAAAACCTTCAGAAGCAAACATAGAAATTCTTCAGAAATTTTTGAAATTTTACCAATGAGCCAAAACTGCTAAAAATGTTGCAACTTATTGACCTAGAAATTCCACTTCAGAGAGTCTATCTTCAAAACTAATAATAATAATAATTTATCCTAGAGATTCATGAAGCTTTCTTTGTGTTTTAATAAAAACACCCAGGCCGGATGCGGTGGCTCATGCCTATAATCCCAGAACTTTGAGAGGCTGAGGTGGACGGATCACCTTAGGTCAGGAGTTTGAGGCCAGCCTGACCAACATGGAGAAACCCAGTCTCTACTAAAAATACAAAATTAGCCAGGCATGGTGGCACATGCCTGTAATCCCAGCTACTCGGGAGGCTGAGGCAAGAGAATTGCTTGAACCCAGGAGGCAGGGGTTGCGGTGAGCCGAGATCATGCCATCGCACTCCAGCCTGGGCAACAAGAGCGAAACTCCATCTCAAAAACACAACAATAAACAGAGAAAAACATCCAAAACAACCTAAAGTTTCAATGATGGGAAGAGGTAAGTTAGTTACAATAAATACAATGGCATTTTTATTTATTTATTTATTTATTTATTTATTGAGATGGAGTTTCACTCTTGTCACCCAGGCTGGAGTGCAATGGTGTGATCTCAGCTCACTGCAACCTCTGCCTCTAAGATTCAAGCAATTCTCCTGCCTCGGCCTCCCAAGTAGTTGGACTTACAGGCACCCACCACCACGCCCAGCTATTTTTTTGTGTTTTTAGTCAAGATGGGGTTTCACTATATTGGCCAGGCTGGTCTCGAACTCCTGACCTCGTGATCCACCCACCTTGGCCTCCCAAAGTGCTGGGATTACAGGCATGAGCCACCGTGCCCAGCCACAAATGGCATTATTAAGCAGTTACTTAAAACTAGGAGTTATGAAAAGTTTGATGTAATATGAGGAAGTTATTTTAAGTGAACAATGAAGGCACAAATGTAACTGCATCTAAGTAATTTGATATGTGTAGAAAAAGTTACTCTCATGTAGATTAAACTGATTGAACTAAAAACATGTCCTTAGTGCCACTTATGTACTTACCACCACAATTCATGATCTTTCTCACTGTCGTAGTTGAAAGAATCTGCTTGCTTCTTAGAAAATCTGCAATTTGTCCCCCAATAGGCACAATAATTGTCATTACTAAGTGTGGCACAGCAGATAGCATACCAACCTGATGAAAAACAAGGGGGAGAAATAGACACAACCGTAAATAATACGGGCAATTTAATGACCTTTGTTTCTGAATCTGTCATCACATCTTTATGGACAAAGGTAGGAAAAATACTCTTTCCAAATGATCACTTACTCATTCCTAGAAAAAGTAATGCCTTCCACAGAATAAATGGGAAAAGCTAAGTAAATTTACTTGGATTCCTTTCTACCTTCTATGAAAAGATAATTTTTTTTTTGCTACATAATGCGTCAGTAAATTTTGAGTATGAATCAACTCTTCTGATATTGTTAAATGTGTTTGCACAAATACATCCTTAGTGAAAGAGAGGAAAAGTGGTGAGAGACAGAGAGAGGAAAAATACATTTGTCACATCTTGAAGAGGCTGTATTTTAAATTCATGCTTAATTCGTATGGGAAAAATGCATATTTGCACTTTAAATATATATATCATGAGTTTTATAGCACAGACATAATTTCTATAGAGTAAGATCTCAGGTAATGCAGATAATTTCTTCAATTTTAAGTATTTTCTGTGTCAAATATCAATACTTGATCACATTTTTGTATGGTGGCATATAGTTTCTGAATTAATTTCATGCTAAATAGCCTAATTTAAAACTTTACCCACCAAGATCAGTTAAACACATATTTTTAACCATTACTTACACACAGAGCACTGTGTTCTAAGCATTATGGGGACAGTAAGTATACATAAAATGCATTTAAATTATGTATTACCACATACGTGGACTTAATAAACTTTGAATGTAAACACATAAGGAAGTTTTTTTTACTAAGTATACTTTGAAGAACAATTGTTGGCAGATGGCATTCATAATTTATGTTTAAGTATGTCTTTCCAATTAGATTATCGAAGGTTTGAGACAAAGATTCCATTTTATTTTACACTGGTGTATAGTATGGTATCACAATCATGGATTTGAGTTGCAATAATTAATTGAGATAGTAAATGATTCCACAATAGGTTAACTGTTCAGGCTATATAATGATCTCTTCCATCCCAGATGGATGATTTTAATAGTGTTCTTATTAAATAAAAAAAATTTAGAGTCAGAAGACTTAAGTGATTGTGAGAGCCAAGTTTTGAATCAGTTCTACGTGAATCGAAAGACTGGGCTCTTAGCCTTTATGCTTAGCACCACTGCCATGAGAAGGAAAAATCAAATAAAGTCAGACAATATATATTAATGTGCTTAGTCTAGTACAAAACTTGGTATGTAGCAGGGGCTCAACAGGTACCTAAATAAAGATGTCAGGTAAACTGACATTAGAAAAAAAAATCACTATTGCTTTTGAGACTAGCATCTTGAGAAAAGTACAGGGCTTTTTATTCTTAATATGGAGTAAATATATTTCAAGAAGTTAATGTGTAGAAAGAAACCTTTGAACAACAACAAAAACATTCTGAAAGACACTATGTTAGGATTTATATAGAATTACATGGCATATTTTTGGCATTTATAAAGGCAGGCTAAAAGTTTGGGAGTAACCACATTGCCTAAGTCCACATAAACGACTTGCATTTTGACCCAGTATTTAATAAATCTGAAAAGTTTTTTAATTGAAAATCCTCTGTTATTTACTATCTATTTGAACAATCATTTTGACTACTTTGGATAAGAAAGGAACAAAGCTATGGTTATTTTTTCACACTTTTAGCAAAGGGTGTGCAAAGCACTATGAAAATGCAAGGTGCTAATAATCTACAGGGTTAATGAGACAAGTTTTAGACTATTTTAGAATATTGATTTAACATTTAAGGGTATTGACTCTCCTAGTTTCTTAAACAATATGTGAATATACTCTGTATTTGACCTCAAAAGAGCCAAAGAGGTTTCAAAAGTTTATGAGCTATTCAGTGGTCTTCTTGGCTTTTGGGGACTTATCATGAGTAATCACTTGACACATGATCAAAATGATCAAAACCCTCCTAAAGATCATTCATGTCAATCACATACAAGTTTGCTTATTATTTTAAGGTTTTGCAAGGCTAGGATAAATGTTTTTGAGCTTATAATTGATTTATTCTTCATAGAAACTCCAGGTAATTAGATTTTTGCCTCATCCGTCTTTTAGCTTTTCTGGGTCATAGTCTAGATCGTATGTCTTCCTATCTGATCCACGTCTTGTTCAGAAATAGCAGCAAAGCACATCCAGCCAACACTATTCTTCTCCTCCCCTAAATAGGAAGCTCAAAAGGAATGGATGTCTATTCTCATTTGGCTTGCCCCTATAATCTGACCTTTGAAAGTGCTGGTTAATCCTAGCACTGACCCGCTGATACGCTATTTTCAAGGGCCTGAAAATGTTACATATAAGCATAGGCTGATATATTAAATTATATATATATATGTACATATATATATATACTTGTTTTACAAAATGAAAAAAATGTATTTACCTGATATATATTGTATTAGCCTATGCCAATATATAATGATATATATATGTTTATCTCAGTTAACTAATATAATTAACTTATATAGTTAACTGATATAAAATCTATGTTACAATTTTATTTATATATACGGTGCTGTCTGAACTAAGTCAGTATACTTAGAATGAAGATTAAGCCATTGCACTCGTGTTTTTTTCTGTAGGATACCCAATTTAACTAAAGCTGCAGAGAATGACCTTCCATGTAAATATTTTACTTACTTTACCTAAATTTGGCTGCACTTCTTAAATAATATCATTATTATTTAATGGTGTTAAGTTAATACCATTATTTAGAGATAAGAAAATTTAAGCCAATAATTATTCAAAACTCTGCCCAAGATTATATACCAATAGTTTGTTGTAGAACTTAGATTTGAAGCCATGTCAGTCTAGACCCGAAGCAAATTCTCTGTGTTCTCCATCATCTCCTATACAATTTTTTCAGCTAAGTCAGATTTTTTAAACTAATCTAATTAGTATCTGAAGACCAATCTGTGTGTGTGAATTTATCCACAATTTTATTTAAAAATATAACCAATGAATGAAATAAATCAACCCATCTGCTGGTTGATTTATAATTACTTTTTGCAAAATACCATTGCTTTTACTCAAGCATTCTCAATTAATTGGAGCTACAGGACCAAAATGACCACACAGTTTCATTAACATCAGTTGGCTTCCTCACTCTCCCCCCGAGAACTGGCTTTATTAATAGCCTGTCCGTATCATATTTGTCCTAGATTATGAAAATGGACTCACACCTCCAGCAGCCTTTGTTGAGAAGTATAACGCCTCTCAGAGTTCCCAAAGGCTACCCTGGAATGTTTGATCAGCTCTAGAGAGAAGAGCTCTGTCTAAAGCAGCCATTCTTCTTGGGGATGGAGGAAACAGTTTCCTTAGAAACAGGAATTACAAAAGAGCTCTTAGAATAGCTACTCCTAAACTGAGGTTTTCTTCAGTCCCAGGTCTCAGCTAGTCTTTCAAGTAGAGATAGAATATGAATAGCGAGCCCAGCTGGACTTATGTAATGACATGAAGAGAGATAGCAAGACCATTGCCAGCACAGACAATGTATTCAGGACTTAGCAAAGGGCTTGGCACAGAGATGGCATTGAGCAGATACTCACTAAATAGTTGAATGGATATATGATTTACCTGAATTTGAATGGCATAGTAAAGATAATTAAACAGAACTCAAAGAATCTTTGTCTAAACTTGATTTTGTCATGCATCACTAGCGTGGCTTTAAGCAATTTAAATGCTTTCCCTAGTTTCTGTTTCCCCATCATTTCAATAGAAATGACGATTGTTGTTCAACAGGTCAACCAGCAAAGGTTGTTCGTGAATATGGGAGTAGTTTCTAAATTTCAAGTTCCTATGTAAATATAGAGTCGTATTTTTGTGTTCATTTTATCCTTATAGAAAATCTCAAAATGGTTATATTCCCATAGCTCTGAACAAATGTCTGTGGAAGTTAGCATGCTGTATTCTAGTTGGTAACTTACTTTCATGTTTACACCACCAAGCTGTGAGCATTTTGAAGACAGAAACCATGTTTTTATTTCTGCATCTCACATAAAGTTCTGCACATTGTGTTCAACAAATACTTGTTAAATTAATAGATTGGATGGACAAAATATAAGAGTGTTTTCAGACTTTCTTTTTACAATCCTCATATCTTGTAGCTGGACGAGAGTTCTAAGAGCACTGAAGAATAATTAGATCGGAAATTAGTAAGTACAATTCTATTTGAATGGAATACTTTTTTTGTTTGTTACATTGTCTGTGACCTGAGACTTAAAGGGAGTTATGTTTATTTACAGGGAAAAGATTACACTGCTGCTCGCCCCAATTGTGCTCTAAGTTCCATGAAGGCAGAAACTAGGTTTGTTTTGCCTGTATTCTCAGTACCAGAGAGCAATTCTAGCAGACAATAGAATACAGTAGACAATGAAACATTTTACTTTGCTTCTATTTCCTAGCAGTTATTTGTTTAATGAATAAATGAATAATCTCTGAAAATTAGAAGATAAAAATTTTTGCAAATGAATTTAGTATTCACTTAAATACATAGGTAATCCACAATTTATGTAAGAATACATTTTACATACCTTGCTAATTTCAAATCCAAAGACTTCCTCAAAATATGCTGGCTGACTAATAAGCAATAAATAAAAAGTCCAGCTTCTGCAGAAGTTTGCAACAATTATTGCATAGACTGGCATGGATGTAAAAAACTTCCTCCATGGAGTCTTGAATTTCTGAAATTCCAAAAAAGAGAAACATTATGACCATTTTAAATATTTTCAAACTTAAATGGGAATAATAGGTGCTTTGCATTTTTAGGATGTATATGACAGGTCATAAGTAGGAGGTAGGAAGATGTAGTGAAGCATTAATTATAACCACCCAGTTAAACTTAGCTACATAAATAATCATTGGAAGAGAAAAAAATAAGATCTCAATCACTGCAACTTATTAGATTGTTCCAGCTTTAGGAATATACAGGACTACATAATTATAGAAAATTGGTTCCAAAAGCATAGGTCCTAGTTTCTAAGTTTTTTTTTTCCATTTGTTTTATTTTTTTAATGGTGATAGATCGTATCTCAGCAAAAACTCACTGCCACATCAGTGAGCTTGTGATATCCAAAACATTTCATTTAAAACATTGAAAATCCAATGTATTCATGAAAAGAAAGATACAAAAACTTAAGAGTACAGTATTCTAGACCCTACCTGAAGTCAATTATTCTACTACCAATCAATCTAAGTCAATTATTCTACTATCAATCAATCGTAAATTCTCTTGATAGCTGGTAGCTGTAACTATAAATTCTGTGACACTGGAGTTCAAGATTCTATAAAACTCAGAACAGCTGGGTGAAAGCATTTGTATACCCCCAGCGTACCTTCGGCACATAATTAGTTACTTAAAATATTCAAAGCATTCAACATTAACAACCTAAATATGATCAGCTTTGCATATGACCCCTTTAAAAAATTAAACCTAATTGTACTTAAACTTTCAATGCATGCCAAAATGTAAGCAAGTACGTATTTTCCCCCAAGACTAATATTTTTAGCCATTAAAATATCTCTCATATTCCCCAATTATTTCTCAATTACTTTATTTTGAACACTAAAATACTGTTTGGTGAGGAAACAGTAGCCTAAAATAACTTTGTTAAAAGCTAACTTGGTATCCTTGACCTAACTAAAATTACTGCAAGAGGAGGCAAACATCTTTCACGTGGATTTAACAATTATTCCTGAATGGAAAACCTCATAATTGCTAGTATTGGTTGTGGCTGTAATTAAGCCCTTTAAAGATCACTTTAAATGCAACACAGTAGGAAGTTATGATGTGGTGATCATAAATATATGCAAGACAAAAAAGAAACAAAAACAAAAATCTGTCCTAATAATATGTAATGAATACTGTGGCTTTGGATAAAAAATTTTAGTGGCAGTGTCATAAATGGGTTCCAAAAGTACAGTTTTTAAAAAGAAATCAATATGTTCTGGGAAAATAATTCCAGATGAGTACACTTATTTCAGAGATAATAAAAATGTCAGAAGACAGAAATGTCTGCATTATGGGTATTATGTTAGCTTAAGAAATGACTCCAGAATACTATTAAAAGTAAAAGAACTTTTCCCTGCTGGGCAAAGATCCTTTCATTCATACCAGGATCATCTTCATCAAAAGCAATAGAAAAATATCTCACCTTATACCTTAAAAAATTGTTGGGGGATTAAAGGGAAGATTATGGTATTCTGACAATGCTCTATTTATTGAACTCGCTGTTTATGTTTAGTTTATACAAATTAAGCAAGCTGATTATTTACTATTAGTGATTTTTTTCTGTACATATGCTATATTTAAATATATTTTTAAAGAAAAATAGATTTAAAAAACTTTGCAATAAGTTGCAATGTGTGATTCTTAATCAGATTCAGATTCAAAACAAATAGCTAAAAATAAATTTGAATATAGGTTAGATATTAGAATATAGATGGTATTAGAAATTTGAATATGATGTAGGTGTTAAATGATGATACAGAATTGTTCTTAATTATGTTAGGTGTGATAGTAGTACTGAGATTGTGAAGGAGAATATTATTTTTCTAGAGATATACATGAAGTATTTATGGATAAAGTATTTTGATGTTTTATTTACTTTGAAATAGTTCATCGAAACAAAAGTGAAATAAATATGACAAGATAATTGTTACACCTATGTGATGAGTATATGATATTCCTGTCAGTATTCTTTCTCCTTTGCTGTATATTAAATTCATTCCCAATAAAAAAAGTTCAAATTAACTAAAATACAAGATCTATTCCCACATAATCTCATTTTAAAATTTACTTTGAAGCTACAGGAACATATGAAACATCAGTAAGAAGTAAAATACTGTGTTTAGAAAAGCAGTGAGGTATAGGAAGTGGGGAGCTGAAGATTATGCTGTTTTTTCATTCTCCTGCTGTTCTTTCTGGGGTCATTTGTAGGAATTAGTTTTTACTTAGGCAGAATTTCTGATTATTTTTAAAATCTATTTCTAATCTAGACATATGACCTCTCAAGAATGGGCAAATAAAAGAACATGATGAATTAATAGGATACAGGCTGATCACATTAATGTGGGGCTAGAAATCGAGGCTAAACTCAGAACTTCTGCTCAAAGTAACTGCAGCTAGTGGGTATCAGGGCATACTACCAATCTTCCACCCACTCCCATACCACCTCTTGCTTCTGAGTAGCCACCATAAGAAATTATTAGTCTATTTATAGAAGGAAACACAAAGGGGAAAGTTCTAATGCCAAGCTAACTCATGGAACAACTACACAGTAAAGATTTGTTTAAACCATTGAAGTTTAACTTCTGAATTATATATAATATGGGATTTTTCTTATTCATGAAGGGCCAATTTGGCTCAACAATAATGGGTGATAGACTTTTTTTTTTTTAACCTATGATGAGATGTCAAAGGCAGGCATTCTCTAACAAATGAAGTAGAGAATCTGAGCTAGAATCAAACACACCTAGAATAGGGAGGGGGAGGTGTTTGTTTTAAAAGAACAAATGCATAATATGTAAGGGGCATTGATTCTTCAACTAGTGTATAACACCTTTCAGCTCTTAGCATAAGGAAACTATCATTGATCAGATCGCCAAATGCCTCAATATGTCTAAATACACTAATTTTACTAAACAGTGTTTTCCTTTTTTTTTTTTTTTTTTGAGACGGAGTCTTGCTCTGTCGCCCAGGCTGGAGTGCAGCGGAGTGATTTCAGCTCACTGCAACCTCCACCTCCCTGGTTCAAGCAATTCCCCTGTCTTAGCCTTCTGAGTGGCTGGGATTACAGGCTCACACCACCAGGCCCGGGTAATATTTTTGTATTTTTAGTAGAGACGGGGTTTCCCATGTTGGCCAGACTGGTCTTGAACTCCTGACCTCAGGCAATCCACCAGCCTCGGCCTCCTAAAGTGCTGGGATTACAGGCGTGAGCCACCGTGCCCAGCCACGGTGCCCTGCCACCTTTTAAAAATATAATATCAGGTGGCTTTTGTATTAATTACTATGTACAATATATCAGTGTTACATGGAATAAAACATTTGCATTATTGAAACAGAACTACGTTTTCTCTCTTTTTAGGTAAATCAGAAGAAATCAAATCATCAGAAAAAAGGGCTTCACAACATTGTCTTTATAATGCTTGCTATTCATAGTAACAATCCCGAAAGATAACGATACTTTATCAATAAAATAATTACATTGTTATAATTCTTTTATATCAGCTGTCTTATTATTGGCATTCTAATGCTTCAGTATCTCCTAAACCACATATGACATAAATACACATGTATTAAACCTACATTTAGAATATAGTAGTCCTCTCTTAACCACGGTTTCACTTTCTGAGGTTTCAGTTACTACTTGTACAGTACAATAAGATATTTTGCGGGGGGGGGGGGTCACATTTACTTAAGTTTCCTTACAGTATATTGTTATAATTCTATTTTAGCATTAGTCACTGTGGTCAATCACTTACTATACCCAATTTATACATTAAATTTTATCATAGGTATGTGTGTATAGGAAAAACATTATATATAGGTTTCAGTACTAGTCACAGTTTTAAGCAATCCGGGGGGTCTTGGAACAGGTCTGTTCAGGATGTGGGGGGACTACTGTATTCAATAAACCAAAAATTGCCCTTTTCATGGCTGATTTGGATTTTTTTAATTTAAAATGAACAACTATTTATTGTATTTGTTTAAATTATAGACCATATTGAACTGTTTAAAAATATTGTTTAGGTTTGCAGTCATAGTTATCACCCAGTGTACATTTTTAAATGCTTAAGAAAGGATAAAGGAAAAAAATAAATGACAGATGGAGGAAATAGCTATTATTCCTAAGTCAGAGAATATGGATGGACCAAAATAAAAGAAGTTATGATTGATACCAAATTAGTTTTGCTGAGGAAGAACTTGTAAGATAGTTTGGTTGGTCAGTGGGGGCGAGATGGGAATAAGATAGGAATATACACCATAATAAATTTCTTACTTCCATTGCACCTAAAAGATTTGCACTCTCTCCAATGCTTTCTTCTATGTACCTACGTTCTTCATCTGTAATAGTAGGATGCTTTGCAGGACTTTCATAAGACACCAAAAGCCAAAACATGTACCAGACCATTCCAAAGCTTCCTGCAAGCAACAGTTCAGAAGGAGAAAGTCACTTCCATTTAACAGTGATGTGCTGGAATAAAACGGCAATCATCTCATGGCAAACATATTCTATTAGAAAGAAGAATTCAAGCTTATGTTTCTCCAACTGACATTAGCCATCTTTTCTTCTCTTTTGCCATTAAGCTTCAAACTTCTTAAAGGCCAGTCCTGTGGTTTTATCTCCTTGTCTCTATGAAATAGCACTGATACACAATAAACCATAAATAATTATTAGAATGGTGTAGTTTGGAAGGTACTCATTCAACTGACAATACTTAGCAGTTAGCATTCTAGGCACTCTGGTTAAGTGAGAGAAATATAATGAACAAAACAAAATTCCTGTCCTCAAAGAATTATTCTGGGGGTGAATTCTTTTCTTTATTGCCTGCCTAGAATATATAAAAGTGGTTGTATTTCCAGAGAAAAGAATTGCTCATTTCCCTCTCCTGTTAGCACTTCCAGATCTAGGAAACAGACTATTAAATAAAGCCTAGATATTTTAGCATGAGTGGCTGCATTACATAAAAAGTGGGCCTCTGTAATTAATGTGGTAACAACACTTTATGTGACTATATACCATGTTATTTTCAGCACATAGTATTGCCTATTGATCCTACTTTGGGCAGACAAAAGTTATAAATTCCAAGGCCCCAAACTGTAAATCCTTTTTCATCCTCTTCCTTATTTAATACCTTTACCATTAAAACATGTCCTTTTTGTGTGATATAAATCTGTAAGCATTAATAATAGCAAGAATCTCAAGTGATTTATTCTAATTTCCCAGCAGTTGGCCATTTCATTTTTCCCTCACACTGTTCTCTTTGTCCCTTGGGTAACAATCTAAATGCTCCTGAACCCTACAACACTTTTTCTTTGGCCTATTCGATCTCTAAGAAGGATTCCTTAACACCATACATAGCTTCTGATGAGCTGCGTTCCTTTTGATTACTGAACATTGCAGTAAACATGATTTAGGTTCAGATAGTGCTTAAAAATTCAGTATAATATAGTGTTTACAGAATATAACTCCCAGATTCAAATCCTGACTGTGTCATTCATTCGCTGTACGATCTGATCAGTAACTGAATCTCTCTAAACCTCCACTATAAAATTAGATAATAATTCATTTTTATGGGATTATAGAAAAGTTAAAGGGGGTAATGTATAAATCAGCAAGCAGAGTGGATGGCACAAAATAAACATTCAAAAAATGAAAGATATTGTAATTTTATAATAATTATCATTACCACTAAGAGAATTCACCTGAAGTGCCAGGTATGCTGCTAATTACTTTATATATATTATCTTTTTTAATTTACTCCACTATACTGATCTTATCTCTTTAATCTTTAAAATATGAAAACTGAATGTGTGACTCCAGACCAAATTATTGTTACACACAGCAAGTAAGCAAGTACTATGATATGATATTTTCAGATTATCTGCTTACATTTTGTATCGTTCAATGATAAATATCAAATGAGATATAACTTGAAATAATGATATTGGTTGTTTATGAGTGCGTTGTTTAAATTTGCATTCTTACTTTAAGGTCACATATCTTCAATTAAGCAATGGACAACGGCACAAAACAAAGTATTTAATTGGATAGCCATACCAACTTGTACAATACATCCTATAAAACAAGTGCTTTTAAACTTTGTTGAATTATGCACTCCTTTGAAAATCTAATGAAGAGTATAAATTAACATCTGATTTTTTAAAAAATCTCCCTAAGAAAAAAAAAATGTTCACGAATACCTATATGGCTTGCAATTTAGGGCATTCATGGATCCAAAAACCCATCCATGGCGTTTGAACCACAAAAAGAGTCCCTATGATAAGTGACATTTAATAACTTTCTACAAGCATAATAATTTGTTCTGATGAGAACATTTCAAAATGGGAATGAATCCGGGCAAATTTAGAAGCAGCCAGATACTGTTCTACCACATGACTTCATTAATATTTCAGATTCTCACGGCAATGTCCAAAGATGATATTAATCAGTGACAATATCAGTTGGGATCCAGCTTTCCTATATTTTTCCTTTCCTCATTATTAAAAAGTGCCTCTTAGAAAGAAAGACTGTAGGGATATTTTGAAATAGTTACAAAGTGAATATCAAGAGTGTTTTAGACTTAGGATTACATATTTTATTTCAATGTGGAGGATTAATTGCCTTTAATTCTGGGGAAATGAGGACTGAGATATGCTGCTACAGCAGCTAACTGCTGATATTTCATCAAGGAATTGAATAGTCGCATTAGCACCACCACCCCCTTTCAGCTTTCCACCCTTACTCAATCTTGAAGAGGCGGAATCAGGAATATGACCAAGAAGGCAATAGCAAAGGAAGGTGGCTGCTGCCTTACTCTTTCCTCTTCATCAGCTTTTAATCAAGAGCTAATTTAATATTTTTTCGTAATAAAGGACATAGATTTACTAAATGACAAAGTTCCTGTCAGCAATGTGGTTGCTTTTTAAAACAAGAAATAGCAATCTTAGAAAAATAACAGAGATGAAATATTTTCCTAATCCTCTCAGAATACAATGGAAGGATTCTTAAGAGAAGAAAATAAGTAAGTAAACATAGAAATGTGTTTAGTGATTGATCTCATTGTCTGCAACCATTTTCTTTCAGCCTATGCACATTTCGTTTAACTCTATTGCATAGAAATATAACATACCATAGACATAAAACACTGAAGACCAGCCAGTGTACTGCACAAGAATGCCAGCTAAAGGCATTGCAATCACAGCTCCGGCATAGGAACCTAAAGTGTAAGGAAGAATGGGAGAAAGGTGAGTGAAATCAGTAGAAATTATTGATTTCATCCCACATTCCTTTGTTGATTCACACAGACGCTTGCACACTCAAGTACATGGGCCTCACACCCATGCACATACCCACCACCACCAAACACATATATGTCTACATACGTACACAGGAACACGGGATTACACAAGTGGATACCACCTACATCCTACCCAAGACACAACAGAGATTTAAAAATAATAACAGAGACATGCTGACTGGCATGTGTCCTGCATGTCTGTGTGCTGGACTTGGGACAGAGTATGCCACCACTAACCAGACACCTGAAATCTATTCTTGCCACCTCAAGCATGTATCTCCTTGTAGCAAATTCATGCAGTTTCAGGTTTGTGTAGTCTTTTTCTGACTTCGTTTTAATTTTTTTTCTGCCAGAGGTCTCTTTATTAGTATCCATGATTGAAGGCATATTGCTTCAGTTCTCAAAGCATGGCCAGAAGATATCATCAAGGTAGGTTATCATATTTTTCCACTATGGCAAATTTGTTTTCTTTGCTGTTGCATAAAACAGTTTAAAACATACTGACAATTCTCATAATAATAGGTAGCATTCATTAGCTTTTCTAGTGAATATCACCTAATTTATATCTCTTTAAATTTTACATACTGGGTTATTAAATGCAATTGTAAAAAAAAAGTCTTAGACATATAGACAGAAATGGTAATATTTATGCCCTGTGATTTAGACCCAAATGCATGTAAATTCAAACTCTATAGGCAATAATACTGTTACTCTTATGGCTTAAATATACAGCAAAATCACAGCAGCCTTAATTTCCTATTACTAGGATTATTTACAGCAGTTCTAATATCTGATTTGGAAAGGGAATTGCTTTCTTGCCTTACTGCTCTGGTAGAAAGAGTAAAACGTGCATTTTGCAGGCATAAAATGACCTTAAATTAAACTGATTGTCTTAAAATGTTTTAAAAGTTAGCAATGAACAAAAAGTAGCTTCAGATTAGCAGAAAGAGCTATACAATTTAAAAGCTGGGATTGAAGATTTAATACATGTTCATTAATTCTATTTCCCAAAATAGTAGTAAGGTTAGTTACAATCCCCAAAATAAAAGTTCTAATGAATGGGAAATTATAGCAACAGTGCTTAGGAGAATACTTAAAGATCGCATTAATTTAATTAATTTAAATTATAATAGTTATTTTCTATGGACATTTTATTCACTATAATTCAAACATATAGCTGTATCAAATACAAATTCTGAGAAACTGTTAGATTTAAACCCCAGGCAGAATTCAAAGTAAATTTAATATTTATTTGTAAAAATAAATACATAGTCTAATTATGTTTTTATCTCTGTAAATGTGTTTAAAATTTGCATTTTTATATCTTTGTGTCTAGGTATAATAGAAACAAAATACTCCCAAAGAAATTCTCAAAAAAGTTCTCAAAAAAATGTACTGCAGTATAAGAGTATTATAAAAACCACCCATGAATATATTTAAAATCCTAGATGAAATGGATCAATTCCTAGAAAAATACAAACACAAGAATAAATAGAAGATTTAAGCAAAACAATAAAACTAAAGAAATGGAAATGGTGGTCAAAAACCTTACCGCTCACAGATGTTCTCACAAAACCCAGATGGTTTTGCAGGTGAGTTACCAAATTTTCAATTCTTATTCAAGTTGTTCCTAAACTTTTACCCACCATAGCTGCATCTGCACACGGTACTCACCACAAAAGGAGGTGGTTGCCAGTCTACTCCTCTCTAGAGGTGGGGCCCATTTGCTCCATATACCATGACATGCTGGGTAGGTAACACCCTGTGATGGGGGAAGATAGGCATCACTGTCACCATTTAGGATCAAGAGTCTTTTTAGTATCCTGTTCAAATCCTCCCCGCCCTTCAGACTTCTTTCCACCTCATTTTTTTTTTTCTGATTAAGGTAAAAGAAAAGACTGTATATTAATCAATGTATCTGCAATTCTGAACAGTTTGAAAAAATTTGGGAGATCATTTTGTAGGGCATTAAATTCAGTAAATCCCAAATATAAATATCTATACAGAGAAAAGTGAAGTTTGGATCCTTGGAGCTCACACTTTCTGAAAGCAGTGTCTAAAATTTAAGACCTTTAAAATAATTAATCTTTTTTATTATTTTGAACCTATCTTTTTTTTTTGGAAGGCGAGCGGGTTTTTTGGTTTTGTTTATTATTATTATTATTTTTTTTAAGTTCTGGGGTACATGTGCAGGATGTGCAGGTTTGTTACATAAGTAAATGTGTGCCGTGGTGGTTTACTGGACCTATCAACCCATCACCTAGGTATTAAGCCCAGCATTCATTAGCTCTTTTCCCTAATGCTCTCCCTACCCTGCCCTTCCCCGGTGGGCTGTAGTGTGTGTCGTTCCCCTCCCTGTGTCCATGTGTTCTCATTGTTCAGCTCCCACTTATAAGTGACAACATGCAGTGTTTGGTTTTCTGTTCCTACATTAGTTTGTTGAGGATAATGGCTTCCAGCTCCATCTGTGTCTCTGCAAAGGACATTATCTCATTCCTTTTTATGACTGCATAGTATGAGAAAAGGTTTTTTTTTTTAGTGTCTTAATATTTTACATTATTTATCTATTTCCATTATACTCCATGGAAAGAGAAGGGGAAATTGGTAAGCCGAACTCGAGTTTTTAAGTGGAATTCTTTCAAAGTCTGCAGGCTGATGGAGCAAGAGTTGATCATTAGAATTGGATGCCTCAAAAATGCATTCAATGAAATATTTCAGTGAAAACTCATATCATGATTCAAGGCCATCAGGAACTTACTTAGTATAAAACTCCCAAGATATTAATTCATGGTTATCACCAGCAAAGGACAAACTCTAAAATTCTTATCATGACACATTAACAAAAGTCCCTGTTTTTTAAGTCAAATAGGCATTAAAATATTTCTTTAATCCCACTCAATTCTAGAGAGAAGGAGGTAAGCAGTGACATTCATAGTTTCATATCACTTATGGACAAAATATCCGATTGTCTAACATTTCCAGTGTTTCATTTTTTATTTTAACTCTATTTAGATACAACCTAATACAATATATTTATTTATAGATAAAGACAAACTGGTGGTTCTCAAATAAATGCCAATCTTAAAAAGGCTTCACCCTGAAGTTACATACTTCAACAAGTCCCTGCAGTATTCTGACAAAGATGACACATCCATAATGCACTCTGGCTGCTGATGGAATTAGCATATTTAGGGTAGAGGTAAGAAGTATGGCAGCTCCGAAAACCCTGAAATAGAAAAGATGCGAACACTGTTTAAATGATTCAGCATCTTACATATACATATCTAAATTTCTCAGGTGAAGTTAAACATTTAAAGTAATAAAAAAATTGCCAATAATTTTAAGGTAGATTGTTTTTTCTAATATATGTTCTGGACTTGACAGGCTAGCCATTGTAAATACACACATGGGCCATCTAGAAATTCTATATTTGATGCATCAAAAAATAAAAGGAGTCAATACATTTGGTTATACTATTATTTTCTTTATAGACTTAATTACAAATTGTAAATATTTAATAAACCAATATATGTTTTGGACTCTATTTCATTCTACAATGTAAACTGCTTAAGGGTAAGAGCTTGTTTTTCGCATCCATTGTATCCTTGACACTTAGCACAGTGCCTGACACACAGTTGGTAATAACTGAAGAGTTACTGGAAATAATGAATGCATAAATAAAGTTATTCCTCACATTACGCAACTACTTGTAGCTTTCCTAGAAGCTGCACATACATAGAAATTTTATAAATGAACTCGTATTTTAAATGTCCCAAGAAGTCTCTTGATTAAATCCCTTAGCACATGTTCTCGAAGTAATGCAAATAATTATACTTAGTATATCTCTCTCAGGTTTCTCATTTTTTTCTTCTGTTTGAGACACATCTCGAGCAACCTACATACAACCATTCAAGAAAAAAAATGCTAGAAACGTAATGCTAAAGCTTTTATCCATCTACAAGTAAAAATTCCATTCCACTCCTTCGTTAAAAAAAGAAAAAAAAATCTTCTGGTCGGGTGCAGTGGCTCACGCCTGTAAACCCACCACTTCTTCGGGAGGCCGAGGCGAGTGGATCACAAGGTCAGGATCTCAAGACCTGTCTGGCCAACATAGTGAAACCCCATCTCTACTACACAAAATACAAATAATTAGCTGGTTGTGGTGGTGTGCGCCTGTAATCCCAGCTACTCAGGAGGCTGAGGCAGGAGAATTGCGTGAACCCAGGAGGCAGAGGTTGCAGTGGGCCAAGATCGCACCATTGCATCCAGGGCGGGCAACAGTGTGAGACTCTGTCTCAAAAAACAAACAAACAAACAAACACTTCTATAATGTTTATACCAAGTAAGAAAAGTATTCCTTTAGCTCGGTTACTTTATAACTATTCCCTTGCAAAGATGTTTTGGGACATGCTAACTCCAATGAGCTAATCTATATATTTTAGGCAAAATTTATCAAGTCAAACATGAGCCTTAAATTCAGTCAATGTTGGTTGCCTCATAGAAGCTCTAATCTTTCTTGTGGGCACTTTCAAATGTTACTGTTAAAGACCTGCATTTCTGAAAAGGACTCTCTATGATTATTATTAATCTGCTACAGAAAGGTGAGAAATGACATCACAAACAGCAGTGAATTAAAACTTTTTCTATTGATTATATACTGGTCAAATAATTTTGTGTAAAAATATATGTAGCCTGTATCCACCTTCCCTTAGTGGCTTCTCTCCACTGAGATAAATGATCACTCATGAAGTGAATATTCTGCTCCATTCTTCCTCTGTGCTGTTTGCCCAAAATAGATGTCCTTTTGTTTTAAGCCAAAGGTAATTTTGCATGCTAAGGTTTGAGGAAAAACTTTTATCCAGGTTTATCCAATATGTGGGTCTTATTTTATTATAATTGTTTTAGAGGTGTGATGCATAAATTTTATTTTCTGTTAATGTAACATTCTATCATCACTGTCTCTTCTTTTTTGAAGTGCTTGTAAGTACGATTGTCTCGTTATAAGCTGGTCAGAGATGAATATTACCCGTTCTTTAGCTTAGTTTCTTAACCTCTTCATGACTGAAATTTGGGCGTAGATAACCCTTTGTTGCGGAGTGCTGTCCTGTGTACTGCATGACGATTAGCACCATCTCTGGTATTTATTCACTAGATGCCAGTAGCACACACCCCTCCTCTAAGTTATGGCAACCAAAAATGTCTTCAGTAATTGTCAAATGTTCCCTGTGAGAAAAGTCACCCCCTTAGTAAAGCTGAATCAAGTATGAATTATTTGTTGAATGTACACTATAGTCAGAGCTAAATTTAATGAGTGCTTATTCGACTTGCTAGATACCATATTAACACTTCACATGCCATAAACTCCACAAGTACTTAACAACCCAGCGACATGGGTATTGTATTATTCATATACCAATGTTATAGATGGAGAAACTAAACCTAAGATAAGTAAAATCACTAGTTCAGGTGGTTAACTAGTTTTAAATAGAGGAAACTTGTTTCAGAGACAGTTCTGTTTTATTTAAAACCCAATGAGTTTTGCCACTAGGATTTATACCTGATTATGCATATACTAGGTAGTTAGTAATATACTTCAGCATTCAAACTGTAAATTTAAATGATAATCTTTACAAAGTCAGTTTATATCACACTATTATTTCTGAAATAAAATGCCGATAGATTACTTTTAATGTTTACTTTTCATTCTTGCTCTGAATAATGTTTCTAATTATATAATATCATGGCATAATTGAAGTGGTTTTAATTTTAAGTTCCTTAATTTCTGCATAGTCTTGCTCTGTCACCCAGGCTGGAATGCAGTGGCACTATCTTCGCTCACTGTAACTTCTGCCTCCTGGGTTCAAGCAATTCTTATGCCTCAGCCTCCTGAGTAGCTTGGAGTACAGGCTCACACCAGCATGCCCAGCTAATTTTTTGTATTTTTAGTAGAGACTGGGTTTTGCCAGGTTGACAAGGCTGGTCTTGAACTCCTGACCTCAAGTGATCCACCCGCTTCAGTTTCCAAAAGTGCTGAGATTAGAGGTGTGAGCCACCATGCCTGGCCTCTTAATTTCTTTATCTATCCTTTTTTTCATTATTAGTGGGCACTTCACCTCAAAATCCATTGAATTCCCTGTAACTAGTTAAGAATTCATCAAACTTTACAAATCTCATCTTCTTATTCAATTTTATATAATTGTTATCCTAATTAATATCTAAGTAATTAAAATTCTGATTATCAAAATTCTTGCCCTAAATGGAAAGCCTTTACACCTTGTCTTGCCACACAGCCAAAACTGAAGCAGCCTCCCCATTCAATATTCATTCATGCATTTACACTTCAAACTTCTGTGAGACTAT
This sequence comes from Nomascus leucogenys, assembly GCF_006542625.1. Classification (NCBI taxonomy): domain Eukaryota; kingdom Metazoa; phylum Chordata; class Mammalia; order Primates; family Hylobatidae; genus Nomascus; species Nomascus leucogenys. The sequence continues at coordinate 83,099,587 of NC_044395.1, read as the reverse complement.
ATTCACAGGAGAGTATTGTGTGGAGGAGAAGGTAAGATTTACAGGTCATTTACTGTAATTTCTCCATTTATATTGACTCATTTAATCCTCACAACAACTCTCTGAGTTTAAATAAGGAAATTGAAACAAAGTGTGGCCAAGATTAAAAGCAAGTAGTAAAGCTCAGATTTAAATCCAGGGCTCTCTGACATGAAAATCTGTGTTCTTTCATTCACATGATGTCAGCAGACACTTAGAAAAAGAAGAGGATGGACCTCAGTGTAGTAGGAGAGGGAGAGACCAGTAGTCCAGAGACAATGCATGCCAAAGGCCACAACAGAAGTACAGATAGACAACAACAGAGGAAAACATTCATCTCAGCTGAGTTGACCAAGTCACAAACCTTTGGTAGGGAAACTTTCAAAGATTAATATAAAAAAGAAGAAAGACTTTCCAAAAACAAGGAATGGCTCAGCAAAGCTTCGCAAATGGAAGAGGGTACCTTCTGTACCAGAAACTAAGGAAGTATTGAAAATGGCTGAACATAGTGGCTCAGGTGCTTAGGAGAAGGAAGAACATCTAGAGTGGGATGCTGGATGAGGAGGCTTTGAGGAAGTGTTAGATAGTTCAAGAAGGTGAAGGGTGAAATCCATCAGTCTGTGACATCTTGGAAATTACTGAGTTTGGGGTGACCACAGAGGGTGACAATTATGCCCCTAAAGTGAGGTAAGTGTGAAGCTTAGTGGGATTGAGGGGAAAGGGATCTAAAAGCCAGGAAGCAGGAGGTAGTTAACAACCACCGAAGTTCAAGCAGGATGATGGCTTGCAGAGGAGCAAGGGGTCAAAGTCACTAATGGTAGGAGAGGGTGGGGGGAAAGGCTGATATAATGCTACAGAAATTTTTGTAGGACCCCAGCTTTGTCACGTAATAATTATGTAACTAGTACATTGTTTAACTTCCCTAAACTTCTGCTTCCTTGTCCTTAAAAACGACATCAGTAGGTAATGGTTCAGAGCATGGATTCTTGAGCCAGACTATCTGGGTTCACAGTTCATCTGGCACTTATTAATTGAGTGACCTTTAGCACTTTATGTAACTTTCTGTTCCTCATTTCTCATCTAAACAATGGGAATATTAACAGAACCTATGAGTTATTTGAAGTAAAACAACCAGAAGAATGGCTGGCACACTCTAAGCATTTAAAGAATGTTGGAACTTGCGTGATAATACTACTAATGTATTGTATCTCTTAAGATTACTGTTAGGCTAAATAGAATTGTGTACCTAAAGGACTTAGTCTGATGCTTGACATATGACAATAAATTCATAACTATGAGCCAGACAGGTAGAGACTGTAATTGTCAATTGTTATTGAATTGTTAGTGTGGATATCACTTCCAGATTCTCATTTTTACTGAACAACAATATTAGAAAGCTCTTACTGCTATCTTTACTTCAGAGACGGTGTAACCATGCCCGAGTGAGTAAAAATAACTTGCCAACAACATATAGATAGTAAGTAAAGAACTATGGTTTACATTACTTATCTGTTGTAGATCCTGGATATCTGACCACTAAGATCTACTTAGTGTAATAGCAGCAGAATGAGTACTGGCATTAGCAATGCCAACAGCAATATATAAAATAACATAAATTTTGACGATGAAAATGTTATTGAAGGATGGATGGTAGTAGCAGTGGGAAGTGAAAGCAGAGTTCTACCCTGTCTCTCCTATGTTTTGAAGTAAGTAGTTAAATGGAGAGGCTCATTTATGAAAGTTTTGTATTTTCTTAAACAAGGTATAGGTTTCAAAAAGAAATGAAAGAAGTAGTGGAACTGAATATGAAAAAGAATTTTAAGAATATAAAATTGCCGGGCGTGGTGGCTCACACCTGTAATCCCAGCATTTTGGGGGGCCTGAGGTCAGGAGTTCAAGACCAGCCCGACCAACATGGTGAAACCCTGTCTGTACTAAAAACACAAAAATTAGCTGGGTGTGGCAGTGGGCACCTGTAATCTCAGCTACTCAGGAGGCTGAGACAGGAGAATCACTTGAACCCGGGAGGCAGAGGTTGTGGTGAGCCGAGATTGCGCCACTGCACTCCAGCCTGGGCAACAAAAGTGAAACTCTGTCTCGAAAAAAAAAAAAGAAAGAAAAAGAATATAAATTGTTTAGCACGGTAGTTTCTAGACTTTCACATGCGTGATATAAACCTGGGGCTTGTTAAAATACAGATTGCTAGGTTTCCGAGTTTCTGAGTCAGTAGATGTGTTTGGGGCCTGAGAATTTGCATTTCTAACCAGTTCCCAGGTTATTCCAGTATTGCTTATCCTGCTTTGGGAATCACTGGTTTAGCAGTACCATGCCAGGTATTCCCCCAGGACATCACAAAAGGGGCAGATATGGGGTGAAGACCCAGACCAAGAAAAAACAAAGCTGGACAAAGCTGGACATAGTGGAAACAAAGGGCTTACATTTTATTATAGAGGGGAGAGGCAAGGGTAGAATAGAAACACTGCTAAAATGGAAGATGTTCTTTAAAAAACACAAATTGATATTAGATTGTTAGATCAAAAATGAAAGTGAAGTTCTCTGTTCTGCTTTTGACCATTCTCATTGACCAAACTGACTGAGCAGCTGCCATATTTTTCTTGGGGACATTTAAATAGCATGATATAATATTAGTTAAAAAGACAAGTTTCTTTTTTTATTACACTGTGAAAATCCAAATCCCAACTCCAATTTCTTGCTAAGTATGACTTTGAGCAAGTTGTCATTACTTAAATTCTTTTAGCTTCATTTCTTGGTCTGTTTCTTGTAGACTTTTAAATAGCATGATATAGTATTAGTTAAGAATGAGAGGTTTTTTTTTTTTTTGGTTACACTGTGAAAATTCAAATTAAAATTCCAATTTCTTGCTAAGTATGACTTTGGGCAAGTTGTCATTACTTAAATTCTCTTAGCCTCATTTCATTTCTTGGTCTGTATAATGGAAATGTTTCCATACTTCAAAAAAAGTACCATGAAGATTAAATAAATCAATTATGAAAGGGGACACTGTCTGGTCCATAATAAATGGCTTGTCAAGGTTAGCCATTATTATACAGAAATTTCCTAATCTTTAATAGACTTTTCAAAGAATGATTATTCCGCATCTTTTTCTCCAGAATAATTTTGCACTGATTAAATAGTGTTAATTCTGTGCCCATGAACACATGGTTGTTCCATATCAGGCTAAAATTCTAGCAGCTTTCATTAAGTGCAGAAGACATGTAATGGGAATTTTATCTCCCATTCTGAATTCATACAGAATTGATTGAAATGCATCAGCCTCTTAGTCTGTGCCTCAATAGTCCATCTAAAGTATCTGATGGGAAATGACCAGAAAAGAAAATTCACAGTCTTTTTTAAATCAATAACTGTCTCAGTATCCTTCCACTTTATCCTTCAATACTCACCCATGCCCCCACCCTCAAAAACACACCTCTTTTTCAACTAGTCTCCTCTCTCAGATATTGCTGAGCTATTGTAGATCACCTTTGTAAGACTTAACTCATGAGGTTGTACGTTCCCCCAAACCCTCCCATTATTTTTTCTCTTGGAGAGTTGGGTCCATGTCTCCACTTCTTTAAACTCCCTGGTGCTAGCACAATGCTTTTCATATGGCATGTTCTCAGAAATGAGCATCCAATTCTTTTTGTGTAAAGACTCTCAACTGAGGGTAATTATAACTTCCTCTCCTGTGGTATATGTAGGTGATAACAGATCTTTCTTCTATGAATATTTATTTCAAGCAATTGAACATTTATTTCTGCTCTAGCTTTTAATGGGGACAGACTGCTGTTCTGGGTATCCTATCAATTCTAGGAAGCTGAGTTATTTTCATAGAATAACTGTAGGTTGACAGCTATGGGCTATAATTTAGAGTGCTCCTGTAGATAAATCCTCACTTGAGATAGTTGCTGAGTTCAAGTACATGGCCCAGTCTGGCCTCGTTCTTACATCTTGCAAAGAACACTGGAATCCCCTGAAACTGGCAGCCATCACATTGCCTGTTACTGCCTGTTCATCACTAGATCCTCATCAGCCTCTGAAACCACTGTCTCTGAAGCTCTGCTTTCAAAATTAAATTAGGAAGTAATGCTTCAGAGCCGATATGGTGTCCTGTTAAAGAACCTCACCATTCATTAATATTTAATATAGTTATATATATTATATTATGCTTGTTTCATCATTTTTGTTTGGTCTGATGCTAGAAGTCAGAAGCATTAAATATATTTTCTGTATATTAACAGACAGAAGGAAATAGATTATATAACAAGAAACATTTAATGTTCATGTGAGTTTTATTGTCACTAGGATTACTCTTAACTTTGACACTTATAATTGGGTTTCACAGCACTACTGCCCTGAAAATGATGTTCATCATTAAAACGTTTTAAGGTTATTCTCTGATCAAAAGACTTGTCTAGCAAATGCAAACCACACAAGTAAATCGATTCTCAAAATTGTTCCACAGGCTAGTTCTTTCCCATTGACCTAGCCCAGCACTAAATAATATAGTGATTTTTTAAGAAGCTGTAAAATACAATGTTTTTAAAGAAAACACACAGTAAAGATATTTAATAAGAGAAATGTGTTTAGTAAAGAATGATATAATTTGAAATCAGACATCCTGGGGTCTATAACCAAGCTGTGCTTCATACCATCTAGTGGTATTTGGGAAAACGATTCTGTATTCAGTTTTCTCATGAGTAAAAGAAGCATCAGTATGCCTGCCTTCATGGTCATAAACATAGAAATAATAGGCACTGGGGACTCCAAATGAGAAGAGTGTGAAAGTGCTTGGGGTGGTGGGGAGGGTAGAAAAATTATCTCTTAGGTATAATTATCTATGTAGGTGATGGGTACTCTAGGAGCCTAAACCTCACCATTACACAATCTATCCACATGACAAGCCTGTACATGTATCCCTTGAATCTAAAATAATAATAAAAGAAAGAATGCCTGCCTTATAGAGTCATGTGCGGGATAAAGATAATGTACATTACGAATTTTGTGATATATATACTTATTATTTGATTCAATTCTAATTTCACCTGCCTCCCGAAAAAACAAAGGCAATTATGAAGATGATTTTATAATATAATTTATATATTCTCTTTCCACTCTAGAAAAAGCATTTTCTAGAAATAAATACATTTTGTAAAATTAAATATTTATTTTTTGATTTTTTAAATTGTAAAACTAAGTTTTATATAATATCAGGCAGTATATTTATATCATTGTATATGAAAACAAACTATCAATGAAATACTCTAGCAAATTACACAATTTTTAACAATAAACTCAGTAAAACATGCCTTTCTCAGAAGAAATAAAGAAGGCACATATATATATATAGCTGAAATTGAAGTTCTAAATAGTAAGATGAATCTCAAGCAGTCTGGTATTTCATTTCACTTAAGATCTTTCTCCTTATAATTGGCACCTAAGGTGTTAGATTTAAAACCCACTTCTGGTGTGAATATAAGTCAGAGATAGGCCATCAGTAATTGGGCTGGGGAAAAAAAGGAAAGAAATGTGCAAACTAATGTGTAAAATAATAATTTTATTATTTCTTAAGAAAAGACATAGAAATTGATGGGTGTTCTTAATTTTTCAAAGAAAAGTATTACAGTCTCTGTGAAATAAAATAAGGGCCATTTGCTTATTAAAGATGTTTTCAAAATTATAAACCATTTGAAAACCACTTAAAATTGTTGTTTTTTTGTGATTTCCTCTGCAGCAAATAATATTCTCAAATAAATTTGCTGATTATTATCAGGTTAAAGCCTGATTTCTATTTTTCTTCGACTTGTCACACACACATACACTTTCCTCTTCTTTTACAGTATGAAATAATCATATGTCATTATTTTATGCACACTGATGTTCTTAAATGGCAGGAAGCTCTATACCACTATAGAGATTGCCAAAATCAAGAGGTATAATAGTAATCATGACACAGAAATGTTTGGAAAGGCAAATGCAGCTGCTGAAAACCTGTATCACAAACTGCGTGATGATTAGCATTCAATATGGCCCATAATGAGTTAGCTTTGGAATTCCTAGTCATGTTTTCTATGACCCACAGCCACAAACACCCTCAAGTATCAAGCCCACCCCAAAATGATTTGCCCAGAAGAGGTGAAAAGAGCACTGGTGACTTGTCACTTCTACAGATGATGTTCATTTTCCCTAAATCAATCAATCCACTTCCATTTGGGCAGTGGATTGTGGCTTAACAGGGAACTAGTGTTCCTCACCTCAGGTGTGGAACTAATTCTTTCCTGGAGGGTCTGCAGTAGACTGACTCAGGCTGTTTAATCTATTTAATCTAATCAAATCAGGGCTTGGATATCTCCCTTTGTCACATCTGATGCCCCCACTCCCATATTAAAAAGGGAATACACAGGCATGAGCCAACCCTCTGAGTCCCTTGATACATCATTAAGTTGTAAAAATGACTTCATCACTCATGACAGAGAGATTAGACAGCCCCAGTGGTAGCATATGGCAGTAGGAGCATCACTCTACCAGCTGCCCACATGACTCTCTCCTTCCTCAAATCATGTCCCTCCCCTCCAGAAGCTGCCTCTGCACTGCAGTAGCAGAATGCTGCAGCAGCAGGAAAAGCCAGAGCTAGTAAGGGGTAAGGGATTGGAGAATGAAAAGAGAGCTAGAGAAACTCGTATTGGCAAAGCACGTGCAAGCCCTTGGAGACCCCTCCCTCCTCAATCCATCTATTCATCTTATGGTAAAGGGTATTTTCTTTTGTCAGAAAAATGCAGGCTTCTCCTGCCTTACCCCAGATACCTAACCTATGAGGCCCACAATAGGAAGGCAGCTAGATGTTTGATTGGCAGCTAGATGCACGAGATAGAAAAAGTCACCTCTGGCCTTAAAAGACTGGGTGCTTATAAATCATTTCCACTGGAACGGGATGGTGGTCCCTTTCAGCAGGATTTATGTTCATAGTCTGAATTATTTTCTCACACATAAGGAATTCACAAATATTTCTCACTGGAATGATTGAGGAACTCCTTCTTGCAATGGAGGTTGCAATGGATAGGTAAGTAGAGAGGAAAAAATATTATATAGATAGACCAACAGCGTGTGTGTGTGTGCCTGCATGTGTGTGTGTTTGTGTGTGTGTATGTGTTTGATGATGGTGCTTAGGAATTCATTTCTAATGCTTATTCCAACAAATAAATAAAGCACATCTTTATTGTTTCATCTCTCTGAAGAAAAAAGACAGAACAGCACCAGTAAAATTGCTCCTTTCTGGGCTTAACACATGAAGATACTATGTTTAAAATGTCTTCTTCTCTTTTTGAAAATTATTCTAACAAGAGATTTTTCATAATTATGTCAGCCATAATATTTACCTAAAGTATATTAAAATTTATTTTTATAAATACAAATGCACACTAGTAAATTTTAAAACCATGCTTTTGGGTTTGCTCACTTTTAAGTATAAATTACTTTCTATTTTATACAGCATATAAATTGAGTTGCATCAGTCAAAACCCCAAGGATAAATCCCTTCATTTCTGCAGACAAAAGTCTAATCTACACCCAGTCATGTTCAAATCTCTGCAATTGTAGTTCTAAGAGCCCAAACTGCCAAAGTGTCTGAGTGGCAGAAAAAGTTATAAATACCATGTTTTCTGCTATAGAATATCAGATTCTTTGTCTTAGTCATTATCAAGTGTGGGGTTTGCCTTTTGCAGAGAAAAGGGCAGAATCAGCTATGCTGTCGCCAAATAGCTTGGGAGCCAGTACACACACAAAAAAAAAATTCAGTATGATTCTCCTGCCAAAATAAAATCTAAGGATCCCTTGGGCCCGCTAAAGGCTTCTCTCTCTAATTCACAAAATTCTTCCCTGGATTTGGGGCATGATAGATTGTAATCACTCATTCAGAGAGCAGATGGCTCAGCCTACTGCTGAAAGCAAACTTTGCAATGAAGCATATAGTATCAGAGAGAGATGTTAAATTTCATTGTAAAGGTACCTTGCCATCATGTATTATCAGACACGTGAGTTCTAGTCACAATCACTTTGTGACCTCAGATAAATCACTACTCCCTCAATTCTCTATTTCATTTCCTGCTCTGTAAAATGAGAGGGTTGGATTAGATGAGTTCTGTCCAGCAATAATATGGGTTCTTCCTTTTGTGGGGTTTACTATATGCTACAGCCAAGTGTGATCCTAAGTGTCTTATTCAAATAAAGAAGTATTTTTTTCTTTAGAAAAAGCCAAGTTAGAAATTCAAGAAATACTTGAAAAGACAAAAATAAAGGATTACAGTAGGGGAAAATAAACTATAATTTTGAATACAGAAGTCTAACCTCAAGCTAAAATGCATTTCTCTAAGTATATTTATGCTTGGCTAGAATTCAAAGATTGGATGCACTGAATCACTAGCACTCTATACACTTGGCTAAAAATATTTTTAAAACAGCTCTTTAAAGGCCTTCAAATAAAATTTATGGAATTTTTAGTGAACAATAATTTCAATTTGAATAACGTACATGGGAAAATAATTTTAAAGGTAGAAATATGACTCATGAAAAAAGGCATTTTTTATCACATTAGAAATAAACCATTTGCATTACTAATGCTTCAGGTAAATTTATACAAAAATAAGCCGAATAGTCACAGAGGTTTTTTTCCTTCCTTTTTTTTCCTAAATTTAAGATTTCATTAATACTAAATAATAACAGCAAGCAATTACCTAGTTCCAGGCACTTCAGAAAAACTTTACATATATTTAGCTGTTATGACCCACATGAGGCATGTACTTTGATTAACCCTCCTTTACAGAAATACAAACTAAGGTGTAAAGGGGTTAAATCACATTTTATATCATTCAGTTACTAAGTAACACATTCAAGAGCCTGAACCTACAGTTTGGCTTTTAGAGCCTAAATCTTACTGCTTTTTTTTTAAATCCCCAAACACCTTGTTGCGATATTTATTTTATTTATTTAACCAGTATTTATCATGAGTCAGGTACTCTCTGAGATGCTAGTAATACAGCAATGAAAAAAAAAACAACATGGGCAAAACTACCATTAGACAAACAGATAAATAAGTAAAATATTGATATGACAGGTGGTGATAAGCGCCATGTAAAAAAATAAAGCAGGGTTGAGAAATCAAGAGGACAGGAGCAGGGTATTAAAAATATTAAACAGAGTTTAAATAATATCACCACCTAAATAAAGGCAAAAACAGTTTTGTGATACAGTGCTATACATTAAACATATAATGTTCATCAAACTCCCTTTGCTGTATCTGACCTTCTATGGTTATGCCTTTTGCAAAAAAAAAAATGTATATTTATATATGTATATGTTTCATATATTTATATATATTTCATATATTATATATGTATGCTATTTGTGCCATTAAACACTTGTCCCGGTTCTTCACAGCAATTTAAATGCAGGCTAAAACCAGTCCTTAGGAATTTCATATTTGTAAATATCTGGATTACTATAAGCCCATGTCCTGCATTATTTCAAGACAAAAATAATTTGCCCCCCTCATCTTTTTATTACCATATTAATATGTTCTCATCTTAAAACATTGAAGATTTTGTAAAGAATCTTCCTTTGACCCCCCCACCCTAAGGCCTTTCCTGGAGTTGACTAAATTCTCCAGCCCATAATGTGCAATAGCTCTTTAAGGGAAGACAAAGGAAAAAGTGATGCAAGAGCCATCCCTCCTCTGAGACTGGGTTTACTCCCCTCCTGACTGTTCCAACTCCTCCTCTCAATGATCAGGAAAGTAAATGTACTTAGAATCTGAGTAGTATAAGAACCAGGAGTCTGCACTGTGACCCAGAGTGGGGCTGTCTTTGCTTAATCAATAAATTGAAGAAGCCAAATAATTGCTGTTTGTTTTTCATTGAGAAATTTGCCAAGATGTGTAGCCAGGAGCCCTTCTCTCGAGTGGCTGTCTCCACACACCTCAGTTTATCTTCCTCAGTTCCACCCACAACAGTGATGGCAAACACTTTCTAAAGTGAGACTCTTTTACACCTAGAGGGAAAGGAATCTGTCCCCAATATCACATGCAAGGGAAATCTCATTCTACTCTTAAGTGATCAATATAGAGAAGCTTATTTGAATGGGTACATGATGTTTATAGGTGGAAGATTGGTTTTGCTGCTTTGTCTTTACTGTTTTTGAAAAAGAGATCATAATAGGAAATATACATCTTTCAAACAACTTGTAAAAATCTCTGATTTTGTATTTATTAAAAGCCTTCTAAGGTAAAATTCTATGTAGCATTTGTAGTACTAGTTGGACATTCACCATGTTAATAATAGGGGTATCAAGGATGATTAAATTTTTATCATTTTTATAATTTTTTTCTTACTAATGTGCAATACTGTTATAATCTGAAAAGAAAATGTTAGACATGTTTAAAAATCATTTTCACACAAGCCTTCAACTGCATTTTGCAATGTTTTGTTATATTTTCAAAATGAAGCAAAATGTCAGAATCTTCAGGCAAGATAAGGTAGTTGATCTCTATAATTTTCTATAGGTTCATGATATTTTACAATACATTTTTAATTTAATTTTCTCAGTAACATAGAACATAACATATCACATATGAAAATATTAAGGCCTCTCCCGTGAATACCCATTTAAAGGTAAGATTAATTTGGATCCAAATAGGAATTCCAGAAATTAAAATTTTTTTCTATAAAAAAATTAGCTGGGTGTGGTGGTGCATGCCTGTAGTCCCACTACTCGGGAGGCTGAGGCAGGAGAATCATTTGAACCCAGGAGGCGGAGGTTATAGTGAGCCCAGATTGTGCCACTGCACTTCAGCCTGGCGACAGAGGGAGACTCCATCTCAAAAAAAAAAAAAAAAAAATCCTTTGAGGAAAATCTACCAGATAAATTAGAACCTGGGTCAGCATCACTCTTTTCATTGCTAAACATGACACAGATAGTAATGAGTTTGCTTTTTTTAAATTTAAATAATCAGAAAAACCCGTTTACTGACCTCCTAGTGTTACAAAGAGGAAAAGCTGGAGCATCCCTGGTGTTTTTTCCTGGCAGGAAAATGTTAGCATTTTAATATTTGGCAAGGTGAATATTTTGACTCTGAAAAAAACCCTTAAAGTCACCACCATTACATTTTCATTTGACATCATATTGAGTTCTTGTATCATTTTTGTTTTTTGGTGAATTGTTGGATTTTTTTTCTCCTGCAGTGAAAACATTCCACGCATGTATGTTTAGGGTATCTTTCTGAGAACTTTGTTTTAATTTAGGAAATACTTTTTAGGGAAAAAAAAAGGAGTGAAGACTATATATATTGGGGATATAAAAACCAAAAATGTAACATGTTCATAATCAATAATATTTGACAGAATATTTCTTTAATTTTTGCCTAATATCAATGTTTTCTTTGATTTATCACATCTATAAAAAGGGGTTCTCTAGGTAGTTAATGAGTTTCATCAAGTGCCCGTCAGCAGATGAATGGATAAATAAAATGTGGTAGATACACACAATAAATTGATTTTTTTTAAAGGGACTATTTGTCTACTACTTGGTCTTAGTGTCAGCCATCCGTATGTCAAGTAAAGACGATACTCTTTAAAGGCATTATTAGGAAAGGTATTATTCCTAATGTATGGCACTCTCCTCTTGACATTTTAAAGCACTGCCCCAAAACCCTCACTCTAGGGATCCTTAAGCCTAAAATAAATTTCCAAAAATTCCTCCCCAGGCCCTGAGGACTCTGAGAAGCCTTGGGCAGAAATGACACCGCTAGTGAAAGGGCTAGTAATTGACAAAAGCCGCAGTATGGGGCCTGAGAGATGAGGTGTGCCCAGGTTACAAAGGGCCAGGTTGCATATGACCACTAGTAGGGAGGTGTCAACTTCTAGTCCTCTTCCGTTAAAATGTGAGTTTTGAGTGAGGAAGAGGAATGAAGTTTTAGGTACAATAAAGACTGGAAGTCTTTATTTGCGGTATCTAAGCAGAAAGACCAGAAAGAGCTGGTGCATGTGTTCTATGTGGGTTCAACAATTCAGACGTGAAGAGCACTTAGTTTTGTTTATCAATATACACACAGTGAAGCAAAGGAAGCTGCCCCTCACCTTCTGGTGGCTAGGCGTGCCCCTCGACACCCCCACCCCATCAGTCCTTAGGTCTTATGTTTTAGGGGTGTCTCTGCAGGTGCCGTTGGTGGCGCTTCTGGGAACTGGCGCTAGGACCTTGGTTGTGGACACCGCAGCAAGGCAGGAGGCCACTGAAAGCAGCTGAGGGCTCCCCCAACCCCCGCCCCTACGCAGCTCATTAACAGGTGGAATCGCATCGCTGGTGCCTGCCCCCCTAGAAACAAATCCTCCTAACCCAGAGCACCAACTGGGCGGGTGACGGGGCCAGGCCTTCGAGGCGCCTTGCCAGGAGGTCAGACCCTCGGGGAGCCTGGGCGCCTGCGGGGAGTGCAGGAAAGAGCGCAGCATCTGCCGTTCCCCACCCCTTTGTGCACTCAGGCGCACTGTCCCTGCTCTGCCTGCTCCCGTCTGCCCTCAGCTCCTGTCAGGCCATACAGCACGTCGATTATTTCGCCAAAAGCAAGTTCAGCCACAGCAGAGGGAAGGAGGCCGCGTGCGCGGGTCCCGGAGAGCCTACATTCTTTTAGGCGACTAATTCAGGAAGGAGTCACCAGCAGCTCCAGCCCTGAGAGAGTGTGTCAAGGGACTAGAAGACTTCGCCCGGGAGTCCTCAAACCCCTCTGGGCTGTTGTCTCTGCTCCAGCTTCTGCTGCCCCTTCGGGGGAAACAAACACCACGCCCTGAGCCCCAGTCCCGCCTGGCGCATTACCTGTTGGCTGCCAGCCGAGACGCGATGTAGCCTCCCGGAATCTGGGTGATGATGTAGCCCCAAAAGAAGGAACCGTGGATCATCCCCACGGTTTCCGGGTCCCAGTTGAATTTGGCTTTCTATGGAGGGGTAGGAAAAAAAGCGTGAAGGGAAAGAGTAGAGTCAGTGCCAAAGGCTCATTTTCAGCGGTTCACAAGCCAAAAAGCCCCCAAGGCTTGGGCGCTTCATGCATGTTGGGGATAAGAGTGGCTTCATTTTCGTTTCCTAACAAAATTGCCTCTTGCAACGAAAAAACCTTGCTCATTAACAAAATGTATTGTGATTAATAGTGAGGCCAGGCGCACTGGCTTTACTCCCCGACTGGTGTCAGGCAGATCGAATCATCTGAATGAAGGAGGAATCTAGAGGGCCCCCGTCTTGGAAATTCGGATTCCCCATGAAGAGATTTGTTAGCCAGATGTGGAGACGCCCGGCAGGGGTCCACTTAACGAATCCGGCCAATGCGGACTCAGTAGTGTAGTGACTTCCAACCCTGGAGACTTAAATAGGGAAATTCTGGGGAAGGAAAGTGGGGAGCGAAGGGTGAAAGGTGCAGGCTCTTAGTGGCTAAGAGAAAGTGTGTCCCCACAAATGGGGATGGATATGGGCCTGAAGGGTTTGGAGTAGTCGGTGAATTGGAAGGATAAAGGAAGAGGGAGTCATTGCTCAGGGGTTTTAATAAATACGGGGCAGGAGTATTTCTGAAGATGGAGGTCTAATTCCGCCCTGATCAGCCTGGGTGACTCCCCGAGGGGGACCTCAAGGTAAACTGGGGCGCAATATTTACGTTCGAAAGGTGGGAGCGCGCTTTTCTCGCCTGAGAACTGGGGACCCTTTTTCTCCTTTAAATAATATTTTGACACCCAGCGGATTTTGCAAGGTGTCCCGGATTCCAAGAGTCTTTCCCAGTTTCTCCACTCAACCCCTGCTTAGTCTGATTTACGGCAGCTGGGGTTTCTAAGCAGGAAGTCTGGACTCAGGGGTTCTGTGACCTTGACGTGACCCTCCCCTCTCTGGGCGCGACTCCCTGCCACCCTGGGACCCTCTTACGTTGTGGCTCCTCCTGGAGGAGGTAAACCTTCCGAAAGACCCCTCAGCTGAACCTGCTGATATGAACACAGCTGATTTTGTTTTCCAGTTTGTTTCATTGTGAATATTAAGAATGCTTTGGCGGGGATTGAATGAAGTCCTGGGAAAACTATAATTAATATGCTACACTATTCATCCAAGTAAAACAAACACACTTCTATTTAGACTTAGTGGACATTGCTAGTCACCAACGTCTTATATTAAGTCGCAGTTCACAAAACCTGGTGAGCTAGACCCTCTTTTCCACTTTGAGGATGAGGAAGGGAAGGCCCAGACAGCAGAGCGAAAAGGGAACTGATAACACTACTGGGGTCCATTCTAGAACGGCAGAGCTAGAGAGGAGCTTAGGGAGCACCCAAACCTTCCTGTCAGTGGGGGGAAAACGGGGCTCAAACAGGAGATGTGGTTTTGCGAGGCCGCATGGCCGAAGGGCAGGAGCCAGGGTGGCCAGACGTTGCCCACCTCCTTGATGACCTTGCCCCCGCGGTGGATGGTGCTGTTGTTGACCATGTCCACAATGGCCACGCCCAGGTTGCAGCGGATACCGAAGGAGATGCAGAAGCCCAGGCCGCTCATGATGGCGATAATGTAGCGGCGCGGCAGGCCGAAGCACGTGCAGTCGCACAGAGGCGCCTTCCTCTCCGGCACCTCTAGGGGCTTCCCATCCTCCGTCAGCTCGATTGTCTCTCCGGTGTCTTGCTTCTTCTCCAGCACCCTGCGCGGCAGAGCAGGGGCGAGTCAAGGACGTGGCGGCTTAGGCACCCCCGACGTTGACCCATTCCCATTTTTCAGGACCCGTCGGGGTTGGGAGGAGGGCCGTCGACCTCGCCCCACCGTAGGGGATTAGGATGGTGGGGTGACACCAAGCTGCAAGACCTCCCAGGCTCTCTCACATTCTGCAGGTGCCCTTGGCCGCGGCGGCGGCGTCTCTTCAACTTTAACACCTTTAGGCCCAAGGTAGCGAGTCCCCATCTCCACCCCTGGGTGCTCTGATTCAGACACACAGGCCGCTTGGCCTGAGTTTCTTGCAGGGTCTGCATTTTGTGAGGGCAGGGGTTACCAGCGCCTCCTCTGCACCTGAGTAGGCGCCTCCCACTCCTACCCGCGCCGGGCAGGGCTTTACCCTGACTATCGCGGTGTCCTCCTGCAACACAGCACCAGAGGGCTGCTCCGCTGCAGGCGGGCCCAACTAGAGAGCCTTTTCCACCGCGCTGCCTTTTCCGTTTCTAGCAAGTTGAAGCTTTCCAGGTTGACGATGCTGGCATTCCGCCCCCCAACCCACCCCCTGAGCTGAGCCTGGAGCACCCCCTGGACTAAGGCCTCTCTAGGCTAGTGCCTGTGCGTGCGGAGAAGGCCTGAGAGCTCTCGCCTTCATGCACTCTCCTTCCCCTTCATCCCGCCCCAGGGTTCTAGTTCAATGCTTACTCCCCTGTTACACTTCTTACTATTTTTTTTTTCCTTACTCGAGTTGGAGACAAAAGGCTCCACAGCATATGGCCGACACCTAAGCTTCCTACTGCCAGAACATGAATAATTAATTATTCACAATCTTGCGTCATTACTATCTCTCTTACAAACACCGAAAAATGTCAAGGGTCCATTTCCCAAGACGCAAAATGCGACTCCCAGATATACAAAGGCTCCCCCAAATCAACTTTTGTAAGATATTCCACATCAAAAGGGAAGATCTCACTTAAATATTTGTTTTTGCATAGTGTTTCATAAGATTTCAATCATCAATTCATTCTTGGCTTTGGTCCTCGGGAGAAGGGACAAATGAAAAGGGGTACGCAGAGAAAATGAATGGTTTTACTAAAAGGTGGTAGTGTTCTAGTCTACAACACATTCATGAAATTTCTATTAACAACAAACAAACAAACAAAAGGAATGTATAAGGTAACATCTCTGTATGTAGCCCCTTGCGATTGATACTTTCGATATTTAAACAAAGAGCCTCTCCATTTACAATTTGCAGATATTTTTTTCCAATCTACCATGTAATTGCTTTTCACCTGTGCCGTTTTGAGTGCTATGTGCACACCCAATTGTTTTCACACACTCGGGTAAAGCAAGTGAAATTTTTAAACTAATTTCAAATATGCATAGCTTGGAATACTGCTGTCAAGCAGTTTGAGGCCACCAGAAGAAAAATGTCAGGCTTCCGAATTCTATAAAATAGCACCTGGAAAATAAGTTATAAAAGTATTTGTGGCTAGGTTAATGTTTATTCTTAAAGTCCGATCATAATGTTGGAAAACATTGCAATTTATTTTTACTGGGAGAAAAAAATTCAGCCAATGAGATTTTTTTTTTCTTTTCCTGCATTTGCTTCGTGTGCTCAAATATACAAAGTTGAACTCTGCACCGGATGGCAGCTGTACTGGGAAAGAACATCCTTTTCCATGGGAGCTGTGGGACTGCAGGGCCCTTGCGGTATCTACTGCCGCATAGGTGCATAATCGTGCCTACACGAAGCCCGCCAAACCTGAAGAGATTTGGAAAATCTGGGAGTGGTTTGATCATTTTCTTTACATTTCTCATGCATTTACAGAGACTTCAATTGCCCAAATATTAAAATTTGTGCTCCTTTGTAATTCTTTTCCTTTTATGTCTGCCCTGTCGCCTTGATTTTGCTCTAATTATTAAGAAAAGCTGTATCCATGTAACGTACTTGAAATGATTTAAAGTTTTGCAAATTACAGCATAATTAGTATAGTGACTACAGGAGGATTAAATAATTAAATCATTTCTAGGACTTTCAAAGTAATGTTGCTTCTTATATTTATGGCTGTTCTTCCAGGCATTGACATTTCCTATGCAAGAAATAGACTCTAGGAGATGAAAATAATTAAAAATGCATATACATTGTTTCAGGCTCAGAGAAAGGAATTGCTTCAACTATCAATTATTGATATATTTTGATTCTTCTTCATTCAATGCAGAAGACATATTCCACTAGGGGATTCTCTACTATGCTTTTGAAGCTGAGACCTCTCTCTCTCTCTCTCTAACATATATATATATAACATAAATATATAACATATATATATAACATATATATATAAACCATTACTCTTTGGAATTTCTTGGTTAATTTTTTTAGATGGTTGTGTTTTATATTCATTTTTCTGCATCAAAGGAATTTAATTCGGGGTATCTATAAGCACCAAAAGAAACGCTGTTTGAACAGGGGCTGGCCATTTCTTAACTGTAAAGAAGATAAATCCTGTGTAGTAAAGAATAAAACTCTGCAGGCACCAAAGCAAAAATCAAACACACACACACACACACACACACACACACCAGACAGGTTCATTTAGTGCAACATTCCTGCATTAATAAGCAGGTTTCCAGAGCACTCCCGCTCCAAGCAATGGGCAACAAAAAGACTTTCCGATCATATTACAATCTTTCTGAGCCACCAGGGTTTACGGAAACGGCCCTGCAGATTTTTTCATGCTGAGCCCCAGGTAAGCAAGTGTTTGCTTTGTCTTACCTGTAGATCTGGCCGAGGGATTTTCCAGCAAAATTCTTTAGCCCCTCTTTTCCTGGGGCCAAAATCCTTTGTTTTACGGATTCCATTCTTGCAAAGATTGCTGTCAGTTCTTGCCAGATTTAAATAGTGATCGCTAGGAAAGGCGAGGATTGCGCATATTGTCTTAATCTCTTAAAGTAGTTGTGGGCTTTTCCTTCTCAGTAGAATGGTAGTGGCTTGCCTCCAGCAAGAGTGAGAGTGAGAGAAGGGAGGGAGAGTGAGAATGAGAATACAACAGAATAGCTGCATGCAACCCACGGGTTTCCTAATAGGAGAGTTGGTAGACACAATCAGAAAGTCTCATTGGAAGGGGAGGATCCGGTGGCAAAGGGCGCAAGCAGTGCCACGGTATTTGGGTAGATGCGGTTGAGTCCTTGTCCTGGAAGTCGGTCAGCTGAAAAACAGTGTAAATTCCCGGTTTTGAAGACTTATTGCTCTCAAATCTGCTGGCTTTTAAACGAAGGGGCCGGAATATCACAGAAGCCTTGGGTAACAGCAAAGTCAAAAGAATGGTACTTTAAAAAATGGTGTCTTTGCTGTAAGGAGCAGAGCATATTCAAAACTCATGGGAGCATCTCAGGTCTCAGGTGAGCAATGCTGCTATTAGTTTTTCCTCTCTGCCCATGATCTCCTCCCATCACGCCAGCGTAACTCTGCTCTGCGGTAGAGTCAAATTAAGATGGAGAAGGCTTTCTGCTCTTTGAGGACGTGAGTAAATAAAAGATACACAGTTCTGATTTGGGCAGCCTCAGGGAAGATTTTTTTTTCAGCAGCTGACAGCGCCCGTCTGGGCGGGTCTCGGTACAATGGTTCAGCACCACGGACAGAGTAAGTCTCAGGGAAAGGGGACTCTTCTTTTGGCTAGCTAGGTTGCCAACTTTCTAGCGGAGCTGGGCGGATCGCCCTGACCAAGGACCATACTGGGGCTCTTCAGGAACGGATGCTATGGAAACCATGTGGGAAGATGTCATCATCTCCAGAGTTTGCAGGGAGAATGGTGCATTTAGCTCTGCTAGGGAAGACAACTTTATTAAAAATTGACAAGTTACTTCTACTTTGCTGTGTTTTGTCCAGCACGCTGATGCCAGAATTGCAGGGAAGAAAGATTTCAACATATTTAACTTATGCTTGTGGTGTTCCAAGACACTTAGGCTCCCTTGAATATAAAATATGTGCACACAAAATACATAATTACATTGTTCATGTGTTTGTTTTAACCCCTGACAGGAAAAAGATGAAAGAAAGAAAGGGAGAGAATGAAGAAATAGAGGAAAGGAGAGATAAAGAAAAAGAGGTGGGAGGTATGGAGAGGAGAAAAAAAGAATAGCTATAAACTCAGTGAAGTTGATTAAATAAAAGGCAGTTAATTTAATATAAATTCCTTGGAATTTTAAGCATCTTTATTTAACTAATTTACAATACACTACTGAAATACCAATATACTGATGAAATATGTGGCTATACCTTGTGCTTGGCAACAAATTGTAATGGATAATTTAAAGATTTATTTAAAAAAAGATTTATTTTAATTTACATATATTCCATTCAAATCTTATTTTATTTTTCTTTGTATCTCCTTATCCTAAAGCATAAATTTTGAAAGATATTCATGTAAGACTTTTGGCTTTATGTATATAGGTACAGCATCAATGAATTTATCTCATTAAGCAAGCAAAAAAACTGTGCTAGATTAACGTAAATTATGAATCTCTTTCACATGAATCACAAACTTCTTAAGTACATTTCAGGCCAATGCTTACAGAACAGATTGGCCTTGAACCACATTTTCAAGGTCAAAATCTTGGATGTCACATAAGCCAACAGACAGAGTCAATTTTACTTAAGATCCTGAGACAAAATCTCAAAAATATGGATCTAAATTGAGAATCAAATAAGAATATTACCTGAATAGTTCAAATGATATAATGGCTATGTATTCACTGAATGGATAGCTGGAAAAAAAGTCAAAGTAGCTAAAACCATCTGCCATTATTAAGTTTGATAGTTGTCAAATTATTTTCCATTGTGAAATATAATAAAGAAAAGGATAATGAAGACATTTTAATTTTTTTGATAAATTTGTGTTAAAATACATATCTTCAATAAAACAGTGAATTTGATTTTTCTCTAAAACCATGGGATGCCTCAGAATACTATCTATTTCTCAAGATCAAGTATAAGGAGACAAAAAAAAACCCTCATTAAACTATTTCCTTGCAAAAAAAAAAAAAGAAAAGAAAAAGACTAAAAGATTCAAGCTACTCAGGACTTGACTTATCTAGGTGTTTTCAAAATATCTGTATTTTTCAAATCTTTAGTAACTAGGTTCATTAAATTATATTTATTTAGATATAATTGATTTGGAATGATTTTGGAATTCTGGGAAGTTATACAAAAAAATAGAATTTACAACAAATCTTTGTGAAGCTGGGGTGATTATATATAAATGATTTTCCTCAGCAATCCACCTTAAGTTGCACCACAAATGACTAGAGATCTATCTAAACCATCAGTAAACATGACAGCTAAGTCTCCAATATGCAAATATGAGGGGACACTAAGCAACATAAATCCAACACAAAAGCATTGTTTTTAGAGTAAAACAGTTATATTCACCTTTATTGAAATGAATGTCATCCTCCTCTCTCTTCCACTCTCTTGAAAATAGGGTGAGCAACTGAAACAGAATAACTGGTAATATTGATCTACTCATTCCAAAAATATTCATTGAGTGCCAAGAATAATACTAGATCTGGGAATTCTCCCTGAAATATCTCACAAGCTACATGGGAGATAGACACAAAAATACAATTTCAAATAATTATGGGTGAAATTACACAAGTCAAATAACCCAGCCTGGGAGTGAAAATGTCCAGAATATATTTCAAGAGACAATGTTTTCTTGTCTGTCTTAATAGTTAAAAGAAATGTAGCTCTATAAAGATGATGGCAGCCCAGTGGAGTTTGGCAGGGTGGAGTGGTGGTATTTGGATAGCACCCCAGCCAGAAGGGGTGTATTTAATGGTATTTCCATAAACAATGAAAAATGTTATGTGTGGAAAATTACAAGAAATGTTACTAGACCACCTGAGACTGAAGAATGTCATTTAGGCTGGCTTTAAACCCATAGCTGCTCCCAGTGTAAGAAACATATATTCAGACACCATTTGCTAACCCAACAGATTTTCTTCATGGGTGGACACAAATTGCAAACGCTGAACATGTACTTTTGCAGCCCTAAATTCATCAGATTTATCTTTATGCAAAGAAACACTAGTAGCTATATGTAAGATATTAATTTAAGCATATCAAAAAAGACTTCTTTTCTCTCGACACTCTCCTTTATCCCCAATATCTTACATCCAATTTTAACAAGCCCTAAATTGCATTATTAGACCACTTTTCTTCTAGGGGAAGCATTGTCCCTCTTGTCGAGAACTGTTAACAATAAAAGGAGAAGTTTTCACTGAATATAACTAATATAATGTGTGTACCATATTACAATTTATGAGTAGCTTTTATTTAGATGATAAACTTGTTTATTCCTTATAATTATTCCTTAAACTAAAATAGTTGTATTCCCATGTTATTGAGGAGGAAAGTGAGATTTAGTAATTACCTGAAGTCCTGTAACTGGTGATGAGAAAACAGCTCAGGTTAGAGGAGTTTCTCACAGTTTATGGTCTTGTTAAAATACAGATTCTGATTCAATAGGTCTAGAGTGGTGCCCAAGATTCAACAATTGTAACACGTTTCCACAACTGCTTGCCTAAGGATCACATTTTGAACATCAACATCTTGGAGTATGAAATGTGAAATCAGTTTACCTGAGTTCGGTTCCTAGTTCCACTGATTATCATCTCTGCAATTTTGTATCAATCATTGAACACTAATAAGCCAGTTTTCTTACTGGCACAAATGAAGGCTTGTATTGTGCGGTTTCTATTATCCTTTCTGCTTGTAAAATTTTATGCCTTTTCATGACTTTAGATGTAAAGTCTTTAGATGTAAAGACTTTAGATTTAAAAAGATGTAAAACTTCTTTTCTTTTGTTTCTCCCATCCTAAGATTTTTTTAATTATATTTGAGTTAAATGATTAATAATAAACTGAAAAAATACTAATATGTAGAAATGTGCTTCTTTCTGAAAGTTCTGTCTTTTTACATATTTAAAGAAGTTACCTTATTTGTTGTTTCACTACATGTATACATTGAGTTTTATATGCAATCGTTTACATAATTGTATTCATAGTATTTTTCAAGATGTACATAAGGTATTAGCCAACAGCAATGTAATAGGTTTCTATTTGTTTATATCCCTGTGTGAGGAAATACTTTTGAGTAATCATTTAAATGTCTTGCAAATGTTGCCCTCTGGTGGAAGGATATGATAATATTTTAGAGACAATTGTGGTCCTTAATTATGCAATTACACCTACTGTTTTCTCTCTCTGTCTTTTTCTTTCTTTCTTTCTTTCTTTCTTTCTTTCTTTCTTTCTTTCTCTCTCTCTCTCTCTCTCTCTCTCTTTCTTTCTTTCTTCTTTCTTCTTTTGGATATTTGTTAAATTAAATCTACATCTGAAACTATAAAATCTTTTTTGTGGGCAACACATTTGCAGTTGTCTTAGTACTAAATGTATTTAGAAATAAGTTGATTGAGAATCCCCCAGTTAACCCAAAAAATAGTACTAAAGGAAACTTCACTGTATTAAGATTTAGTAATGGTATGATAATCACATAGGTAAAAATGATACACAATAGAATAAACTGTGATAATTTTATAAATATTTTGAAATAGTAACATAAATTTGATGTTTCACTTCCTATTACCAAAAATACAAATATATTTTAAAGACATTATATTTAAAATCATTCAAAAACTATTTCTGGGGTATTTTTAAGGCAAATTGATTTTTAAAAAATACCTCAAGTACATACCTCAAGGTGGTGGTGTGCATCTGTAGTCCCAGGTACTGGGAAGGCAGAGGCGGGAGGATTGCTGGAACCCAGAAGTTTGAAGTCAGTCGGGGAAATATAGCCAGACCCCACCTCAAAAAGAGAAAAACAAACCTTAAGGTGACTGATTCTGAGGCTATTTTGAATGCAACAACTTCTGTTTATTACTTCAAAAAAAATATTCACTAAACAGGGATTTGTACCTACTGTGGGCTAGGCCTTTTTCTGGGATATAGTAAACAAATGGACTCAATACAGTTTTATAGCTTTTTATATTATATGTAGAGAGTGGACATTCCCAAAGACAAAACTGCTTTGAAAAGCTTTTTTACAGTATGGCTTTATTTGACTTTGAATTCCTGAGTAAATGTTCAGCCTAATAATTACATACTTCTTTCAGGTCAAAGCTATACAAATAAGCTCTAGAATTCATCTGTGACTTTTTTCTTACCAAGGGTTTTTAAGCAGACAACTTTTAGTTCAGCTTTATTTGATTTTACTTCGCAGCGTTAGCCTCAGAGACAATTTCTAAGAAATTATCATTATATAATTTCCTTAGAGCTGGAAATAGAAGAAATAATTCAGTTTGTCTTAAAAATGACAATCTGTGCGCATATCCCAATACTTTACACTGCTATATTTAGTGGCCTGGTATAAAATATCTTTTGACTTTTCTGTGAACTGCCTGATTAAAAAACTGGAAGCAGGAATAAGCCTATATTGTTACCTTAAACATATATCTTAATTACCAAAAACACATGTATGTAGTCATATATGCAATGCGTCCTTTTTTGTGCGCATCTACTCTGTATTTATAATTTACCATGAGAAAAGTGTATACATCTTATTCTACCCTTTTATTTCTGCATTAATGGGAGAAAACAGCCTTAATTCACTACAGGCCATTGTGCCTTGGGAAAATTAAGATTTTAAAGTGAATGGAGAACAAATGATACTCCTCTAATGCCAGAAAAGTATTTCTAATTTTGAATTCCACACTATACACGTAGACTAACATGATAAATTACAGAAAGACTTTGAAAGCATTGGTGTCTTCAACTCTAAAAAAATTTCTTAAAGTAAAAGGCTTAATTGTATACAGGAAGTTTGAGAAAAATCTAAGAATAGAAAAGAAATGCAAATCTGTAAAGACAGTAAAATAAATATACACTTCAGTATGAAGGAGATCAAGGCAGAGACCACCAGGACTTATGGTGTTTTACAGATAAATAAATAAATTGAATGACATGACAAAACACACCTAATTGAAATGTCTCTCCATGTAGGTCCCATAGGGATCCTATTTTACTTTTACCACCCTAGATTGCTGATTCTCTTCCTTTGGCTGCCATACATTTTGTTGTCACAGATGGTGAAATACTATCTTCTTTGAAGGAAGACTACTAATATTATTGAAATTTCCCACTTGGCTATTAGCGTCTAGGAAGTTTCTGTTTAATTTCACACTATTTTCTCAGTTACTCATGCCACTAGAGGCAGAGAGTGGGATGGTTTCTACTTCTATAATATTTAGAGTAAAATTTTCCAAAGCAAAAAATCTGAATACATAGTTTTGTAATAGAACAGAACATATAAGATCCAGAATATTTCACTGCTGTAAGCATAAGCTAATTATAATTTTGAAGAAGTAAAAAAAATATACAATAGTAGTCACTATTAATATTTTCTAGCTGCTGCCCACTAGTGGTAAAAATGAAAAAATATTTATTTGAGTTAAAAGGCAGACCTACAGCATTGACTTAAATCATTTGAAAGTCAGTGGGTAAACATGCTTCCCATGATATTAACATTGTATGTGGCCTTTTTTCCTAGTACAAAGAAGAAAGGGTTGCTGATAAATCACTGAAAAAGCGTGCCACCACTTATTCTTTTGTGCCTGCTTGTGGGCTTATAATAATGGTAAAGACACCATTATACTGTGGTGAGAAGCACAGTGGGCAGATCTTACTGCGTAGCATGAAGAGTTTTCGTTCACTCATTGCAACTCTTTTGATATTGAGTGCTAATTCATTCATTCATTCCTTATGGAAAAACAGAGTCAGAGGTCTGATCAAACCACACTAAGTCCTGCTAACTAGACTGACTTTACAAATTTTTGAGCCAATGACATTTTTCAGTTAATATTTTAGCCAGTTTGAGTTAAGATATCTACTGCTTGCAACTGCGAACACCTTGATATATCATCCTAAAGACATTTGATAGATGGATAAATGAATGGAAGAAGGATGGATAAACGGAATCAAAGTTTAGAATACAAAGTTAAAACACTGGAATGAGGAAAGAATCACGTAAGAGTAATTCTAGACCAAAGTATTAGAAAGACAGAATAGGCCCAGACAAAAGAAAGTCTTGAATTTTAGGGTTGGTTAAATTAAATTTTTATTTAACATTTCTAAGTTATGACTAAGTGCCCAGTCTTTGTTGAGTACCAGAGAAACAGAGATATGTAAGTCACAGATCTTGCTCTCAGATAACTTAGGTTTTTAACTAAGAATGTAAAACTTTTCTTATGGTCAGTAGAAAAGTTTTTTAAAAATGTATAAACAAATAAATAATGTGCTCAAGGACAGTAACATTCTTAGAAGTTTAATCAGGCAACTATGTGATAAATTGGGTAGAGAGATGGAGGCAGGGGTTTTAGTTCAAAAGATGACCATTGCAATAGTCTGTGTGTCAGTTGATAAAATATTTTTTAAAATTATTAATCTTTCCCATATAATGATGAAGCTTTCAACTCACTCAGGGGTGGGGGAAATTACCCATATACACACAGATGGTACACAAGGGCTGGAATTAGAACACAGGTCTTTTGCTTAAATCAATATGAAAACAATAACTCAAATAATATTGGGAAATTGCTTCTGTGGGTTAATTCAATTTATAGTAAGCATATTTCCTTTATCCCTAGCCCACTCTCCTATTTCATCTCTGTTATAACAGCAAACATTAGGAAAAAAATTAACACACTTATTTAGTGAGTAGAAAAGAAAAAAATGTCAATGATAAATGGTATCAATCAGCAACCCTAACTCATCCTACACTTTAGCCCAAGGTAGAAGATGCCCATTATCTAAAAATATCTTCCTCAGGGCAAATGATGCTCTCATGGATCTAATATGATGGACTCCTCGTGAATTGAAATTTGTAAGCAAATGGACATTTATATTTTTACCGTTTGTATTATTCTTTTAGAGAAAGTCTTCAAGGTTGAAATGGATCTTAAAACAAAATCAGAACATCCAAAATGTGCCAAACAGTAGCCCCGCCATTTGAGTGGAGCTCGGATTTCTTACAGCGCTTTCTGAGAGGCTATAATATCAAAATAGGGGACAGAAAGAGGGAAGAATTATTTTCAGTAGCCCATTACTTCATATTACATCCATTATGTGAAGAGAAATTTTTGGCAATCACAGAAATTAAAGCAGTATTCTAACATAGCAAGTAAGACAACACAAAAGTTTCTTTAATCCATTACATATTGTATGTCTCAATTAGCGTTTATTTTCTCAAAATAATACATGTACCAAGATGTAAAGGTGAAATACTTTAAAAAAAAAAAAAAAAGCAGTTGTTTCACTCATTCCATCTACTGGCAACTCTTGCTACTAGGAGGCATCCCTTTGGAGGAGAAAATTAAGTGTGTGTGTGTGTGTGCGTGTGTGTGTGCGTGTATCTTACAGCATAAAGGATTGTTTGGCATAGAATTAACACTATATGTTTTCGCTATTACGATCATTACGCTGCCGTTCGTTGATTTTCTTTTTCTTTTCTTTATTTCTTTTTCTTTCTTTTTTTTTTTTTTTTTTTTTTTTGAGACGGAATCTCGCTCGTCGCCCGGGCTGGAGTGCAGTGGCGCAATCTCGGCTCCCTGCAAACTCCGCCTCCCGGGTTCACGCCATTCTCCTGCCTCAGCCTCTCCGAGTAGCTGGGACTACAGGCGCCCGCCACCAAGCCCGGCTAATTTTTTGTATTTTTAGTAGAGACGGGGTTTCACCGTGTTATCCAGGATGGTCTATATCTCCTGACCTTGTGATCCGCCCGTCTCGGCCTCCCAAAGTGTTGGGATTACAGGCGTGAGTCACCGCGCCTGGCCTGTTCGTTGACTTTCAATATTTTACATGTCTGTTGACATCTTCCTATGAAAGATGAGAAATTAGTTTAGTTCTCTATCTCTCTTTCAACTGTCTCTCCCTCTTCATCTCTCTTTCCACCCCCGGCATTCACATCCTACCCTCTATCTTTTAACTAGTTTTATGGAAATCAAAATTCTGTTTATATAATTAGTATTGTTAAGCAATTGTCTCAAGGTCACACAGTTCAGTGGCAGAGTTAAAATTCTAACTCGGGTAACCCACTTCTTATTGCTCACAACCAAACCATAGGGTTGCTTTGTTTTCATTTCCTTTTGCTTTTTTCGTTTTGTTTTTTTTTGTTTGTTTGTTTGTTTTGTTATGTTTTTGTTTTGTTTTTTTCGGAGTTTCTCTCTTGTTACCCAGGGTGGAGTGCAATGGCGCGATCTCGGCTCACCGCAAACTCCGCCTCCCGGGCTCAAGCGATTCTCCTGCCTCAGCCTCCGGAGTAGCTGGGATTATAGGTATACACCACCACGCCAAGTTTTTTTTTTTTTTTTTCTTTAGTAGAGACGGGGTTTCTTTATGTTGGTATGGCTGATCTCGAACTCCCAACTTCAGGTGATCCGCCTGCATTGGCATCCCAAAGTGCTGGGATTACAGGCATGAGCCACCATGCCCAGTCCATTTCCATTTTTATATAGCATTCTCCACCCCCCCGGAGTTTATAATTGCATTTCTATTTGTTAATGTTATCTTATATTTCTGTATTCCTGTCATTAATCCATCTCAAAATGATCCAGGAGAACTACAAAATCCCCTTAATATAATCAGACTTGTCAGATAACATATCAATTCTACTTTTTTTCACTAGATGCTTTCCTCTTGGAGCTCTCTGCCCTTCTACTTCAGTTTGAACTAAACGCCCTCTATCCTGCTACATAGTTGCTGATTTGGGATCCTCCATCACCATCATCTTGGGAAATCCCCTCCAGCTCTCTTCTATGTCACCTCCTCGCTTTCTGGATCCCATAACTTTCTGGATTATATACTCCTGTAGTTTCCCTAAACAGGGGCCTGGGATGTAAACTCTGAACACTTGTGTATCTGAAAATTGATGTTTTTTTTCCTTTTCACACTTGATTGATAGTTGTTTTGCTTCTATGAATCTAAGAACAATGTTTTTTCTATTTTGGCAGTTTTCTCCCATTACCTATTATCTTCTAGTATTGCTAATGGGTAGACCAGTACCATTCTGATTCCTGAAGCCTCATGTATGCTTTTAATCCTAAATCTCTCTAGAGACTTTATGATACTCTATCTCTAGTGTTAAGAAAATTTATGACATCTTAAGAAGAGGCTTTTTTTATATATAGTCTTGTGCTTGTCACTCAAAGGCCAACCCTCTCATATCCTTCAAATCTGGAAGTGAGTTAGATACAGTGTCTCATTTCTGTAATCCCAGCACTTCTGGAAGCCAAGCAGGAGGATTGCAGGTTGCTCAAGGCCAGGAGTTTGAGACCAGCCTGGGCAACATAGAGAGACCCCATGTGTACATTTTTTTAAAATTAGCTGGTTGTAGCGGTGGGTGCCTGTAGTTCCAGCTACTCAGGAGGCTGAGATGGAAGGCTAACTCAAGCCTAGGAGTTCAAGGCTGCAGTGAGCTATGATTGCACCACTGCACTCCAGCCTGGGCCACAGAGCAAGACTTCATCCCTTGGGAAAAAAAAAAAAAAAAAAACAGAAAATGTTCTTACATCATCTCCTTAATAATTTCCTTTCCTCTAATTTCTCTGTTCTTTCTCAAAACCTTGTCAGTTGGATATTAGCCATTCTGGATTGATCTTCAGTTTTTAAAATCTTATTTCTAATTTTTTATTTCTTTTGATGTTTAATTTTTTTCATAAATTTTCTTCTTTTTCTTCCAAACCATTAATTTTAAAGTTTCTGCTATTATATTTTTAATTTGCAAGAGCTGTTTATTTTTGAATCTTTCTTTTTTTCAATAGCATCTTATTTTTGTTTTAAGGCTGCACTATCTTTTCTCCCTGAAAATGTTAATTTTAGTTGTTACTATTTTAATTTTTTTCTGGTCTCTTCCAATTAATTTTCCCATGTTTGATTAGCTTGTTTTAGCTTCTTTTAGGGTCCTTCCTTAAATACCTAGTGGTCCTTAGGTGTTCATTTGTATTTAAGAGCAAGACACTGTGGGTATATAAGACTTGTTAACTGGGATTATTTTGACAGTCCTTTACTTGTGGGCCTCAGATAGCAATAAATTAATGCCTTTTTCTGAAGTTGATAAGCTTCTCTATATAGGAGCTCTTCAGTCTCTTTCCTAGAGATGATTAGACATCTGGCAACTAGAATTCTAGAAACTAAGTAGAAAGGAAGTTGAGGATAGAGTCTTACCATTCAGTATGCAACCTTCGATTTTTCTTCCTGATTTCAATAAGGCATCTAACCGCACACCTCAGCGATGCCTGCTGTTCTTGAGGACTGGGTCTGCGTGATTCACTCTGAAGAGATGAGCTTCCATTTCTACCATGATTGGTGAGGTCTGTTTGTCTTGCTGCATAGGCTGGCCTAGGTGTAAGTCCTCTTCATGTAGACTTGCAGCAAACCATCCTGTTTTTAGCCTGGGCCCACAATCCTGGTAATTCCAACTCCCAAGCTTTTCCATGGTTTGTGCATGACTTGAATTGCTTTCTGCCAAAAGGCATTTAGGTTTCAACTTTCTTCACTATCTAGGTCACTTTCCCCTTATCAGTCAGCTTTCCATCTTCTAAAATCCTGTTAACATCTTCTAAATGCTATGGCTTCATCTGCCATTCTCTTTTATAGCTTTTCAAAAACTGCTTTTCTATCATTTTAGTGAGTCCTAGGAGAAAGTGGACACAAACTCATATGCTCAGTCTTCCAGATTTAATTGGAACTCTGTGTCCATTCATATTTACCCCTGAAAAAGAGATGTAAACTCTGAAAACTCGTGTATCTGAAAATTGATTTTTTTCCTTTTCACACTTGATTGATAATTGTTTTACTTCTATGTGTAAACTTAGAAGCAAACATCTCTTTTTCAGGGGTAAAAGAAACATAACACACAGAAAAATTCTAATATTTCAGTTTATACAAGTGTTAAATTTCCTTATTCTGACTAAGACTAGATGACCACATGCAGAATTTTGAAGCATTTTGTTTCTAGGGAAGGCTACCTCTCCATCACCATCTTAACTCTTCTCTTTCTTGCTCTTATATACCATGAACACAGGCCAAGTGTGTCCCTTTTTACTGGCTTGCTATCATATTATCCTTTTTAACTTTTCTTTATTCTACAACTTATCACTATCTAAAGTAACTTATTTTTCTAATTACTATCTGTTTTGTTTTCCTATTGCTGTCGTGAGGAAGGGCCACAAACTAAGTAACTTACTAAAACACAAATTTGCCAGAAGTCTGTAGATTAGAAGTCTGACATAGGGCTTCCTGGGCTAATGTCATGCTGTCAGCAGGGCTTCATTCTCTGGACACTCTATAGGGAATATATCCTTGCCTTTTTAGCTTCTGGAGGCTGCCTGCATTTCTTGACTTGTGATACAACCAACCCCCAAGTTAACAAGCAAGACGTCTGCTTTCATTATCACATCTCCTCCTCTGTCTCCACCGCCTCTCTCTTTCACCCAGAAGTCCCCTCCTTATCATTTCACTGGGCTCAGCCAGATAATCTAGAATAATTGCCATGCTTCAGGATCCTTAACATAATCACACCTGCAAAGTCCCCTTTGGCACATCAGGTAAAGTATTCACAAGTTCTGGGGATCTTGAAGAGAACATCTTTGGGAGGCTATTATTCTGGTTACCACCGTATCTGTTGGTTGTTTTTTGTTCTGCCTTCCTAAGTCAACTAGAGAAAACTTCTAAATGGCAGGAACTGTGCCTACCGTACGCAGAATTCTATTTCCAGCACGTGGAATATATTCCCTGTGAAGTGCTTAATGTTTTTTTTTAAAGAAATGAATGTTTATTTTTATTGAACTTATTCATATTTTTCTGTTTAACAGCATATGGAAGAACAGCTTAACACCTCTCAATGGTTGTTCCTACTCATTCAGTGGCCAGAACAGTGGGAGCTGCAGACCCGTCTTCAGCGGTAGGCTTGTTAGCAGTGGAGGGTGTCCAGGTTCTTGGCGTCTTGAACAAAGTGAATTCTTGGAAAGAATTTGAGAATATCCTCATCCTTCATCTATAGGACTCCAGACATTGTGAAAGTGTCCATTTAAGTTACTATGAGAATGCAGGACAATGTCAGATGGACCCCTCTTAGGGTAGCATGGAAAAGGCTCAACAGGTATTTTTTGAATAAAAGAATAATTGAGGTTTGATGATAAAGTTGTTTTCCAAGGAGTGAATGGATTTTGTCCCCCTCTCTTGAGGCATTTGTCTCCCTAAATGGATACCTGGTCACTAATCTTTCCTAGTCTCCAGTCCATTATCACACTCTTGAGGATTTCATCTCCTGAAGAAAACCCTGATCATTCACTTGTTTTAGCAAAATCTTACAGGACTTTAATCTCTTTAAGGAAAAATTTAGCAGCTCCTGACATTTGCTTATTAGTCAGCAACTGGTCTGAATCTACAATTTTAAATTGATTTCTCACTTTTCTCTGTTACTGTTCTATGCACTCCGACAAACTGGAGCCTCTATTACATACAGAAACTCCATTCCCTGATCCTTTGTCTTTAAGCTCACTATTATTCTCACCCATAATGACATTGTCTTTGCCTCCACTTACCAATGTCCATCATTACAGATCATTCAAAACCCATATCAGATACATTTTCTTGAATTAAGTTTCCTCTATCCTCCCATTGGAAATTGGAATCTAATGCTGTCATTGGTAGAAATGCACATCTTTGGAGAAGGTAATTCAAATTATTTCAGACTCATTTTATTTATCTAACTGAAAAGAATTATATATACCATTTTCAGATTAAATAATGCATGTAAGCTACCTCTCAGTGTCTGACACATAAGTATACTTAATATATGGGAGTGGCAATTATTGTTCTTTATCTAAATTTTTAAATCACACATCAGTTTCTACCTTGCAGTCTTCGAAAACAGGGTCTATATTTGCATAGTCTATACTGTCCATAACTCTTGCCAAAATATCTGACACACAGTATAAACAGTAAAAATGGTTGAATAAATAAAACCTCCTAAACTTTGTTACAAGGCTCTTCTGTAGCAAAGGGTGTTGCATTAGTTCCCTGGAGCTGCCATAAAAATTACCACAAATTAAGTGGCTTAAAATAACATGAATTTATTCTCTTATAATTTAGAAGGCTAAAAGTCCAAACTCAAGGTATCAGTAGGATTGGTTCCTTTAGTGAGGGAAAATCATTCTATGTCTTTCCTACCTTCCAGTGGTTGGTGTCAGTCCTTGCAGTTCTTTAGCTTAGAGATTTGCCATTCCAGCCTTTGCCTCTAACTTTACACTGCTTTCTTCTCTGTGCTTTTGTGCCCTCTCTTCTTATAAGGGCATAATGAGTCATTAGATTTAGGGCATACACTAAATCCAGAATGATTTCTTCTCAAGGCCCTAATTACATCTGTAAAGGTCCTATTTCCAAATAAGGTCACATTTTAAGGTTTTGGGTGAACATGAATTTTGGGGGGATACTATTCAAGCCATGAGAGTTATATACAAAGTTCCTCCCCACTTAAAAAATTGCATTTATATATTTAAGAATATAATTTTAGAGCTAGACTGTCCAGGTCCAGGCACCTGCCCATCCTTACTGGATATAAGGCTTAGGCTACGTTACTTTAATTATGCCCAGTTTCTCTTTCTGAGTAAGCGAAATGAGGATAATCGTATCTACCTGGAAGGGTCTCCGTGAGAGTCAAAAGATATAATCCTTGTAAAGGGCTTTGTATAGCCTGGTTGTCATAAATCCATCAATAAATGCTTATTGCTTCTTTCCTTTACCTTTTATAAGGTGGGTCCCTCTGCCTGGGAAACTCACCACCACTCCCACTTTTTACCTGACTAAATCCTTATAAACATCCATGTCTCTGCTTAGGTATCACTTCCTCAGGGAGGCATTTTCTGACATCCTCAATAGAATCTAATAACCCACAATACCTCTTTTCATCCCTTATCACAATTATATAACGATTGATTGTTACAATCAAATCACAACGAAACAAATATAAGGGAGTTAATATTTAATATCTGGTTCCCTGATGATGATGTACATCTCATAGTGACAAGAATTCTATTTAGCGTGACATAAACTCAGATTGCTTGGAGTTGAGTTCTGGTTTCTTCACTTTTTCTACTTGGATAAATTCCTAAATCTGCTTAAATCTCAGTTTCTTCATATGTAAATGGTGATAATAACATCACTTATTTCAATCAAGTGTTGTGAGCATTAAATGAAATTCTGTTTATAAAACACATAGTTCACTGTACCTGGCACATCCTCCTAAGTGCTTACAACTTGCTAATTAGTATTAATATTTTTTCATCTCATGGCACTAGTCAGTTAAATGAATGAATTAATACTGAATGAATGAGCCAGGTTATTGGCCTAATCTAGAAATACAATCTGTGCCACAGAATTGTGTGAAAATTCAATAGGTTTGAGTTACTTTGTCCTCATTAGAGGTTTTCTCTAACCAAAGGGACTTGAAACCCCAGGGGAGGAACTGACTAACACCACCGCCCCCAAATAATTTCCTGTATTGTAACCCCTACAATCCTATTTAGAACCAGAATTGAAAAAAGAAGAGAATCGGTTCAAAGAATCCAATTTGTTTCTAGCCCTAAGGTGGTCTTTCAGAAATGGAGAAAGGCTTCTGGGAAGGTAGTAAACAATATCAGGCTAAGGCAAGTTTTGTTCCTTAGCAGGTGAAGCATGCCTAGAGAGAATACTTTGGTGTGAGGAGAGATGGAAACTCATCAGGACTTTGCAGATTTTAACGTGCATCTCTATGGTCTAGGACAACAACACTGTTGAGTAAACATTAAAAAGTAGCTTTAAAGTTTAAAAGAAAATTGTTTCTTATCTAAGAATAAATTGGTGCTCTAGAATAAATATGCCCATTGAGGAACACATTTATTTCTGCATTGCCTTTGCGGTAGAGACAATTTAGTGGCATAACTTTGCCATCAGACTGACCTGGTTTAAAAATCTGGTAAAAATGTCACTTTCTTTTTAAAGTGAGTCATGAATCACATAGATTTTAAATCTACTTTTTGGAGGCTGACAGTTTGATGGTTGAAATCACATATTTCTTTAAATAGAAGGAGCTGAAACAACGATGATTTTTGCTGAGCCACATAATTTTAGAACTTAAGCCCAAAGCTCTCAGTTCACCAGTGATAATACTGAGGAGCAGAGAGGTTACTTGATGCATCCAGGGCCACATCACAATACCCACACTGGTATTTTAGATTCAGAGTTGAAAACTAGGTCTATTGTGCACTTACCAGAGACTCTCTCCTTACTTTGGCTCACTTACTAAGGAAAGCTGTTCCATTTATAGTTAAGATGCAAGATCATGCAACTCCTGGACTAGAAGAGCTTTGAGGATTTATTTCATCTGATTACTGAGTTTCAAGGTCACAGTTCTTTTATCTCCAATATGCAAGAGTCTATTTTTAGATTTTATTTGTATAGTGACCCAGGAAATATTATAGACTCGCTCTCTTTCTTAGTAACAAACTGTGTTTAATAACTGGAAAGGATATGTGGATAAAATACAAGGCATTTTTATGTATAGAAACACACACTATATATATATTTTTTAATTTAGGAGGAGGCATCTGACTTCCTTAGCTCCACCTCTTTTCCTGTTACTCCCTCAATTGAGAATGTATTACCCAGAAAAAATTTAGAACATCAGTTAGGCCACATGTACCACTTGAGCACATTACTGACCTAAAGTATCAAGCACTTCTTTTGCCTTTTATACCCTCGTCATTAATGCAACTGAGGGAGTAAGTTAAGCAGATGTGGTCTTCTTGTTTCCTTTGTTTTGTATTTCTTCTTTCATGTGGCTGTAAAAAGCTTGGTATAAATTTAAGAATTAGATTGAGAAGAAGGCATCCAGTTTCACCCACAAGTTCCATCCAGCTGCATGTCCCATCTCAAAGGTCTGGATAGGGACACCTAAAGTTTAACACCTATAATAAAACTTTTAATAAAGGGGTTGTTTGGTTTATTTTTGGAAACTAATGTATGAAATTCCTACAGAGGAGGGGGATGATTACTAGTAGGACAAAATTTATGCATTTTTTAGGTTCTTCAATATATTTCCATCAAAACTCAATTAATTCATTCACACAAAGAATATTTATTAAGCCTCTTCTATGTGCCAGACTTTATTCCAAATACTGGAGATAAAGAGGTGAGCAAGACAGACAATTTTCCATCCTGATGGAGCTTTTATTTTAGTTGGAGAGACAAAAACAAACAAATATATCAATATGTCATCCAATTTCCAAAAGCATTGTGTAACTTTGATCATTTATCAAGATTTAGGTACTATTTGAAGTATTTCTGAATGATATATAATTTCATCCGTATTGCAATCCTATTAAGTAGGTATATAATAAAGTATAATGATATAATATGTTATACTACTATATTACATAATATAATAGTATAATATTTCGCAGATGATAAAGCTGCAAATTATCCAAGTTTCCACTGCTCTTCAGTGTCTGAACTAGAACCTAAACTCAGAGGCATCTGAATCAAACTACATATAAGTGAACTTATATTTTTCATTTACCATTATTATGAAGCAATCACAAGGTCTTGGGTGCTGTGAAAATAGTGGAAACATAAAGATAAATAGGAATGGTCTTTACTATCAAGAAACAGCCAGCTGGTAGAGGAGACAACTGTACAAGTAAATTATTGTAATGATGTGCTATAAGAACTGTGGCTGAGAGCTGTAAAAGGGGCAGTGGGAGAAAAAGCAGAGAAACGAGGTGATACAAATTGCTAAGAAGGCATGGCTTCCGAGTTGCATCTATCACTGTGTTGAATGCCCATTTTCATCTGGGTCCCATTGCATTTAGAGTAAGGCAGTTATGTGATCGCAGTGGAAGGAAAGAGACAAGTCACCAGTCTTCTAGATAAAACTTTGTTTCTAACTCACAATGTGAGAAACAGCTAAAACCTCTAATATTCTGAGGGTTTGTTTTTCATGTATTTTTTTTGTATTCACAATCAAATGAAACACACCTGCCTTATCCCCCCCATGGAGTTGTATGCTATAAATACAGGATAACTTCTATGCTATAATAGTAGAATAAGTGAGGAGTGATTTGGGAAAAGATAATGTATCATAAGAATATGCAGCATGTTTAATATTCATAAATATTATTAAATAACTTTTTCACTTTTTAATCTTCTCTTTTCTAGGCCAAATCATTCAGCCTGTCTTCACACAGCCTGAGCACAGTTATTTATATAAAAACTGTTTCTCTTGTGCCATCGCTTTTTCACTGCGTGTCATCACTTTTTGGAATTTGTCATTATTCCTACAGAGTTTTATTCTCTTTCCTTATACATGTCATCCATATATTTATCCATTCTTTCTTTTATTTTACTTTGATCAAAGTATGAGTGTTTTGTCTGATTCTGCCTTTGCAAATTTAAAAACTACTCTAAAAATTGTTCCTGTGCATTCCAAAAATTCGAACGGAAGAATAAAATTCTAAATTCACCTAAAAACCTACTACCAAGATATAGCTCCCATTTGCATTTTGAAAACTCTCTCTCCATATTGGTAATTCCCAGATTTTAATATGCCTCAAAATTACTTAAGAAGCTTTGTAACACTGTAGAGTCCCTCAGGCCTTCACTCCTAGGGGTTGTGCCTTAGTTCATTCAGGGTGAGTCTAGTATTCTGAATTTAAAATATCAGGAGACTTTTTAAAATCTGAGGCAATTCTGATAGTGATGATCTGCATACCATATTTTGAAGAAAAAAGAAAACAACATGCTACAGACAATATCCTGTGCCAATGTAGGAAAAGGTATACAAATTCACATAGATGTTCTTGTGGTAGATATCATTGGTTGACTCCTCCGATGCGATTTTCAACTTATTTCCCCCTGGAGTTGGGAATCCCAGTATTAATTTTTCTAATCTCCTCTGCAGCTACAGTTGGCCATGTAACCCAGTTTTGCCCAGAAAGAGCTTGTGGGAAATCTAATCTGTTTTCGGATAAAACAAAAAGGTACAGGAGCAAACTGATTGTCACTGCCCCCTTACACTTTGACGTAGATGTTTATATTTGTAACTATCCATCATCTTTTGGATTGCCTAGCATAGAAGTTAGGATCTTGTAACTGATCAGGCATACAATCTAAGCCCCATAAGACACCCTCCATGAGGATGATTTGGAAGGGAGCACTGTTTAGGAAACAGCCTCTGTGTGGAGTTTCCACCCTGTTATAGGTGGTTGATGGTTGAGGTATCCGGATTTAGGCATCATCAGTGGCGATGATGGCAGTTTCCTAGTGATAGTAAGATAGGGTAACCTACTAATACTGGTAGTAAGATAGGGGAACCTACTAATCTTAATCCTTAGTTTTGCTACTGGAAGTCTTGTGTCCCCAGGAACTCCCTTAGTCACAGGAAAGCCACAGTTGGTCACCCTGTGGCTAGGATGAAATTCCTGAAACAGGTGTGGTATTAGTTTGGTGCAAAACTAATTGTGGTTTTTGTCTTTTAAAAGTAATGGCAAAACCCACTATTACGTGTGCACCAACTTAAAAGTAAGCTCAAGTTTCCAGTGAAAACAAGTTCCTAAAATTTAGAGCTAAACAATGGCAATAGCTGTAGTTTCCGTACTGTTTTGTGATGGGACTTGGGGATTTTTTTCTCCTGGGAGCTGAGACTAGGCCCTGTTTTCCACCATCCTCCCAGTGGTTTCATGGGGTGCTGAATAGATTGTAAACCATTTTTAAGCTTAAACTAGCAGGGATGAATTCGTTGTTTTCAACTAAGGTACCTGATAATGCTCTTTACTTTTGCTTTAAATACCACCATGGCATCTAGAGCTAGACTAGCCAGCTTATAATATGAAATCATGAGAATGAGGATTAAAAAAAGCAGTTAAGGAAGGCAAAGTGGAAAGGAAGAATGAGCTTATGTTCTTGCTGGTATAATTCAAACAATGAACAAGTCTTGGAACTGCCTATCTATAAGACTTCTTGTATCTGAGATAATATATGTCTGCTTTTGAGAGACAGGACTAGCTGGACTTCCTAGGCCAACCAAGAATCCCTAAGCCTAGCTGGGAAGGTGACCGTTTCCACCTTTAAACACAGGGTTTGCAACTTAGCTCACATCTGATGCCAATTAGGCAAATGCTAATTAGGCAAAAACAGGAGGTAAAGAAATAGCCAATCATCTATTGCATGAGAGCACAGTGGGCGGGACAAGGATCGGGATATAAACCCAGGCATTGGAGCCAGCCATAGCAATCCACTTTGGGTTCCCTCCCTTTGTATGGGATCTCTGTTTTCACTCTACTAAATCTTGCAACTGCATTCTCCTAGTCCGTGTTTGTTACAGCTCGAGCTGAGCTTTCACTCGCAGTCCACCACTGCTGCTGGCTGCCGTCGCAGACCCGCCGCTGACTTCCATCCCTCCGGATCCGGCAGGGTGTCCGCTGTGCTTCTGATCCAGTCAGGCGCCCATTGCCCCTCCCGATCGGGCTAAAGGCTGGCCATTGTTCCTGTGTGGCGAAGTGCCTGGGTTCGACCTAATTGAGCTGAACACAAGTCACTGGGTTCCACGCTTCTCTTCCATGACTCACAGCTTCTGATAGAGCTATAACACTCACTGCATGGCCCAAGATTCCATTCCTTGGAATCAGGCCAAGAACCCCAGGTCAGAGAATAAGAGGCTTGCCACCATCTTGGAAATGGCCTGCCACCATCTTGGGAGCTCTGGGAGCAAAGACCCCTGGTAACATTTTGGTGACCACGAAGGGACCTCCAAAGCGGTGAGTAATATTGGACCACTTTCATTTGCTATTCTGTCCTTCCTTAGAATTGGAGGAAAATACCGGGCACCTGTTGGCCGGTTAAAAATGATTAGCATGGCCACTGGACTTAAGACTCAGGTGTGAGGCTATCTGGGGAAAGGCTTTCTAACAACCCCCAACCCTTCTGAGTTGGAGATGTTGGTCTGCCTGGAGGCAGCTTCCACTTTCAATTTTCTTGGGGAAGCCATGGGCTGACTAGAGGCAGAAAGCTGTTGTCCCCAACTCCTGGCAGTAGCCGGTTGAGATCATGGCACAGCCAGAAGTCTCTACTCAACAGTCGCCCATGCGTGCGCCCTACCTTTCCTTCTGACCCATAACTCCTAGGTCCTGACACTTCTTGAAAGTGTAGCCCCCAAATTCTCCTTACCTCTGAATCTACTTCCTCTGATCCCTGCCTCCTAGGTACTAATGGTTCAGACTTTCATTTCCTCTAGCAAGTTGTATCTCCAAAGGGATCTAAGGAAGCTCTATGCTGCATCCTTAGGCATCTGGATGATAAACCCGGGGAGTCTCATCCCTGGTGTCCCTCCCAATTTAGGTATACAGCTCTCGACATGGGCAGTTATGTGGGACCTGTTTCCCACCACCCTTGCCAGGGCCCCAAGTTTGTAAATGGCTGAGAGACAGAGGAGAGAGAGATGGAAGAGAGAGAGAGATGGGGGGAGACAGAGAGAGATGGGGGGAGAGAGAGAGGGGGGGAGAGAGAGAGAGAGACGGGGAGAGAGAGAGAGAGACGGGGGAGAGAGAGAGAGAGACGGGGGAGAGAGAGAGAGAGACGGGGGAGAGAGAGAGAGAGACGGGGGAGAGAGAGAGAGAGACGGGGGAGAGAGAGAGAGAGACGGGGGAGAGAGAGAGAGACGGGGGAGAGAGAGAGAGACGGGGGAGAGAGAGAGAGACGGGGGAGGAGAGAGAGAGACGGGGGAGGGAGAGAGAGAGACGGGGGAGGGAGAGAGAGAGACGGGGGAGGGAGAGAGAGAGAGAGACGGGGGAGGAGAGAGAGAGAGACGGGGGAGGAGAGAGAGACGGGGGAGGGAGAGAGAGAGACGGGGGAGGGAGAGAGAGAGACGGGGGAGGGAGAGAGAGAGACGGGGGAGGAGAGAGAGAGACGGGGGGAGAGAGAGAGAGACGGGGGAGGAGAGAGAGAGAAGACGGGGGAGAGAGAGAGATGGGGGAGGGAGAGAGAGACGGGGGAGGAGAGAGAGAGAGGGGGAGGGAGAGAGAGAGACGGGGGAGAGAGAGAGAGGGGGAGAGA
The DNA here is from genome assembly GCF_006542625.1 of Nomascus leucogenys. Lineage (NCBI taxonomy): Eukaryota > Metazoa > Chordata > Mammalia > Primates > Hylobatidae > Nomascus > Nomascus leucogenys. Next base: position 83,059,651 of record NC_044395.1, on the reverse strand, counting down.
GAGAGAGACGGGGGAGAGAGAGAGACGGGGAGAGAGAGAGACGGGAGAGAGGGAGAGACGGGGGAGAGAGAGACGGGGAGAGACGGGGAGAGACGGGGGAGAGAGACGGGGAGAGACGGGGGAGAGAGAGAGAGACGGGGGAGAGAGAGAGACGGGGGAGAGAGAGAGAGACGGGGGAGAGAGAGAGACGGGGAGAGAGAGAGAGATGGGGGAGACAGAGAGGTGGGGGAGAGAGAGAGAGAGGTGAGGGGAGACAGAGAAAGAGGGAGTCAAGGAGAAAAAGATAGTAAAAAACAGTAAGCCCTATTCCTTTAAAAGCCAGGGTAAATTTAAAACCTATAATTGATAATTGAAGGTCTTCTCCGTGACCCCGTAACACTCCAATACTACCTTGATGTCAGTGTAAACAAGGGCGTAGCCTGAAAACACTGAGACCACTGACAACCCATAGCTTTTCTATCAAAAATCCTTAACGCAGTAACCCACAGATGCATTTAATCTGTAGCAGCAACTGCTTTGCTAATAGAAGAAAGTAGAAAAGAAACTTTTAGAGGAAACCTCATTGTGAGGAAACCACATTGTGAGCACACCTCACGAGTTCAGAATTATCCTAAGTCAAAAAAGCAAAAAGGTAGCTTACTAACTCAAAAATCTTAAAGTATGGGGCTATTCTTTTAGAAAAAGGTGATTTAACACCAACCACTGAAAATTCCCTCAACCCAGCAGATTTCCTAACAGGTGATTTCAATCTTAGTTACCATACAAAGGTCCAACCAGACCTAGGGGGAACTCCCTTCAAGACAGGAGGCTAGATGGTTCCTCCCAGGTGATTGAGGAAAAAACCACAATGGGTATTCAGTAATTGATAGGGAGATTCTTGTGGAAGCAGAGTTAGAAAAATTGCCTAATAACTGGTCTCCTCAAATGTGCGAGCTATTTGCACTCAGCCAAGCCTTAAAGTACGTACAGAATCAAAAAAGACTATCTCAATCCTGACTCAAAAGGTTACCTACACCCTCTCTGAAACAAATTTTCATAAGAACTATTTATGGGAATGCATCTTGATGGGGCAGCTGGGTTGTTATGAAATACTCAGGAACCCAGCGCAGGTCTAGGATTCACCCCTGAGCACAGAGGCAATGTTGGGCACGCTGGTAAAGGACCACTAGAATCCAGCAGCCTGGACCCATTTCTTTGTGGTCAAGAAAGGCGGGAAAAGGGGCACAGGACTGCTACGTAGGTGAGCGTATCTAATCTGATAAGCAGAGGTCCATGGGTGCTTATGCACCCTGGAAAGGAATAAGCATTAGGACCATAGAGGATGCCCTAGGACTAATGGTCACTGGAAAATGACTAGGGGTGCTGGCATCCCTATGTTCCTTTTTCAGATGGGAAACATTCCCCTCAAGACAAAAACACCCCTAAGATGTATTCTGGAGAATTGGGACCAATTTGATCTTCAGACGCTAAGAAAAACGACTTATATTCTTCTGCAGTACTGCCTGGCCACAATATCCTCTTACAAGGGGGAGAAACCTGGCCTCCTGAGGGAAGTATAAATTATAACACCATCTTACAGCTAGACCTCTTTTGTAGAATAGAAGGCAAATGGAGTGAAGTGCCATATGTACAAACTTTCTTTTCATTAAGAGACAACTCGCAATTATGTAAAAAGTGTGGTTTATGCCCTACAGGAAACCTTCAGAGTCTACCTCCCTACCCCAGCGTCCCCCCGACTCCTTCCCCAACTAATAAGGACCCCCCTGCAACCCAAACAGTCCAAAAGGAGATAGACAAAGGGGTAAACAATGAACCAAGGAGTGTCAATATTCCCTGGTTATGCCCCCTCCAAGCAGTGGGAGGAGGAGAATTTGGCACAGCCAAAGTGCATGTACCTTTTTCTCTCTCAGACTTAAAGCAAATTAAAATAGACCTAGGTAAATTCTCAGATATCCCTGATGGCTATATTGATGTTTTACAAGGGTTAAGACAATCCTCTGATCTGACATGGAAAGATTTAATGTTACTGCTAAATCAGACACTAAGCCCAAATGAGAGAAGTGCCACCATAACTGCAGCCCGAGAGTTTGGTGATCTCTGGTATCTCAGTCAGCTCAATGATAGGATGACAACAGAGGAAAGAGAACAATTCCCCACAGGCCAGCAGGCAGTTCCCAGTGTAGACCCTCACTGGGACACAGAATCAGAACATGGAGACTGGTGCCGCAGACATTTGCTAACTTGCGTGCTAGAAGGACTAAGGAAAACTAGGAAGAAGCCTATGAATTATTCAATGATGTCCACTATAACACAGGGAAAGGAAGAAAATCCTGCCGCCTTTCTGGAGAGACTAAGGGAGGCATTGAGGAAGCAAACCTCCCTGTCACCTGACTCTATTGAAGGCCAACTAATCTTAAAGGACAAGTTTATCACTCAGTCAGCTGCAGACATTAGAAAAAAACTTCAAAAGTCCACCTTAGGCCCGGAGCAAAACTTAGAAACCTTATTGAACTTGGCAGCCTTGGTTTTTTTATAGTAGAGATCAGGAGGAGCAGGTGGAACGGGACAAATGGGATAAAAAAAAAAAAAAGGCCACCGCTTTAGTCATGGCCCTCAGGCAAGTGGACTTTGGAGGCTCTGGAAAAGGGAAAAGCTGAGCAAATCAAATGCCTAATAGGGCTTGCTTCCAGTGAGGTCTACAAGGACACTTTAAAAAAGATTGTCCAAGTAGAAAAGCTGCCCCCTCATCCATGCCCCTTATGTCAAGGGAATCACTGGAAGGCCAACTGCCCCAGGGGATGAAGGTCCTCTGAGTCAGAAACCACTAACCAGATGATCCAGCAGCAGGACTGAGGATGCCGGGGGGAAGTGCCAGCTCATGCCATCACCCTCACAGAGCCCCGGGTATGCTTGACCATTGAGGGCCAGGAGGTTAACTGTCTCCTGGACACTGGTGTGGCCTTCTCAGTCTTACTCTCCTGTCCCGGATGACTGTCCTCCAGATCTGTCACTATCCGAGGGGTCCTAGGACAGCCAGTCACTAGATACTTCTCCCAGCCACTAAGTTGTGACTGGGGAGCTTTATTCTTCTCACATGCTTTTCTAATTATGCCTGAAAGCCCCATTCCCTTGTTAGGGAGAGACATTCTAGCAAAAGCAGGGGGCCACTATACACCTGAACATAGGAGAAGGAACGCCAGTTTGTTGTCCCCTGCTTGAGGAAGGAATTAATCCTGAGGTCTGGGCAACACAATGACAACATGGATGAGCAAAGAATGCCCGTCCTGTTCAAGTTAAACTAAAGGATTTCACCTCCTTTCCCTACCAAAGGCAGTACCCCTTAGACTCGAGGCCCAGCAAGGACTCCAAAAGATTGTTAAGGACCTAAAATCCAAGGCCAAGTAAAACCATGCAGTAGCCCCTGCAATACTCCAATTTTAGGAGTACAGAAACCCAACGGACAGTGGAGGTTAGTGCAAGATCTCAGGATTATCAATGAGGCCGTTGTCCCTCTATACTCAGCGGTACCTAACCCTTATACTCTGCTTTCCCAAATACCAGAGGAAGGAGAGTGGTTTACAGTCCTGGACCTTAAGGATGCCTTTTTCTGTATCCCTGTACACCCTGACTCTCAATTCTTGTTTGCCTTTGAAGATCCTTTGAACTCAATGTCTGAACTCACCTGGACTGTTTACCCCAAGGGTTCAGGGATAGCCCCCATCTATTTGGCCAGGCATTAGCCCAAGATTTGAGTCAATTCTCATACCTGGACACTTTTGTCCTTTGGTAGGTGGATGATTTACTTTTAGCTGCCCATTCAGAAACCTTGTGCCATCAAGCCACCCAGGCACTCTTAAATTTCCTCGCTACCTGTGGCTACAAGGTTTCCAAACCAAAGGCTCAGCTCTGCTGACAGCAGGTTAAATACTTAGGGCTAAAATTATCCAAAGGCACCAGGGCCCTCGGTGAGGAACGTATCCAGCCTATACTGGCTTATCCTCATCCCAAAACCCTAAAGGAACTAAGAGCGCTCCTTGGCATAACAGGTTTCTGCTGAATATGGATTCCCAGGTACGGTGAAATAGCCAGACCATTATATACACTAATTAGGGAAACTCAGCCAATACTCATTTAGTAAAATGGACACCTGAAGTAGAAGTGGCTTTCCAGGCCCTAAAGAAGGCCTTAACCCAAGCCCCAGTGTTAAGCTTGCCAACAGGACAAGACTTTTTTTTATATGTCACAGAAAAAACAGGAATAGCTCTAGGAGTCCTTACACAGGTCTGAGGGATGAGCTTGCAACCCGTGGCATACCTAAGTAAGGAAATTGATGTAGTGGCAAAGGGTTGGCCTCATTGTCTATGGGTAGTGGTGGCAGTAGCAGTCTTAGTATCTGAAGCAGTTAAAATAATACAGGGAAGAGATCTTACTGTGTGGACGTCTCATGATGTGAACAGCATACTCACTGCTAAAGGAGACTTGTGGCTGTCAGACAACTGTGAGGAAAGTAACCAAAATCGTAAATCCCCATGGCCCTCTCTTATCATATTTTTCTCTTTACTGTTCTCTTACCCCCTTTCACTCTCACTGCACCCCCACCATGCCGCTGTACGACCAGTATCTCCCCTTACCAAGAGTTTCCATGGAGAATGCGGCTTCCTGGGAATATTGATGCCCCATCATATAGGAGTTTATCTAAGGGAAACCCCACCTTCACTGCCCACACTTATATGCCCCACAACTGCTATACCTCTGCCACTCTTTGCATGCATGCAAATGCTCATTATTGGACAGGGAAAATGATTAATCCTAGTTGTCCTTGAGGACTTGGAGCCACTGTCTGTTGGACTTAACTTCACCCATACTGGTATGTCTGGTGGGGGTGGAGTTCAAGATCAGGCAAGAGAAAAACACATAAAGGAAGTAATCTCCCAACTGACCCTGGTACATAGCACCCCTATCCCCTACAAAGGACTAGATCTCTCAAAACTACATGAAACCCTCTGTACCCATACTCACCTGGTAAGTCTATTTAATACCACCCTCACTGGGCTCCATGAGGTCTCGGCCTAAAACCCTACTAACTGTTGGATGTGCCTCCACCTGCACTTCAGGCCATACATTTCAATCCCTGTACCTGACCTTCAGCACAGAAATAAATACCACTTCCGTTTCAGTAGGACCTCTTGTCTCCAATCTGGAAATAACCCATACTTCAAACCTCACCTGTTTTCAACTTACTTTTTGTATAAAGTGTAAGGATTGAGACTCATTTGTTTCCATGTGAATATCCCATTATTGTAGCAGTTTGTTTAATAATGTATCATTTCCCTACTGAATTGTTTTGATACTTTTATAGAAATAGATACACCATTTAAGTATGGGTCTATGTTTTGACTCCCCATCCTGTTACTTATTTATATGTAATATAAATATATTTATATGTCTGTCTTTATGCCAACATCACACTGTGTTTCTTACTGACGTTATATTTTAGTCCTGAAATCAGGTAGTGCAAACTTCATCATAATTATTTTAGTTTTCCTAGGCCCTTAAATATAAACTTAAGAATGAGTTTGTTGGTTTCTAAAAACAAAGCAAGACACACTAAAACAGCCTTCCAGGCTTTTCATTGGTTACAAAATCTATTAATCAATTTGGGAAGAATTAACAGTCTATCAATTTTGACTCTCCCAACCTGTAAACATAGTATATCTTACTCATTTATGTATGTTATTCTTAATTTTACCAGCAATGTTTGGTAGTTTTCAGTTTACAGGTCTTGCCCATATTTTATTATGTGTATCTCTAAGTATTTCATGTTATACTGCTATTTTAAATGAAATTGATTTCTGTATGCCAATGTTTCTTACCATTTGAGTAGATCTAAGCTTCCATCTGGTATAAGTTTTTGTTTTGTTTTTATTTTTTTCAGTACGTGTCACTTTAACTTTTCTCATAGTGCAGGTCTGCTGACAAAAGTTTATTTTTAAAGTATTCATTGCATATTTTTATATTGTAGAAGTTCTCTTTTATTTCTAGTTTGCTGAGCATTTTTATCAGGAGTGGGTATTGAATTTTGTCGTAGATATTTTTTCTCCCAGATCTTAATTAACATAATCACCTAAGTTTTTCTCTCTTATCCTTTAAGTATGGCTAATTACATTGATTAAATATTGAATATAAATTCAACCTCACACTTTGGGATAAACCTCTTTCAGTGATGATATATTATAATATGTGTATGTTGCTGATAAGAATTTTTGTTTCTAAGTTAATGAAGGATATAAACCTGTACTTTTATGTTTTTGTAATATTTTATTTTTGTTTTGGTATGACAGTAACACCATATTTTATGGACTTACAAAATAAGTTGGAAAGTATTCCCTCATTTATTTTCTGAGAGAGTGTATATAAGACTACTTTATCTTGCTTTATGATTCATGGATGTCACCAATGAAACCATCTGGACTTCTAATTTTCTTTGTGGGGAGAATTTAAATTACAAAATCAATGTTTTTAATAGATTATAAACTATTAAAACTTTCTATATTTTTCTTTGTGCAAGTTTTGGAATTTGTGTTTTTAAGTGCTTTAATAATTTCATCTAGGGCCGGGAGCGGTGGCTCACACCTGTAATCCCAGCATTTTGGGAGGCTGAGGAGGGCAGATCACAAGGTCAGGAGGTCAAGACCATCCTGGCTAATATGGTGAAACCCCATCTCTACTAAAAATACAAAAAGTTAGCCGGGCATGGTGGCGGGTGCCTGTAGTCCCAGCTACTTGGGAGGCTGAGGTAGGAGAATAGCATGAACCCGGGAGGTGGAGCTTGCAGTGAGCTGAGATAGTGCCACTGCACTCCAGCCTGGGTGACAGAGCGAGACTCCATCTCAAAAAAATAATAATAATAATTTCATCTAAATTCATAAATCTATCATTAAAAATTTTTCATATTTTGTTAATATCTTTTAAATATTGTTGACACTTTTGTAAAAATCAGTACATCTTTTTGAAACTGTAATGATATTCCCTTGTTTCTGATACAAGCAATGTATGCCTTCTCTCCTTTTTTTCCATTAATCTTTCTGGTGGGAAGAGTATCAATTTTATTGATCATTTCATAGAACTACTTTTTAATCTGAATGATTTTCCCAATTGTTTGCCCATTGTATATTTTATTGACTCCTCTTTATTATTTAATTCCACTTATCTTGGGATTAATTCCATTTCTTCTACACCTCAAGGAGAAACCTTAAGCCACTGATTTGTGTCTTCTCTTCCAATGTAAGTAATTAAAGCTATAAATTTTACTTCAGCCATTTCTCTAACCATACCCCACAAATTTAATTATGTTGTGTTTTCATTGGCTTTCAGTTCAAAATATTTTAAATTTTGTTTTGAGTCATAGGTTATTTAAAAGTGGGTTAATTTTCAAATTTGTTGGAATTTTCTAGTTTTTTTTGTAATATACATTATTCAATTATATTATAACCAGACTGTTTTGTATAATTTTAATTATCTTAAATTTATTAAGACTTTTTAATGGCCCAGAATACAGAGTATCTTAGTAAACAATCCACATACTCTTCAAAGAAAGTAGGTTTCTGCCCTTTTTAATTGCAGTGATAAAATAATAGAAATTAAATCAAATCAGCTGATAGTATTTTTCAAGTTTTCTGTGTCTTAACTGATTTTTATATACTTGTTCTATAAATTACTGAGATACAAGTGTTAACAACTTCAACTATAAATCTCTAATTTTTGTTTTAGTTCTATGTATTTTTGCTTTAAAAACTTTGAAACTCTGTTATTAGGTACATATGCATTTAAGACTTCTTGATCAGGACTTCTAGTTATGGATTCTTGATTTTTTGCTAGGGATCTATATTCATGTGAACACCACCACAGTTAAAATACAAAACAGTTGCCTAATAAGGATTCCTCATGTCCTCCTTTTATAGGTACAACCTGTTCTCCATATCCTTGACAGCCACCAATCTTTTCTCTGTCCTTATAATTTTATAATTTCAATACTATGATATAAATAGAATCAAACAGTATCTAACTTTTGAAGGCTGGATTATTTTACTCAACACAATTTACTTGAGGTCCATTCAAGCTGTTGCTGGTGTATCAATAGTAGTTCCTTTTTTATTGCTGAGTAGTATTCCACTGTGTGGATGTACCACGTTTGTCTACCCATTTACACATGAATGATATTTGAGTTGTTTCCACTATGGGGCTAATATGAATAAAGCTGGTATGAACATTCATGTACTAGTTTTGTGCAAAAGTTTAAGTGTTTTTTTCTTAATGTTCAAGTATGCAATTGCTGAGTTTTATGATAAATATGTGATTTATAAGAAACTGAAAAACTGTTTTCCTGAATATATCTACCACTTTAGATACTCAGTAACAATCCAGTTTCTTTGCATCTTCACCAGTGTTTGGTGTTATTACTATTTTTATTTTTTATTTTAGCTATTCTGATGGGTGTGTTGTGATGTGTCATTGTGATTTTAATTCATATTTATCTAATGATGAATGATGCTGAACATCTTTTCATGTACTTGCTTGTCATCTGTACATTCCCTTAAGCAAAATATCTTTTGCTCACTCACTAATGGAATTGTTCTTTTCTTTTTTGACTGTAGCTTTGAGAGATTTTTATGTTCTATATGTAAGTACTTTGTAGAATATCTGGTTTACAAATATTTTTGCCCAACATGTAGCTTGTCTTTTCATCTTCTTTACAAGGTCTTTTATAGAACAAAATCTTTTAATTTTGATGCAGCCTAATTTATTCAACCTTTCTTTTGCAGATCATGGTTTTGTTGTAAGGTTTAACACTAATTTTTCTAATCTTAAGTTCTGGAAATTTTCTCCTACTTTTTATTTAAAAGTTTTATGCTTTTACTCAGGCAAGGCTTTTTTTTTTCCCTTTGCCTATGGATGTCAAAATGTTCCAGCACCATTTATTGAAAAAGCTATTCTTCCTCTATCTAATTGCTTGGCACCATTTTCAAAAATCATTTGGGCATATTTATGTGGGTCTAGTTCTGGATTATTGATTATATTTCTTTAATATATGTTTTTATTCTTCCACCAATATCATGCTGTCTTGATTACTGCAGCTGTCTTTTAGCCTTAACTTCAAGAAAAGTTTAATGGTTTTATCTCTTCTAGCTCCTGAGCATTTCCATATAAATTTTAAAACAAACTTATCTATGTCAGCATAAAAAATATATGCTATTTTTTGCTTAACAATTTAATAAACATGATGTTACCAATATAGTGGACCAACATGATGCTCTGTGTTTTATAAGATGATCAACATCCTTCAGACTAGATTGTGGCAGAGAATTCAACAACTTATAGAGCTGTAAGTTGAGGTAAAAGATATACTCTTGTTACTTTCTAGATTATATATAATAAAATGTATATTTATTGTACATTTTAAAAAGCCAACTTGGTTGAGGTGTTCTGTTGTTTGTAACTTAAAAAGTCCTCTTTAATGAATAAGATGAATGTTGGAGTAAGACTAACTTGGATTAAATTCTTGCTCTGACATGAATTACTAACTTTGAGCGAAATACTAAATATCTTGTGCCTTAGTGATTTTGAGCATGAAATAATAATAATTAAACCTATCTTACAGATTTCTTGAGAAGATGAAATAGATCACCTTCCTTAAGGTTCTGGACCAGTGTATGCAACACAATAAACATTCAAGGAATGATTGCTATGAAGATGACGATGATGATGATGACAACAATGATGATGATGAAATGAGTTGGTAAGTTATACCATCGAATTGGTTCTTGAGCTTTCTAGATCCTAAAGCCAGGAGAAAATCATGTTTCCAAGATTCCATAGCAGCCCCACAAAGGCTGTGACATTAATTTTTAGTTTAAAATACTTCAGAGGGGACCATACACAGAAATTATTAAAAAGCTTAATAGCTTAATAGTCTACGATTTCAACAATAGTTTTAGAGCAAGGCAGTGCAAATTTAACTGGGATATTTCTAGTTTTGAAATTTAAAATTGTAACTCAGTTAAGGTATCACTTCAAGGCATTCACCTAATATGATCTAAATATGTGAGTTCATTCTAGAGGAATATTTGAATTTTATAACATTTTGGCTAATTTTCAATATATATTTGTATCACCTAGCCTTTAAAAATGAATCTATTATATACTTCTCATAACAAAATTAAAACAACTACTAATTGCAGAAAATGAATAATGGAGGTACCTCCATCCTACTCTGTAGAAGCCACTGTTGAAGTATCAGTATGTATTCTTATTAAATTCTTTTAAGTTCATACAGACACTGATATATATATATTTTTTTACATACATATAGAGAATATTTTGAAAATTATTTGTGTACTTTTCCATATTTCTAAGTATACAATATTCAACTTAGAATAAGATGTTTGTCCAGTCAGGGTAGTTAAAATTTATTCAGAAAAGAATTTAAAGACAAAGTATAAGGTAATACTCAGTTTCAAGGACACAAGATGCAGTTTATAGTACTTTAATGATCATAAAATAAACGCATTACATATAGTAAAAGGATAGGTATCTAATAAATTTATTTGGTTTCTTAAATGATTAAACATAGATTTACCATTTGACCCAGAAATTCCACTCCTTAGTATGTAGCCAAGAGAAATGAAAACTATGTCCACAAAAAAACTTGTTCATGAATGTTTAAATCAGCATTATTCTTCAAAGCCAAAAGGCTTTAATTGGGTTAACTCTATGGAATGTATTTACATCTCCACAGGCTGTCTTTTAAAAAATAAATTCATTCAGCTTCCATTTAACAAATCAAGAGCTAAGCCTAGGGAAATCACCCATAGAGTTCTTCCAGCATATAGTTGAAGTCAATCTTGGTTTGGTATTTAAATCCTAAGCAAGACTGGATGTAGAACTGGGAAGAAACAAGGCATAACACAGTAGAAAGAAGTCTCACTGCTTGTACTGATAGAGGATAGTGATAATAAAGATGAAGTCAGAAGCAGAATAGCATATTGATAAGACATAGATCTCTAAAATTAGATTATAAATTAAATTAGGTCATATATTGCTGCTAAATACGTTGTCAAAAATACTTCCTGTTTTCTGAGGTTTTGAAGTTCAGAATAAGACAAAAATAAATGCTTTAATTATTGAGCAGTAGGAGAAAGAGAAATTTTTTTCCCTTTCCTCTTTCTAGGCTTCAGTCCAGAGCAGAATATGTTCCCTAATAAAGTATGAGGATGTCAGCAGATGCCACTGGTGTCCCACCCAAAGCTGCAAACTTAAAGTTTTTCTGTAGCTTCAGGGGACAATTTCCATAATGACTGATGGCATTTTACCCCAGGTATGTACTTACATCTTTTTACCTTAATGATTTTTTTCTAGCCAGGGGAATGTACTTGGCTGGTTGGGGCATCTTGGACTGCTGAGGACTTATCATTCCTAGAATCAACCCTCAATCAATGAGGGATTGAAGCAGTGGATAAAATCCCCATCTTGCTCATCTCTTCTATGTGATACTTCTGAGCTTTATTTCAAACAGTCTTTCAGATGGCTTCTCAGTGGGACATACCTCTGGTTTCCCACAGTGATAACCCACTGACAAACACTTGCTTTATTCCTTTTCTCACTTGCTCACTCCGTAGAACCATATCCTAAATACAGCACTTCACCCACACCCTTATTGCACTTTCTGCAACAAGCAGGGGAACACTGAAAGCAGGGAGGTAGTTGCCCAGCTTTCCAGTTGGAGTATCCAGTAGGCAACCAGAAGTTGTACAGAGGACTCCACATAAATATGGGTCAGCTCAGCATAACAGCAAGGAGGAGCGGGTGGGTACAATCAGATAAAAATATATACTTGTCCTCCTCAAGCCTCCCTCAATTTTTTGTGATCAGTGGACCCTAAGCTGAGAACCTGTGAAACTGCCATTGAATGCACTGTGGAAGAATGAAGGCACTGTCTAGAGAAGCTGACAGCAGAACACCGGACCAGGATATATATATGAGGCACATAACATAAACCCGGGAGATTTTAGCTAGCAAAACCTAAGGAGGGTAGATTTGGCAAGAGGAATATAGTTGCTTTTCTCGATAAGTATTATCCAAGTAAAAAGAATATACTACAGATTTATTTGCCATAGGATGCCAGTAAGGTTCTCAGTGACCAGACCTACAAGGGCTGTTTTGCCCAAATAACAGTGGTGGCCTGCACCTGCAGCTTGTACACAGTCCATTTTCATAAACCAGAGGCCCATCTTTTCCCATGCTATTTTCCTCCTATTAATAGACTGGGACACCATATTTGCCACAGAAGCATGAGAGGGGATGCAGGTTCTTCAAGAAACTGAGCACTTTCATCTAGGAGTTACTGAAAACCACCTAAAGGGACTATTCATTTCTTTGGATCCAACCAAGTTGGAAACCTCATAAACTTTTAAAATTGTATTTCCCCCTGCTGACCAGCAGGTGGCAATCAAGATAAGAAAACATTTTTGCCGCTTATGTGAGTTTCTAGTGTGAGTTAGATTGGGAACTCAACTGTACACAAATGAGATTACACTGTATCTATAGTTTTGTAACTAGTTTTTAACTCGACAGATATAGTAGTATACTTATGTTAATTTTAATGAATGGATTGTGTTATATCCCATAATATTATTTTTAAAACGAATTATTGTTAGGTTATTTCCTGTATTTGCCTATTACAAACAACACTGCAATGAATAAAATATACTTGCACTATCAACCTTCTACCCACACCTTTATATTTACAATTTACAAATTTGAGTATTTGTGTAATGTAGATTTGTAGAATGAAATTGCTGGTCAGATGTATGCAGTTTTTGTGCTCTTTTTAAAAGCCCTTTATTGTAAAAAAAAAAAAATCAAACATATACAAAAGTAGAAAGAATAGCATTTAAAATCTATATGCCACTCCTTACTGAGCTTCAACAAATATGAACAGCTTGTAATCTTGTTTTATTTATCCCCTCTGATTTCACCTCCCCACCCCCATCCAGGATAATTTTGAAGGAAATCCCAGGCATCATGTCATTTCACCTGCAAATGTTTAGGATGTATATTTAAAAGATATGTGCTCTCAAACTCATGGTCATAATACCATTATTATACCTAACATTAAAAATAATTCTCCATTCATTTTGAAGTAAACACTAGATAGTCATGGCTCAAATATGTTTTCCTCCTAATTTTTCTGCTGCTGTTCAGCTTTCTCTTCCCCCTTTGTCTTCCTCTCTTTTCTCTTATCCTTCTCCTCCTGCTTCCGAACCTCCTATTCTTCCTCCTTTTCCTCTTCCTTCCTTTCTTGAAGTTTACTCAAATCAGGATCTAAAGAAGATGCATACATGAGTGATAGGTTTCTTAAGTTTTTGTTGTTGTTATTGCTTTTCATAGGTTTCCCTCCACCTCTTTTCTTTTTGCTGGTAATTTATTTGCAAAGGAAAGTCAATTATTGGTCCTATGGAGGTTTTTTAGTTTAGATTTTTGTGGCTCCATCATGTTTAATAAGTTCCTCCAACCCCTGTATTCCATGTAAATTGATAGATCTAGACACAAATAAGAGTTTTGTTGATTGCTTTATGAGTTATACATATTTTCTTTTTTTAACCTATATTTTTTCTGGCTACAATATCCATGTGGAATAAAAAGGGTAATTGTGTGTTTTTTTAAACCAAATGTTTATTTTAAAAATTGTCAAAAGTATAAAAGCTTGAAAATAGTATAACTAAATGTCAGTGTACTCACTACTTAGATTAAATAGTTGTTAATAATTTGAGTGATTTTCTTTTATCTCTTTAGTATGTATTTGATGAGTCATTTGACATTAAGTTTTAGACATCATGTCACTTTGCCTCACCTGCTTCAATGTGCATCTTTTAAGAATAATGGTATTATTCCTATTTAACCAAAATACCTTTATCAGAATTAACAGTGAGTAGTATCTCATAATCCATGTTCACATTTCTCCAATTGTCCACAAAATGTTATTAGTTTTTTTAAACTTTATGTTTTGAAATAATTTCAGACTTACAGAAGAATTGCATCTATAGTGCTACCCTTTACCCAGCTTTTTCTAGTATTAGTGCCTTACACAATTGCAGTACAATTTTCAAAAGCAGGGAATTAACATTGATACAATAGGATTAGCTACACTATACGCCTATTTTCATCTCACTAGTTTTCTCATTGATGTCCTTTTTCAAGTCTAAGATCCAGCCCCAGATCCCATATTTCATTTAGTAGTTGTCAAGTCTCTTTACTCTCCTCTAATCTGTCAGTTAGCTGTTCATTCTTTGTTTTGATGATTTAATCCTTTAGTAGAATGTATATCAATTTGACTTTGTCTGATTTTTTTTTCATAATTAGATTGAGGTAATGCCTTTTTGGCAAGAATACCAAAGTACTGATGTGTCCTCAGTGCATTATACTGGGTACATGATATTAATATGTGTTATTACTGGTGATGTTAATCTTGATTACTTGGTTAAAGTAGCGTATGACAGGTTTATCTATTGCAAAGTTATTTTTTTCTCTTTGAATTAAATAAATACATTGTGGGTAGTGATTCTTTAAGTCTTTTCAAATGTCCTATTTTTATCATGCTTTCTCCTATTAATTTTAGCCTTTAACAATAATTTCTATGGTTTATGTTTAATATGATTTTCCTCTCTGATTCCTTCCAATTTATTAGTTGGAATTCTTCAATATATTTTCCCTCATTTGTTCATTTATTCAATTATTTGTTTGTATCAGTGTTAACTACTGGGTATTATTATTATTATTAATTTTGCTGCTCTAATTTTTCCAAGTTTAGCTATTAGGAGTTCCTTCAGGTCGACTTCTGTGTCCTTTGACACGTCCCATCCTTGAGCACTCTCTTACTTTCTGTCACAAAAAGGTGAGTTTGAGACTCCTTTTGTATTCTCTCTGCTCCAGCCTTTAGAATCAAATATTTTTCACCCGAGTCCACTGAGGCTAGATTGTAATCAGCACTACTGTAGTGTCATTGTCTCCTGTGCTCTCTCAGAGAACGTAACTAGAAAATATATGCATGTACATTGAAATGTGCACATCTGCATTTTTATATTTGTCTATCTTTAACCTATCATGAGTATTTTGTTACCTTTAGTTCCAACTTAAAACCATAGAGTTCATTTCTGCTTGTCTCTTTCTGTTATTTATAACTTCTTTCTCTGACAGTGATAAACCCTATTCTCATTATCCACATTATATTTACTTATTTTTCAATTCTAGTATATACATAAATAATTTCAGAATTGCCAGGTCATATTCCTGTGAGAAAGACATTTACTAACTAGAGTATGTAAGTATACTTCTTTCTGTATTTAGCCTTACAGTATATAGTCAAATTATATTGTTTTCCAGGTACTTAGGTTATTTTTTTTCTTCCCCATGCCCTGTAGAGTGGATTTATTATTCACTTTTAATATAGTTATTTATTTTTAAATTTGTATTCCATCTGGGGTTTCTACCCTACATCCTGATGGACTTCTTTTTTTTTAATTTCAAGGTTTGTGAAATATTGCCATACTTACAACAGTCAGAGGTATTGAAAAGGTATGCCTAGAGAAACATTGTTCCTCATCATCCCTTCTACCCAATATTTATTCTATTCTCATCCATCTCCTGTTAGGCAAGTAATGTCATTAGTTTCTGATTTATTCTTCTATTTCTTTTGCAAAAATTAGCAGATATACAGATACATATATATTTGTTTTTTATCACATTCAGTTTTACACCAAGTGTAGTATACCATAGGCCCTCTTCTGGATTTTGCTTTTCTTACTGTGTATCTTGCAAATCATTCCGTATCCATTCAGACAGATCTCTTTATTCTTTTTTACACAGCTGAATAATATTCCATTGCATGGATGTGTTACAGTTTACTTAAGCACTCACTGTTCTATGTATGAACATTTATATTGTTTTTAATATTTTGTCATAAACAGTGTTGGAAAGAATAACCTATTGCATATGTATTTTTGTATTGTTCAAGATACGTCTTTAGAATAGATTTCTAGAAGAAGAAATGCTAGGTGAAAAAAATAAACGCATATGTAGTTTTGTTGGGTGTTATAACCATGATAATATTTCACAAACCTTGAAATAAAAAAATAATTAAAATCGATCAGGATGTAGAATAGAACCCCCAAATGGAATAAAAGCTAAACGGTAGGCCGGGCGCGGTGACTCACGCCTATAATCCCAGCACTTTGGGAGGCCGAGGTGGGCGGATCACGAGGTCAGGAGATACAGACCATCCTGGATAACACGGCGAAACCCCGTCTCTACTAAAAATACAACAAAAAATTAGCCGGGCGTGGTGGCGGGCGCCTGTAGTCCCAGCTACTCTGGAGGCTGAGGCAGGAGAATGGCCTGAACCCGGGAGGCGGAGCTTGCAGTGAGCCGAGATCGCACGACTGTGCTCCAGCTTGGGCGACAGAGCGAGACTCCGTCTCAAAAAAAAAAAGCTAAACGATAAATTATCTTCTCAGTGGGTTGTACAGTTTATATCTCACAAGGAACGTAAAAGAGTGCCTTTTTCCTCACAGCCTCATAAAAAATTCGTCATCAAACTTAAATGTTTACCAATCTGATAGGTGAAAAATTCTGCCTCAGTGTTGTTTCAATTTGCATTCCTCTAATTATAAGTTCAACACTTTTCATATATTTGAGGACCATTTTTATATATTTTTCATTAATTATCTGTTCATATCTTTGTCCCATTTTTTCTATAGGCCCTCAGTCCTCTGTACTTTAATTTTTAGGGTTCTTTATAAAATAGAGAGATTTGTCCTTTGTCTAAGTTGCAAATATTTTCTCCCAGTTGGTCATTTCCCTTATGGTACCTTTGTAATGCATTTTAAAAAATCTTTATGAAGTCAACTTTACCAATCTTTTGCCAATCCAGTGTCTTTGGATTTTGAGTCATGGTTATGAGACTCTTTTGAAGTAGCACATTCTTTGAACTCCCTTCCTTGCATTCTGTGTTCTGATCTGCCCAGACACTTTTCGAGTATTTTAAGACTTTGCTGTACTCAATTTTGGGTGCAGCACTTTTACATCAACCCTAGGCCCCTTTGATAGCTTTCCTTTTGTCTTCCCTGTGGTTTTTCCATTTGTTTGTTTTTGGTCTAACTTCGTTCATAGTAAAGCCTTGCTGTAGGATGGGTGTAGAGCAGGAATATGAAAGATCATTAGCTGGGATTTGGTGACTTCTCCACCTTTACTCACAGTTAATGTGAAATTTCAACCATTCTCTTTCTTCAAGATATGCTAAAGCGTGCATTTTGTATACATTTACTTTTCTATTTTTGCGGTTTTGTATTGTTTTGGAAGAAAATATTGGCAGACTGGCGGCACTACTATTATCTTCAGCTACCCTGAAGTCTATAGTTTGTGTTACTTTTAAATATCAACATTATATCAAGGCTCATGTTCTCTTAATCTACAACAGCATTCCTCCTCCATTTTTCATTACATTTAATTTTTTATGGCTATAGGTCTTATAGGAGTATATTATATTCTGCATTAGTTTCATTGTTCCTCACCGTGTTTGTGCTGCTATGTCCTAGAGTTCCTCTAAACTAGAAGTCTAAACATACCTCAGATGTTATGCTCTGTACTATATTTTTATATCTTATTGTATAATATGATATTAAGTTGTTCCATGCTTAGTGCTAAGTTTGATGATCAGGAAAAGGTGGATAACCGTAAGGTTTTTCCATTGTAAAAATACATAGTTTTCTTTGCAATTAGCAAGCAGTATGTGAAGTGATACTTTGGCACCATGTAAATATTCTCTGCTCACAAACCCTTTTACTATATAGTATATTTACCAATTAATGACAATACTTTCACAGATAATACATGAGAGGACTGCAAAATAATGATTTTTTTTCTTTTTTTTTTTGAGACGGAGTTTCGCTCGTGTTGCCTAGGCTGGAGTGCAGTGGCGTGATCTCCGGCTCACTGCAAGCTCCGCCTCCCGGGTTCAAGCCATTCTGCTGCCTCAGCCTCCCGAGTAGCTGGGATTACAGGCAAGTGCCACCACACCCGGCTAATTTTGCATTTTTAGCAGAGATGGGGTTTCTCCATGTTGGTCAGGGTGGTCTCGAACTCCCAACCTCGGGTGATCCACCTGCCTCGGCCTCCCAAAGTGCTGGGATTACAGGCGTGAGCCACCGCGCCCAGCCCAAAATAGTGATTTTTAAAATCACTTCTTCCAAGTTTATTGGCCGACATTCTCTAAGTTTTCTCTTTTTAAGTGTTTTCTAGACCCAATATATATATATTTATTAAATGTGCTGTAATCATATATAGTTAGTATGTTTTTTGATGCTCAAACTTTCTCAAATTTGGCCATAAGGCGCTCCTACAGGCTGACTCTGTGTGTGTGTGTGTGTGTGTGTGTGTGTGGTGTGTGTGTGTGTGTGTGTGTGTGTGTGTGTGTGTGTGTGTGTTGAGCCAGAGTCTCGCTCTGTCACCCAGGCTAGAGTGCAGTGGCATGATCTTGGCTAACTGCAACTCCCCTCCCCGCCCCGTCCCCACAAGCCCCACCCTGGCTCAAGAGGTCCTCCCACCTCAGCCTCCCAAATACCTGGGACTATAAGCCAGCGCCACCACGCCTGGGTAATTTTTGTATTTTGTAGAGACAGGGTTTTGCCACATTGCACAGGCTTGTCTCAGACTCTTTTGACATGATCCATCAGTGCTTTAATTTTCCTTTCTCCTTAAAAATGAATTTAAGGTTTATCTTATTTTCTTCCATAAACTTGGAGTCAATCTTTTTTTTTTTTTTTTTTTAATGGGGAGACCTATTTAGAAGCCAAGATCTGGGTGCTATATGTCCCTATTTATAATAGGTTCTAATTTCTTCTTGACACTTTCAGTAGATACATGCAAGACATTAAATAATCATGAGTTCATGTGGACAGTTCTCTTTCAAATTTAATATTACAACTTAAAAAATTTATTTTATATTTTTATTTTTTAATTGATAATTTTCATTCCTAATATAAACATATTTATGTGTTTGTATAAATGAAATAGTTTCAAACTCAAAATACCAACATTTCTACTAACAATAAAACTACAGAGTGAAGTCTGAGGTATCTTTGCAGTTCTTTTTATGTTTAGAACATACTGCACTAAGGATACACAGAATGCTATGCACCAAATTACTTGAAATAATTATTTTTCTTTTGTTCAGTTTGTTTAATTTACAACATTTAGTGTGACTTTCTTTTAATTTTTGATCTTTTTTATGTTTAAAATATTTACAGGGGTCAAAAATCAAAACATTACTATTAAAGAAGACATATTTCCATTTTTCTTTTTAAGGCTCCATCTACCACCCTTAGGTAACAATTTATATTAGAGGTTTCTTTCTTTCTTTGTAGTTGACAAGTAAAACGTGCATGTATTTATGGTGTCCAATATAACGTTTTAATATAGGTATGCATTGTTGAATGACTATACCAAGGTATTCAACATAGACATTATCTCATATACCCTTTTTGTGGTGAAAACACTTAAAATCTACTCTGTTAGCAATTTTCAGCTATACAATATATTTATTAGCTCATTGCCATGACATACAACAGATCTCTTAAATTTACGTCTCCTGTCTAACTTCGTGTTCCTTGATCAACATCTCCCCAGTACCCCACCTGCCCCAGCATCTGGTAACTACCATTTTACTTTGTGTTCCTATGAGTTCAACTATTTTATACTACACATATAAGTGAGATCATGTAGTATTTGTCTATTTATTCCTGCCTTATTTTTCTTGATGTAACGTCATCCAGGTTCATTCATGTTGTAGCAAGTGGCAGGATTTCTTTCTATTTTAAGGATGAATAGTATCACATTGTGTTTATATACTACATTTTCTTTATCCATTATTCCAATGATAGTCACTTAGATTTATTCCATATCTCAGGTATTGTGAATGGTCTGCAATGAACATAGGAGTGCAGATATCTCATTGACATACTGATGTCATTTTCTTTGGATACATATCCAGTAGTGGGATTGCTGGATCATATGATAGTTCTATTTTTAATGTTTTGAGGAGCCTCCATACTGTTTTCCATATTGGCTGTCCTAATTTACGCTCCACCCCCCACAGTGTGCAAGTGTTCCGTTTTCTCCATATTCTTGCTAACACTTGTTATCTCTTTTCTTTTTGATAATAACCATTTGACAGGTTTGAGGTAATATATCATTGTGATTTTAATTTGCATTTCTCTTATGATCGGTGATTTTGAGCATTTTTCATATATCTGCTTTCCATTTGTATTATTCTTTTGAGAATGTCTATTCAGATCCTTCACCTATTTTAAAAATCTAGTTATCTGTTTCCTTACTATTGATTTGTTTGCATTCCTTATGTATTTTTAGATGTCAACCTCTTATCATATGCATGATTTGCAAATATATTCTCCCATTTTATCATATTAGTTTTTTGTTTATAATTCCAGTATTTATTTTTTCCTTCACAATTCTTTAGTGTGTATTTCCTATAAATACACAGTTTCTGTAGAAACTCAATACAACCTTCAAAATTAGGATATTAACATTGACACATTTCTCCAATTTAATCCTCAGATAATGTTCAAGTATTACGAATTATACCAACCTTGGTTTTTGTAGCAAAAACATCTGGGTCATAATCACACATTGTGTTTGCCAAATTTGTCAAATTTCTTTAGCATACTTTGATCTGGGATAGTTCTTTAGTCTTTTCATGAGTTTTATGTCTTTGCTACTTTGAGAGTTAGAGTTATTTAGTAGAATGCCCTTCGGATTGGGTTTATTCAATGTTTGTTCATGATTAAATTCAGGTTATACATTTTAAAGCTTTCTCCTATATTCTTTTTACAACACATTGAATCATCCTTTGAGAATTTTCTTGCTTTCTAGCATAACGAAATGTTTCAGGGTCACCTTGGACATTGCCTGCCCCCATCTTGCCATTTTGTATGTGAGTGTGTGTACTCACATTTATATTTATTTCTATATCTACATATGAAAAATCCTTAGTTCTATCCATTACCTCCAATTTCAATCAAACACGAGAGGAGTCGTTCTAGGGTTCTCCTTTAGAGATCTGCAACTCCCATCTCCAACGGACTATATCCTTAGTGTTTTCACAGAGTTGATTAAGCCTTTGTATACAACCTATCTCTCCCATCACTCCTACCACCCCTACCACCCCTACTACCACCCCTTCCTCAATGTGCATGACCTCCTCATTCCTCTCTGAGCCCCAAACCTCAAATCAGCCACCACCATCACAGCCTGCAACAATGGCGTCCCATCCTTGTAATGCTTCACATTCAGTTTCTGACACTTCCAGATAATTTGGCTACCTGCGTGAGTCCCAGCTCACCCCGTCCAGCTCCATCACACTATGTCAGGTCATGACAAGTTCCCTTCCCTCAGCCCAGTGTTAGGACTATGTAGGTATTCTCTTCACATCAGTTGGGCCCCAAAACTCCATGTCATCTTACCAGCATGTATGTCCACACTCCTTGCCACACTCTGACTCTCATTTCTTCCTCCAGGCTACACCCTTTTGGGGATGTGGTCATCATCTTGTTTGGGCTCTGACTCTCTGTGCTGGGTTGGCATTGCGTAGATGCCCTCCTCACCTTTTTAGGATCCAATACCTACAGCCAGGACCACCTTCATCCTGTGTGAATGCACTTATGCCATTCCTACCATTCTTGGACTAACTCCCCGAATCAAGCTGTTCTCCCATAAATTCACCAACCTCACTCTATTTGGGCTTTGAGACCCCTACTCTGGGTGCCCCCTTTTTGGCAAAGTCTGTTTGGGCTTTGTGACCCCTACTCTGGGGTGCCCCATTTTTGACAAAGTCTCTTTGATCTGCTTGGCCTTTGAAACCTCACGCTGAGTCACCCCTCTGCATGAATTTTTTTTCACACACTTGGATTCTCTGAAAACAGTGATTTAGCTGATTCCAACAAATTTGAAAATGTAAATATTCATTTTTATTTTCAAATGTTATCTAATATGCATTGAGATTTCTTCTCTGATCCATATATATTGAGAACTGTTTTGCTTGCTTAGTTTCCAAACATTTTGGTGATTTTCTAGTTATCTTTCTGCTATTGAGTTCCAGTTTAATTCACTATAGTCAGAGAAATACTCTAAATGACTTCAGTCCTTTGAAATTAATTTCATCTGCCTTAAGGTCCAGGATATGTTTCATTTTGGAAATCTTCCATGTACACTTAAAAATGTGTGTTGCCATTGTTGCATATTATTTGTCATGTTTGTATGTATATATATGTGTGTGTATATACATTATATATATACACATATATGTATTTGTCAGTTGTCAAATTGATTGATTGTACAGTTTAAATATTCCATATCCTATTGCATTTGTTTCCATTGGTCTATCAGTCATTAAGAGCATGTTAACATCTCCAGATAAAATGGTGGGTTTGGCCAGGCGTGGTAGCTCACACCTGTAATCCCAGCACTTTGGGAGGCTGAGGTGGGTGGATCACGAGGTCAGGAGATCAAGACCATCCTGGCTAACATGGTGAAACCCCGTCTCTACTAAAAATACAAAAAAATTAGCCGGGCGTGGTGGTGGGCACCTGTAGTACCAGCTGCTTGGGAGGCTGAGGCAGGAGAATGGCGTAAACCTGGGAGACAGAGCTTGCAGTGAGCCGAGATTGTGCCACTACACTCCAGCTGGGGCAACAGAGCCAGACTCCAATTCAAAAATAAATAAATAAATAAATAAAAAATGGTGGGTTTACCATCTCTCAGTTCTGTCAACATTTCTTGATAAGTTTTCCTGTATGTTATTAGATAAATACATGTTTAGATTAGTTATGCATTCTTCTTAAATTCATCACTTTATCATTATACAATATCTCAATCTCTACTATTACACCTTGCCTCACATTCTACTTTGCCTGATGTTAGTATAGATCAATTGTATTTTATTTTAGTGTTTCCAAGGAATATGATTTTTCCCCATTATGTTCATTTCAACCCTTCTGTGTCTTTATATTTAATGTCTCCACAGAAAGTACTGAAATTTTACCAGGGCTTTTTATCTTTGCTAGACCCTAAATATTTCTCCCAAGATGTAAATCTGTTGAAAGCTCAGCAGAACCTCTCTTTCAGCCTTTTTTTTCCCTCTTGAATCTACAGTTTCCTCAAGGGAAAATCTTGTCACAAAAACAGGCTTACTTCTCTGCTTTTCTCTCCTAGTTGTTTCTATAAAAACCCTTTGTCTTAAATTTTTCTGATGCTTTTAATCATTTTAAAAAACATGTTACCCAGTTTTTCTAGTGGTTCTTGGAGTTGCAATAGTCTGAAAAACTAGGCTATTATTGCTGGAAGTGTGCTTTCTTATTGCTAATTATAAAGAGAATAAGTCTAATATGTTCCCATTAAGGATATTGTTTTCTGTATACTTTTCATTAACTTCTCCTCTTAAGATGATTTTTCCCTTCCTTTTACTTTTTTTGTTTATATTGCTGTTCTCTAACTTTTTTAGATGCTTAACTTGTTTTTCTTGTCTTTTTTTAATAGCCTAATTAAATGCTATACAGTTCTTCTAAAACCACCACAAAATATATTTAGTGTATCCCACAAAATTTGAGCTGTGCAGTATTTTTGGTACAATGTAGTTAAAAATTATCTTCTAAACTTTGCTTTGATTACCTTTTCTTGTGTTACTTCAAGATTTGTTACATAATTTTCCTAGCCATCTTTTTATTTTTTGTAATTTCATTTTATTGTGGACAGAGAAAATTATCTGATTTATATTGGTCATTTGAAATTTGCTGTTTTATTTGTTGTTGTTGTTTGTTTTTTGGGTGTGGCTTGGTATTCGACCAGATTTTGTTAGTGTTTAGAATGTACTTGTAAAGAAATTCCTTTTCCTTATTGAGCACAACATTTAATGAAAGCACATTGTATCTGTTTTATTAATCATTTTGTTCAAATGGCCAGTAGCCTTACTAAGTGAAGCTGCAACTGCACTACCCAGAAGTCTTTTCTTTATCTGGTATCAGGTTAGATTTGCACAAGAGGCAAACAGGTGAAGCAACAGAAAGACTGCTTTCTGGTCTTTGAGGACAGATGTGATAAAGGACATGCAAATTGGAGTCTAGTGGGCTCTATGCTCTCCTCACTCTTTTTCACTCCATGTCCAACTATTCCTGACCAGCAGTGTGCTCCAAGTTTGTGTATGATTCTTGGCTGCAGATTCACAGAAACAATAGCTAGACAAATGTAACACCTCCCCATAGACTTCTTCATTAGTTTTCCTTCCCAGTCTCACTTTAGCATATCACATGGATATCTCTACAAGCTTCAACTTCTCTACCCATGGCAGTGTTTCAGGAGAGCTGAATGGTTCTTCTTCTCTGACTCACTGTATTAGTCCATTTTTATACCACTACGAAGAAATACCCAAGACTGGGCAATTTATTAAAAAATAAAGAGTTTTAATGGACTCACATTTCCACATCGCTGGGGAGGCCTCAAAATCATGGTGGAAGGTGAAGGAGGAGCAAAGGCATGTCTGATATGGCGGTAGCCAAGAGAGCATATGCAGGGGAACTGCCCTTCAAAAAACCGTCAGATCTTGTGAGACTTATTCATTACCATGAGAACAGCATGGGAAAAACCCATCCCCATGATTCAATTACCTCCTACTGGGTCCCTCTCAGGAAACATGGGGATTATGGGAGCTATATTTCAAGATGAAATTTGGGTGGGGACACAGCCAAACCATATTACCCTCCAAATCTTTCTTCCAGACCGTTGCTTTCCAGTTTCTTTCACAATTTCAAAAGGTCTGTTTTCTATAAACAACCCTTTATTCCATAATATTCCTAACAGCTTTGCTTTCTTGATTAAATCTTGTATGTTAAACTATTTGTTCTATTTGTTCTTAGAATGTGATATATCCACCATAATTTCTGTCCAGTCTACACTTTTATTTTCTTGAATATATTGGTAAAAGCAAATAAATTTAATTTACTACTTCCTTTTTTTTTTTAAATAAGTAGAAACTAAAGGGCTGGAGCTCTTAGGCTGTAGGATTTTAACTACTTCCATATACAACAGAATTGCAACAGTTTTACAAATTTGGAAACCCTGACTACATGTCTTAACATACTTCTTTAATGGGCTGGAACAATAAATTAATGTCTGAGAGTCATTATAGAAATACTTTGGGCTAGGGAATTTGGCATCTTATGAAATTCTCATCAGTGTTATTGCTCCCCCACCCCCATCCCCCAAAACACACCTGGAGAGATTTTTTTAAAGCGTCTCTTCCAAAAACTCTGCTTCTAGAGATCTGGGATAAGACCTAGGGATATGCATTTCTAACGAGCAGTCCAGATAATTCTGATGAACAAGGTTGTGGACTTCTTTTTGAAAAACATGAGACTATTTGTCCCAGAGTAGTGGGAGCTATTTCTGTTAGCAGTGGCAGACATCCAAGTTACCCTGAGTTACCAGAGGCGAATCCGTATGGGTCCACAGTAACTTCAGTCCTTGCCTCCTCAGAAGAAAGAATTCAATTGAGGGGCATAAAGCAGAAAAAGAGACCAAGGCATTTTGGAGCAGTAGTGGGAATTTATTTTAAAAGGCTTTAGAATAGAAAAAAAAAAAAAAAAAAAAAAAGGAAAATTCACTGGGAGGAGACCTAAGTGGGCACCTGAAGCTCCAAGGGAGAAAAAAGAAGCATTTAACCATGGTCCTGGGACTTTATCGGCTTGCCTCTTTCCCATGGTTCTTCCCTTAGTGTGGGCTTTCTGCATCTGCAGTGCTCTCCTTACCCTTTGGAATTAAACATGTGCAGTGTGTTTAGGGAATTATACACACGCCCACCTGAGGCTTTCTTCCTTTTTCAGCTGAAGTGTGCCTGGAAGATCATACTTCACCATTTTTGTCTCTTAACATGCATGCCCAGGAGGTTGCTTCTCCCTGGGGCCTGCATTCAAGTAACACTTTTAATGTTAACAGGTGTGGATCATCAGGAGGTTGCCTCTCTCTGGCTGCAGAATTATCATTTTTAGAGAAGCAGTGTGATAATCGTGGAACCATCACCTACATTCCTAGTGAGTATGTCGGGAGCCCTCTCCTGCCCCGCTCATTGCCTATCTAACTACCTGTAACATTTCAACATGCAATTTTTCTTTTTGGGGGACTTTCTGTTCACCTTTATCTTCCAAAGTAGTAAAAATAAAGAGACAAAACAACAAAAACTACCACCTTCTCAACTTTTTCTGCATTATCCAGCTTCTTAAAGGAATTTGCATCGTTAATATGCAAACATCTCAATGTGCAAAAATATGTAATTTCATGAGCTAAACACGTTTTATATATATATATATATATATACACACTTTAATGTTTCTAAGCAACAAATATGGCTAAAAAAGCAGTACTTAAACTCCAAAATATCAACATTTTACTGTAAGAATAAATTGAGTTCATGTCAAAATGTAGTTTAATATTAAGTATTACTTTATTCACTGTGTGAATTTGATTCTCTTGAGATTTATGTACACATTATTTAAGACAGCTTTTCCTGCATAACTGCATATTAGTCTTCCTGGAAAAAAAACTTGGAAGAAAGAAATTTTAAAAAGGAGCACTCACTTCCTGTGTTAACACCAGGGTACATAATCTCACACATAGGAGAGATAAACCCAGTCAAACCTTTGAGGAGGATGGAAGCAGGTATCTCACACCAATTAAACCACACTATTATTTTCTTTTTAACATTCTCATCATTTTTCACATAATGCTGAAATAAATAGAATACTGGAATTATTACACATAAAAGTAGAAGAGTCAAAATTTGTCTAGAAAAAGAATAACACAGTAGTTATACCGATTCATTGTGGCTGACTTGTAAGCCTGGCCAATGGTACTTTTTGCAATGCTATTTTTCTTCATAACATTCTTTAGTTACATAACAACTATTAACAATTTAAAGGAAATATGAGAGAGTTTCTTTCAAAACAGTAGATTCCCTTTTTGAATGATTGGTACAGATTTCTCACCTTCAACTGGAGTCAATCAACAGAGATCCATACCTACTCATAGCGCCCAACACTACAAAATCACTTTGGAATCTGTTTTATTTTGACACATAATAGTTGTCACATTGAAATTTTCTTTAGCTTTTCTCTCACTTTCATTAGGTGTCTTTTTAAAGAGATATACCTCTTAACCACAGCTGGACCAAGCTTCCTCGGAACAGCTCTTTCTTCCAAAGACACACACACAGGATTCATAAGGAAATGACTCTTTCCTCACTCCTCCTCTTTCTCATCTCCCATCACTTTCATCTGTCCTTCTTTCCTTTTCCTCTTCTTGGATAACTTGCATAATGGCTTGGTTAAAAGAAGAATGTCAAAGCTAAGAGGTGTCAAAAGACACAGCAAAAATAAGACAGCATTTCATTTAAGTAAAACAATCCCTTCTTAATGGATTCCTCTAAAATAAATGTTTTGAAGTAGATTTTGCTTCCTGTGTGCAAAGGAAAGTTGATGAAGGCAAGGATGAAAGAGGGCATTTGAAAAGAGTTAAGTATTTTTTTGGCTTTGGCACTTAAAATTTTATTTCACATAAAATCTCAAATGTTCCCTAGATCATTCTGAAAATAAAACTATGTGCTTGGTCAGTGGATAAAATCACCTGCCATGCTGGTAATTATCAACTTATATGTGGTGGTTGGGCACTCTTAATGCAGCCCTCCCATAAAAACCAATGGGTTTAATTAGATGAGACACATCTATCTAAATTGGTTTGGCTCCTGATTTTGGTTAGCATGTTTTCAGGAAAGTGAGGAATACCTGTATTTCATTTTTAAATCTGAAAAACAAAGATAAACTTCTTGGTAAGAAATTTAAAGGTGAATAAAAAATATCAGTCCATAACATTTTAAAAGGAAAATATCTATCAATCATGGGAATTATTTACTTATCTTAAAAACGATTTATTCCCTTGCTGTTTTCTCCATTCACTTCCAGAAACCCAATAATTTAGTTGGTATATTTTAAAATTGCAGTGTACAGATAACTTTGTGAATTAAATTTGTCTTTATTTACCATACAGTCTACCTCTATGAATACTTTTAAGCCTTAAAAATTAAAGCTTATATTCAAGAAACCAATTTCCATGCTCTTTCTTATTTTTATCAGCACCCAGGAAGGAAGCAATATGAGCGGTGTGCACTGTACCCTGCAGCAATGGAGAATCTGATTTGACAAGCCAAAGATCCTGCACTGGTGGCACACATCATGGTAACCCTGACTTGTTTTTTCAAGAAAGAAATATTATCTCCTCTACATATGAACTCATCTTTCAATAATGAGATCATTTCAAATTACCCAAAAGTATTCATAAGGTCTACTCAGTGGATGACAAATCAGTACTGGGGATTAGTCCCAGTCCAAACTGGGGTGACTGTCACATAGTTTATAAAATCCATAATCCCCAGTTCTATATGCTTACTATTGATCAGTAGTTAATACCTTCTGCCATATATTTAATACTGGCAGTACCACAATACTTTATTAGCATTAGATAATGAAATATTAGTTTTAAATATTGTGATAAAATTTCTTACATGTGTGATTAAAAAACAATGTTCTTTTGGAGGTGAATTATAATTTGAAACTAGAGATTCAAATACTACATAACTGGACTATATCACTCTAGTGCTAATAATTATATAGATATGTGTGTGTATATAGATACACAAATTTATACATATTTAGTTTTTTTTTTAAGTGAAAAAAGAACAAGGATTTTTGTGCATGTAACACAAGCCTAAGTTTGAGAGGAATAATTCAACAAACATTTTTTTCCCCTTTAGATTATTAAGTCCATGAACTCATTCTTAGTTGGTTGATTCACTTTTGGTGTTCAAGACTGTGGTTATTACACTGACAATTTCTTTAAGACAAGCTTACATTTAAGATGTTACATCACATCAAATCACTAGCTAACAACATGACTTCTTGTGTGTCAGAGGTATTGGAACAAGGCACTGAGCATTGTGTAAGATGACATCAATAGAAAAGATTGTAAACGTATTAAAAGATTTGCAATTATTTTAAAGCAAAGAAATGTTTATCATAAACAACTTGTACCTAACTTATACAAAAAGGCTTCATGATGCGAAATTGGCATTCCAGAAGAAAAGTGATTTTTAAGAAATAATTTAACAATTTTCTAAATTAAAATCAACAAATTAATCAATATACATTGTCTTGCATCCATTAAATACTAAGAAAACACATTTACTTCTCTATTGTATCTTTGCTTGAGAACCTGAAGCAATCTAACAGCTTCATAATGTTGTTTTCCAGATAAGATCAGTCTTGAAACTATTATAACCAAATTATTATCTCTAAGAACCAAGTTGTTTTATGTTGAAACCCAAAATTTCAGTCTCCAGAAAAGGAATTCTGCATTTACCAGGAAGAACTATCTGGGATTCTGATGGTAGTTGAATGTGTCAGGAATAAACCTCTGCTATGATACATTAACACCTTAATGTGTGAGTTTTCTTATGTCATCTGATCTTGGCAATGTATTTGCATATTTTAAAATGATAGGATATATAGAGCTCAGTCAGTCTCTCTGATTCCTTTCTTTTTGCCCCAACATTTTTCTTAATGGGGAAGGAGGTATCAAATAACCCAAGAGAAGACCATAAAAATAAATAGATGCACTGGAAAGTGATGGGACAGCCCAAGGCCAGTGTTTCTTACTAAACTGCAAGACTCCATAATTTCCCAGTATTCTGATTTTACCTGCACTTTCAACAGTCATTTACAGCACCTCAGAAAACAACATCTAGAGAGGGCCCAGTCAATGAAGCAGAGAAGTCGTACATTTCCAACATCACAAAGTTGGCCTCTATAAAAGTGTATAAAAACTTTGAGTTAAAAAAAAAAGGAAAAAAAAAAAAGAAAGGGTAAAATTGACACATGGTTTCTGGCATCTGGCCCTAAACCCAGAAGATAAGGTGAAGTAAGGCAGGCCACCTGCTGCTTCCTCATTATGCTGATTAGATTGTTGATTTAGCCAGCTGTGCTTTGTTTTCCTCAATCATGACATGCTTGGCAAATTCATTAGAATTAATTCCCAAGTTCTCTTTTAATTTGTTGAGCTCAAAATCATGGAGAATCTTGATTGTCATTAACTTTTCTCGCTTGATTCTCTCCACAACATCTTTTGGAACATCAGGTATCATCCAGGCCAGCAAAAATTTAACTAAAAACACAACATGCTAGAGGAAATATAAAGGAAAGATTAGACGCTGTTAGAATTGTCACATGTTCAGCAGAAAGTCTTTACAAATCATTTCACTTATTTAAGAAACTGCTCAACATATGAGGTAGAAAGGCAAGGAAGAAGATATGGTTCCTGTCCTAGAACTTTCATACAAAGATCAACATCAAACAAATATATACTTAAATATGTAACTAGCAATATTCCAGTTGAACATGATTATTGAATATACTCTTTATCACTGCTCCTTCCTGAAAACCTGATAAAATATTTATAAAGGAATTAGACTCAAAAGAGTGAAAAAGGATAGCAAACTTGCAAATGGTGATGTGGTAACTGATAGTGGAAACCAAAAAGACAAAAGCCAATTTTGTTTCAGATTGTCAGAAAAGTTCAGGAAAGAAGGTAATAAGGACTTTTGAAGGTATTAGGATGAGTTGGAGTTGAAAACCAGAGGATTAGATAAAAATCTGCATAAGGAGCACTTGAATTTTCGGAGCCTTTCTCCCATCTCTATCCAGGTATTCTTTCACTCCATACTATACCCTGGAAGCAGCTGAAGAGTTTGTTTTCTGCAGAAATTATACCAGAAAGCTGTGAATCCAGGGGCACCAGACACAGTGGAGGTATGAAAACATATTGGAAAAAAAATTGTGAAAACAGTGAAATTCAGCACAATGAACTGCGAGATACTTACTCCCCTCTGCTTTGCTCAGGTCTTAGAACATAGGCAGCTACAAAATATCTCAATAGACAGACTTAAAGGGCTTTCTCTGGGAAAAATAACTATTCTGTAAAAGCAGAACTGTGGATGTCAAAATTTTGTAAGGATCCAATGAAAATGTCAGCTCACTACCTTATCAACCTACAGTGAAACCCACCAAGTGACATCACTCATGTATGCACAAAATACTTAAAATCAGCTTTTCACTGCCACACTCTTAAATGTGAGCAGAACCACCAAATATGTAGGAAAGTCTCTGACATGGGGAAAAAGAAAAGAAAAAAAGAAAAGAACCAGATATAAGGAAAGGAGTAAAAGAAAAAAGAAGTTTAAAAAAGATATTAATCCATGTTTTCATAGAAAACAAATAATTAGAATTTCAAACTAGGAAGTGTAAATCTGAATAACGGCAGTTCCAGAGAGACAGCACAAAGAAAGAAAAAATTTATCAAAGAAATTATGCCAGCAAATTTTCTCAACTTGAAGGGTAAGTACATTTTTAGATCTAAGGGGCTCAATGAGTGTTTAAAACAATGAATATTGACAAATAGCAAAGAACCATCTTGTGAAGCTTCATAAAAATGGGGCTAATGACAGAATCCTAAAACCATATTGATTTTAAAAATAGATAATACACAAAGACTGGGGAGTCAGAATAGTATTGCATTTTGTAGCAATACTGGAAGCTGAATGAAAATGAAGCAATGTCTTCAAAATTTCAGGAATACCAAAATAAAGTTGATTAAAAATTTTTTAAGAAAAACAACTTTTAATTATAAATCCTATTCCAAATAATCACATGTAAGGAAAGAAAAGAAATTTTCAATATTCAATTTCTCAAAAATGGACTGCCCATAGTTTTTCCTCAGAAAATTACTGGAAGATGTGCTTCACCAAAATAAGCTAGTAAACCAAAAATGGGAGAAACATAGATCGCAGAAAATATAGTCTCCAATAGAAGACAAGATGAAGAGATGTCCCAGGATGATGCTTGGTTGGAGCCTGCAATGATTATGAAAAATTAATACAAACAATAAATTAAAACAAAAGAATTCCTTAAGTAATTTACTGGCTGAAAGGTGATCTAAACTTCTGATGCAAAATGTTGGAAGACTGATAAATTCATAAGGAACTAAGAGACAGAGGGAGAAAAGAAAAGTACAATTATAATAAAAGAAATATGTTCAGAATGTAAGAGAGGAAACAGATGTGACTAACATTTATAAAGTCATAATTTATAAACCCTGACTATTGTATTTATATAAAATCTCTTATTCAAAACTCTGATGGACAGAAATATTTCAGAATTGAGATTAAATATTAAAAATATGTAATTTAGTGTATAAACCAGCAGGGTCTCAGGTGGCACTCTGTATCAAACACTTAACTATTTCTGCAGCAAAGTAAATGAATAGTCACTCTAAAAATAATAAAGGCTATCAATAGCCTTAAATTAGATCATATATTGCTGCCAAATAAATTATCAAAATGCTTCCTGTTTTCTGAGGTTTTGAATTTCAGAATAAGACAAAAAAATGCTTTAATTATTGAGCAGTAGGAGAAAGAGAGTTTTTTTTTTCCCCCTCTCTTTCTCTGTGTGGGTGTGTGTGTGTGTGAGATCTGCCAAAGTAGAATGTCAGTAATTGATAGCCAAACCTAAAAAATAAAAATACATAACTGCAAAATGATGTTCTTTTGCTATACAAGGGAAACTACCAGAAGAATGAGTTTAAAAAATTGAGATGTTTACTTTGGATATTAGGATTTTAGGGTAGGCAGGTATATTATGTACAATTGCTCTTTTGCTTTTTTGCCATGCAGAACTATTTGATTTTTAAAATTACATGTGAAACCTTGATAACAATAAAAATAAATTAAGCAGAAACTGGTTGGAATGGCATATTCTTGGGTTAGGATTGTCTTTTATTGGGCTTTATTCCAGGGTGAAAAAGTACCTTTCTTTCATTTTCCCTCCCTGATAGGCCTTCTTGCCCTATGATTTGTATCACTCAATTTGAAACTTTGTCCAACACTGCCTCTGTATTGTTTACCTTTTCTTGCATGCCTTATCTCTATAACTACACTAGATATTCCACAAGAGAGGAAGCATAATATAGTAGGACATGAGCTTGGGAGTGAGGCACATTTGGCATTGAGACCCAGAACTAATGTTAGTTAGCGTTAAGCCAGCTACTACTTATTTTTGCTGAATCTCAGATTCCTTTTTCAAAGGTGAGTGATAGGTCTAATTTACAATGTTGTTATGATTTAATACAGCCTCTGGAACTAGTAAATAATAGGTATTCTGTAAAATCAGTGGGTTATTTCCCCTTTTCCTGACTTGAAGGGAAAAAAACCATATTTGTTTTCCTTTCCTTTTCTGTCACCATGACATATTCAACAATAGTAAGTGAATAATAGGCAATCCATTGTACTGAGAATATCCCTAAGGTGCTTTTTATGACAACAAATACAATACTTCCTTCAAGACAATGTATTGAGATATTGCTAACTTTCTGATGAGAGGTTACCTTTAGAAATATCTGCCTGAAGAGAGAAGAGAGTAATTGGAATGAAAGTTAAGAACAGCTTACTTCCATAACAATGATGAAGGTCATCTTGGCAGCAAGGACATGCCAGAATTGCATATTATGAAAATATTTATTCTCATCATCAGGAGGATATCTGTAATCTCTGTACCTGAAAAGTGGAAGTAAATGGAAAAAAATAGTTATAGCTTCAACTAGAGAGACCTAACATAATTTCTTATTATTTCTCTTAACAGATCTTTCTAGTTGATCAGAAAAATCAGGTCAAAGTTAATTGATATTATGAAACATTTATCTTTCCTGTTCACATAAAGTCAGGGTATATGCTACTTATGTGCAAAATAGATCTAAGAAGAAATACACAAGTGGAACTTCTCTCTTGCCCTTCAAAGACAAGCTTCTCAAATGAGTTATTCAAAATTTGCTGCTTCCACTTCCTCTTTTCCCACTCCTTAACACTCCCAGTCCTTTCCTTCTCTCCTATCCTTAAACTGCAGGTATATTTTAATCCTTTGATTTGACTTTCAAAAATAAGAATATTATAGGCCACTTCTATCTTCTTGAAACTCTATTTTCTCATGGCTGTTCTGATGCTGTATTGCTTTGTTTTTCTTAACACAATTCTGAAGTTTTCTTAATGTTCAACTTTGTGAGTTCATTCTCTTCTATAAAGTCACGGGATACTGGTCCTCCTCAAATATTTTGTCCAGCTAAGGGGTAATCACATCCAGAAATCTGACACCAGTGGCCATGCTCTTAAACACATTAGGCTATGATTTCACTATACTCAAATATGTAATATAACTATAATAATGTCTGCTTGTCTTGCAATATTTTGCTCCTTTTTGTTTGGAGTCTCAAATGAAACAGCTGGTTTAAATTAAGGGGCCTTGATAAGCGTGTGTGTGTGTGTGTGTGTGTGTGTGTGTGTGTCTTTAAATTGTATGGTGAAAAGATCCCATAGTACATGATACACTGTGTGTAAAAACAGTAGGTTCACATATGCAATTTTATATTCCCTATACAGAATAAAACCTTTTAGTAGGATAGGTGGTGAACTGATCATATTATTATACTGTTATTTCTCCCTCTCACTCTCTTTTCTGAGGACACAGATAAATTCAAGTAAGTTAAATGTATATACAATATGACGAGGTTGTATGATCTATAGATTATTGCAGCTTTGGACTAAGGGGCACTTGTTGGTGACAAATCCTTTTGATAAATTAGAAAGTAAGAAAAAATTTTGAACTAATGTTATCTTTACCCATAATCTTAGTTTTTGCCATTTTACCTTTCCAAATCTGAATCATGCAATGTGTGAATTCTAGAATGGATACACTTTATTTATACAGGATTTTTGTTGCCCTAAGAAAATCCTTTATATTGTAAGACAGAAAGGTAATAGATAACTTAAGAAATACACTTAAAGGATAAAACTAAAACCTAAACAAACAAACAAATCACCTGCAAGTGATGAAGTCTCGTTTTTCCGAAGGTGCAGTGTGGTTTGGAAAATCAGCTATCAGGAATACTGACAGGCTATTATTCACATATCCTGTCATAGGCTGTGTGGCATTTGTTGAGTAAGCATAGTAGTAAACTAGACGGGGAATGATGTCCGACGTAAATGCAACAATAAAGGCCTGAAGAATAAAAAAAAGAGGAAGATCATCAGCTGCCAATTTAGTTTTAATAATGTCTGATTTGTACATCTCTCAGTACCATAAATTATACAGATGCAAAATGATTAAATACTATTATAAATCATAGTAATATGCAAGTCTTTGTCTTAAAACACAAAACAGCTCATTTACAGTGTGTGATCAGTATTCCAAGATTTCATAGCTACAAAGTGGCTAAGTAGAGTCAGACCGAAATGTATCTGTCTCTAAGAACCATGTTCTTTCCATCAAGCCTTGCTATTTCTTACATTTCTAATTGTTTCACAGCACAGTTCTACTATCTTTAACCAAATTAACTTTCTTAGACTAACTCAATGAGGTAGGACTGTGTGTGTGTGTGTGTGTGTGTGTGTGTGTGTAAGAGATTAACAGGAAAGGAATGAGGAAGCAGAATATCATGTGTTTGTAAATTTCTCACAGTTCAGTGCAATTAATTTCAGTATTTGATTCCATGGGAATGATATTTTCATATCCTTTCCTAAGTTCTGGAATAGTATAAATAGCATATTTCTTTTAGGTTAGATAAGTCAACTAAAAACCATCTGGCTCTGGCACCTGTAATTTTAGTGCTACACTTTAAAAAAATCTAATGTAACTTGTATGGCTAATGGTACATTCAGGCTTTCTATTACTTACTGAATAGATCTGGCAACTTTTGCTTTCTAAAAAAGTCATTTCAAATATATTTCAAAGTTTATTGGAGTAAATTGGTACACAAGAGTCTCTCATACTTTTTTTCAGTTTTACTTACTTTGTCTTTCCAGTAAACTAGCTCTTGATTTACTCAGCAATTATATTGCTTTTTGTTTTCTAATTTGATTATTTCTGATTACATCTTTATTCTTTACTGCTTTCTATCAATTTGATTTACAATTTTTGATAGCATCTTAAGTTATATACTCAGCTCATTTTCCAGTCTTTTTTTAATAATTAAAAATGTATGGCAATGGAGTTATCTGTAATAGTGGTTTTGGCTCATTCCTATAGGCTTTCATTTAAATTAAGCTCTATGATTTCAGTTCTGTTTTCTCTTATAGGAGGCCTACTTAAAAATGTTAGATTTTCTTTTTTGATTATCTTATTATCAACTTCAATTTATAAAGTATATTGTAGGTGAAAATGCATTGTAAAAGTTATACTTCTGGAAATTTATTGTTCTTACATTTTAATAAGTGTTTCATAAACACAACAGGTAAATGTATATTCTCTGTAGTACACAAATGCAAATATAATCAATTTTTAATTGTTTTATTCAAATATGTTATACTGTCACTTATTTTCTGTCTACTTTGTCACATGCTGTGAAACTGTGTCATACTTTAATGACAGTTATATTTTTATTTAATGACACTTATAATTTTAAAATTGTCCTTGTATTTCTAAGAGTTTGCCTGACATAGGTTTTTCTGTATTGGTTAGTGCATAACAATTTTGGAATGTTTTAGCTTTATAAAGTATCACCATGATGAAATCAATGTAAAGATTAAGCATCATTTACATCTCCCCATGCCCCCCAAAATGAAATGCAAAGTCGCCCCACCGAAATAGGTCCACTTACATTAGTTGCAACAGAAAGGACAGCCATTCCATAAAGAATGTCTTGCCAAACACCTATGCTATGAGCTTTAGAAGCTACAGTTCTCCTGTATTGAGTGGTAAGTTTCCAGGCATCCACTCGAATCTCTACAATATTATTTATGAGAGCAAGAAGAGGAGCCAAAGGAAAAGAGGCCACAAACAGTGTAACAAATCCAAATTGAGTAACTGTAGAGAAAAGAAAAAGGCATGAACTCATTATTGTGAAGGAGAAAGACAGGAACACCCTGTCCAAATCCTGCTACTTCCTTCATTTTGGAGTGATCCACACGAATACGACAATCCAGGCGTCAGCCCGTCTGTCCAGTTCCTCCTGTCCACAGGAGGCACAGTGACTTACCTGCTTGCTAGAACTGGAAGGAGAAACTGGGCATGCATGGCTGAGTCCCTTCTTTGCTCTCCCTTTAGCGATATGCTTGTTAGAAGGAAGAATCTATTCCTCTTTGCCTTTTCTTATGGGCTAAGCTTAGGTTTATGCTTGTGTAGTCTTTACATTTGTATTAGCAATTTAGTGAGGTAACCAAGTTTTTCTATCTTGCTAGCCCATCTACTTTTTGAGATCAGGCATGATGACTGATTCATTTGTATAATCCCAGCAGCCAGCTGTGTGTGTGTGTGTGTGTGTGTGTGTGTGTGTGCTAGAAAAGGAAATATACATTTTCTAGAATAAGAAATTTGTTAAGGTCTTGATTCTCCTTACTATCATGACATCTTTCTAAATAAATTTTTTATCTCTCCTCATTAAGACTCAACAGAGGACCACACCTGTGTAAGCTGGCTTATATCCACACTTTTATTCTTTTGTTTCCAACAATGGGGTAAAAGAACCCATGCAACTAACAGCCCAAGCTTCCCACATGATTGAAGAAAAAAATAATAAGCCATTTAATGGAAATGGCTTTCCATTAAAGGAAAAAAAAATTCCGTTATTCCTCCATTTTTAAATAAATCTCAAATGTTTCTGGAATTTAGCTTCTCTCATCTAATTGAATCTGTCTTGTTATCAAGTGAAAAAATACGTATTCACCTCCTTTTTTTCCTGCTTTCTCTACCTAACCTACGAGGTAGAAAATGAAGAGGAAGTATTATGTAGAAGCAGCATGAACTTTCTAGGTTCACATCTAATATCTTTACCTAAAATCTTTGTTGCCCATAAAAAATTTATTAACCTATGCAAGTTTCAGAATTCACAACAATAAAATGTGTAGAATAATGAATACTCTGCAGAATTGTTTCAAAATTAGATATAATATATAAAGTTTTCAGAATAAATTAATTATGTCTTAATAAGTGGTAAACAATCTTATGAAACCTTTGTTTCAACTTTTTAATTTCAGTAAATCTCTGATGTACATATGTGCAAACTCATTTGAAACTTACACAATTAAAAATTATAGCCTTATCACCTTATAAGGCAAAGATTATCTGATTTTCCAACTAGTTCTATAAAATGGCTTCTATTTGTCCTAAATTTATATTTCAATCCATGTATCACATAATGTATTACACTGGAGAAGCATGAAGAATTTTGGCTCATCTCATGTATTCTACCACGGTTTTATGGGCCTTGAAAGGTAAGAAAATTATTTTCCTGGCTGGGCGCTGTGGCTCACGCCTGTAATCCCAGCACTTTGGGAGGCCGAGGCGGGAGAATCACGAGGTCAGGAGATCGAGACCATCAACATGGTGAAACCCCGTCTCTACTAAAAATACAAAAATTAGCCAGGCGTGATGGCACGTGCCTGTAGTCCCAGCTACAGGCGATTCTCCTGAAGCAGGAGAATCGCTTGAACCCAGGAGGCAGAGGCTGCAGTGAGCCGAGATCGGGCCGCTGCACTCCAGCCTGGGCGACAGAGCGAGACTGTCTCAAACAAACAAACAGTTTCCTTAATTCTGTGAGAGAAACAGGGAAAGTTGCTTGAGGGAAAACACTCCGAGCAGACCATATAGGCAGTTCCCAGAAAAATCTCTCTGAAAGTTGCTCCTCAAGGGTCTCTTCTCTGTTCAAACCTTGCAATGTTTTGAATGTTTCTTGTGTTCATCTTGTATTTCCCTTACACAGTCGCTTTTAGCCTTATTTTTAACCTCACAGAAAGGACATATACTAATTTAAAGTCAAACTCTGGAAATGTTTTTCAGGCAACTTATTCTATCTTTGAGCTGTCAGTCACTGAGGCAAACAAATGGAGAAATAGCCATCAAAGTGAATTTGAGATGGGTGTTAAAAAATGACTCTTACTTGATTTGGTTCAACAATATTAACATTCAGTTAACAGGAACTGAGATTGGTGTTTTGAAACTAAAATTTATTCTGCAGTCTATTTGATGGAACAGGGAAACAGGGAACAAATTTTCTTTATATCCCTCCACTCATCTTTTTTGCCAACCAGCCAATGATTCATTGAACACCTACCATGTGCAAGGCAGAAAGAAATATCAGGAGCTAAAAAATCACCCATTCATGCTGACTCTGTGTTTCAGAACAGTGGTTAAAAATTACCTGTTTCTAAGTACTCATAGAAAAGCCCAAGGGGTCCAAAACTTTCAAGGTCATGATCCTGCTCCCATCGACTATACAGCTTCTCAGAATTCGTCCGAGCTTTTCGGCGTCTCCACCAATTCAAAGCCAAGCTGTTGGAAGTGATAAAAGTTAATATATGAAATAGGACTAAAAAGAAAGCGATCAGAGAATCAGAGTGTTAGATCCGGAAACTGGCAGAAATTAGAGATTAAATAACTTGAGATCACAGAGCAAAGAGAAATGACAGCAGCCAAAGCGCAAATCAAAATCTGGTGTTCTTTTCATGACACATGTAGAAGTCAAGAGTTCTTTATTAGGGTGATTGAGAAAATAAGACAATCTTTACTCCGCTCAGCTCAGAGAAATATATTTACTCAGAGACACTTTGGCTAAGGAATAAGTGGAGGAGAGGGTTACCACTAAGAGCACTTACTAATCCTGATGCTGTCATGATGCTCAGAAGAAAATTCAAACAAATATGAAATTGATTATAATAGGAAATGACTCACATAATAAGTTGAATAACATTAAACAAAATTTTAACCAACTGAATTCCATGCTATATAAAAAGATGACATATGATAATGTATTACTTTTTTTAAAAAAGGCTTTTTAAAAAACTTAAATTAGCAAATCAATAAATATATCACATTGACTGGTTTGAGCTGAAAAATATAAAATCTCAATTGATGCAGAAAAATGCATTTGATATATTTTAAGGAACTATTAAAACCTACTTAGGAAAGAAAAGTAGAAATAGAAAAAAATTATTTCAATCTTACCAGAAATATCTACTAAAATCCATGGCAAACTCTTTCTTTCTCTTTCTTTCTTTCTTACTTTTCTTTCTTTTCTTTCCTTTCTTTTCTCTTTCTTTCTCTCTTTCTTTTTTTCTTTTTCCTTCCTTTCTTTCCTTTCCTTCCCTTTCTTCCTTCCTTTCCTTCCTTTTCTCCCTTCCTTTCCTTTTCTTTCTTTTCGTTTCTCCCTTTTCTCCTTCCTTCCCTCCTTTTCTCTCCCTCTCCTTTTTTCTTTCTCTGTGTCTGTCTTCTTTCTTTCTTTTTTGAGACAGGGTCTCACTCTGCCACTCAGGCTGGAGTGCAGTGGTGCAATCACAGCTCACTGCAGCCTTGACCTTTTCTCCTGCCTCCACCTCTCAAGTAGCTGGGACTAAAGGCATGTGCCTCCATGCCTGGCTAATTTTTAAATTTTATTCTGTATGACAGGGTCCCATTTTGTTTCCCAGACTGGTCTTGAACTCCTGAGCTCAAGCAATCCTCCCTCCTCATCCTCCCAAAATGTTGGGATTACAGGCATGAGCCATTGCACCAGGCTGCAAACAGCATTCTTAATTGGGAAAAGTCTGAAGCATTTCCTTTAGAATCAAGAACAAAATAAGAATTTGCATGATCACATTCAAGATTACTGGAGATCTTAGCCAGTAAAATAAAATAAGAAAGGCAAAATAATTGGAAATAAAGGAGAAATCTGTGATTATTAACAGTGATGTGATTGAATAGAAAACCCAAGTGAAGTTAGACAAAAATGATTAGAAATAATATTAGGGTTTATTAATATATTTCATTCCTATACACCCACAACACACAAGTAGAAAAGATATATATTTTTAAAAAGATATCATTTACAATAGCAATTAAAAAGTACCTAGAAATTGATGTGACAAAAGATTTATAAGACCTATATGTAGAAGTTTAAAATATTTATTAGAATTCATTAAAGTCCAATTTAAATGTTCACGAGTAAGAAGGCTTGGTGTTATTAAAAAAAAAAAGTCAACTCTTTATACTGAAACAATTAAAATATAATTTCAATGAAAAAGCCAAATTATTTTTCCATGTAAAATCTGACAAGATGTTTATAAAATTTATATAGATTGATAAAAGACCAAGAATAGCCAAGACAGTTCTACAGATAAAAAATAAGTTGATAAATGTTGCCCCACCAGATATCAAGACTTAGAAAGCTGTATTAATTAAGAGACTGTAGTACTGTATTCACAATAGCAAAGACATGGAATCAACCTAAATGTCCATTGGTGGTAGAGTGGATAAAGAAAATGTGGTACACATACACCATGGAATGCTAGGCATCCATAGAAAAGAACAAGATCATGTTCTTTGCAGGAACTTGGATGGAGCTGGAGGCCATTATCCTTAGCAAACTAATGCAAGAACAGAAAACCAAATACCACATGCTCTCACTTATAAGTGGGAGCCAAATGATGAAAACACACAGACACATAGAGGGGAACAGCAGACACTGGGGCCTATCAGAAGGTAGAGTATCATAACAGGGAGAGGATCAGGAAGAAAAAGTACTGGGTATTAGATTTAATACCTGGATGATAAAATAATCTATGCAACAAACCCCCATGACCTAAGTTACTTGTGTCACAAATCTGCACATGTACCTCTGAACTTAACAGTTAAAAAAGAGAGAGAGATTGTTGTACTGGTGCAGGGATAAACAAATCTTGGGATAGAATGGAAAACTTGAAATAGCCTTGCACTTGGTATAATCGTAGATAGATTATATATATATATATATATACACACATAAAATAGTAGATTTTATATATATATAATCGTAGATATTTATATGGCATGTAGATAGTGTTTATATGGCATAAAAAGTTTTGTAGATAATATTGTATGTAGATGAAGAGTATTGTAGATGATGGAGCATACAAAAAAGGAACTTTTCGTTAAATGGTAATATGAGGATTTATACAAATATATAGTTTATACATATATATATACATATATGTAAAAAATAGACTTGTATCTCATATCAAACATAAAAATCCTGTCCACATATATTTAGAATTTGAAAGTGAAAAACAATAATGTTAAAATGTATAAAAAATTTAGAAATAAGTATATGAGAATATCTTTGTGCATGTGTGTGTGTTTCCATATAACTTTTTATCAGTACATCTGCATATCCAGTATTTTGCCTAGGACCTTACTTTTGGCATAACTTTAACTGATCTGGTAAATAATAATGAAAATGTCTTATAATCCTGGTAGGAAAATATTTCTTAAACAATTCTTTAAAAATGCTAACACATAAAATAAAAGATTGATAAATTCTACCATATTAAAGTTATGTAATTTTGTTCATCTAAAGCAGTGGTTTCCAACTGGGAGTAATTTTGCCCACAATTACACAATTGCACTCTCTAGGGATATTTTGGTTGTCCCAACTGGAGAGGGATAAGTTATTGGCATCTAGTGGATGGAGTCCAAGGATGCTGTCAAACATCTTACAATCCAAAGGATAACCCGCACCCCACAACTAAGAATTATATCAATAATTCTGTGGTTGTGAAACTGTGACCTAAACATACTATTAAAAAATAAAAAGATAACAGTTATGTTAGAATAAAATATTTTCAACATATATAACCAAAAAAGAAGCAAATAAACAAAAACCAGTAACCAGAAGTTTAAAAGTAGTCATAGAAATAAATTGAAAAAAGATTGACAGTAGGAAAATGGTTAAACAACATGAACAAGCATTTAATTGAAAAGGAAACAAATATGGCCAAAAATGCTTATTCGTGTTGTCAATCAGAAAAATGCAAAATTAGACCAAAATGAGATATCATTTATAACCCCCGGTTGGCAAAAATAATAAGACAATATGAAGTACTGTAGCAAATGTGGATTAAGAGGAACATTTGTATATTGCTTATACTCAAACCAAAACACAAAGAGGAAAAATGAATAGTGTAAAGAGGAAAAAGCACCTGTGATTTCTGAGACACTATCAAACAGACGAGCATACTCTTACTGGAGTCA
This sequence comes from Nomascus leucogenys, assembly GCF_006542625.1. NCBI lineage: Eukaryota > Metazoa > Chordata > Mammalia > Primates > Hylobatidae > Nomascus > Nomascus leucogenys. The sequence continues at coordinate 83,016,353 of NC_044395.1, read as the reverse complement.
CAGTGGAAAAGAGATCACCCAGTTCAAGAAACAGAACATGGCTAGAAATTTCGGAAGCTCTTTCATGTGCTTCATTCCATTTATAAATTCTTCAATCCCCACATCCATAACCATTATCTTAAATTTTATAATAATCACTTCCTTGCTTTTTAAAAATAGTTTTGTCTATGATCCATTTTGAGTTCATTTATGAATGAGGTGCAAGTTTCACACAGAGTTTTATTATTTTGCATATGGGATGTCCAATTTTTCCAACACCATTTACGAAAAAGACTACTCTTTCATCAATGAATTGTTTTTGCACCTGTCTTAAATTAAATGGTCATATTTGGCTAGAGCACAAATTTCTGCAATATCTGTTTCTACAATCTCTACTCCATTCCATTGGTTTATATAACTATACCTTCACCAGTCCTACATTGTCTTGATTAATATAGTTTGTAGTAAGCCTTAAAATTGAGTAGAGTATTTCCTACAGCTTTATTCTTCTTTTATCATACTTGTTTGGGTTATTTTAGTTCCTTGGGCTTCCATATAAATTTTAGAATCCACTTGTTTAAACCTATAAAAATCCTGCTGATATTTTGATTATAATAACAATAAATCTATATATCAATTTGGGGATAATTGACCACAAACATGATATTTCTCTCCATTTATATAGTTTTAAAATTTCTTTAATCAGGATTTTGTAGTTCTCCCCACACAAATTCCATATGATTTTAGATTCCACCAAATGATTTCATTTGTTTGGAGCTAACAAATTCTGTGCTAACCAATGTTTCTTGCATCCTGTACTTTCACTTTGTGATCTCTTTTTGCTCAAGAAAATCTTTCAGTAGTTCTTTCCATGACAATTTTACATGCAAACTCTCCTAGTCTTTTCATGTCTAAAAATGTCTATTTTACCAGCACTTTAAATAATAGTTTACCTGGTTCTAGAAATGAAAGGGGAACATTATTTTCACTGAGAACCTTGAAAACATCTTTTGGTATCTAATGCTATTGATAAGAAACTGATGATAGTGTAGATGACATTCATTTGAATAAAGTTAATCTTTTTCATCTAAGATTTTTAAAGATTGTCTATTTTTCTTTGGTGTTCTGTAGTTTCACCATAATGAATCTGGGTATGAATTGAATTCTATTATCTTGAATTGAATTCTAGTATCTTGATTCATACTCAGAATTTGTTTCCATTTCTGAAACTTGTGTTTTTCCTCATTTTTGAAAAATGTTCAGCAATTACCTATTCGAATATTTTTTTCCTTCAGCATTTACTCAATTACCTTTTTCTGGAACTACTAGTAGATTAATGTGGAAGCCTCTTAATCTAACATACCCTTATTTTATTTTTATTAAATGTCATATATTTGTTACACTGTACAAGGTAGGAATTTCTCACTATTATTTTCCGATTCACTAATACATTCTTCAACCATGTCCAGGCTGGAATTGTACTCTGGAATTTTCCCATCTGTTGTACTCATTATTTAAAGTATAATTTTTGACTTACGTGTAATTGCTTCCATTTCATATTTACTTATTCTTATTTCATTTCTGTCAGTTTTTATTTATTTCCTGATCTGTTTTAACGACAGTATCACCTTTCCTTATGTTGTTAGTATTGTCAACATCATTTTTTAAGGGCTTTGCCAGAATATTCTAGTTAGAAATATCAGCTGGAGTAAGTTCACTTTCTAATAATTGATTTTATTCACAGCCTTTGTAGCATTAAATATTATCACATTTTGAAATTTTGGTTATTAGGAAGGCTCAGGGTTTTGTTGTTGTTGTTGTTGTTGTTAATTTGCTTGTTTTTTTTTTTTTTTTTTTTATTCTTTTACCTCTGTCTTTTGTCTCTCTCCCTCTCTGTGCATATGTATCCCCCATCTTCTGTTTGGTTTAGGTATTGCCTCCATTCAGTCCTCTCGGTTCTCAATCTAGAGCTAGAACTTAAAATAAAAGTTTGGGGGCCAGGCATGGTGTCTTACGCCTGTAATCCCAGCACTTTGGGAGGCCAAGGCGGGTGGATCACCTGAGTCCAGGAGTTCCAGACCAGCCTGGTCAACATGGTGAAACCCCATCTATACTAAAAATACAAAAACTTAGCCAGGTGTGATGGCACGTGCCTGTAATACCAGCTGCTCAGCAGGCTGAAGCAGGAAAGTTGCTTGAACCCGGGAGGTGGAGGTTGCAGTGAGCCGAGATTGCGCCATTGCACTCCAGCCTGGGCGACAGAATGTAACTCTGTCTCAAAAAAAAAAAAAAAAAAAAAAAAAAGTTTGGCTGTTTCTCTTATGGATGTGGTATATCTAAGCATGAAACTAGAAGGCTAGGCTTACATTTATTACCATTTGTAGGGATAAGTCCATGTTCTTCTTTTGTTAGTACTTGAAATAGAGCCCTAAGTGGCACTATGAAATCGTGTATATATTGGAGGTGGGAAGGTGCAGGGATACTGTTTTCAGTCTTCTTTCATGAGTGAGAGTAAACCCAGTCTCTGGCTTCAAGTGCAGTTAAAGTGGATGGGCCTCTGTCTTAAGTGGAGCACTTTTACTCCACTTTATATTGCATGCCAAACCCTGACACAGTCATTTCCTAACTAGGAGCCCTGCAGGATCATAGACTTATGATTTTATAATTCTTTCTCTTTTTATCTGTGACAATTTTCATCTACTATTTGAGATAAACTGTCACTTTAGTTTTCTCTTTTTATAATGTATTCATTATTGCTGTGTTTTGATCAGAGAGCAATCTTTCATGTATTGACCTGAAAGTCTCCATCATTTCATTTACAATCTATTTTTATGCCTAGATTACATGACACATCGATATTTTTACAAAGTTCACCTTTTAGTAATATTCAGAAATAATACACAGCATGTAGAATAAACTACAGAGGATATAGCATTTAGATGTCCCAGTGAAATCTTCACAGGAAAGAAAAGTAACAAAAATGCATATTTAAAAGATTGTGTTCAAAACATTATATTGTACCTCATAAACATAGATAATTATTTGCCAATTAAAATTTTTTAAAAACCTTGCTAGCCATGGAACCAAAATAAATAATAAAAATAAGAGTTGATATTACTTTAATGCAACCTTCACTGTTGTTAAAAATAAAGCTTTCTTTTGGCTTAAACATTTTCTAACAAAGGCACCATGGTAATCAAAAAATTCCATCTTCTTCTAGAGGAAATATCTCATGGTTACTTAAATCAAATAAAAACTTGTAAGTCATACATACGGATAAATGGCTTCTTTAATGTTTCCAAAAATCTGTTTCCCGGTCATTATAATGGTCAATTGAGTTGTCAATTCTATAAGACAGCCTCCAGGATCACACTAGTCAGAAGCAAGAGGGGAGAAAACAGAATTGAATGATCAAAGATGGAATTTTGCAACACCTAAAGGAAACCCTAAACCGTAAGATTAGAATCTGAAGGTTTTGGTTAGAAGGGTTAAGATATATTTAGCCCAATAGTTTCAAACTTGATCACAGACCAGTGCCGGGCTAGCTGCATTAGATTGATCTATGAACTGTGTTAAAAAACACAGATTTCTGGGTCTCATTCTTAGAAAATTCTGAGTTCTTTATATCTGGGTTAGGGTTGGGAGTTGTTATATCTTCCATTCTCCACAATTTGGAAGCCATGAATCTGTTCTAACTCTACTACCCATAGTGGAACCATTTCTACAGAAAGTAATCAGTCTTCTTTTGCAGGAAATTTTCAGGAATAAAGAACTTATGTCATTTTATATCTCATATTTTACTGCTAAACCATAGGCATAATGTAACTTCTTGCTCAAAAATAAACTGGTAAGTTTATCAAATGACAGGATTCATCTGTGAATAATACTCTCTGTGGATAGAGTCAGTGCCTAGATATATTTTGTAATTTTTTAGCATGCGAATCAGTGCTTGGCACAGAGAAAGTGGTTAATACTGAGGTATTGAAGCTACACACCTCACCTCTCAAGGAAATTCTTACCTCTTCACTTCTCCACTCATTAAATAAATACGTGTATTTTCCGGGATAGCCTACGAACTTCCCTTTAAAGAAAGCTACGTAGAAGCAGGATGAGTAAAAATTTACAAACTGAAACAGGAACATTTTCAAGGTAAGACTGCTCTCATACTCCTGGTATGTTCGAGGAATTTCTGTTAAGTTAAAAAAAAAATGTTTAGTGCATCTTATTATTTTTTTCCTTGAACTTCATACTCCCTGGGACAAGTGAACATCTAGTCGCATCATTCTGGGAGCCTATAGAATGCTCCCCATTCTGGCAATAGTAGGCCAGTATTAAGTAACTATGGATTTGTGCTAGACTTTCTGTTACACACTTTGTATTAAACTAACCACTGGAAAAGCCTAGGAAGCTGTTGTTACTACAGTCAGAGAGACAGCATTCTTGTCTTGGGGTTACACAGAATTTGAAATTCAAACCCACATGATATGGTTTGGCACTCTGTCCCAACCAAAATCTCATGTCAAATTGTAATTCCCACGTGTCAAGGGAGGGACCTGGTGGGAGGCCATTGAATCATGGGGGTGGTTTTCCCCATGCTGTTCTCTTGGTGTTGAGTGAATTCTCAAGAGAGCTAATGGTTTTATGTATTTATTTTTGAGACGGAATCTCACTCTGTCACCCAGGTGGAGTGCAGTGGCACGATCTCGGCACACTGGAACCTCCGCCTCCCAGGTTCAAGCAATTCTCCTGCCTCATCCTCTCGAGTAGCTGGGACTACAGATGTGCGCCACCACACCTGGCTAATTTTTTTGTATTTCTAGTAGAGACAGGGTTTCACCATGTTGGCCAGGCTGGTCTCAAACTCCTGACCTCGTGATCTGCCTGCCTCGGTCTCCCAAAGTGCTGGGATTACAGGCATGAGCCACCGTGCCTGGCCAATTGAGAGCTAATGGTTTTAAAGTGTGGCACTTCCCCATGCACTCTCTCTCTCTCCTGCTGCCTTATGAAAAACGTGTTTGTTTCCCCTTTACCTTCCACCATGACTGTTAAGTTTCCTGAGGCCTCCCCAGTCATGTGAACCATAAGTCAATTAAATCTCTTTCCTTTACAAACTACCCAGTCTCAGGTAGTATATTTATAGCAGTGTGAAAACAAACTAATATACCAAATAAGACTGAAGAAACTTATGCTCATCTCCAAACAGTATCTGCCATGCTATAAGCCATTAGAACTCATCTGTTTTACAATCAGGTTTAAAGAAAGTAAGCTCATGTCAAGGGCAGGGATGATTTCCAACAGAATTGTGTTGCCCTCTCATTAATTCAACGGCTATATTAATTTTGAAAATAATGTAATTAGCAAATAGTGGCAGAAACAGTACGCATTTTCCCTCTCCTTTATTTAAAATGCATGATCATGATCTGTCATTTAATGAATTCTAAAGATAACAAAATATTAAATTATCTTCACCCTGCAATAGAGGATCATGAAGCACAAAAACGTAGAAAAGAATGTTTTCCTGAGCTGATGATCTCCCAGTAGCATGAGCTGATCCAGCCAAATCATGACATTTTCAGCAATACTGGAAGAGTATCACAAATTATTTTAAAGACACAGATAACTCCCCCATTTTAGTGAAATGTAGCTGTATTCCTACAAAACCTATAATGTGAACTTGATTTTTTTTTCCCATTGAGGAAAATGGTGAGTTTTTAGGTGCTTTTAAAAGCAATTTATCTGCTGTGATTTTCTCACTGTTGATAGCAGAGAAAAGTAAAAATGAGAGAGAACTCCAAATTTGAAGATAGTGTATAATGAAAGTCTCATCTCAGTGATCATTCCAGCGCCGACTGAATAATGTGGTCTTTTGCTTGACGTCAGCCATGATGTTTATGTACAACAGATTCAAAGGAGCTTGAACCCTGGAGAGAACACTCAGAGAAGAGGCTGATGCCTTGATTTGAGTCTCCGATCTTACTGCTAACTTGCCAGGAAAAAGAGCAGAAGCGACTGTGCTCTGTGCTACTCTACTTAACTCAATCTCTCGCTTAACCTGTGACCCCTTTCACTTTCCCCTGTGGCTTTAAGTAGAAATTTTAATATTTTAACAAGAAAATAATCCAAGTTCTAAGAGATGGCAGTAGAAAAGAAAAGCACTAAAATTTAGATTTATTTAGGAGAAGCTGATGTTTCTGTTTTTCTCACAATAACTTCCAAAATCAATACTTTATAAGAACCATACACATGAAATAAAAATTATCTGTGTCTTCAGTAAAGTGATTATTTTTCTTAGGATTCAACTAGACCCATCAAGGGAGAATTAAGACAAGGATACTCAGAAAGATATATAGAGTCCGAATTTTTTTTTTTTTTTTCAGTTCTTTTGCTGCTTCCTTTATAATGGACCTTGAATGGTGGCTCTTGAACAATTTTGAAATAGCAGATATGGGTCTATCTACAGAGAAAAACTGCCTTAAAATGTGCCCTTTGAAAATGAACCCCTGGAGACCTGATCCAAAATAGACATATAGCATCAATAAGAATCATTCTTCGGAATCACACTAATGATTTGGCCAGCTTACCCATTTTTGTGATCCAGGCAGATATCTTTTCATAAAAGAAATTCAAGATCAAGATGACAATAAAGTTCAAGCATGATCCTGTGAGTGATGTGGTTATCTGAGGAGTAAGGAAGCTTTTGACCTGCTTTAAGGATGCATCACTTTCCATGAAACTAGCAAATGTAGCAAAGACTGACAGGCGGTACACAATTACAGCTACCATACTGGTGACGACAAGAGACATCTGGGAAAGGAAAACAAAGAACTGCTATTTGGGTCTCTGTATCTCTGTTATGAATACATATCTAACATATTGATTATTCTGTTCATCTCATTATATGAAGTTTAGCAGTTCTCATGAGCAAAGCAAACTAAGGCAGTCTCTCTTTCCCTAGATGGCAAGACATGAACACTGGCAAGGTAAAAGGGTTAGAGATAAGGCATATAGTAGCTGCTGATTAAGTCTAAAAGAGAAACGTATTCATTGCTCATCCTCTAGGCTCATCCTCTAGTAGGGAGTGGCAAACTATAGTAGAAAGCCAAATCCTGCCTGTGGCCTTGCCTGATCTTATATGGTCCTTAAATTAGGAATGTTCTTTTGCATTTCTTTCTTTTTTGAGACAGATGCTTGCTCTGTCGCCCAGGCTGGAGTGCAGTGGCGTGATCTTGGCTCACTGCAAGCTCCGCCTTCCAGGTTCAAGGGACTCTCCTGCCTCAGCCTCCTTAGTAGCTGGGACTACACGTGCCCGCCACCACACCCGGCTAATTTTTTGTATTTTTAGTAGAGACGGGGTTTCACCGTGTTAGCCAGGATAGTCTTGATCTCCTGACCTCATGATCTGCCCGTCTCGGCCTCCCAAGGTGCTGGGACTACAGGCGTGAGCCACTGCGCCCAGCCTTCTTTTGCATTTCTAAAGGTTATAGAGAAAAATAGAGGCAATTATGTTCCAGAGACTATATGTGGCCACAAAGCCAAAAATATATCTGGCCCCTTTACAGAAAATGTTTGCTGACACATGCTCTACATTGAAGTTAAAGATGTAGAATCAAGATCACTTATTTTCCTAAGAAAAATACACGTCAATATTGTATTTCATTTCCCCTCAGAATATTGCCATTAGTGCTCTAATATGCCTGGCAGTTGAGAAATTTATATACATTCTGTATAAATTTTGTATATTTCCCATATTGCAAAAGCACAAAGATGGCTTTCTATCAATCATTAGAGAATTTTATTCTAAAAGTTGAGGAAGCAAGTCAAATTAAATGAAAACTAGAAATCAAAAACAATAATTTTCTGGGAATATACTCCAGAAGATTTCTCAAAAGAGAGTCCTGAATTAATGATTCTCCCCCTTTTATTTTATCACATCTCCTCAATGATTATTATATAATCTAAGAAAACATATTTTTACTGTTTTAAAATATGAAAATAGATTTAACAGGAAATGTTAAAGATAAACCATATGGGGTTTATGGACTGGTGAGTCTAAACTATAGTCTACAACTGTCAATTATTTATATTTCAACATGCTAACTAACATCTTAGAAGGTAACACTGCCTGTTACCTTCTAAAATTAAACGCTAACTGTTAAGAGGGAACACATTTGGAAAAAGGAAGAGCAGGAAATAAGGTGGAAATAAAGATACATTCATGATTTTTCTAAAACTAACCAAAGAGCCTGGAATCAGAGTAAGTTTGTTATTCTGTCCTGATTTCAAGTGATCACTTAAATGAAGTGTCGTGAGGCAGGGAGGGACAGGCTTTAAGATAAAGTACCTCCTTTTCCCCGAGATCTTTTCCCAAAGTTTAAGTATGGAAAATCCACATAAATTACAGTTTATTTTGTATAAGAGCTATAACCAAGATAAAAAGACCAGGGAGGGAGAGGGAAAGGAAGGACTCAAGAGACATTGCAGATAACACTGTTGAGATAGCTCATTTAATCACCTGTTGAAGAAATTATAGCAATTTTTAAACAAATGCTCACCCATAATGTCACCGTGGCTCCTGAAAGACAGTACCATGGAATACGTGTGTATAGAGGCATGTAAGGTTCCATCTCCTGTAATGTTGAAGAAATCACAAAGAAATTCAAAATCTCTCCTCTAAGTCAAGACTCCAAGCACTAGTCAATATCACAGAGCCCAGATAAAGTAGGAACCTCCCAAAAGGGCCTACTATAGGTCATGGAAAGCTACATTATAGGAATGGTTCCTTCTCTTGAAGGAGAAATCTCCAGGCCTCCTAGATGAGTTATCTTACACATGATATGAGACATAATGGATATACACAATTTCCTAAATGCTGAATTACAATGTTCAGGGCCTGGCACTGAGTAAATAAAGTCAAATAATGAATAATGAAGGTTGCTGCTTAGGTAGACATGCTTTATGATGTTTAATGGTGTTATAATTTTATTCTAATTGAATTGCATTGCTCTGCATGATATTAAATTAGATGCTTTCTTTATATTTTTCAGATAAACTGTGTTCTTCCACATAGCTCAGGAGCCAAGACTTCCACCTTTAGTCTTTAAGAGTTATCAATGAAAGATATTGATTATACAGCTGATATTCTTAAGTGCATCAAGAAGTAAGTAGATTTTACCCAAAAGAAGCAAAAAATAGTAAAAAAAAAAAAAACAAAAACTGTCGGCAGAAATCAAAATCACGTAATTCCATAATAGTTCACATTTTAAGAATTTTTAGGGTGGTCTGAATAAAAATAGAACTCTTAACATGCAGAGTAGGCTATCCAAGAGTCTTACAGACCTCAGAATGTGTGTGCATGTATGCATATATGTCACTGTGTACATGTATGTTCATATGTGCACCCAATGTATGTGTGCTCATGCATGTGTATGCAAATTTGTGTGGGTGCACATGTGTGTTCCCAATGTGGACGCAAATGTGACAGTTCTGGTTTTCCTTAAACGCTGAAGAAGCACTGCAATAAGTAAAAAAAACCAAAAAAAACAAAAAAAAAACAAAAAAAACTCTGTTTCATGATTTCTAAACCATGAAAGCTAAGTGAAGCCAACAATTCACAGTGAATCAATACATATGGCTTTTCAACTGGATTCAAATGTAGGCATTCAATACATTTTTTTTCTGTTAATTTTTGGCAAAGCTAATAGGACTGCTTTTGTTTTCTCTTTTATTTCATGAAATAGGAATGAACATCATGTCATTGTTCTGTCAATATCTTTTAATATATTTTCTTAATTTCAAACTGCCACCCACATTGTTAATGTATTTTCTGAGATGTTTTCATGATCTTTTGAGATGTTTTCATGATCTTTCAATGAAATTTAGTAATTGTTTAGTGAATGCCTAAATGGTGAAAATAATTTTAAATGTTATACTGCGAGAATAATTTTCCGAAGAGAACAGGGAATTCTACTGAAGAGAGTGTATTTGGGACACATATTATTCTCATTTAAATAGCAGCAGGAAACACAGTGATTGTAGATTATGGAAAGATAGGGGCTCAAAAAATATGTAACCAAGATTCTGGTCTTTAAAGGCAAAGCACTTCCATTTTCACATGAAAAAAGTGAGGTACCAAAAAGTTAAACAACTCAGTCAAGAACGTATAGCTGGTTTGTCAGCTAAGCATTCTAATATGTAGACTTCTTCCCCCACACACCAATACAATGATTCTCAATATAATCAATTAAAAGGGGCCATGTGAAGAAAAGTTAGTCTAATAAAATATAAGACTTCAATCTTAATATAAATATTATCTTAATTTTTATATATCACTTAGCATCATTTCAATGTCTGTACATTTATATACAAAGCCCACAGCATACACACTATTTTCCTTTTCACACTTAGTTTGATGTTATTATGCCTTGGATTTGTTTCCAAATAATTTAGTGACACAAAAGAGTATGAGTATGAATGAAACAAGATTGTCCATGAATTAAAAACGATTGATTCTGAGTGATGGGTTCATCCATGTAGTTCATTACACTTTTCTGTCTACATTTGAAAGTGTTTGAAAATTTTCATATATATACATTTATATACATGTATGTATATTAGAAACAAGTAAAGAAGTTTATGTGATTTATATGTTGCAGAATATTTCAAAGGCAAATTAAACTATGATTATATGAGAAGAAACCTGTAGCAGTGTGTCTATTGAGATATGCTGTCCGTTTCACAGTTTTCTAGTCTACCTTAGTCACTGCATTCAATTTCCTGTGTTTACACATAGCTTCAAATTCTGGTCTCAGCTGAAGCTGCTGCTGTTCCTCTTCAAAGTCCACCAGGTCCCACTCATATTCCAGTCTGGCTTGACGTTGTTTCCAAAACTCCAAAAATAAGGTGACTACAGGTAAATAAATATATTTAAAAAAAGATATAAAAAAAGTTAAAAACTTTTTCAACTTTTCCCTTTAATTACTTTGGTTGCAGGATGGTTCACATGTTTCAGGTGGCTATTCTTTCACTGTTGTGTTTGATTAAAACTTCATCAATTATTAATGTTGGCATAATATTGTGTATCCAATAATACACCGAAAAACAACTCATACAAAAATTTAAATTAATTTCTTGGTCAGTGGTCCAAGCAAGAATTTTTTTCAGACATATTAATATCTTTCTTCGTTCAGATAATTTGAAGTAATATTTGAACTTAGCTTTTTATTAACACTGAAGTAATTTTTTGCATGTATCTTTTATTGAAATCATTCAAGTCATTGTACTGCTTTCTCAGGCTTACGGAAATATACCTAGGAAGCATAAGAGCCAATCCCCAGCACAATTACTCTCTTTTTTAAAGTACACATACTATATATACACACAAAACTTCAGCTTTCTTTTTATGTCTTTAAGCTGGAATTATCAACTTTCAATTGAAGAATATATATTTACAGAATAATACATAAAATATAAATGTACAATTAAAAAAATCACAAAATAAATATACCAATATAATCAGCACCAGTATAAAAACTATTCCATTACAAATGGATTTACATAAATGATACACAACTGATACTTTTTTGTGTCAAGCTTTTTTTTTTTTGGTTCAACTTTGTTGCTGTGTGCAGTGAAAATTCATTTATCTTCATTGCTGCATAGTGTTCGACTCTATGGTTAAATTGCAATTCTGGTTATATATTCTTGGGCTGACAGACATTTGAGTTGTTTCCAGATACCTGCTATTACACACAGTGCTGCTGTGAACATTCTTGTACATATCTATTGATGGGCATATACATACCTTTCTATTGGAGTACACTTAGGAAGAGAATACTAACGCCTCCAATATAAACTCATAATTTTACCATGTGTAAAAGATTCAACTTTCTGGCTCACTCTCTACCTTTTAAATAATGTAAGGAGCTATGGATGATATCCACACATTTTTAAAAATCCTAATTATATTTTTATCATTACAGTCATCTAATTGCTCTCTCAGCTTCCAAAATATATTTTTCCAGTGCAAATATACCTATCATCTGACTGTTGGTTTTTTGTTTGTTTATTTGCTCATGTATACATTGGCTTATGTTTTCCTTTGCTCATTATTTAAACTTTAAAGAAATATTTAAACATTTATTAAGTGGGAAGAACACAGTAGACTAACCACTCAACAATTGTAAAATGTACAATTAATTATTGTGGACCATAGTACAATGTTGTACAGACCTTATTCATCTTGCTTAATTGAAACTTTAAAGTATGCTTATTGATTAGTAACTGCTCATTTCCTAATTGTACAGCCCCTGGTAACCACAATTCCACTCTTTGATCCCATGAGTTTGGCTATTTTAGATACCTCATATAACTCCTCCAGTCAAAAAGTAATTCAGCCCTCCTCTGTACTCCCTTAGCATTTACAATGTACTTCTACGAAAGTAGACTTCAGATTCTATCCCAATTAGATTGTAACTTTCTTAACAGCAGGTTATATTTCATTCACTTATTCATTCTATCATTTAATATTGGTTGTGAATTTCATGAGGCAGAAACTTTTACTCTATTCATTTCATTACTGCTGTATTCAGTAGATACATTGTTAGCAGGGAGACCAGGTTCATGAACTTGGTACTATTAAACACTTTAATATTTGCTTGTTTGTTTACACTACAATAGAACAACTACCATTAATTTTAGAAGCAGTATTTGGTTACTGTGGCTATGCAAGAGATTGTATGTCATATACATACTGCTAAAACTTTTAAATACACTAAGCATTTAAAATTTTTTGTCTCAAAGTTTGTTAATGCTGAAGTAGAAATAAGAAAGTTGGCCAACATACATGGGATTGTGAGATAAATTAATGATGGTACAAAATAGTTAGCAAAAAGAGTACTGTAAGGAAAGAGAAATGATGTGGACTAAAAACAAAATTGTTCCCATGATTTCTACAGACTTTTGTGATTATAAGTATATAGGAATCACAGGATTCACATATTCCCTGAAAAGGATTTCAGGAAATTAAAGGGACTCTTGGTTTGGGCCTTATAGATTGTGTCTAAATAGGACTTGACCTTTTTCATTTTTAAGAAGCAATACAATTAGCATTTAAATTATTCACTTATTCAACATATATTTGAATACATACCATACGCCTAGCCCTGGAACTATGGAGATGAAAGCCATGGTGTTTGTCCTAAAAGAGCAAGTAATCTAGTGATGAGCCTGGCTTATACACAATTACAATCATGGAGGCATGTACACTCAAAATGTGTCTTACAATCAAGGACCATGTATGTGCGTATTTAAATTCCTATTGCCTAGAAGAGTACCTGTTCCAGGGTAGAAACTTTAAAAACTAGTTGCTGAATTATATTAAAGTATAAATAAAATGAAGTCACTAAATTTCTGAAATAAAACCTAGGTGAACATCTTACATTCTCTCTCAGTGGGGAACATTTCCTAAGAAACACAAAAACAAGAAAAACCATAAGGAAAGTTTTATGACCAGTAATATATATTAAAATTTCCATTGACTACGAATGAGATCAAATGTAAATTACAAACTGAAAAAAATATTTGCAATTTATGTGGCAGACAAAGGATTACTGTGCTTATTATACAAAAGCACATGTGAATTATAAAAAAATTTAAATACTTCAAACATCAAGGAGAGCCAATGGTCAGTAAATATTAAAAACGTGATCAGTCTCACTTGTGATCAAGTAACTGCAAATAGTGCTGTAGGGTGCTCCACACACACCCACTTCTCTATTTATGATGTAATATAAGGCAGGTGTTGGTGCACAATCTCTCTCAATGGAAACAATGGAAAATTCTCACAATGTATTTGTTTTAATCATGCACCTATCATTCATTTTCGATTCCAAGTAATGAGAGGTAGGATTTGGCAGCCTCATGAAAAATGGATGTATATACTACAACTTACAAAAACTGGGGTTGCTATTAAACCATTAATAAGATTGCTCGATTCTTTGTTCTCTCTTTGAATCTAGGCTGCTCTCTTCAGACCACAGCAGCCAAGCAGAAATGAGAGAAAGCCATAAATCCCTCTGCTTTGCACACATACCTACAAATTTTGATTTTATTTGCCTGGATAATGCAGCCCTTGCCCACTTTTTTTTTTTCTTGAGACGGAGTCTCTCACTGTCACCCAGGCTGGAGTGCAGTGGCATGATCTCGGCTCAGTGCAAGCTCAGCCTCCTGGGTTCATGCCATTCTCCTGTCTCAGCCTCCCAAGTAGCTGGGACTACAGGTGCCCGCCACCACACCTGGCTAATTTTTTTTAGTATTTTTTAGTAGAGATGGGGTTTCACTGTGTTAGCCAGGGTAGTCTTGATCTCCTGACCTCGTGATCTGCTCGCCTCAGCCTCCCAAAGTGCTGGGATTACAGGCGGAAGCCACCGCGCCTGGCTGCCCTTGCCCAGTTTTGAATGGCACATATTTGTGTTTGTTAGAGGTGTTTTTTAATTGGGAAAAATGTCTAATTTACACCTAGTAACTCCAAGTTTTGTGATATATTTTAGACCAGTCTTTAGGTCTCTTCTAACAAAGTTATTCTTACAGAAAATATTTTCCTTGCTGATGACAGGAAAAATTTCATAACACTTTAACTTTCCAACTGAAATAGTTAAAATATGAAGTCCTGGGTAAGGTATTTTCAAAGTTAAGGGAAATTCTATTTTATATGAAGGATTTTTAATGAATGAATGTGGAAGTGGAAACTATAACTAGACAATTTAGACTCACAAATGTTCCTTAGTCCTCAAGTTTTTAATCTTTGTTCCAGTTTGTATACGACTCAATATCCTCCAGCCACAAAATATTTGTTTAGTCTCTCCTGAATTAAGTACTTTTTGAGCCTGTTTTTAACATGGCACTGAAAGACAGTGGGAAATTAATACATTTGATGTTTCAAAAAGTATGTTGTCTCTTAGAGAAATGAGCTGATGTTTAATAGATAACTTTGTGGACCAAGAACTAATGGCCGCTAATATGCACTCCATCAGTGTATTAATGCCAACAAAGACACAATGATCTAAAACCACATTTGGTATGTAAGATATTTCATCTGTCATATGTTATATGGAGGCAAAACAACACATTAATCGGAAGAAAGCTGTTTCTTTATGGGACTATTTACTTACCCCAAATTCCCATGAATATTGCAAAGAACACTGTTGACTCATTATCAAACAAATGGGAGAACTGTAAAAATAACAATAACAATATCACAAAGATAATTTAGTACTAAAAGTAATAAAAAGGAGGGAAATTCCAAGTCTTTTCAACATATTACAATGCATACATACCTTTGAAGCCAAACACGTACTATTTAGTCTCCAATAATCACACACTTGATCGCAGAGTGGGCACATGATCATCTGACCACCAATCTCAGGGTCACAGATTTCAGTGCTGCAAGAGGAGCAGCCAAGTTATTGAAAAGTGATAGTTGTTTAGGTAAAAGTACAAGCTGTTCTTATTAGAACAACTACTTATATAACTTCTCACATATAACAGAAGGGGCAATCAAGCAGCAATTTCTATAGTGGGTCAAGTCATGCTTTGAGGAGCAGACTTTTCAGAGCCCATCTTTAAAAACAGATTTTCCATAAAGCACCAGGTGAGAGGCGACTGTTATGTTTGAGTAGTTTTTGGAAAATATCAATTAACTGCTGCTATAAGGAAATATTCTGAAGGAAACGCCAGGGAAATAATAACAACAGCTTCATTTGGCACAAGATAAAGACGTTTTCTCTATCTGGGCAACTCAGGTGCACTTACCTGCTTGTGTTATGTTCCATTGATAATAAACCATAAATAAAACAAGCTAAGCCAACTACAGCTGCAAAGAATAGCATTTCTGTGTAAAATCCAAGAAAGACAAAATAGATACCAATTTTTTCTCCATAATAATTCCTGTGAAAAAGAGTAAAAACAGAATCAGAATATGGAAGAATGTTACAGTCCAGAGAGCCTTGATTTTGTATTCAGACAGGCATATATTCTAATTTTGGCTCCATTGCTTTCTAGACATGTAATTTTGGTGCAGTTACTCAACTCTCTAAACTTCAGTTTCCATATCATTATCATGTTTTAACACAAGATAGTGCTTATTCCATAGTGCAAGGACTGATATTAGGATTTAAAGGGATAACAGATATAAGTAGAAAGCCAATTAAATGGAATTTAAATTTAAAATTTGAATAAGATAATTTGGAAAGCCTCCATATTATAAAGAGAATTTAAATGGTTTTTAAATAAACTACAGAATATTCTGCAATGTAATTTCTAGGAATGAACTTAACAAATCAAAACCATATCCAAAATCTGCATGGACTTTTGCTTTATTTCTCTAAAACTGAAAACATTTCTCTGACCACATTGTAGGTATACATTTCCATCTTTCTCCAACTTTGAATCTTGGATGTTTACAGGATTGTGACATATGTAGCAGGCTAAGGAATTAAACATGACTACTTCAACAAAAATTCTATGTAATATGCAGCTCAGCTCTTGGTTTTCAAAGAATTGAAAAGTGACAGCATTTATTGGCACAAACTTTTAATTCTCACAACCAAGTGTTTTGTTTTTAACTGAGTACCCATTTAGGAATGAGAGAAAGTAGTTCTCTGCTCCTCAGAAAGTCAGGTTTTCTTGTTGTTGTTGTTTAACCTGATTAATCTTCCTCCTTATTCATATAGATCCCAGCTCACCAAATCTGTGAGTCTTTCCACAGTTTCCTAGGCAGAAAGATGTGATACCTTTTGTGTTCTAGTAGTATGCCATGATTCTGTGAAAGTACTTAATATTAAATTGTAATTTCTATATATGCTCAACAAGAACACATATCTGAACATAAAGGTTATAAACATTTTTTCTCAATGAGATTTTAAAATAGATTTATCATATTCAATATTAACTTTATTGAACCTCCCATTCTTCATATTTCAGCACTCTTAACATTAGTAGGCATCTTTCTGCTTATCCTGTCTTTTTCATTCTTTTCAGTGATGATGAACAGTTTGCATTGTTAATTTCCCTAATTTGGTTTTCCAGATCACTATAAACTTGAAATTAAATTATAATGCCATAATATTCCCTTGTTAATCTGCCATTCGCAGCTTCCTTAGCTTACTCAGAGTGAATGAACTTTGTTTCTCCCAGTTTTTTGCTGAAAAATGTAGAAATTATTGTAATAGTACATAACATCAAAATCAGAAAAGTGCAAAAATATATTTTATGAAATTTACTGTTTACCATGTCTATTTTTAATGTTTTAAAAATTGCAGAATCAATCTTATTAGAAATATAATATCAACATTATTGCTATAGACTTAATTTAAAAATTATTTAAGAATTCATAAGGAAACTGGATATTTCAACAACCTTAGTTTTAAAGTACTACTTTTTTCTCCTTTTCAATTGTCACAATTCTTATTCCTTGAGCATAAAAAATAAAATCCCTCAAGAACTCTAAACCTGTCAAAAAAAGCAATTGCTGAGAATTTACTAAATGAAATCAGGTAAGTATTTATTACATGTGGAAATATACAAATTATTTTACTAAACTTTGGACTTGGGTATCTAACAGTAACAGATTAACAACTAAATAATCTTTCAGGATCTTAGACAGCAAGAGATATTTCTTAGATTTGCAATATGGTAAAAATGTATACATTATTGAAATCACATTTAATATTTAATTTAAACTATCTCATTCGTCATAACTAAGAATATAAGAGAAATTTAATAATGTGAGACACTCTATAAAAGCTCAAATATAGGGAGAGCCTTCTTTTGCGTATTATTTTTTAGAAAAATAGCCATATATTTAAATCTATGATCGTTTTTAACCTGTCCATTTTACTTATTAGACTTTCAACTGATCTGTGGCATTGCATCATTTAACATAGCATCTGATAGGTAGATGTGTGTTAGATACTGTGTGAGGGGACTGCTCTCATTTTGTATTTCCAAGATGTAATACTTAGTTGAAGACATAGTAAATAATCAAAAGAATGATGACAGAATTAAATTGAATACAATCTTGATAAATCAATCAATGCAAACATTTTTTTCTAAAATGATTTATTTTTATAATGAATCCATAAACATCTGAGAAACTTAGCTTCAGTATTATCCTCACATTGTAATAACATTATCTGTACCACACATATATTTAGTCTATGCTATTTAGCATGTGGCAGTATTTCAATTTTGTTTCTAAGCATTAACATACAACATATGGATATCAAAAAACAAAATTACCTGAAGTGTAAGCTGGAAGGAAAAAAAATGAGCTGATAGAGCTGATGTGCCAGTGATCAGTCTTCAATTTTATATGCTCTATCAGCCCATTTTTTTCAATCTTAGCATTGCCATTTTCCCTAAAAATATTATCTAATGTGACAAAATTATCTATGCTCAAAAGGCAGAAAAACCACTTCCAGATATCTGGACATTAAAGTGATGTTTGGTATAGAGGTAACATAAAATATGTGAAATCTAGGAACTCAGATTCCTATAAACTGTATCTCTTTCTAGACACCCTATCATTCTGTCTTCCTTATTTTTGTCCTCCATATCCAATAATCCATTAGGTCCAATGAATTCTGTCATAAAAATATTTTTTCTAATTCATAGTCTCCTCTCTTTCCTGTTGTCAATGCCTTGAAAAGACCTCCAAAATTTATTGCTGGACAATTTTAACAGCCTCCTTACTTCCCTGAGTTCAATCTTATACCCATCTAAATTATCTTTTGTTTCCAATAAAATGATGTTTCTAAAGTAAAAATTGAGCAATATCCTTTTCTTCCTTCAAAGCTTCATCTTTTTACTTCAGCATTGTTCTTCAGGATTTTGTTCCTGGTAAACATTCAAATCTCCTTTGCCGACACTCCTACATGAACTAAACACACAATGCTCTTGTGTGTTCTCTTTGCCTGTGATATTCTTACCTAACTTCTTTCCCTACCATACTGCTACTTATCTTTCAAGACATAGTTCAAAAGCACTGTGAAGCTTTCCTAGAGGTTGTCATGAAGATAGGTGCTTTTCCCTCTGTATTTTGTTTGGAGTATTACTGTGCTGTAACTAATGTGCATTCGTGTGTGTTCCTGCAAACAAATTCATGTTAGGAAACCACCATCTGATTATCTTTGTAGGCACAGTACCTTGCTTGACATGTAGTGATGCTTAATAAAGTCTCATTAAAAGAAATGTGTAAATTGTACTTATCCATCTATGAATAAATTCTTTCTTTTCTTTTTTGCTTTTTTTTTTTTTTTTTTTTTTGAAACAGGGTCTCACTCTGTTGTGCTAGGCTGGAGGGTAGTGGTGCGATCTCGGCTCATTGCAACATCCGTTTCCCAGGTTCAAGCAATTCTCCTGCCTCAGCCTCCAAAGTAGCTGAGATTACAGTTGTGTGTGCCACCACGCTGGGGTAAATTTTGTATTATTATTATTATTTTTTTTTAAGTAGAGACGGGGTTTCACCATGTTGACCAGGGTCATCTCAAACTCCTGACCTAAAGTGATCTGCCTGCCTTGGCCTTCCAAAGTGCTGAGATTACAGGCACATTTCTTTCTGTTTTAAGAATATTTTAACTTTTATCAAGTCTACCCACAAAACCTTTACTAAAACCCATGAAATCAACAAGGAGAGGAAAAACACCCAAACCCAATACAGGCCTTCAGTATCATGACAGAGAACACCACGATCCTCAAATTATCTGTAAGTAAGGAAATAAAAACAACTTCAACACCTGCTGCTACAAATCTAAGACACAGAGGAGAGGTGAAGATGTTTAAGAAATTATAGGGGAAAAATGTAAAGTAGGGTGGAAAATATAAAGAAACACAGCTAAAATAACCCTAGAGAAAAGTTTAACTAAATGCCCTAATGCAGAATATATGTTGGGATTTGGTCATTTATAATCTATAAGAAAGGATCTGAAAAGAGTGAGACTGGAAGTGGCAGCCTGAGATAAGCAATATTTCTTGAGAAGAATCAGATACAAAGAGAAGACTGGTACTCCTTGGAGGAGTGTCAGTAAACAGAAAAAAGAAAATAAGAGAGGAGAGTTGGAATCTTGTAGAAATGAAAGAAATAGGCTTCGCAGGGTAAGGGAAGATGGGTGCCCACAGCTCTGACACTCACAGGAAGCTTCAGGTCCAGCACACGCAGAAACAGATTCTCCCTCACTCCCATTCACCAGGTTGAGCATCCCTCATCTGAAAATTTGAAACACAAAATTCTCCAAAATCTGAAACTTTTTCAGTGCTGACATGATGCCACAAGTAGAAAATGCTACCCCTGACCTCATGTGATGAGCCACAGTCAAAACACAGGCACACAATGATGAAAATGACATTTTTAACACTGCAGAAAAGGTGTCTACAGACAACATGTTGAGAATGTGTGATGGACTAACAGAGAAGGGCACTCTAGTGCTAGAAATTCTGTTCATAAATTAAAAACAAATTGAAATAAGTAGGCCACATCCATAAAAAAACATGCAAAACAAAAACAAAATCAGAAAATGCTAAGTAAATAATTTAGTCTGATAATTCTCCCCAAATAACATGGAATCGAATAATACTGTAATAAAAACCTAAAAACAGAGTGAACTCTTCTCAAATAAATATTTGCTGATACAAGAAAACCCCAGAAATATAAAAACTAAAAAAAGGAATAGAGAAGAGTGGAAAGATATAAAACAAAAATTGATTGAACTCCAGAGATAAGTAGAGCAAATTATAAATCATATCAGATCACATCAGAAGTAATACTGAAATTAGCAAGTAACAAAGGAAACACAGACATAGTGCCAGTGATCAGAGGGGTCTCCCCCAGGATGCCGAAGCATACGAGCAAGGAGAGAGGGTCATCTCTCTCTTCACCCCACCACAGAGCACTGCTGTGAATAGGCAGAAATACTGAAGCGCTGCGAGGCTGAGCCTATCTGTTGGCTCTTACTCCTAAGTGCCATCTACTGGATAGTAGCCCAAATTACAACACTGAAAACATTTCTGCCAATATACAAAACTGTGAAACCCAAGGCAAGAATCCAGCCACAAATAAAGACCCTGTACAGAGCCTTGGCTCTCTGAAAGCACCCAGTAATGAAGCCAATTGACTATACTCAACTTATGCTACAATTAGTGGAACACCAGCCCTCTCAGGCAAGAAAGATTCAGCGCAAGAACTCTGGAAATTCAAAAAGTCAGTGTCCCCTTACCTCCAAATGAGCTCCTCAGCAATAATTCTTAACTAGATGGTAACAACAGAAATGACAGACATAGAATTCAGAATCTAGATGGAAAGGACACTCATCGAGATTGAAGAGAAAGTTAAAACCCAATCCAGTAATCCAGGAATCCAGTAAAACAATCTAAGAGCTGAAAGATAAAATAGCCATTTTAGGAAAAAACAAAACTGAACTTCTGGAATGGAAGCAATCACTACAAGGATTTTATAATACAATAGGAAGCATTAACAGCAGAATAGACCAAGCTGAGGAAAGCACCTCAGAGCTCAAAAACCAGTTCTTCAAATCAACTGAGCCAGACAAAAGTTAAAAAAAAAAAAAAAAGAACAAAACCTTCAAGAAATTTAGGATTATATAGAGACCAAATGTATGACTTATTGGCATTCCTGAGACAGGAAAGTAAACAACCTGGAAAAAATATTTGAGGATAGAGTCTATAAAAATGTCCCCAATCTCACCAGAAATTGATAGACAAATTTAAGAAAGATAGAGAACGCTGATGAGACACTATATCCCCAAGGCACATAGTCATCAGATTCACCAAGTTCAACACGAACAAAAAAATTTAAAGGCAGCTAGAGAGAAGGGTCAGATTACATCCAAATGGAAGCCCATCAGGCTAGCAGCAGACCTGTCAGCAGAAATCTTACAAGCCAGAAGAGATCGGAAGCCTATTTGTAGCATCCTTAAAGAAAAGAAATTCTAACCAAGAATTTCATATCTCATCAGACTAAGCTTCATAAGTGAAGGAGAAATACAATTCTTCTCAGACAAGCAAATTCTGAGATAATTTTTTACCACCAGACATGGCTTACAAGAGCTCCTTAAGGGAGTACTAAACATGGAATGAAAGAACAACACCTGCTATCACAAAACACAGTTAAACACATAGCCCAAAGGCACTATAAAGAGACTATACAATCAAGTCTACAAAACAACAAGCTAACAACATGATGACAAGATCAAAATCTCACATATCAATACTAACACTGGATATAAATGGTCTAAACACTGCATGTAAAAGACATAGAGTGGCAAGCTGGATAAAAACACAAGATCCAACTGTCTGCTGTCTTTAAGAGACCCGTCTCACCTCTAATGACACTCACAGGTTCAAAGTAAAGGGATGGAGAAAGATCTACCATGCAAATGGAAAACAAAAACAACAGGAGTCTCTCTTCTATCAGATGAAACAGACTTTAAACCAACAAGAATTAAGAAGGGCAAATCAGGCCATTACATAATTAAAAAGGGCTCAATTCAACAAGAAGACTTAACTATCCTAAATATATATGTACCCAACAATGGAGCACCCATGTTTATAAAACAAGCCCTTCTTGACCTATAAAAATACTCAGAGAGCCACATAATAGTAGTGGGAGACTTCAGCATCCCACTGACAGCATTAGACAGATTATTGATGCAGAAAACTAGCAAAAGAATTCTGGACTTAAACTCAACACTGGACCAATTGGACCTAATAGACATCTACAGAGCACTAACCAATCACATAATATATATTCTCATCTTCTCAGAGATCACATGTTTAGTCATAAAGCAAGTCTCAATAAATTAAAAAAGACAAAATCATATCAAGCACATACTCAGACCACAGTGCTTTAAAAATGGAAATCAACAATACCAAGATACTCAAATCTGCACCAATACATGGAAATTAAAAAACTTGCTCCTGAATAACTCCTGAGTATATAAGCAAATTAAGGCACAAATCAAACAATTCTTTGAAATTAATAAAAATAGGAAACAACTTACCAAAACCTTTGGGATGCTGTTAACACAGTGCTAAGAGGAAAATTTGTAGCACTGATATGCCTCAATTAAGTAGTAAGAAAGACCTCAAAATAACAATCTAAAATTCCACCTAGAGGAACTAGAGAATAAGAACAAACCAACTCCAAAGCTAGCAGAAAAAACCACTAAAATTGTAGAAGAATTGAATTAAGTTGAGATGCAAAAATCTAGACACAAGATCAATGAAACCAAGAATTGGTTCTTCAAAAGAATAAATAAGACAGACCACTAGCTATATTAACAAAGAAAAAAAGGAGATCCAAAGAAGTCCAATGAGAAATGACAATGATGATAATATAACTAATCCTACAGAAATCAAAAATCCTCCAATACTATTATGAAAAATTCTATGCACATAAATTGGAAAATCTTGAGGAAATGAATAAATTCCTGGAAACACAAAAGCTCCCAAGATTAAACCAGAAAGAAAGTAAAAACCCAAAGAGACCATTATAAGTTTTGAAATTTAATCATTAATTTAAAAATCTACCAATCAAAAAATGCCCTAGACCAGATGAATTCACACCCAAATACTAGCAGTTAGACATACAAAGAAGAACTGGTAACAACCCTGCTGAAACTATTCCAAAATCTCAAAAAGGAAAGGCTTCTCCTTAACTCATTCTATGAAACCAGCACCAGGCTGATACCAAAATCTGACAGAGACACAACAACAACAAAAAGACAATGTCAGGCCAATATCCCTGATGAATACAGACACAAAAGTTGTCAATAAAATACTAGTAAACCAAATCCAAGAGCACATCAAAAAGTTAATACATCTGATCAAGCTGGCATTATTCCTGAGATGCAAGGCTGATTCAACAAGTGCAAATAAGTCAATGTGATTCACCACATAAATAGGATTAAGGGAAAAAACTATTAACATATGATCATCTCAATAAATGCAGAAAAAGCTTTTGATAAAATTCAGCATCCCTTTCCATTCATGATTAAAAAACCGTCAATAGTCTTGGTATTGAATGAACATACCTCAAAATAATAAGAGCCATCTATGATAAACCCACGACCAACATCATAGTGAATGGGCAAAAGCTGGAATCATTCCCCTTGAGAAATGAAATAAAACAAAGATGCCCACTCTTACCACTCCTATTCAGCATAGTACTTAAGTCCTAGCCAGAGGAATCAGGCAAGAGAAAAAAAATAAAAGGCATCCAAATAGGAAAAGAAGAAGTAAAACTATCTCTCTTTGTTGACAAATGATTCTATACCTAGAAAACCCTAAAGACTCCACCAAAAGTCTCCCAGACTGCATAAATGACAGATAAAAGAGTTCAGTAAAGTTTCAGGACCCAAAAGCAATGGACAAAAGTGAGTAGCTTTCTATATGGCAATAATGTTCAGGCTGAGAGTCAAATCAATAACACAATCCCATTTTCAATAGCCACAAAAAATGAAGTATCTAGGAATACAGGTAATCCAGGAGGTGAAAGATCTCTACAAGGAAAACTACAAAACACTGATGAAAGAAATCAGAGATGACACAAATAAATGGAACAACATTCCTTGCTCATGGATTGGAAGAATCACTATCATTAAAATGGCCATACTGCCCAAAGCAATTTACAAATTCAATGTTATTCCTATCAAACTACCAACGACATTTTTCACAGAATTAGAAAAAGCTATTCTAACACTAACATAGAACCATAAAAATGGCCAAATAGCCAAAGCAATCCTAACCAAAAAGAACACAACTGGAAGCATCACACTACCTGGCTTCAAACTATGCTATAAGGCTATGGTAAGCAAAACAGCATGGTACTGGTAGAGAAACAGACACATAGACCAATGGAACTAAACAGAGAAACCAGAAATGAAGCTGCACACCTCCCACTATCTGGTCTTCAACAAAGCTGATGAAAACAAGCAATGGGGAACGGATTCCGTATTCAATAAATGGTGCTGGGATAACTAATTAGCAATACACAGAAGAATAAAACTTGGACCCTTATCTTTCACCATATAGAAAAATAACTCAAGATGGAATAAAGTTTTAAAAGTAAGACCTCAAACTGTAAAAATCCTAGAAGAAAACCTAAGAAGTATCTTTCTCTACATCGGCCTCAGTAAATAATTTTTGGCTAACTCACCAAAAGTAATTGCAACGACAAAAAAAATTGACAAGTGGGACCTAATTAAACTAAAGAGCTTCTGCACAACAAAAGAAGCTATCAATAGAGTAAACAATCTACAGTATAGGGGAAAACATTCACAAACTACACATCCAACAAAGGTCTAATATCCAGAATCTGTGAGGAACTCAAACAAGTCAACAAGCAATATCCAAATAACCCCATTAAAAAATTGGCAAAGGACATGAACAGACACTTCTCAAAATACATACAAGCAACCAACAAACATATGAAAAAATGCTCATCGATCACTAATCCAGAGAAATGCAAATCAAAACCACAATTAGATACCATCTCATACCAGTCAGAATGGCTGTGATTAAAAAGTCAAGAAATATCAGATGCTGGTGAGATTGTGGAGAAAAGAGAACATTTATACACTGTTGATGGGAATGAAAATTAATTCAGCCACTGTGGAAAACAGTTTGGAGCTTCTGCAAAGAACTTAAAACAGAGCTACCATTTGACCCAACAATCTCATTACTCATATATGCTCTAAGCAATATAAATTGTTCTACCAAAAAGACGCATGCACCCATATGTCCATTGCAGCACTATTTACAATAGCAAAGACATGGTATCAACCTAGGTGCCCATTAATGGTGGAGCAGATAAATAAAACGTGGTATATATAAACCAAGGAATACTACATGACCATCAAAAAGATTAAAATTATGTCCTTTGCAACAACACTGATGCAGCTGGAGGCCATTATCCTAAGCAAATTAATACAAGAACAGAAAACCAAATGTTGCATATTCCCACTTGTAAGTGGGAGCTAAATATTGAATACACATAGACATAAGGATGACTACAATATACACTGGTGACTACTAGAGGAGGTAGTGTGGGAGAGGGGTGTGGGTTAAAAAACTCCCTATTTGTTACTATGCTCACTACTTGGGTGGCAGGATCTGTACCCCAAACCTCAGCATCATGCAACATACCCACATAAAAAACATGCAGGTATACCCCTGAATCTAAAATTTAAAAGTTGAAATTATATAAAAAAATTGGGACAGCCTAATGTTTTTCGATAGAAAAACCAATAAATGAATTATGAGAAATTTATAATAAGTCATTCTATGTTCCACTAAATAGTATCAGACAGATCTTTGTGTATTCATAGAAGGATATCAGTAATATACTATTTAGTGAATAAAGAAAAATCTTAGCATGAAAGAGAAGAGAAAGATGCCATTGCTCTCAGAAAAAAAAATGTTTCTGCTTTTTTATTCATGAACACAAAAACAGGACTAAATCAATATTATCCAAATCAAGCCTAGTTATTTTTGTGGGGTTTGATGAAGGTAGAATTTCACTTAAAACTTTGTTCATCTCTTAATTATTTGAAACGTTTTTGATAAATATTCTAGTTTTATAACTTAAAGTATTAAATGATTATTATTCAAAACAGTTAAAACAGCCATTCAAGAAAGAGTTTGCATGATTTATCAAAAGCCCCAGTTTATAAACTGACTGACATTTATTTTTCAAAATGTGTCCTCTAGTTTGACTTAAACATACTGTTGAGATAACATTTCAACTGATTTGGATGGATCCATTCAAATCAGTCTCATGAAACAGATACTGTGATGCTGTGTAAACATAGCAATGCAAGTATAAATCATCGAGGAAAAAACACTGCCTATGGTAGCAAGAGATCTCTAATCTAATAGCTCATTGAATAAAATCATGTAAGTCTCCTAATATCTTGTATGCTTGTAGTATTGCTATGCTTTAAAGCGATAACCTTCAACCATAGTCTTCTTGCTTAGCTAATGAAACTGTCTAAAGGATTGAGGTCATAGAACAAACGTCTTCACAGCTCACTGAGAGCCCACACACACAACATCCATATACAACCTCTGTCTTATGTTCCAAATTTCTGGACTCCAGGAGAAACAAAAACTAATATGTATTAAACACTAAGTGTTAGCCCCTATGCTAAAAAGTAGTAATATTGCTATTCCTATTTTACAGATAGTATAGATATTATAACTACTATGCTAAAAAGTAGTAATACTGTTATTCCTATTTTCATAATGGTTAAGTAACTTGACCAAATTTATATAACTTTCAAGAGACAGAACTTGGATTGGAATTCAGCCTAGCTAAATGCTAAGGTCTAACCTCTTCACCACCACACTATCTCTGTTGTCTTTCATCAATTTAGCAACAACATTCTCCTAAATGAATTGCTAATTGATATTGTAGATATGAAATCAAGAAGTTGTGAAATGTAGTGGGCAAAAATAGCAGTAAAAAAAACCTAGAATATTATGTCATTGTGAATAAAAATCACATTATCAAGTTTTAATTGGTCTGATCCTGTGTATGAAACTTACTTAATCAAGTCTAAAGGCTGCTCCTTGTAGAAATAGGAAAATCGAGCCCAATTCTGGTGAAGTGTGTATCTTTCATTGGTAGGATTGGGAGGTTCTGATGGCTTCCAATATTGGCCCTGCAGATATTCAAGAGGAGGGTACATAAAAGACGAAGCAAAAGACAAAGGCGAAGTAAATAAACACTGCTCTTCTAAGAAGGTTAGTAAACAAGGGTATGTTTTCTTTTACTTTTAGATTTCATATTCAATTGATGTGAAATTATTTCACAAACTATAATAATATTTATTTATTAAATTATCACGCAAAGCTATCTCAAAATACAAGTAAAAATGTAAGACTTTGGCTTTACTCAAGCTATTCTTTCACCTGGAATGCCCTTTCTTCTCTACTCAAATCCTAATATAATATTCACAACCCAGAGAGCCATATCACTACATAACTGGATAGGACTTTAGAAATGGGCTAATGCTTTTTTTATAGATGAAAAAATTAAACTTCAAGGAACATTAAGCAACTAATCCAAAGTCATACTGCTATTACAGGAAGAGACTCCCGTTCTGTCCTCACTGATAGCCACTTCCCAAAGAACTTAAAATACTACAACAAACTTTAGCATTTAAGGGGCTCGGTATCACTTCATGCATAAGTTCTTTTCCCATTGTTAGATACTGACTAATATTATTAATATATTTTCACGGCCTAGCAAAGTATTGTGTACACTGTGGCTGTTTAAGATATTCTGTTTTTACTGCAGACAAATGAACTGCTGAAGGCAGCACTGAATAAATATCCAGTTTAAAATTTGGCACGTGTGAAAATCTTTATATGATAAGGTGTTAAATTTTATATCACCCAGTTTCCAACTTTTTTCTTCTTCTGTAGGTAATCCAACTGAATCTTAAGAAATTAAACAATCAAAAAAGCAGCCTCTGTGGGTATTTTGAAAAATGATTCTGTAAAGCACATAAGGGAAAATCCAGTGCCTAACACTGCATTCAGAGGAAAAGAAAGATTAAAAAGTAAAATCAACAGTAAGTTATAGCTATCTCTAGTGATAGCTCAGTGACATTGAATTTCCAATGAGCCTATATGACTCTACTGAAAGGCTACATGTATAGTTTAAAATTGCTGATGACTGAAGACATTAGTTTGGCTTTATGATATGGCATTGTAAGAATAGAATTAATACCCTAAAAATTAATTAAAAAAAACTCAAAATCTTCCAAAAAAAAAAAAAAGAATGAGCCCTTTTGTGAAGAAAGACTGACAGAATGCAGTGCAAAGTGTTTATTAACCTACTTTAGATCTCTCTGCTTTACCAAATGTCCATGTTATTATTTAGAATCTATAATCTCCTAAGAGTTTCTTTGCCCCAGGAAAAAAAAAATTGTGACAGTGGGCCCTCTGTATCTGCAGGTTCTGCACCCACAAATCTAACCAACAGCAGATTGTAAATATTTTTAAGCAGCAGTAAAAACACACATACACATACACAAATTTAAAAATAATACAGTGTAACAACTATTTACATTTATATTGTATTGGGTATTATAAATAATCTAGAGATGAATTAAAGTATGCTGAAAAATGTGTGTAGGCTACATGCAAATACTACTACATTTTATGTAATGAACTTGATCATGCTGGGATTTTGGTATCCAAGGGTCTGTGGATTGGTTCTGGAACCAATCCTCAGTGGATATGTACTATATATGTGTTCAAGGGCTGTTGAAAAAAAGAAGAAGCTGTTTGTTTTTTCTAATACTTAAGTTACTAAATTGATACTCTTGTTGAAAATGGCGACTCATTTTGGAAAATTTCCTCTACTCTTACAGAAAAACTAATCAGTGTGGAACCGACCTAGAGTAAATTCTCATACTACTGAATAAATATTGAATATTGGCCAGGAGTTCAATTACAGCCTGGCCAACATAGCAAAACCCCGTCTCTACTAAAAATACAAAAATTAGCCAGGCATGATGGTGTGTGCCTGTAATCCCAGCTACTCCGGAGGCTGTGGCAGGAGAATTGCTTGAACCTGGGAGATGGAGGCTGCAGTGAGCCAAGATTGCACCACTGCACTCCAGTCTGGGGGACAGAGAAAGACACCATCTCAAAAAACAAAAGTAAACAAAACAAAAATTAAATATTAATAGAGGAAAACTAGCACAACAGACTAAGTCCTATAAAAGGAAGAGCTTGGCTTTGGGCTTTTGGGAAGTATTACAGCAACACTGTATTTCAAAAAAATGGAGAATTATTTAGCTGCCACTTGTTTCAATTGAAATATTTGTTTCTTCTATTACTGAGAACTATATTTCTTACAAAGAGAATACATCACCAAAAAGTCTTTTTAAGTATGGAAGAGTAAAACTGTAACAAAAGAGACAACAAAAATAGACGTTCCAAGGGATGATCTCAAAGTAGAATACGTACACATTCAGCCCCAGGATTTCCACTGCCAATAAGTGGTGAAATTTAAACACCGGCTATTCAAATGAGAAAGTTTCCATCAAAAACACCCAGAAATTAGGCTGAGTATTGGTTCCAAGGCCAAGTTTTCAGGTTTGGTTCAACAGGTGAATCATGTAAAATGTCACTTCCCTATTAAACTTATAAACTCAGTGTTTTTGTACAATGATTTGCCAGTCCCCCAAAAACATTCCTCTGAATATCAGTTGTCATAACATCTGAAGCATTCTTATGCACTGAAGCCTTTAGTTTATATTGCAGTTGTACACATGCTTTATTTCTAGGAGAATCCTAGTCTATGAGCTTGGATTCATGGTTGTGTTCCAATAATGCCTAACAGAATGCTTTACATATAATTGAAGCCAACCATGTATTTGATGAATGAATATGTGAATGCATGTAATTTAAATTCTTTACAGCTTCAAAACTTTATAAATGAGAAAAGAACTAGTGGGCTCAGATAGAAATTTCCAAATATTATGTTCTAAAATGTCCTTTTAATGTGACTGCTATTTTCAAAATGGGTTCTAATAAAAAGTCATGTGCAAATGTAAAAGTTTTTAAAATAAATGTCCATTTGAAACCTCAAAGATACATTTATTATATATTTCAGCATAGCTGGTAAAGCTCTCAGCTCAGAACCAAGAAGTCTTTGGGGATTTTCCCACCATGAGAGAAAACTAAGCAACTGAAGTAAAGGAAGACTCTCTCTCCCAGTAATGAACATGGCAGGAGGAAAATAAGCTCAGATTTTCACAATCAAACCTATACATACATCATGGAGTGGATAGGCAGATGAATAAGTATTAGAGTTTAGCAGTCTTTCAATCCCAAACCTTTTCTTCCCATCTTCTATGCCGAAAGGACATCTTGAAAGAATATAGTACACCTACAAGGTAAGTGCAAAGAGACACTATCACATCTCAGAACTTTATGCTTTCCACATTTCTTTCAATCACAATTTAACAATGTCTACTTTGAATGTAGATGCATGCTCTAATTATAGAAGGAAGCTTCTCTTGGTTGTCAGGAAGATGTAGAGTGTGGGATTATACGGAGTTTGCAGATATTTTAGCTTCTGAGTCTGAGAGCTCCCCATTCATTTGATGGGGTGCAGGGGTGAACAGACCATAATTTATTTTGCTTCTCCTGTCCAAACCGCCTCTTTAGTTCTTTGTGCCAGAATTTCTACTATAATTAGGGCTTCAAGTAGGATACTAATGTCACTACTAACAGTTCAATTGGGGGAATATGGAGTAGAATTGATATTTATCCAAGCTGTCTTGAATACTTCTTCAACTAATTATTTTTACAAGGCCTTTTACCTGATATCTGAATTTATTAGCCAAAGTGATCCTGTCTCTACAGTGACTTTGCAACAACTTGCATATTTCTATGAGTTTTATCCTGAATATAATTTGGGCTTTGGTATCCTCTGCTCTTGTATTTCTGTGAATTCAATCTCATCTGCTTTTTATCTTCCAGCAACTTTTCAAAATTTCTTTCTAATTGCTAAATTTGTTTTTTTCAGCACTGTTTTATACATAGTCCCCTACCTTTCGTTTCTTTTACATTTCACCATTCAAGGACTTTTTGATTGGAAATGGTTGTAGTTCTTGAATCATCATCATCTAAATTCATCATTCATGTTAAGAGCAGCTCAATATTCCATCTCAGTAAATAGATAATAATTTATGCAAGGTAGTTTTAATTTTTATAAATAATGTCATAAATATGACCTGTTTTACATATTTTAGATTATCTCCTTAGGAAAGATTCACCAAAATAAGAACTCTATCTTGGGATGTTAACAAAGTGGAAATATTTGCACTACCAGGTATTAAGATGTATTATAAAGCTATGATAATAAGTAAAGCATAGTATTCTAAAATAAAAAAAAAAAACCTGAATTTAGGCCTGAAAATACATTATTTGAAAAAATTGTTGCAAAAGATGGAGAGGGACTACTGCAATAGAAAGAAAGTTTCAGGAGATCTGCAAACGTCTGAAAGGTCAGACAGAAAAGTGATTTCATTCACAGGGAGAAGTAAGCAAGTGTCAGGGATTATCATTCTTTGTGTTAAGGTGGAGCTGCTATACATGACAATATTGGCTCAAGTTGAGGGTAGGTCAATGTTCAGGTTCCTACAGGGAGAAGAGAAGCTTAATTAAAGTTTGGTCAAGTCAGGTCAACTGCTTGTTCTGATGGATCCATGGGGATAAACAGTTCAGCTAACCACTTATAAAACGAAGAATGAGAATTTGGAGGAAGTGAAGTGTGTCTGGCCTTTGTTACCATAAACTGTTAATAACAACAAAAGGAAGAAACTGCAGGGGTAAGGATAGACGTAAAAGAACTAGATTTTCCCTGGTGCCAAAAGGGAAAGTGACTTCCCCCACCTCCTTTTTCTTGGAGTACAAGGGGGTCTTCAAAACACTAATGAAAAATAGATATGTGTGGTTTTCAAATTTTTTGGCACAAAATTAAACTCATACTAACTTGTTATAACATGTCCGAACAGGATTTAGTTTGAGGGACTAAGAAGGACACATCAGTTTGAAAAGGGCCACTGTCAGAGCAACATAAATTCTGCTAAAATTGAAGCAAGAACAAATATCAAATTTATGATGAAGCTTGTGGGGAAGAATGGTGAACTCACTGATGCTTTACCAAAAGCTTATGAAGACAATCCCCCTAAAGAGATCAACAGTTTATAAATGAATAACTCATTTTAAGAAGGGATGAGATAATGTCAAAGATGAAACCCACAGCAGCAGACCATGCACATCAATTTGCAAGGAAAAAATTCACCTTGTTCATGCCCTAATTGAAGACGACCAATGATGAACAGCACAAATAATAGCCAACATCACAGATATCTCAACTGGTTAAGCTTTCACCATTCTGACTGAAAAATTATAGTTGAGCAAATTTTCCAATCAATGGGTGTGAAAATTGTTGTACTCAGTTCACCTGCAGACAAAAGCAGTTTTCAATGGAAATTTTAAATAAGTAAGATCAAGACCCTTAAGAATTTCTTTGAAGAATTATGACAGGAGATGAAACACAGCTTTGCCAGTGTTATCCTGAAGATAAAGCACAATCAAAGCAATAGCTACCAAGTGGTGGAAGTGGTTCAGGGAATGCAAAAGCAGACAAATCAAGAGCAAAGGCCATGGCAACAGTTTTTTGGAGGATGCTCAAGGAATTTCGCTTGTTGACATTCTGGTGGGCTGAACAATAATGACTTCTGCTCATTATCACAGTGTTTTGAGAAAATTAGCCAAAGTTTTAGCAGAAAAACTCCTTGGAATGCTTCAGCAGAGAGCCCTTCTTCACAGGTACAATGTTTCTGCTCCTCCTCTCATAAAACAAGGGCAATTTTTACCAGAGTTTCAATGAGACATCATTAGGCATCCACCTTTCAGTCCTGATTTGGCTCTGTCTGACTTCTTTTTGTTTCTTAATCTTAAAATGCGTGGAAGGGGCATCCATTTTTCTTCAGTTAATAATGCAAGTAAGACTGCATTGCCATGGTTAGATTCCCAGGACCCTCAGTTCCTCAGGGAAAGACTAAATGGCTGCTATGATCACTCACAAAAAATGGCTGGACCCTGAGAAAGCTTATTGTGATAAATAAAGTTTATATATTTTTTTTAAATTCTGTTTTTCCAGAAAATTGGTGTCCTATAAAAATTAATTCTCTATCTTTAAGGAGGACATTGTAATTAAAATGATTAGATGTATCTTATTTGTTTCTCTTTCTATACACATAGAAATTCCTTGGCCATATGTTCAATTTATATCTCATATTGATAGTGTAAGCTTTTTCACTGACACAGCTGGATAAATCTAGAGCTTTGTTAATGTTAAAAAGTCTAACCTTTTTCCACAATAAAAGGTGTAAACACATAATCATATATATTCACCATATACACATTCACAAATCTACATATTGGTGTATATATAAACAAACATATCACATATATGGGTTATATACTATTTACTATATATTGTGAAGCTCAGATGCCATGACGGTTGTGAAATGCTTTGAAAAGTATGAAATTCTATATTAATGTAAGATGTTTTTGTAATATTATTCAGTTTGATTATCCATTGAAACAAGTGTTGTGGAGGAGGATAAAACGGAAGGGACTTTGTCTACATTAACCTCCCAAATATCTTCCTCAATAAAGCAAGAACAAGACTGCTACACTATGAAGGAAGATAAAGTGTGCTTTAAAGTTGAATTAGACTAAGGTATTGACACTGTTCACAAAGAACAAGTAGAGGTAAATGAATACTGACATTTCTATTCCTGATCAAGTTCCTAATTTGTTCCTACGAGTTCACTGGCTTTTTATGAACAATTTTTCAATGTAACAAATATCTCTAAAATACTTTTCCATTTTCAAAGTGCATTACATACATTATTTCATTTGATTTTCACAATCATGTCAGTATTATCATTATTTGTTTTAAGAGAAATGATCATATTTAGAAAGTAGCAGAGTTACGACTTGAAATAAGGTCTTCTGTTTCCATGTCATTTGCTCTTTATTCCCATAAATCCTGACTTAGGTTTTGTTGTTGTTTAATCCCGGTTAAAAAAAAAAAGGAAGAACATTTTTAGTTTGTGGATTCATATCCTCAATTCTAGGAATTACATTTTGTTGACTATTCCTGTCAGTGAATTTTTAAAATATTTATTAGGAACTAGAAAAAACATGGAATCAGACCTCTAATTCCTCAGGAAAATAAAGTAAGTAATCTCAAGGAAAAGAATCTTGTGATTGTTAGAACCCTGATGATTAAATTAATAAACAAAATCAAAAGATAACAAGTGTTGGAGAGTACCTAGAGAAAGTGTTGGAGAGGACGTTGGAGAGGAGGTGGAGAAGAGGTGGAGAGTGTGTAGTCTTACACACTACAGATGAGAATACAAATTGGTATAGCCATTATGAAAGACAATATGGATGTTCCTCAAAAAATTAAATATAGAGCTACCACATAATCCAGCAATCCCATTACTGGATATATGCTCAAAGGGAATGAAATCAGTATGTTTAAGAGATATCTGCTATCCTATGTTTACTGTAGCACTATTCACGATACCCAAGATGTGGAATCAATCTAAATGTCCATCAATGAATGAATGAAGAAAGAAAAGGTGTACACACGGAATTAAATAAATTTTATGGCTAGATATAGCCATAAAAAGAATGAAATGCTGTCATTTCTGACAATATGAACCTAGAGGACATTAAGGTAGGAAGAGAAAGATCAACACCATATGATCTCAGCCATATGTGCAATCTAAAAAGTTGTTTTCATAGAAGTAGAGGGTAGAATAGTGATTAGCAGAGAATGGGAAAAGGTAGGGGGAGGAAAGAATGGGGAGAGATTGGTCAATGGGTACAAAGTTATAGTTAGATAAGATGAATAAGTTCTGGTGTCCTATTGCATAGTAGGATGACTAACATTAACAATAAAGTATCAAAATAGCTAGAAGAGAGGTTTTTGAATGGTCTCATCACAAAAAAAAGAAAAATTTTAAGATGATGGAGATGCTAATTATCCCAATTTGTCCATATTGAAACATCACATTTTATCACATAAATATGTATAATTATGTGTCAATCAAAAATTTTTTAAAATAAGCAAGCTATAAAAGGTAACATACAACCTTTTTTTCCCTCTGAAAGCCAGATAAACAATGATAATAATATCTAACACTTGTTGAACACTTGGTATAAGCCAGGCACTGCTCAAAGCTCTTTATGTCTGAACTAATTTAATTATCTGGGTAACCTATGAAGTGGATATTATTCCAGTCTAAGCACAAAGAAACAGTGGCACAAAACCATGATTCTTTCTGAGAGAGGTTTTTAATGGGAAACTTAAAGATCCTAGGACTTCAAATGCAGAGAAAACAATACTATTTAGAAGGCAGAAAATAGTTTTAAATGAAGGAAAAAAAAGTTTTGAGGTTTCTCAAATTTTATCCATATATAAAGGAATTAAAACATTTCATTTCCATTTGGAATGATAAATAGTTCCTTTACTATGCACTGACTGTATAAAACCAAACTCCAAGTTTGTAAAACCATTTTACAAAGATCTTACAAAATCAAAGTCTTCTAGCTCTCAATTAATTGCTTTTTCCAATATTGTATAGCATCTCTTTCTTTACTACATCCATACCATCAACCACTCATTTTTAAACAACAGTTTGAGAGTTAGGGAGGGTAATACGTTTATGTGGTCTAATTACACTTTCAAACTGCCCAATATCACCAAATGCTTATATCCTATACAGAAACACCTTGCAGAAATGGTATGACATCTGCACATGTATAAAAGCACACACAAGCATACATCTCATATTTGAAGGGATGTGCCCAAAGGTCTTCTCTACCTACAATTCTGTTTCTTGATGAGGATGGAAAGAAGGTTGCCTGATCTTCGATAAGGAAGAGCTCCTGCCGATGTCTGCTGAATTGTGCAGTAAAATATTCAGGACGGGGATACTTCACACTCAGCGGGAGTCTTACAGGTCCAAGCACATAGCTTATAGGAGTGTGCTTAGGGCGGGGAATATCACTCTCCTTAATAGGCATTTTGATTCCCAAGACTTCAGCATAGGTAACTAATACCTCCCAAGGGGCATGGATCTTGACAAAATAAGTTCTTCCATCTTCAGAGTCCTGCATTAAAAAAAAGGCAAAACAGCAGAAAGCTTACTGATCAGTTTGTTATTGAGCTGATTAAATAAAATAAATAATATTTTATAAAATCTCAAACACATCAAAGCATTTTCAATTTTTTGAAGTTTTCAGGCAAAACTTTGAGAAAACGAAATTCACAAAACATATAGTTACAGTTACAAAAACATGTATATATATACATATAACGTGGATATATGTGAAAGACAGAAAGAGAGACATACAAAGACACATGCAGAGAAAGAATTTTTTAAACATATATTTCATGGTCAATGTATACTCATCTCTAAATCCACAATTACCTATGTGGTTCTGGGCAATTTCTTAAGTTTTTAGTAACTAGCTATAAGCTCAAAATTTTACTTAGGTTATATAAGCGATACATATAAACTGTAAAACGCACTCACTCTTCTTACCCAGCTTCTTTGTTTAGCCTACACAAAGAGGAAGAACTTTAGATAACAAAGGTTCATGGCAAAGGAGAAATTATGGATTGTGTGGTATAATAATTTATTAGTTCACTGAAAATGGGAGAGCTAGAGAGTAATGCTTTTATTTTTCTTTTCTTTTTCTTTAAGACAGAGCCTCATTCTGTTGACAAGGCTGGAGTGCAGCAGCACAACCATGAAACTCCTGGGCTCCAGCAATCCTCCTGCTTTGGCCTCTCAAGTAGCTGGACTACAGGCACCATGCCCAACTAATTTTTTATTTTTTATTTTTTTGTAGAGACAGGATCTTGCTATGTTGCCCAGGCTGGAACTATTAGAAATTTCATAGATAGGGTGAGATATTAAATAGGTCTTTAAAAACAATTTTGAAGGAAATTCTAGAAAAACAGTAAATAAATGACTTTAAAAAGAAAACTTGGTATATTCATGAACAGAAAGAATGTCTTGGCTTAAACAGCAGGTTATGCTGCAAGACAGCCTGGTTAATTATTTAGGGTACCAGATTATAGGCAGACTTCGAAATGAAACTGTTATGAGAAAAAGTCCACATCTTCTTTTTCTTTGTATCCTGAATGCAAACTGTGTCAATTTATAAAGTGTTCCATTTATTACTGCATATTCACAGTACTCATCTACTTACCTGTAAGACTACAGGCTCTATCATCCCGGTGCACATATCTCTAGCCAAAAGAGCTATTGTATTGCCCCCAAACACAGAGTCTATCCAGTCAAAGGCCAGAA
Organism: Nomascus leucogenys; assembly: GCF_006542625.1. Classification (NCBI taxonomy): domain Eukaryota; kingdom Metazoa; phylum Chordata; class Mammalia; order Primates; family Hylobatidae; genus Nomascus; species Nomascus leucogenys. The sequence continues at coordinate 82,978,371 of NC_044395.1, read as the reverse complement.
TAGGAGAAAACAACGCTTAAATTAAAGAGGCTGGTATAAATTATCAACTACATTTACCCTTTTGTCTTCTATTTCCAACTCAAGACCTGTTTTTCTGAGATTTTTTTCAAACTCTTTTCTTCTTTCCTATGACAAAAAAATCAACAGAATTATGCAGAACACTTTTGTTTTATTTTCTCAGTATTGATTCAATATACAATGGATGTGATTCTGGATGGCTCTCTGCCCCTCCCATAGTTGTATATAAAAATGCTCCATCTGAATGTCAGGTACTGCTTTTCTCTTGTACTATAATTCACAACAACTACAAAAATGCAGTATATCCAGGAATAATCACCAGGAAATACGCAGAGCCTCTATCTGAAGAAATGTACAAAACTTTACTGAATAACATAAATTATAAAAAAAACTTTATAAACAGAGAGACATATGCTGCAAGTTGAAAAGACTCACTATTACAAAGATCAATACTCTTCAAATAAACTATACATTTAATGAATTTTAAGCCAATATGTCATCAAGACTTTTTAATCCTGAAGGACAAAATGGCTTCACTTAGCAAAAAGTAAACTTAAATTTAACTATAGGTCATTACTGAAAATAACCACTTGGGTGCTTAGTTTTTCATGTTTGTTTGTTCGTTTTGTAGTGACAGGGTCTCGCTCTGTCACCCAGGCTGGAGTACAGTGTTGTGATCACAGCACATTATAGCATCACACTCCTGGGCTCAAGTGATCCTTCCTAGCCTCCTGAGTAGCTGGGACTACAAGAAGGTGTCTCCACACTCGGATAATTTTTAAAAAAATTTTTCATAGAGACTGCATCTCATTATCTGCCCAGGCTGGCCTTGAACTCCTGGCCTCAGCTGATCCTCCCACCTTAGCCTGCCAAAGCACTGGGATTATAGGTGTGAACTACCCACCCAGCCTTTATTAAAGCAATGTATTGATGACAAAAAAAGTATTTTTTCTTTTTAAAACATTTTTATTGAGTAAAAATATACATATATAACTTACCATCTTTACTATTTTTAAGTGTACAGTTCAGTAGTAATAAATACATTATATTGTTTTCCCCCCTTTATCTCCCTCCTTCTCCCTCCCTTTCCTGGCTTCTGGTAGCCACCAATCTACTCTATCTTCATGAGATCCACATTTTTACCTCCTGCATGTGAGTGAGAACATATGACATTTGTCTTTCTGTGCTTGGTTTATTTCACTTAACATAATGGTTTCCAGTTTCATTGATGGCTGCAAATGATAGTATTTCATTTTGTCAATGGCTGAAAAAATTCCATTATTTGTATTTGCCACGTTTTCTTTATCTATTCATCCAGCAATGGGCACTTTTCCTTTGCTGTGCAGAAGCTTTTTGGCTTGATTTAATCCCAGTGGTCTATTTTTCCTTTAATTGCCTGGTCTTACACAAGAAGTCTGTCTGCACCAATGTCCTGGAGTATTTCCCTAGTGTTTTCTTCTGGTAGTTTCATAGTTTCAGGTCTTAGAGACAAAGCTTTAATCCATTTTGATTTGATCTTTTGTATGTTAAGAACTATGGATCTGGTATCATTCTTCCACATATAGTTATCTAGTTTCATCAGCATCATTTATTGAAAAGCCTATCTTTTCTACATTGTATTATGCACTTGGCCCCTTTGTCAAAGATGAGCTTGTTTTAAATTCATAGATTTAAATCTGGATTCTCTATTCTATTTCATTGGTCTGTGTGTCTGTTGTTATGCCAGTACCTTATTGAAGGTATGAGATGTAGGATAGTCATTTAGTTATGCACAGTTGGAAGAGAAATGTGGACGGAAAAGTGAATTCTGGGATTGTATGATTAATATATATAAAATCATAAGATATATGATTTTAAAACTGTAAGAATCATCAAATACATCAGTGTAAGATAAGGAAAGGTGAGGATTAAGGACTGTGCCCTGAGGCACTTTAATAATAAGAGATTTAGGAGAAGTAAAGACTGAGAAGGAGCAACTAGTGAAATAAGAAAAAAACTAAGGTAATGTGGAGTCCTGGAAGCCACATGAAGAACATACACAATAGAAAAGGGAAGGATCAACTGTGTTAAATATTGCTAATAGGTCAAGTAAGATGAGGGCTGAGGCTTGACCACTGGATTTTACACAAGGAGATAGGCAGAGTGGTTGGGATGAAGGCTTGAAAGGAATAGGTTTAATATATAATTGAGTAGAAAAAAATAGAGAAATAGTAGCTAATAGGAAAACTGGAACAAAAAGAGGGTTTTTATTCATACCTTTTTAATATAGAAAAATTAACAGCCTAGTTATTCATTGAAGAAAATGGCCCAGTAAAGAATATCAAATATAATTTAGGAGAAAGAGGAACTAATTTTCAGAGCAATATCCCAAAATAGGTATACAGAAAAGAGTTAATAAAGCAGGCATTAAACTGCTATCCTTAGAAAGGCCTGCCTACAACTTTAGAAAGGTTGGTCCTAGTGTCTTGGACTTGCTTTCCTGAAGAGTTCCCTCCACTCCCAGAACTGATAAGAGTGGCTCATTTTGCCTATACTGTTTTTACAAACAGCGTTATTTATGCCGAATATCTGCTTTCCTTCTGGAGTATGAAATTTTGGTATGTGCTAGGCAGAAGGTGACAAGGTAACTAGCCCCTAATAAAAACCTAGGGCACTTTAATGGGCTTGCCCAATAGATATTTCACATGTGTTTTCATACATTGTTGCTGGAAAATGTAAGTGTATATTCTGTGATCCTACTGAGAGGGAATTCTCACAAGCTTGCTCCTGGTTTCCTCCAGACTTTGTCCCATGAGCTTTTTCCCTTGTTGGTTTTGCTTTTTATCATTTCACTGTAATAAAACATCTCCATAAGCATGACTATATACTGAGTCCTGTGATCCTTTCTAATGAACCCCTAAACCTGAGGGTTGTCTTTGGCACTCCTGAATAGTAGGCAAGAAGAAAGAGAATGCAGGGCACAAGTGGAGGAGTTGGCTTTAGGTAGAAGGATAATTAGTTTGTCTGTGGTAACAGAAAGTAAGATAGCTTACACAGGCAAAAGTCCTGGTGGATGGACAGATGTGGTGGTAGAAATTTATAGGTTTTCTCTTCTTGCTTCAGTTTTCTCAATGAAGCAGAAAAATGTGATCAGCTAAGCTTGAAGATGGGAAGGAGGTGTTGGAGGTGTGAGGAGAGAAAAAAAAACTTTATAAAATAGTCATCTAAGAAAGTGGGAGACAATAGAATATGGAAGGAAAGTATGATTGCCACACAGCATAAGGACCCAGTTAAGGTCCATGGGCACAAATATAAGGTAAAGTCAGTCAGTAAATTGTAAGTTTTCCTTTCTGCATGTGTGCTGGCATGTAGTAGGTGGGGTTGGGTTTAACTAAAGTTGTTGTTTTGTCAAGTACAACTGGGAGAGGGGCAAGGGACTTGATGGGATATGTAGCAGAGTAATTACAATTGTTGACCATGAGACATAAGCTGAATAAAGATTGAGAGGGGAATAAGAGCAGCAAAAAAGCAGTAAGATGATTGCATCTTATCTGGTCCTGGTGAGGTTGAAAGAGGAAGAATATGTATCAGAAAGATTTGAGGTATAATCAGACAGTTGTACATGTAAAACAAAATTATAAAGAGTTGCAGTTATTAGTAATGACAAGTTCTAGGTGAGTGAATGGCTGAGTAGAAGTCAAGATCATTGGAAAAGGGAGTTCAAGGAACAGAGAAGCCAGAGTGTCAAAATAATCATCTAAGTATGAATTGATATTATCAATGATTTCAAAAGATTGCTGGAAAGACTGACAGTGATCCAGGAGCTAAAATTTTTGAGGAATAGAAGATGCAGAGACAGATAAATGACAAAAACAATGCAGGATAATAATAAATCTGATGAGATTTAAATCTCAGGAATTTCAGGGACAAGTGAAGGAGAACACAGTATAATCAACAAGATACAAGGAGGGCAAGCAGCATTTACCCCATCTCTAGGGAAATGTTGTGTAAAGAAAAGTAACCATCACTTGAGAGGACTGCTATGGGAAGCAAAAAACCTCAAAGAGGTTTGAAAGGAATGTTCAGAGAAGAGATGAAAATGATGATGGGTCATGAGTTTCAGAGGCCTGGTAGGCGGCTTTCCAGGCAGTGGGTGGAAAAAAGGGGCAGACCTGTATATGTACAGAGTCTTGTGGGAATAATATCTTTATTTTTTATTTTTATTTTATATGACATTTATTTTGTAAGTACATCAGTAAATGTGTGTGTATGCACACATACATATATGTGTATAGAAATGGATTAATTTATGATTTCAAATATTGAGTATTTATTGAGCATCCATTATACTCCAACCATTGTTCTAGGATTTGGGTACATAGTGATGAACAAGACAAAGTGCTTGGCCTCATAAACTTAATTTATAGTGTTGGAGACAGCAAACAAGTAAAAACATGAATAAATAAGCTCATAAAGTGATGTGTAATACAAATAAAACAGAATCAGGAATACAGTACAATATAAAAGCCATACCTGGAGGAATGGATTAGTCATACATTTCCAAAATGAAAATATCATACAAAAGGTAATTATTATATTCAGACACATACCTCAAATTTCGGATGTTACATTTATTATCTAAAGTGAGCTATAAAAAGAATCAGTTACTTGGAAGAAGAAAAATAAGTTAGAATGCAAAATATCCAAAAAATAACATTGATTTTACATGTCTATTCTTAGGCTGCCTACTTTACAGTTATATCATTCAGTTTCAGTTTTCAGTAACACTTCAGGGCCTCTCACTTTTACAACATAATTCAATCCAGATATCCATGTGAAATTATAAAATGTGCTTCTTTTTATTATTCCCAGTTCTCTTATAATGCACTTACCGCCTTTAACTCTGCATCTTTCTTTATGTCATCAACATAGGAAAGCACAAAATCAATTTGCCTAATGCCGTCTCGGAAGAAGATAGAATCTTTGCTTTGCTGATTTTTTTGAAACTGCAGGAGACATAAATGACACAATTGTAAATTATAGTTTTATTCTGAAATGGCAAAAGCACAAAAGGAATTATTCATAATTTAGTCAAGTCGAGACAAATAACCAGAGTTTTCAGCAACAGATTATGCTTTGTTTTATAAAGTGAAATTCCATATAAAAGATTAAGCAATAATGACTCAGGAGGAAAATAAGCATGTTAACTACATGCACATACAACAAAAATGCTGCAAACATACCAAAATATGAAATGAATATATGCATAAATTGATCCAAAAATGCACATTCAGAGACTGACTTGTTCTCTTCATTAAACAACGTATCACTTAGTCCACTAAATAATTCATGGCTACACACAACTTTGGGGGTATAATTAATTAGACCAATTAATGGAGTCTCACCATAAGAAAATAAACTTATGATTAATGTTTATTCTACTTTTTTATAAAATTGTCACTTCCTAATTCAACTTTGTAAGGATTAAAATAAAATCAAGGTGCAATTAAATATTAGAAAGCAGGTAGCTTATTAGCTGGCATCACAAGTTAGGTTTCATGCAACTCGCCCTTCAACATCAATTTCCCAGGTGAGCAAAAATCAATCCTTTGTTTAAATTTGCATGAATTATCTCAGTATAATAATTACACTTACAAGTTCAACTTTCACATGTTGTATAGTTAGTTCATTAGTTCCTTCACTTTAAAAACAGCAAAAACATGAGAGAGCTTCAGAAGAAAGAGATTTCATGTTTGACTGATTTGGTTTTCTTTAAAGTTTATGTCTAATACTTAATATTCCTACTAGCCTACATGTATTATTACACTTAGAATTGTGCAAATAGATAATACAGTGGCTGTCGATGAGATAATTTTCCAATTGCTTTAGCTCACCTGTGAATGAGTAACTATATGGTTTTAATTTTCACAACTAGTGTTTCTATTAATTCATGAGTTTCTTTTATTGTACCCTATGGGATTTTTTTTCCCCAAGTCAGGTGAGACAGGCCTCCCAGAAAGGGGAATGGATGAGGGTCAGTTATATGCGAATAAGCCGTAAGTCTCATGTTTGATCTGTGGTCTATGAACAAAGTAAGTGCATTTACATAGCTGATGCAAAGCTGATGTGTCTCAGAAAAAAACTAGCTCCCAATGCACAGGAAGAAATGTGTGGAAAAGGGAACAAAGAATTTAAAAAAAAAAAAAACATCTAGGGAACCTAGAGATTAAGTGCCAAAATATAGTAACTCAAATGTTACGTCTGAATTCTCTTCACCTCAGCCAAAGGATGCATAATCATCTCCTATTTCCCAAAAGAAAGTAAAAGAAGCTGAGAAAAATCAAACTGCTATCACACTATACTTTGATTATAAATCACTAAAACTTGAAAAGAAAGAAAAAACAAACCCAAACAAATCATTGGCACTCTTATAAATCATCACAGTGTTAGCATCTTATGAAATTCACCAAAATTCTTGGAAGGCAACTGAGGCAGAAATAATATACTACGTAGACTAAATAAAATCAAAGCTCAAACATTAGAAGAAAAAAATAGTCCTCTTGCTCTAAGTATGTGACAGTCATATTTTGTATGATAGAGGGGTTTTTTGTTGTTTTTTGTTTTGTTTTCAAAAACTAATATATTTACAGGTACTTGTATTGTTTACATAAGCTAAATCTGGGTACACAAAGAGCAGTTCTGGTGACAGAACATGTGCACATAGGAATTAACAAAACTCATATTCAGAGAATTTGACAACTAGAAAATAGACAAAGTAGCTAAGAGAATAGTAACTCCAGTGATTTTCCAGAGCGCTCAGTCAAAAATAGGTATACATACTGTCCTTCTGAAATCCAAAGGCTAGCTAGGAAAACACAAATTTCTATCATTATATCACACCCTGACGATACACTGTAAATCTGTTTTAAATATGGGAAAAAATCACTGGGAGCCTTGTAAGTCAACGTGAGGGACGTGTCTCAGGACTACTAATAAAAATCAGTTAAGGCTGAGGCAGAAAAATCTGATAATTCTGTCACATATAACTGAATGTTCCTAACGCACATCATGCTTTTGTTTTGCTCAAAACATAATATAAATATATTTGGTAGTATGTGTGTGCATTTATGTTTATATTTGATTTGTCCTTAGAATATCTATTTGTAATTAATGTAAACATCTGAGTGGCTTCTCTATAAAGGATGTACTTATTCTGTGGCTCAAACACCCGAATTACCAGCTGGGTGTGGTGGTTCATGCCTGTAATCCCAGCACTTTGAGAGTCTGAGGCCAGATGATTGCTTGAGCTCAGGAGTTCAAGACCAGCCTGGACAACATGGTGAAACCACTCATCTCTCCTAAAAATACAAAAATTAGCTGAGCATGGTGGTGTGCCCCTGTGGTCCCAGTTACTCAGAAGGCTGAGGTGGGAGGATTACCTGAACCCGGGAAGTCAAGGCTGCAGTGAGCTGTAATTGCACCACTGTACTCCAGCCTGGGTGACAGAGTAAGACTCTATGTGAAAACAAAACAAAATAAAACCCTGCATTCCTGATGAGAGTTCATAAACCTCTGAAACTGTACGAATTGTGTGTGTGTGTGAGAATGTGTATACATTTTAGGAAGAGGATCTATAGATTTAATCCAAATCCAGAACAAATTAAGAATCACTATTCTTAAACTTCAGTTGCCTGGGGACTAGGAATTAGTGACAATGTTCCCCCAAATGAAAGTATTCATTAGAAGAAAAACAACTAAGGCTTCCACTGCAGCCATTCACAGCGTAAGCAGCATCATTCAGCACTGGTTTTACCATAAGCCGCCGCCTCAGGAACAAATTGAATCGCTTTGCAGGCTGTGAAGCAACCAATAAAGAATTAGCACTTCCTGCCCAGAATTACAGTGAAGATTCCAAAAAACAGACACAGACAAACTAACCCTCAGTATGATCATTTTATAAGTGTGTGTGTGTGTGTGTGTGTGCGCGTGTGTGTGTGTGTGTGTGATATTTCAAACTGGAGGATAGAAATTGGCAAGGAAAAAGAAGAAAAAATGGGAAGAAAGCAATAAAGATGTAAAGAAAATAAGGAGGCTCAAGTAGATTTTCCTAAATTATTTAAATAGTGACTAAAAATAATATTTGTGGATTTATATTTTATTTTATTTATTTCAACTTTTTTTTAAGTTCAGGAGTACATGTGCAGGATGTGCAGATTTGTTACATAAGGAAATATCTGTCATGGGGATTGGTTGTACAGATTATTTCATCACCCATTTATTAAGCATAGTACCCAGTCGTTATTTTTCCTGCTTCTCTCCCTCCTCCCATCCTCCACCCTCTAAAAGATCCCATTTGTTGTTTCCTTCTATGAGTCCATGTGTTCTCATCATTTAGCTCCCACTTATCAGTGAGAACATGTAGTATTTGGTTTTCTGTTTTTGTGTTAGTTTGCTAAGGATAATGGCCTCCAGCTCCATCCATGTCCCTGCAAAGGATGTAGTTAAGGAAGAGAAGAGAAAAATAATAATAATAAAGGAAAACATGAAAATAATAAAAATATAAAGTAAAATAGATACTTTGTTAAGTATGCCTGCATACACCAGGAAAAGAAAGTAAAATTACTACATTTATACTGAGATGATGTATAGTATGGAAAGTTTACCCAGGTTTTTTTTTTTTTATTTAATGAGCTTGCAGTATAATAGAATACATAAAGTCATTCAGTTATTCAAATGCTGAGTTGTGTCCAATCTTCAATTACATGGTCATTATTTAAAATACAGGGTCAATTACCTAAAAATATCTGGGATACTCAACTATATTTGAAAGAAAACCAAACCTATAGCATAAATGAGCAATAATTGAGTGTATTTTATAGTGTAATGCATGGATAGATAATCCAATACAATTACTTAACCTAGTCTCTTCCTGGAATAGGCTGAAGAAGTCTAAGCAACTGGTGACCATTGGAGGGAAAATTCCTGCCCTGTAAACTAACGTCTTCTATATGTACACAGAGGAGTTAATATTGCTGTTATTTAAAAATACAAAAGATACAAGACAAATGTTGGTCATTGCATAAAATATATTTTAACCTATATTATTCTGATGGCCTGAAATTTTTCATCTCAGTATTTTTATTTTCTTGATGTCTTTCATGAGATTCACAGGTTACTGTTTTTCTCAGATGTTTTCCCTAAATTCATTAAAGAATTGTTAAGAGAAATGAAAGAGTCCCACATTAAAGGACCATGCAGGGCCACATTATGACTTCCATGGATCATAGACCCAAACATAAAAACTAAAACTATAAAACTGAAGAAAATCTTAGAAAATCTCCCCTACTTTGGCATAGGCAAATATTTCTTAAATAGAACATAAAAAGCATGGATGATAAAAGATAAAATATGAGAAATTGAATTTCTATACTTCTAAATGTGCTTTTCTAAAAACACTGTATGTAAACGAAAAGGCAAGCAACAAACTGGAAGAAAATGTTCACAATAAGTAAGGTTGACAATGGTCTTGCATCCAGAATACATAAACAACTCTTGCAAGTCAATACAAAGATAATCAACTCAATTTTTTTAAATGCAGAGAAGATTTGAACAGTTCATAAAAGAATATCTATGAATGTCCAATATGCCCATGAAAAGATGGACAACATCATTATTTAAAAAAGAAATGAGAATTGAAATCACAAGATACTACTACTTACCCAATAGAATTACTGAAATTAACAAGCTATCAATATCAATATCAAATGTTGGTGAAGACGTACAGCAAATAGAACTCTTGTACATTGCTGGTAGGAATAAAAAATGGTACAACCACTTTTAAAAATAGTGTGACAGTTTTACATAAAGTTACACCTATATTTTCCACTTGGCCCAGAAATTCTACTCCTAGGAAATTACCCAAGATTAATGAAAACATACATCTCTAAAAACACTTCTTAAATGAATGTTCATAACAGCCTTATTCATAATGGTCTTGAAACTGAAAACTATCCAAATATCCATCAATGGATGAGTGGACAAGTAAATTTCAGTATATCCATACAATGAAATATTACTAAGCAATAAAATAAAATAAACAATAATATCTCTAGTACAGATATATTCAAAAAGAATCAATTTATTAGTAATATTTGGAGTTTTGGATGAGTGCTAGAAACATTGTGATGAGCAAAAGCAGCCAGAAGCCAGCTACAAAATAGTGTATACTGTAAAATCCCATTTATATATTACATTAGAAAGAAAAACAAATCAGTGGTTGCCTAGAATAGGGTAGGAGGAAAACCACTAAAGGGAACTTTTTGAGGTAATGGAAATCTTTTACATAAATTATAGTTTTTTAAAACTCATCAAACTACACACATTTTAGGTGCATTTTATTGTATCTAATGTAGAACCAATGAAGATGAAAACATTTTTTTAAAATTTCTGACTTGGGCAATGAAAAGAATACATTGTGTGTTGTTGTTGAGATGCAAAAGACTTCAGACAAGCAGTTTTTTTGTAGGGGAAGATAAATAATTATATTTTGGACATATTCATCTTGAGATAGCTTTTAGACATCCATATGCATATGCCGAGAAAGCATTTGGATATTTAAAAGTGAAGTTGAGGAGAAACGACTACACTTGAAACTTGAGAATTGAGATGGCATATCAATTGTATTTAAAGCCATGAAACTGGATGAAATCACTAGGAGACTGAATTAATGACTGAATCATAAGGTGATAATATCTAAATATATGCACAGATCAATTATAAATACTGTGCTAATATTCATACTAATTGCTTCTTGTCATTTTACTCAAAGGCTCCTTCTGATTGGTTTGTGCCTATGCCATATCAGTTATTAAATATTTGGAATATCATCCTTGAGGTTAACAAGGCCCATACTCCTTCAAAATCTGTTAATTGCCTACCTGTCATTATTTAAGCAACCTTTAGCGTGTCTTTTCAATTCCCATTTTTTGCTTACTGAACTCCAAATACTTACCAAAAAATTCTGTCCAATCCCCTACAATAGTCACTCTAAGATAGGTTCTCTTAAGCATAATAGTTTCCATCTTTCTACATTTCATTTAGTGGCTTTAGTGACCTTTCTATACTGACAATCTGTGTAACCATTTAGGTGCTTATCCACTTTTCACTATTTTGTTTCAAATAGAATTTTAAATTACATTAATTATTCTCTATTTATAAAATAATTGATACTGATTTTCTGTCATAATAATCACAGTAGAAACCGCAAGACTCCACTTTTTTACCCAAAAACATATCCAGTGATATTCCGTTGGTTTATCCCAGCACATTCACTCTCCACTCCTCTCCACCCTGCTTTTTGTCCTGTGCAGGTAACCAAAGAGCTCCCTTGACCTCTTGCTTCTCACAAATGACTGGAAAGAATAGATAAGTGTTTTCCTTCCTAAGGTTGAATTCAGGAAGGCTGTGTCCCCTCACCAAAGATCACTGAGCCTCTGGATAATGTCTTTAGTATATGCCTTCTTCCTCCTGGGTTCCAATAAGTTCTCCTTACCCTATTCCCTTCAGTTCTATGGATTTTAATAAATTCAAGATTCCTAGACCTATATATGCTGACATTCCCTTACACCCCATCTTCGTAAAAGTCTTTTTATGAAGTCCTTCTCAAATTATCATACACTGAGCAGGCCTAACAGAACCCTAATTTATACAGATTTTTCTTTTGTGATATTTCTATGATATATTTAAAAAAAAAAACTTCCCTGGGTACACAGTTGATTTCTAGGACTGAGGCAGGAAATGTACAAGATGAATTTGGAGCATCTTGTCAGAAAGTAGGAAAATACTTAAAACAAAACTAAACACAATAATAGGGGTATACCAAGGGAATACAGGAGTCAACTGAAAAGCTCCCAGCCATGTGATATGGCTTATGTCTTGTAATTCCAACCACTAAGAAAGCTGAGATGGGAGGACTGCTTGATCCCAGAAATTTGAGAGCAGCCTGACCAACACAGTGAGAACCAATTTCCAAAATAATAATAATAATAATAATAATAATAATAATTAGCTGGATGTGGTGGTGTGCTCCTGTAATCTCAGGGAGACCAAGGTGAGAGGATTACTTGGGCTGAGGAATCTAAGGCTGCAGTGAGCTATGATCATGCCACTGGACTCCAGCCTTGGCAACAGAACAAGATGCTGTCACAAAAATAAAAACAACAACAACAACAACAAAAACACTTACAATAGCCAAAGCTAGAACAATTTGAGCAAGAAAATAAGGTAGTATTTGGTTTATAACATAAAATATAAAATAAATATCCATAAGTACACACTGACAAAAAGAAAGGAAGAAAGATCTCCCCTACACACAAAAACAATTCCAAATAATGGATTCACCTATAAGGAGGGAGAGCATAATCCCAATCCTTTTGTGTAGGCTGCAAATAGTGACTTTCATCTGAAGAATGCAGTATGGAAAGGGAGAAAAAAAACAAAAGGGTAACTTTACAGTGAATAAATCTGCTAAACATTACTTCAAGCCAGGTAATCAAGGTTAAAACATTAACGGTGATTAAGTCATGTTGATAGAATACACCCTTGATATGACATGAAGAGAATGACACTTCTACTATCTTCCTCCAAAAACACATAATCCAAGTCTAATTATAAAAAAAAAAATCAGGAAAGTCCCAACTGAAGGACATTCTACAAAATACCTGACCAGTACTCCTCAAAGTTGTGAAGCATATAAAAATCAAAAGAAGTACATGAAACTGTCACAACCAAGAGGAGCCTGAGGAGACATGACTACTAAATGCAATGCTGCATCCTCAGTAAGATATTGGAATAGGAAAAGGATCTTAGTGGAAAACTAAGGCAATCTAGATAAAGCATGAACTTTATTTGATAATAATGCACCAATATAGGTTCATTAATTGTTACAAATGTACCATACTAATGTAAGATTCTAATAATAGGAGAAAACGAGTGTGGGGTATAAGAAACTCCGTTTAGATTTTATTTATAATAAATAGATTTATAATAAATCTAAAACTATATTAAAATAAAGTATATTTTTAAAAAGAAGACTACTGTTTAACAACTTACTGTTTAATCAAAGACAATGTCAACACAGTGAATCAAATATCATACATCATTTTAAAGTCATTTAGAATTTAAAAATTAAATTATATGTATTTAACATATTTGGGGAAAGTATCTGCAACTTCCGTCACAGGCAAGGAGATAACAATAAATATATAAAGAGCTCCAAAAAAATCAAGAGTAAAAAGAAAAACCTAACTGACAGGAATATATATGAACAGAGTGACCTAGCAAAATAAATTTAAATGACCAGTCAATGTAAAAAAAAGATGAATATCTCACACATGTTGTGAGAAATGCAATTTTAAATGATACTAAGATACTGTGCTAAGTGAAATAGCTCCCAATAGCCATTGTCTATCTCACTATCATGAGACAGGCAAGAATCTAAAAGCATAACAACACACTGCTGATAGAGTTGTGGGAAACAGGCACTCTCATAGGTTTGCTACAAACACAAAAGGTGGGGGAATTTGGCAACATATGGGAAAATTACAAATTACATATACCTTTATTCTCTGTTAAATGAAGATCCATGTAGAAAAATAAAATGACCAAAATATTATAAGACTAATTCCCAAGAATATTCATTTTAGCAACATTTGTAATAGTATTGGAAAAATAAACCAAACACAAATGGTAACTATTATACAAAAAGACTGAGAGGACAAAGAAGAAAGATTTCTCTGAAAACACTTTGTTTCATATTTTCAACCTAAGATAGATTTACCTTCAATCTAATAAAGTCTAATCTTCAGGGCGTCTTACTTGCATCTGCCCCTTCCAAGGGTTTAGGAAGGATTCTAGCAATGTGTTCTCGTGGTAAAATATTTTCATAAATGTTTTAAAGTAAAATATTTTTCCATATGTTTCTTAAAGAGTGATACCAAAATTGTATAAGCTTTAGGCTCATCTAAATGTTATTTGATCTGTGGATTTCAACTTTGGAATCATGTAAAAATGCTTTATGAAGTTAAAAAAAAAAAGTAAAAATAAATTAAAAAAAGAAAACAAACCAACAACATTTCAATTGTTTTAATTTGATCACTATCACAATCCTCATTCCAGAAGACTAAAGATTAGTACCCTAGTGAAAAGCAAACTATTATCCTTGCTAAAATTATCAGTATAAGAATATAACTATATTTCCCCATCTTCCCAAATGGCATTATTTACTTACTAGGCAACTAATGAAAACTGTCAGGTCCCTTTACCAATCTTTTAATTGATATTTAAATTTGATTTTTAAATGAATTGTACTTTTTTATTATTATCCTCAGGCATGTACTTAGAGACAAGAAGAGTGATGCAACGGAGAAAGAATACTGAACTAAGCCTCAGAAACTTGAGTGCTAGTCAAGCATCAACCTCTTAAACATATTGATAACTTTGGTCAAGTCATGACACCTCTTAGACCCTTCATTTTCTCATAGAAAAACTAAAATCCAAGCAAAGTGTTATACTCAGTGTGTCATTCTCACTGATATGTCTGACGTGTTTTTCCCCCACCTAAAAAACTGATTTTTTTTTCTAAAGTAATACATTCTCAAATACCATGTATGAGAGCATGTCAAATAACTGAACTGGAAAAGAGCATCACCATTGCAGACTACAAAAAGATGCCCCATTTGCGTCCATGCAAGAAAGGATAGTACTGGTCACTGCTTACCATTGTTTCTTCATTGATGAGAAAGCTGGTCTCTCTGCTGCTCAGGCTCTGCTAACAGTACCGGGGGAAGATATAATGCTATTATTAATAGTGCACGTGGAGCAAAGGGAGCTTTTAAGTTTCAGTAACAAAAACTCTGTAATCTCTATGCAGAAACACTTAATCTGGAACCACATTAAATCCTATGTAAAACTGTGGGCATATATATGTGTATACATGTGCATGTGTGTTCATGTATGTGTGCTATGTATCTGTAAATGTGCCTGTGGGGCAGGGTGTGTTTGTCTGTGCAGTG
This sequence comes from Nomascus leucogenys, assembly GCF_006542625.1. Taxonomy (NCBI): domain Eukaryota; kingdom Metazoa; phylum Chordata; class Mammalia; order Primates; family Hylobatidae; genus Nomascus; species Nomascus leucogenys. The sequence continues at coordinate 82,963,303 of NC_044395.1, read as the reverse complement.
AGGAGAGAGAGTGAGCTTCAGAGAAAATTAGTATTTGGGAGGTAGCTTTATCAAATCATAAAAATAATCAGATACAAGAAATGGTTAAGAACTACTACACTACTGAGAAATAACAAGGAGGTCTAATCTTTTTATGATGCTGCATCCTAAACAAAACCAACAAAAGGGCAGAATTAATTGGCTATTTTACGCCCTTCAACATTTATTTGAAATCATTAAAGGGAATACCTTGGAAAATACACCATCAGGATTCTTAAGAATTTGAATTTATAACCCCTCCAAAAAAAGCCATACATGTATAAAAATACACACAAACCACTTCTAATTAACGCAATAGGGATGCCTCCCTTTGTATATGGTGGATTCCCAATTCCTCAGGTTACATGATGGTCCACACGCCACAGGACACAGACCTGAGATAACGCCCAATCACTTCTCAGCAGTCTCTAGTGACAGGTACAATAGAATACTATGGAGAGACAGCAACCAACAGAAATGATTGGAAATTCATGTCCAGATTGTAATTCACTTACCTTGTTCTTGGAAAAATCACAATCAGTGTCTCATTACACCCAAATAATGCTGGGCAAATCAGTTTTCAAAATAGCAGATAAAATGTGTGATAGACATATTTAAAACATACTCAAAGAGCACCTTGGAAATATACCCAATGCTACAAAAGTAAAGTAACAGAATGTGCCACAAAAGCAGTAATTTCTCTGTGTTCTTTAAAAGAGAATGAAAGATAATTTTGAAAACATACAATTTTCATACTACTATATTTAATATAAATTACAAGATAATGTAATCTACTGTACTAAAGTAATACTGAAACAGGTGGGAAAAGTTGTGGGAAGACTGAGAATCTGTGAGTATACAGGCCTAAAATACAGTTATAATTAGAATCCACTTATACGTGATTATATCTACTTGTGGAACTTGAATGAATTCCACTAGCTCATCTAAATACAACAGATAGCAAATGAAGTGAACGAGTATCTTGATCACTCAATTCTGAAATAGTAGCCTCTAAAAATATACTGTGCAGCTACATTTCTACTAAGACAATAAACAAATTTATTATAGCTTCATTTATATTGACTCCTGATAAGTTTTTCCAATTATCCTAGAGAAATGCTAGTTGTTTTGCTTACAGGATAGAAGAAAACCATATATTCAAAAGCAACCGGGCTAGTCATTTTACAATCTCTCCCTTTAGGAAAAATCTTTGCTCTGATTTCCAATCAAAAGATGGGGTTATATCTTCACTTTGCAGAATGTAAAATAAAATAACTTAGATTACTACTTCATTTTGCTGAGTATGTCATTGTCTCATTTCTTACTAAGCTTAGTCTTAGGCAAAATGAGAATCCTTGATGTACTTCTAGACACAATTCTTAAAACAGCATTCTTAAAGAAATATGATACACTGAATAAGGAGCTTTAGAATCAGATTACCTGTGTTCAGAATCCCAGCTCCAAAACATAGGAGATATGACAATAAAACAATTTATATACTTTCAGTTTGCCTCATAACCTCTTTCTTCAATTATATAAAACCCATTAAATACATATGTAAAACTGATTACATTTGTAAACTTGAGCAAGTTAACCTCTCCAAACCATAACTTCCATAGAGTGAGATTAAATAATACATGGGAAGTTCTCGATAAATGTTGGCTTTTTGAAATTAATGTTTGTTACTTTCTAGTGATCATATAATAAATATGTTAATCATGTCACACATGTTTAATTCACATGCATTTTCTGATTTCCAAAAAGATTGTAACAATGTCCAATGATGGACTCATACTAATTGTAAATCAGAGGTAAAACTAGAATAGCTTTTTAAATATTTAAGCAATCATGAAAGCACAGAAGACCCTTTCAAAGTATAAAATAATTTTGGAATAATGAACCTAGATTCCTATATATTCTTCTGTCTTGTAAAAGCCTAAATATTCATCATATCTACAAATTTGTTAATGGACAAAATCCATTGATTCTAGTCAATTCTGCCTCAATCCAATAGTTCAATGAACACGCTATAATACTTATTTTTTTTGAAAATTGCCTGCCTCCTGTCCATAGATGGGGTGAAAAAAATTGGCTGCAATGTGTAGAGCCTGTTTTTATTGCATTTGAGTATCAGAAAAAATATAATTTAGCATTGAGGAAAGTGAAGTTAGTTGTACTCACTTTTTTTAACTTTTTATTTTGCAATAACTATAGCTTCACAGGAATTTGCCAAAATAATACACAGAGATCCCATGTAAGCCCTACCCAGTCTCCTCCAATGGTTATTTACATCTTACATAACCACAGTAAAATATCATAATTAGGAAGCTGACATGAGTAAAATGACTCTGTGTAGTTGAAAGTCATTTTGTCACATGTGTACATTTGGGTAAGAGCCAGCCCTGTCAAGGTATAGAGTTATTCCATCCACAAAGATCTTCCTCATGCTACCCTTTTAAATTTATGTCCATTTTTCTTCCCCTCAACATCCATGTCCCCTAGAAATCACTAATTTGTTCTCCATCTGTATACTGTCATTTCAGGAGAGTCATAAAAATGGAATCACAACATATGTGTTCCTTTAAGATTTTTTTTCCACTTAGCATAATGTCCTGGAGATCTATCCAAGTTGTGTTTATTAATAGTTTGTTCCTTTTTACTGATGGGTAGTTTTACATGATAAGGCCGTGCCACACTTTGTTTAACCATTCACCTGCTGTAGGACACTTAGGTTGTTTCCACTTTTTGGCTACTACAAATAAAGCTGCTATGAATATCTGTGTTTAGGTTTTGTGTGTGAATATATGTTTACATATCTGCCAGATAAATGCCCAAGAGTATGATTACCCAACTTACATGAAAATTACAATTTAGTTTTTTTAAGAAACTGCCCAACAGTTTTCCAGAGTGACTGTATCATTTATATTTCCACCAGCAATGTGTGAGAGATCTAGTTTCTCTGCATCCTCACCAGTAAGTTGTATTGTCGCTATTTTATATTTTAGCTCTTCTAATAGGCATATACTGACATCTCAGTTTGATCTTATTTTGCATTTCTTAGTGGCTAGTGATATTGAAGATCTTTTCATATGCTTATTTGCCATAATATTTCCTCTTTTTTGAAAGATCTCAATATGTATTTTGCCCACTTTCTAATTGGGCAGTTTTTTTTTTTGTAAAATATTTAAATTTTATGGGTTCTTTATAAATCATAGATACAAGTCCTTTGTCTGATACAGGATATGCAAATATTTATCCCAGTCTGTAGCCTGTCTGTTCATCATCATAACGGGATCTTTCACAGAACAATAATTCTTACATTTGATAAACTCCAATTTATCAATGCTTTTCATTAATAATGTTTTCATTTGCAGATATGACATGACTACAAACTCTTTACCAAGACCTAATTTCCAAACAGTTTGATCCGTTTTTTTCTTCAAAAAATTGTATAGTTTTATGTTGTACATTTAGTCCATGAACAATGTTGAATTAATTTTTGTGTAAGTTATAAAATTAGGTTAAGTTCATAAGTTTGCCTATGAATATACAAATGCTCCAGCCTGTTTGTTCCATTGAACTGCTTTTGCACATTTGTCCAAAATCATTTGGCTGTACTTGTGTGAGGCTATTTCTGGGATCTCTATTTTGTTTCATTAATCTACATGCCTATCCTTCTCCAAATATCACACAGTCTTCATTAGACTGCAGCTAAAAAACAAGTCTTAAAATAAGATAGAGGGTTTTCTCCCACTTTCTTCTTTTTTTCACAATCATTTTATCTCTTCTACTTCCTTTGTATTTCCATAAAATTTTCTGAATAATCTTGCCTATGTCTATGAAATGTCATGCAGATATTTTAACTTATATACCAATTTGGGTTTCCACATTGTCATTACTAGTATATAGAAATGTTACTAATTTCTATATAATTTTCTTATTTTTTACAACCTTCTTAAACTCAGTTCTAGGAAATTTTGTTTTTGTCTTTAATTTTGTAGATTTCTTGGGATTTTCTATGTACATCATCAGGTCACCTGGAAATGGGGAGAGTTTTATTTGTCCCTTTCTGATCTGCATACCTTTTATTTTATTTTTTTTTTTTGTCTTATTGCAAGAATTGTCAGTACTATATTTAATGAGAAGGGTAAGTGAGGACATTCCGATCTTACGAAGAAAGTGTTCAGTCTTTTACCGTTAAGTATACCGTTAGCGTAAGTGTTGTGAGGATGCTCCTTATCAGGTTAAAGTAGTTCCTCTCTATTCTTGGTTTTCTGAGAGTTTGTGTTTGTTTTTAAGAAATGGAAGTTAAATTTTGACAATATTTTTTTCTGATAAAAATCACATGATTTTTATTATTTAGCCTTTGGTGAAGTATACCAATTGTTTTTCAAAAAATGAATGGAGACCAGGTGCAGTAGCTCACGCCTGTAATCTCAGCACTTAGGGAGGCCAAGGCAGGCGGATCACTTGAGGTCAGGGAGGTCAGGAGTTCGAGACCAGCCTGACCAACGTGGTGAAACCCTGTCTCTACTAAAATTATAAATATTAGCCGGGTGTGGTGGCATACACCTGTAGTTCCAGCTACTCGGGAGAGGAAGGGGAATCGCTTAAACCTGGGAGGCGGAGGTTGCAGTGAGCCAAGATCGTGCCACTGCACTCCAGCCTGGGTGACAGAGCAAGACTCTGTCCCTTCCCCCACACACAGGAAAATGAATGGAGCCTTCCATCAATAGAGTAAACCCTACCTGGCCATGTTGCATAATTATTTTTATATTACTGAATTTTATTTGCTAATATTTTACTAAGGATTTTTGTATCTATGTACATGAGGGATGCAACTTGTAGGCTTTTTGTTTTTTTTTTTTTTTTAAACTGTCTCTTTTGGTATCAAAGTAATGTAGGGCTGTGACATGAACTGAGAAGTGTCTGTTTTTATTCTATTTTCTGGAAGAGACTGTATAAAATTAATGTTAATTCTTCTTTAAACATTGGGTAGAATTCTCCAATGAGACCATTTAAACCTGGAGATGTCTTTTAGGGGAATTTAAAAATTACACATTCAGTTTACTTAGCAGCTACAGAGCTATTCAAATTATTGTTTTAACGTTGAGTGGATTATAGTAGTTTGTGCTTCTTGAAGAATTAGTCCATTTCATCTTAGTTGTCAAATTTATGTGTGTAGAGTTGTTAGTAGTATTCCTTTATTATCTTTTTGGTATCTACAGAATCCATATTGATATGTCCTGTTTTATTCCCGATATTGGTTATATATGTCCCAGCCCAACCCCCTTTCTGCCAGTCTGGCTAGAGGTTTGTCAATTTTATGTATCTTTCCAAAGAAACAACTTTTGGTTTCAATGATTTTTTCTAATACTTTCTGGTTTTCAATTGCTTTTATTATTATTTCCTTCTTCTACTTGCTTTGGGCTTGTTTTGCTCTACTTTCCTTTATTTATTTATTTTTTTATTTTGAGACAGCTTGGGCCCAAGAGTCTAGAGTTTTAAGAAATTATTCCTATAATTCTTATTCTTATTTGTATATTGATCTGCAAACTACACTATAAAATCACTGTCCTATATGATCTTCGTAGTCCCCTCTGGTTCTCATATTCTGTTTATCTCACCATTTATGTCACTGAACTTTTCTTTGTTAACTTTTATTTTAAGTTCAGAGATACAAGTGCAGGTTTGTTGCATACATAAACTTATGTCATGTGGGCTTGTTGTACAGATTATTTCCTCATCCAGGCATTACGCCTAATACCCACTAGTTGTTTTTCCTGATCCTCTCCCACCTCCCACCCTTCATCCCCCAAAAGGCCCCAGTGTGTGATGTTTCCCTCTATGTATCTGTGTGTTCTGATAATTTATCTCCAACTTATAAGTGAGAACATGGTGTATTTGGTTTTCTGTTCCTGTATTAGTTTGCTAAAGATAATGGGCCTCCAACTCCATCCATGTTTCTGCCAAGGACATGATCTTGTCATTTTTTATGGCTCCATAGTATTTTATGATATATACATATCACATGTTCTTTATCCAGTCTATCATTGATGGGCATTTAGGTTGATTCCATGTCTTTGCCATTGTGAATAGTGCTGCAATGAACATATACATGCATGTGTCTTTATAAAAGAATGATTTGTATTCCTTTGGGCATATACCCAGTAATGGGATTGCTGGGTCGAATGGTATTTCTATTTTTAGGTCTTTGAGGAATTGCCACACCATCTTCCACAATGCCTGAACTAATGTACCCTCCCACCAACAGGGTGTAAGCATTCCTTCTTCTCCACAGCCTCACCAGCATCTGTTATTTCTTGATTTTTTAACAATAGCCATTCTGACTAGTGGGTCACTGAACTTTTTTAAAGGAACCCTGTAACTTCTAGGAATCTTAATGAGCTTATCCAGCCAACTAGCAAATAGCCAACCTATTCTAGAAGGATGTTTTCCAAGCAGAAATTTCAGTCATTCCTGAAAATTCTTTTTAAATCCTGTTTATATCTGGCTGGACATCCTGAAACCACTCAAGGACGTCTACCTCTGTGAGAGCTACGCATGGGATTCTGTATCAACTAGAGTCTATCAGAAAAATTATTTCATTGAAATGCCTTTAACATGCTTATATTCAGCATATAAGCAATATAAATTGTTTGTATCTTTCTTAAAATTTATATAAGAAGGCCTTTGGGTAAAAGAATTCTGTATTTTTACAAGTAGTATTTAATTTATTTATTGTTCTATTTAATGTGTTTATACAATTCAGGTTGAACTCCAGTATAGTCATAGATAAGCACTAATCATACTAATAACTGTAAAATAATAACCTATCACAGACTACACTAACATTACATAATAGCAAAATGTTAAGTGAAATACTAGTATCTTGCATATCAATGATCAGCATATCTGAGTTTATTTCACAGGGAGCCTCAAAACAAATCAAACATCTATTTGTTCCCGTATAACATCTGGAAAAGATCCAATATTAAATCTGCATGGAACATAGAACTTGATTTAGCTACTTAAAAAATGAATAAATTAGAGGACAAAATAGAATGTATTATAAGTAAATAAGTACAAATACTTAGTTAACCTTATCTTGATTTTTTATTCTGACTTACAAGGAAGCTAATACATATATATTTAACTTACCTCACTCATTTGGAAAGAGTAGTCTAGTTTATTGACTTTTTCCCCTAAATTAAATAAGAAAGAGAAAAACATGTTAAATTAGCCAACTGATCAGAATATGTTCAAAAGTCTGTGTAAGGAAAAAACAGGAATTGAATGAATTAAAAAATTCAAAGAAAAAATACTAGAAGAAAAGATACAAGACTATTCAGGAGCTAAATTGTTTGAAACAGACTCCAAAAGAAGTCTTACCTAAAACTGCCTATAATAGGAAAAGGATAAAATACTGATGTGTAAAATACAATCTCAATTACTGAGAAATAAACTTAACTCTGATCAATGCAGTTATCAATCTATAACCACAAAACCGCTAAGAGTAAAATACCCAATAGGGTGTCCATTGATATCTCCTAGTTCTCAACATGTGAGATTTAATATTCTCTCAGCTTGTTTTCCTGAAATCAAACCAGACAGCTTGTATATAGAACACTACCAGTTTCTACATAGGCCGAAGTACTTTCCCGACATACAGATAGCTCCGTAATGGTTATGCATTTAGTCGTTTGCACTAAAATACATGTTCAAATAAGTTTATGACACTAAAAAAGTTAAATACAGAACTGAAATTCTTATTTTCTAGTGGTTCCAACTTGAAAAAGCCCTAAGATACATTTAAGTCAAAAACTTCCTATGTATTTTTTTTTTTTTTTGGAGAAAATATCACAATGGGAACCACATAAAATGTTAGCACTTTAAGTTCAAGTTAGTGACTATAATTTTAGAAATAGGATAGAAAAACTGGCAAATGAAACTGAACAGAGAGCCCAAAACAAGACACTTTATTATATGGAAACTTGATACTGAACCATTGCAGGGGTTGACTAATGTCTCTCCTACACCCAAATTCATGTCCATCTCAAACCTCAGACTGAAACCTAATTTGGAAATGAAGTCTTTACAGATGTAATTAGTTAAAGATCTAGAGAGATGTAGTTATACTGGATTTAAGGTGGGCCCTAAATCCAATGATGGATGTCCTCCTAAGAAAAGAAGAGGGAACAGAGGCACAGAAGAAGGCAGTGTGAAGATAAAAGCAGAAATCAGAATGATGTGTCTACAAAGACAAAAAACACCAAGTATTTCAGGTGCTATAGTCTGAATGTGCTCATGGTACAGAGCTCTTATGAATGGGATTAGAGCCCTTATTAAAGAGATTCCAGAGAGCTGCCTTCCCTCTTCTATCATGTGAAGACACAGTAAGATGTTGTTAATGAGCCAGGAAACAAGCCCTTACCAGACACTGAGTTCAGTACCATGATCTTAGACTTCACAGCACCCAGAACTGTGAGAAATAAATGTTTGTTCTTATAAGTAAAAAATAACAAAATAAAGCAATTGTATAAATCCAAAAAATATTAAAAAACATAAATCTACCATTTGTATAGCTTTTTCACAACCCAAGTATGATAGTCCAATTCCTTTTCACAGATCACACAAATCACTCAGTTTTTCTCTTAAATAATTAAACCCATTATATACATAAATTTATACTTGACTGAAATTCAACCATTATAGCTCGGCTAAGGAATAAGGTCCAAAGTTTTCTGCAGAGAAATATTTTGAGTTTTGATCTGTACATTGGTTAAAACAAGGCTGTATGTGAAAATAAACACTGATTTGTAAGAAAGCTTTATTTTATTTATAATTTTATTTTATTTTAAAAAGCAGATTTATGGTTCATAGCTTTGCTAGTATAAGATGGGGTCATTCTTGATATAAGTTTTTTGCTTTTGGCAAACAGTAAAACTCTTTAAAATTAACTAAAACCAACCAACCTCTCCAACCTCACCCTTTTGCACTCTTAAGTCTGGCCCACTAGTCTCCTTTCAGATCCTTACACCTTCTTTCTGTTCCATTCTCCCTCTTTGAGGGGCCTTAACACACAATTATTCCTCTGTAAGGAATGCTCTCTGCTATGGATTGAATGTGTCTCCCAAAGTTTATGTGTTGGAAACAATCTGCAGTGCAATAATGTTGAGAGGTAGGACCTTTAAGAGGTGATTAGGTCATCAGTGCTCTGGCCTCATAAATGAATTAGTGCTGTTATCACAGGAATAGATTTGTAATTGCAAGAATGGATTTGTTATGAAAGAAAGTTAGGCCATCTCATGTGTGCATGCTCTCTCACCAAGTGATGCCTTCCACCATGTTATGACACAGCAAGAAGGGGCTCACCAGATGTGGTCCCCAATCTTGGACTTCCCAGCTTCCAGAACATGGACCAAATAAACTTCTATTGTTTATAAATTACCCAGTCTGTAGTATTCTGTTATAACAGCACAGAAGGGAATAACACATTCTCTCACTCCCTACCTTGCCCTGCGTAATTCTTCACATCCTTCAGATATCAGCTTGAAAGTCACTTTCTCCCCAGGGAAGCCTTCTTTCACATATCTGGCTAGTTCAAAGCATCTGATATATCTCTACTCGATGGCACTTGTCAGGGTTTCAATTTTACATGAATATATGTGCTTTTTGATTAATATCTTTTTATCCCCAAAAGAAGATAAGTTTCTGAAAAGGGAGCACAATTTGTGGTTTTGTTCTTTTAGCATACTGACTGGCAAATGAAAGATGGCTGATAAACGTTTATTGAAAAATTGAATGAGCAAGTTGACAAGGGAGCCAAGTTTTTCACTGTGGCTGCAAATGAAAAGCCAAAATATAATGATAACTTGCCATGCACCAGGAACTGTGCAAAGAGGTATAACAAATATTTACATGGCATTTCCTTTGTGTTACATATTATAAGTAATCTAGCAATGATTTAAAGCATGCACAAGGATGTGCATAGGTTATATGCAAATACTATGCCATTTTATATAAGGCACTTGAGCATCCTTGGGTTTTGGTACCAGTGGGGTATCCTGAAACCAATGCCTGTGGATACTGAGAGACAACAGTACTCACACACATACATAACACACCCACACAACTTCTCCTTCTAGGTGATAATTCAAATCCTATATCAGCAATTTTAAAGTACTGTCTGCCAACCCCCATCAAGATACAATTTATTTTACTTTTTGTATGTGTCAAATTTATATATTTTATTTTTTATTTAAAGTTTTATAATAATATTAAAACTACGTTTGTCTTTTTCATTCTGTTGACATTTGCATCGATGATGCAAAAACAATGGGATAAAACTGCTGGTGTCATCATATGAATCAAGGCTATGGCACCAGACTATACTAGTAGTCATTATATTCTCCACCATCATGCACTCTCAGTACAAAAAGAAACAAAAATGTGGTTTAACTTAAAAATGTCCTTGATAAACAGTATAGCTATGAAGCTTATAAAATCTTGACCCTGAACACACAAATTTTTAATAATCTATAAAGAAACAGGAAGAATGCATGAAGCGCTGATGCTGCATTCCAAAGTACCATGGTTGCCTCATGAAAAAGTACTTTACATTGCAAGGTAAAGTAGCCAAATTTTTCATAAAACACCATTTTAGTTGAAAGTATGATGGGAAAACATATAGGGTCATAGAGACCTGACTATTTGTCAGATATCACCTCAAACATTAATGACATGAATCTATCACTTCACGGAAAACACCTGACAGTATTTATTGCCAATGATAAAATTTGAGCTGCAAATGAAATAATTTTTGTAAACTTGTGACCATCATTGTGAGCTGAACAGATTCCCAATGCTTTCCTGATGAGATCAGTGATGATGTTAGCATTACGTTTTGGTATTTTAAAATGAAATATGTCAACATTTAGAAGATCTGTATAACTCAGTAGATAACTGTTTTCCAAATAAGCAATACATGATGTCACAAAACGATGCATGAGAAAAAGATACATTTAAAGTGAAGGACAGACCAATAGATTTTAATGCAGCAGTGAAATAAAAGTTCATTTCAATGGTTTCAAATTCTACATTATATCTAACTTTAAAGAACATATTATTCATCGAATTTTGAGGCAAATCAGAGAAGAATATCCATAATTATTCAAAAACTCTTTAAAATTATCCTCCCTTTTCAACTACAGATCTCTAAGAGGCCAGATTTTCTTCAGACACTTCAACCAAAACACAACACATCACAACAGAGTGAATTAAATGCAGATATGAGAATACCTGTATTTTATCAGGCCAGAGATTAAAGAGATTTTTTTAAGTAGAACAATGCGCTCTTATCACTAAATTTACTTTGTTTGAGAAAATATACCTATTTTTATAAAAATATGTTATGTTAAGATGAAATAGAAGACTCCTAGGCATGAGAAATTTGAGAAGATGTCATTTAATAATAGGAAAGACTGTTAATGGTGGGTGACTAATATAGCAGAGGCTACAGGCTACTGACAAATATCTTTCCTCCTCCTCCTTCTTTGCTAATAGAACCCTAATTATATGGTGTAGTAATGTACTCAAGCAAACAAAACATTTCCTAGCCTCCACTGCAAGAGTATGACATAAATTCAAAGCTCTCAACTGTCATAAGCGGTATGTCTATCTCATAATGTTTGTGTAAGCACTAAATAGATAATGCATGTACTTGGCATATAGGAGGTAAATGGATGTTATTCTTGTTGATATTGTTGTTATTATTCTATTCTACTATTAAGCTTCAAAACTGCTGTAAATTCCTTGGGCTAAGTTTCAGAATGTCAGAATAAAATTGAAATAACTCCTTTTGTATTCAGATCTTTGTGTTGCAGGATCTGCTCTTAAAATGTTTTACTCTAAGCAAAACATGAAAACTAACCAACTATAGCTATACCACTTAACTTTCTGAGTGAAGCCTTTCTCATGTAAAAGATACAAATCTAACGAGAAATGCTTTGAAAAATACTAAACATCATACAGTATTATCATCAATGGGTTTTACCCATTATTACTGCCTAAACATATAGCTCAAAACTCAGTTGATCCTGATCCTGATCATCTCTCATTAGATCTGTGAATGAAAAGGAGACCAATTTAGCATGGCTTTATAATGAATAGATAAAGAATAGGATTCTAAGAAATACAAGCCTTGTCTCTCAAGATATCATAGTTAACATTGACTTAGAGAGGCTTTTTTTTTTTTAAAAGGACAAAGACAGTCACTATTATGGCAAAGAACAATGCATCAAACAAAATATAGTTCCAATCACAGAACAATAAAGCAACTGCAAACCTTAACCTAGGTTTAAAGAGTTTTACAATTCTATTTTTACAAAAAGAAAGTTGAAAAACTGCAAACACTAGCCCCTCTTTTTGCTAATTATTTTTGTTCCATTTAACATAAAACAAGCAGGTGAAAAAATATTTTCAAGCTGCTATTAAAATTTGATGCAATGCATTTATTTGAGAATGTAGAAAAGGGACAATAGGAATCCTCCAGATTACCTCCCATTATTACTAGCTCTCCTTTCACACTTTAACCTTTAAAATTATAGCTTTCTTTCTCTAGAACTAACACCTGTTTTCTTCCCTTTCTAACTCCTGCTTATTTTTCACATTATATCAGCCTAGACTTCCTCCTTTCAGGCCTTGCCTGAAACCTCAACTGTCCCCTGGGTTGGCCTCCCACCTGCTCCCATACCACCTCGAATGCAGCCCTCTCTGGACACCTAGCTCAATTACACATCCCTCCACAAGACTGTCAGCTCTGGAGAACCAACAGGGACACATTTTGTCAACTGCATCCTTTGTGAAACACCGGGACATTCAAGAGGATAGATTTATTTCCACACACACCATTCTCCCTCTCTCACCCCTGCACACTTACTGCTCACTAGCTCTCTCACATGCTGCACCCTCACAATTAGATGTTCACACAGACCATTGACTCAGACACTTTCACACTCCCTCATGGAGCATAAAGATGCCGTAACTATGCATAATCACCAAACCTCTGTCAAAACCGAGGCCTGACTGAAGACGCGGGATTTGAAGCCAACAACTCTGTCAGCTTCTTTCTATTCCTCCAACTTCCTCTAAAATGAATGCACAGCACTATACTCTCCCTGAGGGCTAGATTCCAGGGATATGAAACATTTGGTACCAATCACTGTGGAGAATCATCAAATACGTGTCAAAAGTAAAGCCAGCCTAAAGACTGAGTCTTGAGTTTTCACTGAAAGCACATTACTAAGAATACACACTCCAGCAAATCCACAGCCCAAAAATAGCACTTGTATTTACCAACTGGTCTTCTCAGTTTACACTCTTAATAGCAGTATAAAATAAAATATTTCTAATCAAATATTAACATTACTAAAGACAGGCGGCTTAGTTGAACACAATGCTTAACGTAGCTGTAAAGATGCAAACAACCTAACATTCAACTTTTAATCTGCCTTTTCCAATGCTAAACTCTCAAACTGTTTTTTACAATACTAACTGCACCATAAATCAGCTAAAGAATGAACATTTCTTGAGGCTATGGTGAGCTATGATCACACCACTGCACTCCAGCCCAGGCAACAGAGTAAGACCTCAAAAGAAAAAAAAAAAAACAGTTAAATTCCAGCAATGACATTTTACTGGCAATGTTTGTTTATGTCACTAATTAAGTGCTCTATTAACTTCTGCCATTAGAATTTCATTCTTAAAATTAGAAGATAGTAGGAAATTAGTCAACTGGAGATCACTGATTCCGTATGTGTTTAATTGTGAAAAAAGTAGAGATGTAATAAATCTTAGATCTATTACGTCTAAAAGGCAAAATGTTACATTGTCTCTCTTACAATCAATTTTATAAATTGACTCTCATATTCAGTATTTAAAGGTGATTTAGAAAGCACATACAAAATCAAGGCTTACCTATATGGGTAAATTTAGTCTAAAAAGTCTGCTTATATTTTACAACATAGAAATGAAAGTAGCTACTAAAAATTGATGCTCTGGAACTTGAATTTTTCAGCCTTCTTCAGCCAACACTTTTGTTTTCATAACAGTGTCATTTATTTTATTTTTTATTTATTTTATTTATTTATTTATTTGAGATGGAGTCTCGCTCTGTCACCAGGCTAGAGTGCAGTGGCGCAATCTTGGCTGACTGCAACTTACACCTCCCAGGTTCAAGGAATTCTCCCACTTCAGCCTCCCGAGTAGCTAGGACTACAAGTGCATGTCACCACGCCCAGCTAATTTTTGTATTTTTAGTAGAGACAGGGTTTCACCATGTTGGCCAGGATGTTCTCGATCTCTTGACCTCGTGATCCACCCGCCTCGGCCTCCCAAAGTGCTGGGATTACAGGCGTGAGCCAACACACCCAGCCAACAGTGTCATTTAACTCCAAGAGAAAATATATCTGGAAGTAGAGTTCTAAAAATCCACTGGAATGTTCATTTAAAAAAAAAAAACTCATAACAATGAACTTTTCATACACCCTAATGCTATGGTTTAAATATCCCTCCAAAACTCATGGTGGAATTTAACTGTCATTGTAATGGTATTAGGAGGTAGAGCTTTGAAGAGGTGATTATGTCATGAGGGCTCCATCCTCATGAATGAATTCATGCCATTCTCTTGGGAGTGGGGTAGTTATACTAGAATTGGGTTCCTAATTAAAGGATAAGTTTGGACACATTTATCTCCTGGTTGAATGTGCTCCCTTGACCTTCCAACATGTTAAGAGGCAGCACAAAGGTCCTTGTCAGATGCCAATACCATGCTCTTGGACTTTTCAGACTCCAGAACCAAAAGCGAAATATTTGCTTTATATATTACCCAGGCTGTGGTATTCTGTTGTAGCAATAAAAAAAAGTGGGCTAAGATACCTAATAAGAACACAGGTCTCAATAATGGGCAGTAAAACTAAACCAGCAAAAGAACTGACATGTTAAGAAACATCTAAAAATATATGAGTCATATGAGTGGCCTGAACTATGCTGCTCCTTAGGCCCTGCTCTCATCAATGCCACACTTCCCCGCTGCTTGGGTTCTGGATCTTTGAATATACCTAGATACAGGAATTTGGGCAGAATGCAATAATTAGTCCCAGCCATCAAATATAGGGTATTCCTCATAAATATCTTTTTCTCTCACCTCCACCCCAATCAGAGGCACAATTTGGATCACATGCAAGCATAAATAGATTACAAAGGCCTTTTTTTTTAAAATGGGGGACTGTGACTGGGCATTGTGGCTTACATCTGTCATCCCAACAATTTGAGGGGCCAAGTCAGGTGGATCAGCTGAGCTGCGGAGTTCAAGACCAACTTGGGCAACAGGGTGAAACCCCATCTTCATAAAAAAAAAAAATAATAATTAGCTGGGGAGGTCGTGGTGCAGCATCTATATAGTCCAAGATACTCCAGAGGCTGAGATGGCAGGATCGCTTGAGCCTGGGAGTCAGAGGTTTCAGTAAGCAGAGATGATGCCCCTGCATTACAGCCTGGGCAACAGAGCCAGACCCTGTCTCAAAAAATAAAATAAAATAAAAAATAAGGGGGATATGCTTCAACTGACACCATCAAGAACATAGAATGATAACACTCAGAATGGGAGGAAATATTTGTAAATCATATATCTAATAAGGGACTTGTATTCAGAATATATAAAGAATTCTTGCAACTCAATAATGAAAAAGACAACTCAATTTTTGTAAACAGGCAAATGATCTGAATAGACACTTCTCCAAAAACATGAACAACTAATAAGTATAAGAAAATACTTGCTACATTAGTCACTAGGGAAATACAATCAAAATCACATTGAGATACCACTTTACAACCACTAGGATGGCTATAATAAAAGAAGACAATAACAAGTGTTAGTGAGGATATACAGAAATTGGAACCCTCATCCATTATTGATGGGAAGGTAACATGCAGATGCCTGGAAAACAGTTTGGCAGTTTCTTAAAATGTTCAATATAAAGCTACCACATAATCCAGCAATTCCACTCCTAGATATATACCCAAGGAAAATAAAAACATATGTTCATAAGAAAACTGATACATCAATGTTCATAGCAGCATTATTCATAGAAGCAAAAAAAAGTGGAAATAACACAAATCCTACCAATTGATGAATGGATAGGTATGCTATATCTCTACAACGGAATAGTATTTGGCAATTAATAACAATGATGCACTGATAAAAGCTGCAGTATGGATTAACTTCAAAAACATTAATCTAAGAGAAAGAAGCCAACAGACCACATGTTGTATGATTCTATTTATATGAATGGTCTTGAATAGGCAAATCTATAGAGACAATAAAGAGATTACTGGTAGGAAGTGGGGAGGATGGGAAGTGACTGCCTAAGAGGTTTCTATTTGGGGTGATGAAAGTGTTCTAAAATTAGATTATGATGATAGTTACAAAACTCTGTAAATACACTAAAAAATCCAACTTTACACGTCAAATAGGTGAATTTTACAGTATATAGATTATATCTCAATAAAGCTGCTTAAAAAAGGGAACGAGGAGGATGCAGTAACACACGGTATTTCCCGGTGCCTTTGAAGACTGAATAGTAATGATCAGATCTTTTGTCACTTTGGAAAACTGTTTCCATGTTTAAATCCAACACTAAACAAGACATGAAAATAAAGTATCATTGAAGGAACTGGGGTCCTGGAGATAGCAGCAAAATAGTATGTGCATTTTAACGAAAATACGTGTATTAAAATAGGTCCACGGAATACAGGTGGTGTAAAGGCTTTGGCAAACAATGGATAAATATTTCTCAACTAAAGGGCTTAATGTAAGCTGTTTAAAAGCAACAGCAGCAGCAGCAGCAGCTTTTCCAAGTGCATATGGCTGTCAGTATCTCAAACTGATAGATTTTAGGATCTGCTACTCCTACAATTAACAAGCATCTCAAAGCATAAGTAACGGGCAGAGAGAGTCAGGTAATAAGACTCAAGGACCAGCTCTTTACACGTGGGATAGCTGTCTTGCACTCTATACTGCTGCTTTCTTTGAAAGCCTTCATTTCCATTGGCTGGGTTCGGAGGCCCAAGCACAGCAGCGCTGGCCTAGCAGCCCTGAATTACTCGGCGGTTCCCAGCCCTGCAGGGGATCAAGGAGGGTGTTCCGGAACCATAGGGGTCACAGGTCGCAGGTCCCTGGCGCGCAGGAGCAGTAGAGAAATCTGTGGGGTGCCGAAACCAACCCCATTCACCCTAGGCGGGGGACTCTGCCCCGCAGTCCCGGTTTCGCGCTGGGCACGCCACGCAGCGAACCTCCCTAGGACTCAGGCCGCAGGACCGCCAACGTCCCCCGGGGCCCCTGCGCCGCGGGTGGCGGGGTGCAGGCAGCCAGCCCGGCTCTCCCTTGACGCCTCTTGGCGCGGTCCTACCTTCCTCCGCCAACACTTCGAGGAGATCCGCGTCGCCCATCTTCACCAGCTCGTTAATGACACTAGTGCCCGAGAGGCAGCAGGAGAGGCGCAGCTGAGACAGGCGTGGAGATCTGAGGCAGGTGCTGAATCTGACTCTGGGCCGCCGGAGTTGCTGCTGCTGGACTTCTAAGGGGCTGCTCTTCCTTCTGCAGGCCGCCTCCTCCCCTCCTCCTCCTCCTCCTCCTCCTCCTCCTCCTCCTCTTCCTCCTCCTCCTCCTCTTTCCCCTCCTCCTCCTCTTTCTCCTCCTCCTCCTCCTCCTCCTCGGACTCCACCGTCTCTGGGAGCCTCAGCCAGCCGGCCTTCCTCTCCAGCGGGTACTTCCACTCCACCCGGTCCCCGACAACCTGCTTCGCGCGCTTGGCCCTGCGCTTCCCCACCCTCACCCGGTAGCGCTCCTGGGCGCTCTCCCAGCACTTCTCCAGGCACCTGTCCCTGTGCCTGCTCGGCAGCTGATCCCGCAGCCGCCACTCCTCCCGGTGCTCGCCAGGGTCCTTTTCACTCCTGCCCTCCGGCAGCTTTCCTTTCCCCTTCGCTCCGTCCCTGTTTCCACGCCTCTTTCCCCGCCTCCAGACCGCAAGACCGGCCGGCGCCCCACCCTCGGAGACCGCCATCTCCCCGCCCCCTGGCCCGGCTGGCTCCACGCGGGCCCCCTCCTCTCCGCTCAAGCCGTCCCCAGGTCCCTGCTCTGCCGCCTCCCGCACCTCCTCCGGACCCGCAGCCTCCCATCCCTCCTCGGGATCCGTTGCCTCCGGTCTCTCCTTGGGACCCGCGACCTCCAGTCTCTCCTCAGGACCCGCTGCCCCCCGGCCCGGTTGGCCGGCCTGCTCCATTCTCTACAGGCTTCGCACGTCCTTTTCCACTGGGTCCACCCACGACCAGGAATCCTGCTTCCGCAGGGCTTCCGCCTCCCTCCTGTCGGAATCCTCCTCCTTCGATCCCCACAGGGGGTCCTGATGCTCCCTCAGCCGGTTGGCCGGGTCCTCATCGATCCGCTTGGCTCTAAGCTCACCCTGCATGCCACTCGGAGAGAACCCCCTCCCAGTTGGGAGTTACTTTTTGTCGCATGGGGAAAAGTCCCTCTCACTTAAAGGAACCCCTCCCTATTTAAGGCCGGCGCATGGCTGGAGACTCCAAGGTGCCAGCAACCCCTTCCTCATAGTGTCTGGAGCGGGAGTATTAACTTTTCTTCCGGCCCTGCCTGCTTCCTGGGCTCCCAGCAGGATCTCTGCCCTCTACAGGGGGGAGAAGGTCATCCCTTGTGGCCTGAGTTCCAAGTCAGCCTCTGCCCCTTAAGAGTTGGATAGTGTGGGGCAAGTTTCTCTAAGTTTCAGTTTCCACATATTTAAAGGAGAATGGTAATAGTACCCACCTCCTAGGGTGTTGTGAGAAGCACGGTGCACAGTCCTTGGCACAGAATGTGTTAAACATTTAGCTGCTATTAAGATTAAGCCATATTATAGTCCAGCTGGGATGACGCCTGTCATCATCTCAGCTGGACGATATCGCTTGAAAGCTCAGGAGTTCAAGACTAGCCTGGGCAACACAGGGATACCCCTGTCTCTACAAAAAATCGGAAAATTAGCCGAGCATAGTGGCAGGCACCTGTGGTCCCAGCTACTTGGGAGGCTGAGGTGGGAAGATTGCTTGAGCCCAGAAGATTGAGAGTACATGGAGCCACAGTCATCCCACTGCACTCCAGCCTAAGTGATGGAGAGCAAGACTCTGCCTCAAAAGAAAGTAAAAAAAAGAAAAAAGAAAAGAAGAGGGAGGAAGGAAGGAGAGAAAAAAAAGAAAAGAAAATTAACTCATATTACATTGATCCCTACTCCATTTCAAAGGGTTACTTTGTTTCCCCCCCTCCACTTACTGCCCACCCCAACCAGAACTTTAACCTCAAGCAGAATGGGTCCTTCCACTCCTCACAGGCTCCTCTGCATTGGTTCTGTGTTTTTGAGACCCGATCAACTGCCAACTACACAATAATTGAAATACTAGATTCACTGTCTAATGGGGGGGGAAATAAAACTTATGATGAACTAACAGCGAGGTAGAGGTCTCAGCTGAGAGCCTTGAGTGCTGAGGAGGGAGTGACTGTATTAGTCTGTTCTCATGCTGCTAATAAAGACATACCTGAGACTGGGTAATTTATAAATGAAAGAGGTTTAATGGACTCACAGTTCCACATGGCTGGGGAGGCCTCACAATCATGGCAGAAGGCAAAGGAAAAGCAAAGGCGCGTCTTACATGGGGGGAAGGCAAGAGCTTGTGCAGGGGAACTCCCAGTTATAAAACCATCAGATCTCCTGAGACTTATTCACTACCACTAGAATAGCATGGGGGAAACCATCCCCATTATTATCTCCACCTGGCCCTGCTCTTGACACGTGGGGATTATTACAATTCAGGGTGAGAATTATTACAATTCGCTGGGCATGCCACGCAGCGAACCATATCAGTGACTCTGAGTTTAGGACAAGGATGGGGTGATTTGAAAGTTAGGATGAGGTGACCAAAGAAGTCTTGACCTTTCTTCATTTTTCTGCTACTGCATTCCCCTCCCCACCCACCATTCTATTGATATTTCAGAACTGAGAATCACCTTTTGCAGATGAGGAAACAGGCCTAGAGAGAAGTGTTTTGGTAAAGGTTATGATTAACCACCGAACAGGAAATCAGTTTTGCCCCATACCTTACTTTTCTGCCTATATGTCTAGGAATGCATGAGCTCTAGTCAAGTGATTTGAGACTATATGTAGGCAATTCCTTACCTGAGGTAATTTGAAATTGTGTTTGAAAGGTGACTATACATAAGCATAGATTTACACATTAAATTATAATGACGAATTGTGATAGAAGTGTTTGGTTATAATCTCTTGATTATTAATCCTTGTTTGGGCTTCTAAGAAAATTTCCACAATATGAATGTTTTCTAATATTTTTCCTGAAATCAGGTATTTTTCTAGATGCTGTGGACATTGTGAGTTAAGAGCTGGGGAGAGTCTTTGCTTTATATAGATTAAGTTAAAATAAAGAAAATAAAATTATTTTTCTATTATTTTATATAGTTCCTTGTTTCATGTTTTTTTATTCTGTTCTGTATTTGAAATGATGTGTATGAGAAGACATTATATGTTGATGATTTTGCTCCAAATTAAATGAAACATTTTGAGGCTGAATTTGCTTAGATTTTTATCAACATGCTTTAAACTTTGTTAGCAAGAGTTGAAAACCAGCTATGTTCTTCTAATAAAGGTCTGGGTTGTGACCATAACTCTTTAGATCTTGAGAGAAATATTCTCTGTATTCATATCATTGACATATTTTATATTGCTTATCCAATTATTCTTTTAGGATATGCCCATTTTCTCCTTCATCACTATACTCTGCCTCGTTAGATACAATCTTTAACCATACATTTCCAGAATTATGTTCTGAGTAATTTATACATGTTCCTTTAATGTAATTGAACATTCAGTTAAGTATTGAATATAGCCCAAAAGTTGTCTTTTTTTAACCGTCCAAATGATCTCAGCCTTTGTTTAAATTATTACAAGTAGATGCTTGTAACACTTTTTCTTATTTGCCTTTTATATCTTATACTGAGTAGTATGCCAAAGTTTTTAAACGATCATGTAAGCATAGTTATAAAGATATAAATGGTGATATTTTGGAAACTAAACTATCAACTAGCACCTGACAGTATTTGTATGCCTGCTGATCAGTAAAAGTGTGAATTCCCTGTAGGAAAGGCATCTCAGGAATGTAAGTGTATAGCGTGTGGAAAAAAGAGCCTAAGCTGTATGAAAGCTAAATGTACACTCTTGAGTAACCCCTGTGTGTGAAGTTTTTATTATTCTAGCAGGGTGATTGAATCACTGAACTTAATCAGATTAAAGAGCATAAGTTTACAAGCTAAACTCCGAAGACTAGTAAAGGCCTTAGGAAGCCACCTAATGAATATATTTTCCTTCTAGTATTTAAAGCAAGGATGTGGTACCTCCCATCTGTGGCCTGGATTGGTTTGCTTTTTTTTTATTTCTTCACATGTCAAAGCTTTGACTCCTGGAAGTTCCCTCCTTTTGGACTTCTTATCATGCAATAGTTTTCTTAACACCTAAAAATTTCATTTATTCCATGTATTTTGAATATCTCTGCAGTTCACATAAAATGCCATACTCTAATACATGGAGCATTGTGCAGGAGTGAAAAGACATGCATTAAATCCCTGTCTTTACCCCTTAATAAGGTGGGCAGCACAATGATTATGGACAGATGACTTGGCTTCTTTGATCCCCAGCTCCCTTCTCTGGATGTGAAGTTTCTTGACTTGTTCCAGCCATTTCTCAGGTTGTTGTAAAAGTCAAATAAATCCTATGCGTGAAAGGACTTTGGAAACAATTAAAATGTACCAAAACATGAAAAAGTTTTATTGGCTGGCAGAGGTAAAGTTAAAGTAATAGATTTAACAGAAGGTAGGAATAGTAGTGGAGGGTGTTGTTTTCCCCACACTCCTACAAAATGCTGCTTCCACAGTTTCTCTGGAATTTGCAGTTACTTTCTGACTCCACATATTCACTACTCCCTGGTTTCAGAGGAGGGTCCAAATCTCTTTATTTTCCAAATTGATCACTTTGAATCCTGACATCTTTAGGCCCCAGACCTTAACAATAAGCCTCAGTACTCTTTACTAGCTTGTTCATTTCTGCCTGCCATCTTTCATTCTTCTCAGAAAAAGCTCACTTTATGGGCTGATACCTGGAACCCTAGTGGTCATCAGAAAATGGGGTTTAATACTTGGCAGTCACATGCATGCTTGATATTTCTCAATCTCATTGCCTAGGATGGCATATCCTCTCTGTCTTGTAACCAGAAAACTGTCATTTGTCCTCAGACTAAAGAGATCATGGAGAACTGTTCCAGCAATAGATATGGAGCAAGGAAGCATTATTCTCTCCTACGCCTGCATGGAACAGCAACTGAGGTTACAAATAATACTCCCGTTTTCAGTCTTTCGATGGCTTTCTATCACAAACTATCTTGTGGACTTGGGAAAAATCAAAACATAGTTCTTGTCTATAGGATTGCAAAAGCTCTATTTACATGATGTGGCCCTAACTAAGTCTCCATTATTATTTCTCACCTCTCTCTCCCTCCCACACTACACTCCAGCCATGGTGTCATACCGCTGTCCTTCAGACATAACAAGCACTTTCCCATCACAGGGCTTTTGCACTTGCTGTTCCCCCACTCCTCCTAAAGATCTTCACACAGATGTTTGATGGTTAACTGTCTTACATTATTCAGTTTTTCATCCAAATGTCACTTCCCTGGAAACAACTTTGCCGACCACCCTAAGGCAACAACCCAACATCAGTATCTGCTTACTCTGTGTTGTCTTCACAGCAGTAATGACTTTCTGGATTTTTATATGTGTTTGTTTATGCATATGTGTTAGCATATAAACTCCATGAAGGCTGAGGTTTTGTCAATTCTCTTTATTGTTGTATCTGTGGTACCTGGAATGGTGCCTGACACAGAAAGGTTCTATATAAATGTATGTTAAATGAGGGATTTGACCAAGGAGTATCATCAAATTTCCTGTTGCCTGAGTCAGCCAGTAGCTGACTTCTCTGTTGTCCCTTGCTTTCAGGCAGCTGGTTGAGTAATTGTATTATACACATTGGGTGGCCAAGTGCCATTCTGAGAACTAATTTTCTAGTTCTAAAGAAACTATAAAATTGATCAGAAGAAACTACTAGAGCCAACAGTAATTCAGGAATTCATCCCACCATCTGAGCACTAACATTTTCACTTTCCTCTGAAGACAGGTGCTAGACCTCTGGCAAACAATGGCAGCAAATGACAGGAAGAGGCGAGTTAAGACCTATCTTGACTTAGCACTGCTATATTCCTATGGTCACAAGTGTTTCACAGTATAATCACATCCTCTTATTTAAGTGGCATATGCTTAGGATTGTTATTTTTCTTTAGAATACACATAAACAGGGGCCAAAATTGAACTCAACTGCTGTATATTGGCTACATCAAATATTGCAGTAAGAATCTGGACTTTGGGGTTTGAATGGACAAATCTATATTGCAATTTTCCTCTGATCTTTTACCAACAAACTTTTCCATCAAGGAGTCTACACCCACTGGTTCTACATTTTCTTTACCATCAAATCCTGTTTTGAACACTACCACGCCACTGAAGAAAACTGTTCTCTCCAAGATCATTCTTCACTGACCTGTATCAGTCATTAAATCCAATGCCTCTTTCCAAATTTTCCACAACAGCTTGCAAGACCTGTGACATTCTGAGTCTCCTCCCATAACTGACTCCCACTTTACAGGCAGTACAATGTAGAAGGAAATGAGTGGACAATAAAGTCATACCATTCTGGATCAAGCAAATCTGTTCTAGTTTTGAATTCTCACTCAACCACCTATTGGCTACACAACTTTGAACTAGCAGGTTCACAAACCTCTAAGCTTTACTTTCCTAACCTATATAATGGAAGTAATCATATCCATCAAATGTTGTTGTTATGAAAACTAAATAATAATAATGTCTTTGGCACATGGTAGACATTAAATGAATGTAAGTTTTCATCTTTTGTATCCTCTATCACTTCCTTGACTATTTGTCTTATTTCAGCAAAGTCTTTCGTGTTATTTTCATTTATTCCATTAACCATCACTTTTTGAAGGACTCATGTAAATATTCAGCTCTACACTTACTTCTCATTGAAAATTTCTTAATTACTTACAAAATTTGTAAGTCACTGATATGTTCTTACATTACCCTAATTTGGAAAAATATATGGCTAAATTAATTTTTCCTTAAATTAGTTCAACTTCCCAACTCTTCTACTTCTTTCAAAATCACCAGGATTATCTCCAGTTAGTATTTAATAATTATAATAACTACTAGTATTTAAATACTTTCTATGTGTCAATTAATATGCTTTGCATATGCTACTGCATTAAATCTCAAGATTATATGAAATACGTGCTTCTCAGACATTTCTTGTATTTACTGCATGTCTTGGCTCATCCTTTTTTAAAACAACCAACTTTATTGAAGTATAATTTATATTTGTCTTAGTCCACTTTGTGTTGCCATTACAGAATACCCAAGGCTGGGTAACTTACAAAGACAAAGAAAAGAGGTTTATTTGGCTCATGATTCTGGCAGCTGGAAGGTTCAAGATTGAGCAGCTGTATCTGGTGAGGGCCTCAGGCTGCTTTAACTCATGGAAGAAAGTGGAAGAACAGACGTGTGCAAAGAGATCGCATGGCAAGAGAGGAATCAACAGAGAGAAAAGTTGAGGAAGCCAGACTGTCTTTAACAATTTGCTTTTATGAGGACTAATCCATTCCTGTGAGAGAAAGAACTTACCTCCCTTAGGAGGGCATTAATCTATTCATGAGAGATCTGCCTATATAACCCAAACTCTTCCCACTAGGTTCCAGTCCCAACATTGTTAAATTGAGGATCAGATTTCAACATGAGATTTGGTGGGGAAAAACCACATCCAAACCATAGCAATATTGGTAATTATATTTGTATTAATAATTAAATTGCCAATTATAAGGGTACAATTAGAGAAATTTCTGACATTTACAGTACACGCTTATGTAAATATCACACATTCATTATATAGAACATTTTCAAAAACCACCCCATTCACCTTTGTAGTCAATCACCTCATTCTATCCACTGGCCCCTGGCATCCACTGATATGCTTGCTCTAATTGTACCTTTTTGGCTTGCCTTTTTACTCTAATCTTTACTATAGTAAATATCTGTGAACACATAACTTAACAGGACCTTGCCTTAGCTCTATTGTATACCTTGTGCATTCTGTCCCAGGGCCTCTCTACCACCATAATGTGGGTTGCCTATTCATGTCCACAATTCCACCCTGACATATGTGCAAAACTGTAAGTAGGAGGAAGTTAGGGCAACACAGGGCAACTCTGAACAATAGGTGATGATGGGTAAATATTTTCTTTTTCCATTCTTTCAAGGGGCAATTCTGAGATGCATTTTTCATAGCTCTTTAGGTGTTCTGCAGAGACCAACACTTATTTGCCCATAATGGTAGCCAGCTCAATAGCATGTCCTCTGATTGGCTCTCTTTTCATATTTGAGTCTTCCAAGCCCCCCATTTCTCTTACTAGGGATCATTTCCAAAAATAATCTGCATGTATATAAGTCTTATATCAGGCTCTGCTATTAGGGGGAATCCATACTAAAACAGCATTATTATATTATCCCTTAAATAATTCATTAAGGAAACTGAGGCTAAAAGAGGTTAAATAACTGTCTAGAATTGCATCACTGTTAAAAGAGTAACAGCTTAGTTTCAGGAACAAAGTTCATGTACTTAACTACCATATTGCTTTTCAAGGCAAAAAAAAGTGAGCTTTGATTTTTGTCCAATATTTTAATAAATTGTACTACCAGTTTTTATTGTCATTTCTTCTTTTAAATTGTCTCCCTTACCAGTTATTGGAAATGACTTCATCTAGCTGAAAGCCACAGTGGGTAATTTTGGGGAAACATCCAAAATCCATTGCTGCTTCTGCTTTCCTACTGCTATCACTTTACCTCCACCCTCTTTGATTCCTACAATAGCCATCAGTTGATTTTTATTTCTTCCAACCAGACAATATTGTTTAGTGGAAAGTGTGTTGGCTTGATGGAATTGATTTCAAATCCTAACTCTCTCAGTTTTTTAACTTGGATAATATTGGGTTTTTAGCCTCCCTGAGCCCTAGTTTTCTTATCTGTACACTGGAGAAAATAATTTATACTTTTTGGTGGATTAAATGTAATAATTATTGTCTTTGTTTGTTCAAATAGGAACCCCCGGGATCCCACTTTAATTTTGTTGTATTTGTTGTTATTTTTGTTGTTAGGTTCACTTTAAGCAGTAGAGATTTGGAGAAGATGGAGACTTTTGTTGTTAAATTCAGATTTATTCCTCTAATTTTCATGAAAATATTTGTTTTTATTAGTCTATAATATTTATAGTAACCTATAGCACAAACCCAAAGATTTCTGAATTTTAAAATGAAGTACATGATGCATAAGAATGCCAGTACAAATATTGCTTGAAACAGTGAAAGGAACTCTTAAGAGCCAATGGACTCACATATTGATTAAAGTACTCCATTAAGCAGTATTCAGATGATTATTACTGCTGTGGCAATGAAATAAAAGCTTCTGAGAAATAGGATGTTCCCATTAAAAGATGATTTAATACTTGGATTCAATATGCTGTTGGCCAATTCACATTCCCTGAAATACATTCACCACTAAAATTCTAAAAGGGTCCTTAAAACAGGTTAAATAGAAAACCAAACCAAACTTGATTGAAATACAGGAACTTCAAGTTAGGGAAAGTATACTATTCATGCGCACTAAAATTGGCCAGACCTTTTATAAAATATGTTTAAGAAAGCAAAGTCTATTTTCAAAGTATCTAATTCATATGCAGTTTCAACCATAAGTACAAAGAGAGTGAAATTAAAGAGTTTCATTGACTGAGTGGTTACATCTGGGGTTTTATCCTGTGAATTAAATCATCTTTTGTGTTCTCCACCCAGTGGCTACATGATTTTCACCGGAAGCATCAGAAGCATCAAGACCATATTTGACATCCCCCAAATGATGAGCATGCTTGTAACAGAGTCTTCTGTGGTTTGTAATTTTATGTTTTAAGGAGAAAGTTGTTAATTACATTTTTTATTTAGCTTCCCCAGGTTAGATTTTTTTTTTTAAGCAAGTAGTCTCTCCCAGAGAGAATGAGCCCACCCTACTTAATTATATATTTGCTTTCCATTGAAGGGATGGTTCTAATCTGGGATTGCCAGAAAAGTCATCTACAGATAAAAAAGAGGGAGTCTGTAACATAAATACAGGCTGCTTCTAAAATTAACTAGCCACCTCCCATTTCACTGAAGTCAAGGAAGATCTGCAGATGGATATTAAGGCAAGTTCAGAATGATAGGATGTATGTAGATGGGGTGTTTAGTCGGCAGAGAAAAGAAGTGATGGGTACTCTGAAAACATATTACATCTGTAATTATGTAATTATTTGTTTTCTACTATCTCTGCTATTGTTCTGTGAGGACAAGAACCATGTATCTTCTACTTATCACTGCATCCACCAGAGACAAGCATAGGGCATGACACATATATATTCAATGATTGATGGCCAGTTGAATTTCTCCTTCATTGTTTTGCCCTTTGATAGTTTCTTGCATGGTTAGCATATCTACCCAACTCGATAGTAGTTATGTGAGAGCAGAAATCATATCTTATATTCCTCTAAAATCCTTTCTAGTGGTCTTCTGTTCAAATCAGTGTTGATATATGTAGGATGTTAGGTTATGAATTTGGAAAAAAAAAAGTAAAGGAAAAGATAGAGAAAGAAGAGTGTTAGTGAAGAGTTGTGATGATTTTTCCACAGTATATTTCTAAATATACATTGAACCATATGGAATTGCCAAATGTGACTATTTTTGGCATATTTCATCTCAATTTCATTTGATTCCATCTAACTACGGGAGAAACCAAACCAAATAAAACAAAAACACATGGCAATTAGGGTGGGCAAACTGGAGTTTACATCATAGCTCTGCCACTTGCTAGCTTTAGAATCCTGTATAAGCTTCCAGTACTTACTGGGCTTCAGTTTAGAAATAGGCATAAGACCATTTTGGAGGGTGGTTGTGTAGATTGGATGAGCTGAGAGCTCTGAAATTCTCTAACCCATTACAGATGTTTCACTTCCCAATTATCTTGTTCAAGTATCTTAACATTTCCTTGTCTCAATCTGCTCAACAAAATTGGCAAAATAAATACAATAGGTTGTTATAAAAAATACAATTGAAAGCATTTTGCTATATTATTTGATCCCCTCAATAATGCTATGAGGTAGTTATTGTTCCCGTTTTACCAACAAGGAAACATAAGTGTGGCTCATAGCTAATGCTCATAGCTATTATATTCCACTATACTGTATTATACTATAGTTTTTATAGTGGTTAAAAATTCAATTTGTATAAAAATTTATACTGATTCAGACGACAAGATATGGAGCTAGTATAGGAGATAGAAAAAAGCATGGTGTGTGTGTGTGTGTGTGTGCGCGCGTGTGGCAGAGGGAGAGAGAGAGACTGAGGGAGGGTCTAAATGTGTCTGACTTGCGTCATCCATTTTTCTTTTCAATGCAGGAACAAAAAACTAGTATGTGTCATACTTCACAAATCTTTGCATAACTGACCTTCATTTGGTAGGAGCATGAGGTGTTTATCTCTCAATCAGTTTGCAGATCTATTCACACTGTAAGTTTGACCATTTTGAATAAAAGAAGGGTAATAGTACAAGAGTTTGTATCTTTTTTTTCCATTTAAGGAAATTCTGCTTAATCATTTTAACAAACTGATATCAGTTCTGACTCTGATACCGTCCTAAGAGCTTTAATGTATTAGCTCATTTAATTCTTTTTTTTTTTTCTTGAGACGGAGTCTCACACTGTCGCCCAGGCTGGAGTGCAGTGGCGCCATCTCGGCTGACTGCAAGCTCCGCCTCCCGGGTTCACGCCATTCTCCTGCCTCAGCCTGCCGAGTAGATGGGAATACAGGCGCCCGCCACCACGCCCGGCTAATTTTTTGTATTGTTAGTAGCGACAGGGTTTCACCGTGCTAGCCAGGATGGTCTCAATCTCCTGACCTCGTGATCCACCCGCCTCGGCCTCCCAAAGTGCTGGGATTACAGGCGTGAGCCACCGCGCCCGGCCCTCATTTAATTCTTATAACAACCTCTTACAATAGATACTATTCCCTTGCCTTTTCAGATAAGGAAACTGAGGCACAAGGGTTTTAGTAAGTTGCTGAAGGTCACATAGTTGGTATGTTCTAGAGCTAAGGTTTTCACAGAGGTAGATAGGCTCCAGAGATCATGCCATTTCTCTCTGTGCTATTCTGCCTTCTAATGATTTATTAATTTTGTATATTATTAGCTGAAAACTCTTACTACCTGGCAGATGCGTTCTTATGAATAAATGATTACAGTTAATGTTATAGAAATACCCCTGAGGGTGCCCCAACAAAGATACTTCCCTAACTGCCACTAATTGCACGATTAAATTTTTTTTCTTTTGAAACACAAGTTACCTTCTTTAAGATGCATATGGTGTGTGAGAATATAAGGCTAGGTAAGAATGCTAGGATTGGAGAGGAGGAAAATAAATCCTGGAACATTGGCTAATTGCTGGGCAGTTAAGACTGGATTTAATGACTTCTTAAGGGGAAGATAGAGGGGGAAAATACAGACTTTCCTGTCAGGTTA
Source organism: Nomascus leucogenys (assembly GCF_006542625.1). Lineage (NCBI taxonomy): Eukaryota > Metazoa > Chordata > Mammalia > Primates > Hylobatidae > Nomascus > Nomascus leucogenys. Next base: position 82,933,407 of record NC_044395.1, on the reverse strand, counting down.
GATAGTCACAACAATGAGATAGTTTGTATGAGTTCTAGTTTTGAATGCTGAAGCCGAAGATCAGGAAGGTTAACGATTTTCCCATGGTCACATAGCTGCTAAGCAGCAGAGTATGGATTGGAAATATGGGTGTCAGACTCCATAGGTAAGTGCCATTTCCTCCATTACTCTGATTATCTTCTAGGGAAGGGGAGAAGTTAGTGAAGAGGTATATCTAGAATCTTAAAAAGGAAAATAGGAGAGTATAGAGAAAAAAATTATTTCTAATTTTCTTAGGTTGCCTTGCTTTTGACTTTTTATTTATATTATTTTATTATAAATTGATGACAAGTTGTAGTCCTCTGTATTCTGCTTTACTTGAACATATTTTATTGATTGGCTGTGATGCATAAAGCATTGTACTTTTTGCTGTTTATGTCTGCAGTTTCAGTTTAAGATGGGTAGGGGCAGAGGTATAAACACTTTATCCTTCTAATCGTTCAAGGAAATTACGATCTGGTTAGAGAAATAATCTGTACATGTTTTCCTGGACACAGACTAAATTTTTGAACCTGGCATGCAAGGCTATTCCAAATTGAATCACAGCCTTCTTGTTACCCTCAAAACTCTCTCCTCCTCACCTTGACCTCATCTGACAATTGTCTGGGAACATCCCGCTGCCTACTTATGCCTTGGTGTTTCAGTAAGCAGAGTTTTTCGGATTTTTTTTTTTTTTTTCAGTTGAGGGTGCTCCCCTACCATCTAACACAGAAGCTAATGGGCCAGCAGCTGAGGGGAATCAGTCATATGACCTAGAGTTTGCAAATTAAATGTTCTCATTTAGCTCTTTGAAATTGAGCAAATGATACAGAAATAAAAGATCAGAATTAATTCATCATGGTGGTAGATGGGATCGAACAGGAGCCATGCTCAATCATGTCACAATGCCAGCAGAAATATTGAGGATAGTAGGGGGTCCTGGCTAGACTATTTCTGCCAAGAGATAGTTATTCTGCTTCCTGTTTCTGGGCCCATTGTCACTGCTTTGATTCCCGTCTCTCTCTCAGGCCTGGCCCTCTTATTAAACATTGAATCTTTGAGCCCCGATTGTCTTTTCCTCAGTCCCCGTGTGTTGCTGCAACCAAAAATAGCTAATTGTCTATTCTCTGTTTTCAGACTGTGAAACCTTCTTTTTCTCAAGCATCTTCTGGTATCCTCATTCAGAATTGACTACTTTTCTTTGCGAAATGTGCTAGTTACTATGGAAAGTACATTAAAATGCAGATAAACGATTTGAAAGAATATTATTCTCTAAGAGTTTAGTACGGTATAGTATAGTAAAAAATCTTTTTATAGTACAAGGAAAAGATATACTCTGCACTTAACTGATGAAAATTTATTGTAAGTATTTAACAAGTGATCTTCTTGGGTGTCTGCCACTTTTCTCTTTCTTTCCCTTTTTTTTCTCCTCACTAATTCATTCACTAAATATCACTGAGCGTATTCATTGTTGCTTGGCATTGTTCTTGGCTCTGGGGATATAACAATGAACAAGGCAAACAAAGTCTTTATTCTAATGTAACTTCTTTTTTAGTGCCTAGGGAGAGAAAATAAACAGTAAAAAAAAAATTATCATTTCAAAAATTTATAGAAACAATATATCAGAGTAATATGGAAAATTATTGGGTTGGGTACATGAGTGTGATTACTTTACCTAGAGCTTACACAGGGATTTAGGAAGACTTCTCTGGGAGGATTATGTTTAAGCTGAAGCTTGGATGATAAAAAACCAATCTTACAAAGAATTAAAGAAGAGTAATCTGGGTAGAGAATGTAGTGCATGCAAAAGTCCTGAGGTAGGAATGAGCATGATATGTTTAAGTCCAGGAAAGGGACCAGTGTGAAGAACATAGTAAGGTGTAAATGGCAGGAGAGGAAGAGGGGAAAGGGCCCTTTTACACAGAGTCTAATGGGTTCCTTTGAAAAGTTAAATTTTACTCTAATTTTTCATAGAACACTCTACTCCCATTCTGTATCTCTGGATTTCAACTTTCCTAATTGGTAAAGATCTAACTGAGTAGATTGTGTACCACCTTAGTTGCTTGTGTTAATTAAGAGAATGCTGACTTCCTTGACAGATAATCCTCAAAATCTTGGTCATTTAATACTGAGTGGAAGAAAAGTGTATTTCTTACTCCACTAAATTCCCAAATGGTATTCCTGATCAGTGTTGGGGAGCTCTATTTTACTCAATCTTTTGGGGACCCAGACTGATGAAAAATTTACCATCATCAACACAAGGCTTTCATGTTTGCCTTGAAGGTAGAAATTTAGGCCAGGGTGGTGTATTAAGTCTGTTCTCACACTGCTAATAAAGACATACGCGAGACAGGGTAATTTATAAAGGAAAGAGGTTTAATTGACTCACAGTTCAGCATGGCTTGGGAGGCCTCAGGAAACTTACAATCAAGGCAGAAGGGGAAGCAAAGACATCCTTCTTAACATGGCAGCAGCAAGAAGTACAGAGTGAAGGTGGAGGAAAGTCTTTTATAAAACCACCAGGTCTCATGGGAACTCACTCACTATCAGGAGAACAGCCTGGAGGTAATCACCTCCGTGATTCAATTACCTCCCACTGGGTCTCCCAGGACAGGTGAGGGTTGTAGAACTACAATTCAAAATGAGGTTTGGGAGTGGGGATACAGCCAAACTATATCAGGTGGGTTGGGGACTGTGGGGAGAGAGGAGAGTGTATGATCTTAAGGAAGGGTTTGATGGGCTAACTGGAGGTGATAAGCACCACTTCTCACATCCCTTTGGGTAGTTCAGTCTCATGGCCACACCAAACTGCCCAGGAAACCGGAAAATGTCTAGATAATATCCAGGAAGAAAGATAAATGGTTCACTCAGTCGTGGCCTGGATAATGAATTGCATGGAGCTGCCTAACTTGGTAGGTAGGCAGTGGAACACAGAGCAGTAGGCAGGCATTTTGAGGCTTCCCACCCCATAGGAATGGAGAGTGGGTAAAGAGAGAATGCATTTTGAAAAATGAAATTCAAGTAAATATATTTTTTTCTAGAATAATACTAAAGTTTAGATAGTACACGCTACAGAAAAATATAGTGATTCTCAATGGAAGTAACATTTCCACAGGGGGATTTAGTGGATTGAACAGTGTCTCCTCAAAAACATATGTCCAAGTCCTAGTCCCTAGGACCTGTGAATGTGACCTAATTTGAAAATAGGATCTTTATCATATATAACTAAGTTAAGGATCTTGGGATGACCTCATCCTGGAGTTGGAGGTCCCTGTACATGGCCAAAAAATAAGTTCCCCCTTAACACTGTTTTCACTCAGTCTTTCCTATGTACCCCCACATCCCTTCTTCCAGGAAAGTGTCTCCTCTTATCATTTGATGCCTCAAAGATTGTCTGTAAAACATGATCAAAATGTATTCTGTTATTTCAGCTTCAGCCAGCATCTAGGGCCTGCTGCAACTTGCTCATCTCTCCCTTGTCATGACCCAACAGCTGGAAGGGAATGAACCTCCGTATACTTGTGATGATGTACACATCCAGTCAAGCTGAAGCTGCTGATGTCCCTGGAGGCCAAAGCAGGGTATTGAAAGGAAGGGAGAAGAATGATTCTCCCCTCAGCTTTCTGGCAACTGTGGCTCAAAGCAGCAGTGCCAGTTCTTAGACTTTCACAAAGTCCCTCATGTGAGAGGGTCTGTCATGCTCTGGTCCTAACTCCTCTCTCCCTTAGTATCTCTCACATAATCTAATGGGCTTTGTGGCAGCAAACATGGTCCCATTGCCTGTACTCTCTTCATCTCTTCCATCGCCTGCCTTGGCACCTCTTACAAAAAAAATAAAATAAAATCATTGTTTCTCCAGCCAAAGCAAAAGCCCTATGTACAGTAATTTATATAAAGCGAACTCGTGGAAAGCGGGAGAAATATTATCTACCCACAAATAGCTCCCCTCCAGGAAATGTATTCACCGCATAAGGAAAAACTGAAAAAAAAAAAGAAGAAAATAATTTGCTGTGGTATGGATGTGTTTTGTCCCTGCCAAAATTCACGTTGAAGTCGAATTGCCAGTGTAGCAGTGTTGGAAGGTAGGGCCTAGTGCGAGGCTTTTGGTTGGTGGTAGTAGATCCCTCATGAATAGATTAATGATGTCTCTGTCTCTCAGGAGTGAGTGAGTTCTTGCTTTCTTGAGAATAGATTAATTCTCACCAGAGTGCATTGTAAAGCACAATTTCTCCACTGTTTGGTCCCTCTTTGTACACATCCACTTTCCTTTCTGCTTTTCTGCCATGAGTTGAAGCAGCACGAGACCCTCACCAGAAACTGAGCAGATGCCTGTGCCATGCTCTTGGACTTTCTAGCCACCAGAATTGTGAGCCAAATAAATTTCTTAAAAAAAATAAATTACCTAGCCTCAGGTAATTTGTTATAGCACCGCTCAATTATGAAGACAGGATTGTGGGCATAGAGCAAATATAAAATTGTCAGAGATAAATGCCTCCTCCCCAAGCCTAGTCCTATTGTGCTCAATGGTCTTTGAACTTGTACTCCAGCTTTCATGTGACTTGTTACTATTTCTTATGCCTAGGGGAAGTCCATTTCTTTGTCTTGGGAGGGATATTAGTTGATTAGAAGTTTATAAGGTGTAGCTGCTGGGCTTTAGCCACAGGATTTGGGTTGAGAAGGAAAAGAATGGAATCTGGTGATTGCATTATCCCCATGAAACAGGTATCAGGAGAGTTCCTAACACCCTCTTGGATTTAGTCTTTTGTACCTGTAGAGGATAAAAGCAGGCCTGCTGAAAGAGAAGGGATGCCAACTGTAGCTAAGGAAAGAAACCAAGAACAATGGCAGAGGAAAAAGTACAGTGAATTAAGTTTAAGGAATGAATTCAAGGTCAGAAACAGAGAACAGGAGCATGTTGTGGAATTAAGTGTGATATGTTGCTGTGGTTTAAATGTGTCCCTCCCAAAGCTCATGTTGAAACTTAACCCTCTGTGCAACAGTTTTAAGAGATGAGGTCTTTAGGAGGGTTCTGCCCTCATGAATGGATTAGTGTCTTTATCAAAAGGCTTGGGGAAGGGAGTTTGGTCTGTTTTGCATTTCTTCCATGTAAGGACATCTAGACAGTGCCATCTATGAGAAATGGGCCCTCACTAGACGCTGAATTTACCACCAATTTAATGTTGACTTTCCTAGCCTCCAGAATTGTGAAAAATAAATTTTTGTTCTTTATAAATTACTCAGTCTCATGTATTTTGTTATAGCGGTACAAATGGCCTAAGACATACATAAAATATACATAGGTGCTATTTATTAATTTGCTAGGGCTACTATAACAAAGTGCCGCTGACTGTGTGGCTCGAACAACAGCAATTTATTGTCTCACAATGTCTCATAGTTCTGGAGATAGAAGTCCAAGATCAAAAGCTTAGCACATTTGTTTTTCCTAAGGCCTCTCTCCTTTGCTAGCAGATGACCACCTCTTTGCTGTTTTCACATGTTCTTTCCTCTGTGTGCATGCATCCCTGGTGTCTCCTTGTGTGTCCAAATTTCCTCTTCTTATAAGGACACCGGGCCTATGTGATTAGAATCTAATCCTTATGACCTTATTTAAACTTAATTACCTGCATAAAAGCCCTATCTCCAAACATCCTGAGGCACTTGGGAGTGAAGTCTTCAACATACGAATCTGGGGAAAGGGGAGCACAAGTTGGCCCATAGCAGTTACATATTCAGTAAAATGAACAAACATGGTTTTTAGCACAATATAAACACTAATTCATGTTAGTCTTCCACTATCTCTTAAACATCTATTTAGTGGAGGTAAAAATTTCCTGATCCTGAATAATATTTGGAAAGAGTCCAAAAATTTTCGAACTTTCAGAGCGTTAAAAGATCATTTAAATTTACAAAACATTGTTTCAATTCAGTAATTAGGATGCACCCATTTTTAGATATTAATCAAGTAATTCAATATTTATTGAAAGTTAAGATTTTTCTCCACCTTCTTGTAGATGGCAGCTGCCTGCCTTCAGGGAAGGGAATGTTGAACTCTTCATCTCTGTCCTACTCCTAACCCACATACTACCTAATGTTTCTGGTTTCTAGAGGCAAAGGAAAGAAGAATGAAAGTAGAGGTGAGGAAAGGCAACATATGTTATAACTAGGCCGGATATCTTTTTGTTCTCCGTCTTCAGCAAATGCACATGGAACCCTAGTGATCACCATTGATGAATACTTCTCTCCAGCAATATCCTTAACCTGAGTGGATGTACCCTTATTCTGATTAGTTACTTATGGCTTATTTCCCTAGCCCTTATCCATCTCCTTGCAGGTCAGAACCGTCTGCCCTTCTAGAGAGCTTTATTGGCCAGGACCACGGATGACTCAATACTGCCTTTTGCTCCTGCATGTTTTATGTCCGTTTAATGAAAAATCTGTGTCATCCTCTTGCTCCAGTGAAGTCTGAGAGTTCAGGTCTATCCCAATGCACCCCCTTTTACTTTGTTGCCATACACTACATTGGCATTCTCAGGCAAAAATCAGTTAGTGGTCCTCGGCATTTCTCAGATGCAGGATACACATTTTAATCTCATTAATGGTCCTATGATTACTTCTTTGTGTCAATAGGTTTGAAGAGAGAGAAATATGCCAAAAATGTTATTAAAACTTTATAAAATAAGTATTAATGTAGGAATGGTGGAAAAGATTATTTCTTTTCCCTCCATTCATTTTCCATCTTTTGAATATTTCACATTGATTTTTAAAATAAAATTTTTATTTTAGAATAGTTGTAGAGTTACAGAAAAATTGCAAAAATATTAGAGTTCCTTTATAACCAACAACTAATTTCTCCTATTACTATTTATTTATTTTAGTGTCTCACTATTTTGCTTAGCCTAGACTTGAACCCTTAAACTCTAGGGATTCTCCCCCCTCAACCTCCTGAGAATTTCCCCTATTATTGACATTTTAAATTATACACTAAATTTGTTAAAATTAATGAACCCAAACTGATACATTACCATTACCTAAAGTTCACACTTTATTCAGATTTTTTTACTTTTCACCCAGTGTCCTATTTCTGTTCTAAGATCCCATCCAGGATACCATATTGCATTTAGTTTGTTTTGTCTCATGCTTCTTCATGCTGTGACAGTTTCCCTAATTTTCCATATTTTTTGATGACCTAGAAAGTTTTGAGGAGGACTAGTCAGGTTTTTTTGTAGATTGTCACTCAATTGAGATGTGCCTAATGTTTTTCTCATGATTAGACTGGGGTAATACATTTTGGGGAAGAAGACGACAGGGTAAAGTGTTATTTTTATCACATCATATCAAGGGTAAATACTCTCAATGTGACTTATTACTGTTGATGTTTATCTTAATCATCTGGCTGAAGTAGTGTTTTGTAGATTTCTTTACTGTAAAGTTATGGTTTTTTAACCTCCTTTTCATATTGTATTATTCGGAAGGAAGTCACAATGCATAGCTCACTCACTTAAAGTAGTTATGCCCTCACATCCTTGAAGAAAAAGTAACTACCTAAACTGTTGAAATTATTTTGCATATGAAACTTGTCTTTGGTTCTTGATTTATTTATTCAGTCATTTATTTATATCAGTATAGACTCATGGATATTTATTTTATACCTCGGGTTATATGATGCTTTTTATTCTCTGAAAAAATAAAGTGCGAAAAACCAAGTAAATGAAAATATTTCTAATTTGGATCGAAATTGAAATACACTAATAAGCAGCTTATAATGCATTTTGTAAGGACCTTCAGTATGACTTTTTAAAGTAAGTTAAATTTAACTAAATATAATTATTGTCATAAAAAAACTTTTTTGAATATCACCTAATTACGCTAAAGGGAAGGACTAACAAAATAACTTTTAAAAAATATATTTTAAACTAAATAGCTTTTGAACGTTGTACTTTGATATGCATGCTTATTCTAAAAATAAAATAACTATATGTATAAATTATAAGTTATTTTTATAATAATTATCTTTTAATTATTATAAATTATTTTTTATTTGCCCGATGGGTTTGTATTTTACAGTAGTATGTGTGTAGTGATTCTGAAACTATTCTGTGTATTGTGAGATTGAGTGAATGAGTAAAGACATTGATGTAGCCAGAATTTTCACCCCTAGACAAGGGAGATACAAATATGGAATAGAGGAAGGCTACAAAGAACCCAGTAGTGTTGGACTGGAATTTTCCAGAGAAAGGAAATGTACAAGATGAGCCTGGAACAATTTATGGTGCCACAAAATAAGGATATAGTCAAAATACTAGTAATAATAATAATAATAATAATAAGGCATGTCAAAAGTACAATGGGGCTAACCCAAAATGGTTCCCAGTGGCCAAATCTGGAAAGAAGATTAGAATACCAAAATAAATAATGATGGTAATGGATGATAACTCATTGCCTAAAAGGAGAGTCCGCATGCCCACACCAATAATAAAAATGAAGGACTGAGGGAGAATGGAAAACTTAAAAAATAATAGAAGACTAACAATTAAATGAAGAGGAATAATGATGTTAGAAAATCACCAACTTGTGATTATCATAGCAGTATATCTTTTAACCTGAAAAAGAATTGATTCTGGCATGAATCATCAAAGGATGATAAAACTACAGTACAAATTGTGATAAGAAGCAGTATATACATAATCACAAAGCATCTTCCCAGAAATTAATCACCATAGATTAGACATCTGATGTGATCTACTGAAGAAAAACATTACGTCATTTGTATTCCAGACAAAAATGTATAGCTTGAACTGAATTACAGGAAAACAAATACAAATTTTTGAGACAAAGTCTATAGAATACTGGCTTGTATTCTTCAAAAAAAGGTCAACGTCACTAGAGATTAAGAAAGCCTACAGACTAGAAATTAAGAAGATATGTAAAGTAAATCCAATGTGTAACACTAAGTTGGTTTCTTGATTGAAGAAAAAATTATATAAAGGAATTTATTGGCATAGAGGTAAAATTTGAATATAAAGTATAAATTAAGTAATAACAAAATTCATGGCAGTAGTAGAATCATTAATGGCCGGAAAGTTATGAAAAAAACATATCTTCAATTTTAAAAGTAAGCAATGTAATATAAAACAAAATCAAAATCAAAATCATATCATTCAATGCTGGTAAGTATATAGCAAAATGGATACTATTGTTTATCACTTATATATGTATATTGATGGATATTTAGATAGATAACAATATATCTTTTAACCTGAAAAATTCCAGCTCCTTAAACTTAGGCTAATAAGAATTGTTTTTACTGTATTTATATTTTGAGGGGAACTTAGACTTTTTTTGAAATACAAATTAATTTTTTTCTCTAACTATAAAATTGGTGTGTTGCCCATTTTAGAAAATTTAGAAAGTATGAACAATTTCAAAAGAAAATTAAAAGCTTCTATAATTTTGCAACATAAATCTAACTACTATTAATAAAGACATAGATTTTTTTAAACATTGAGAACATACTTGTATACAATTCTATTTTTTGTTCCAAACAACATCATAATGTTATCCTGTCACTTTTTAATTTTTGAAGACCTGAATTTTAATGAAATCATAATATATTATTTATGGCTATAAATATACTTTTTTTTTTCCTTTTGGAGACAGAGTCTCACTCTGTTGCCCAGGCTGGAGTGCAGTGGTGCGATCTTAGCTCATTGCAACCTCCACTTCCCGGTTCAAGTGATTTTCCTGCCTCAGCATCCCGAGTAGCTGGGTGCGCACCACCATGCCCGGCTAATTTTTGTATTTTTAGTAGAGACGGGGTTTCGCCATGTTGGCCAGGCTGGTCTTGAACTCCTCACCTCAGGTGATCGGCCCGCCTTGACTTCCCGAAGTGCTGGGATTACAGACCATTCTTTATTCCGTAGAGCATTAAGCTTATTTTTATTTTTTTACTATGCTATTGCTCTGGCACACTTCTCTGTACATTTATATTTTACATGCCTCTGGTTATTTTCTTAAGTTAGTTTTAAGAGATACAAATTTTCAGGTTTAAAAATCTACCTGTTATCTATCTATCTATCTAGCTAGCTACATAGCTACCTACCCACCCAACCACCTACTAACCTACCTATCCACACATTTCCACATTGCTTTCTGAGTTTTTTTTTGCCAGTTTAATACTCATGCCATTAGTATAATAAAAAATTATTATAATTATATGAGAGGGCCTATTTTGCTATCTACTTACCAACATTGCATATTATAATTTTGCTTTTGTCCTATATTTCATTGCTTGATTACTATTATAGCTCAAAATTATATATGTATATAGTATATACATTTTATACATATATAGCATATACATTATATACATACATGGCCACTAGTGATTATGCTACATTTGTAAAGTATGTTTATATTGGAATATTAGAGTTTTACATAATTGTCTTATATTTTATAATTATATACATAAATTTTATATTACATATAAAATTATCTCATATATAATCAAAGGATAAAGCTAGAGCTATAATTGAAGAAGGATATAGAAATAAAGAGATAAGGATAGAGATGATAAGAAAGGAAGGAGGGAGGAAGAGAAGGGGGAAAGAGGGATAGAGGGAGAGGGAAGCAATGATATATGTGATTTCGATACAGATTTTACATTACTTTAAAATTCCCGAACAATAGATCATTTTCTGGTTGATTTTCATTATATTCTCCTAATATGTTTTTCTAGATTACAGTAAATATGCATTCCCCTATCTTGAAGTATTGTATATATTCTATCTAAGGAGAGACTCAAGAGCATACATAGTATATTATTTTAATTTATTTAGTCCATCTAGTGAGATATATTTGTGTATGCCTTGCAAAATTTCTTTTTCTTCAGTATTTAGTGCCCTCTAGTGTTTACAAAGAAAGGATAACAATACATTTTGCTTCCAATCCGTTTTCTGTTTATTTAGGATTCCTTGCTATAAATGAATTGTATGTATACAGATTGAGGAAATGCTTATTTTCAAATTTACTCCAGAAATAAAAATGAGTGCCAGTCAATTCGTTATTTTGGGAGAATTTCAGCTTTAAAATACATACATGGGGTTTCTATCTGGCAAATGAAGAATGAAAATTGCTTGGGAAACCCAGTTACCAGAGTGACCCTCCTTTACAAAGTCAGAAAATGAAATATTCACATTGATCCTATGAAGTTCATTTCATGATACTTTAGCAAATATTGTGAGAATAAAATCAGCCTGAGAGAAGGGGAACTAGCAAAGAAGAGAAAGGAGGAGGCATAAAGGAGCGATTTTTCTTTGTTATCAGAAGAGTACTATATTCTTTCCAGGGGATTTTCCCATTCTTGAGGATTTTTTTATTTTTTTCCATGTACTATAAAGATTTGATACCAACAAACTCTGCAGCTTTGGCTTATTCATTTGCTTAATATGGGCTTCAGCTTTCTCATCTGTACACTGAAATTGGCTAGTTCAGTAACTTCCAAATCTTTTTGAGGTGGCACAGATGGAGTATACACTTACTCAAACAAAACAGTCCATGGAATTCTACTGCATAACACATGCAACATCAAAAATAATCTGGCTAAAGTGGAGCAGGGAGCTTGGGATTGTTTTGGTCCCTGCCATTTAACTTCCCCTATAGTCTAATCCCTGGTTGACCACTGGGTCACCTCTGAGACTCCTCAATTTCTTGAGGAATGCATTTTTAGCAATAAGGGCAGTAAAAGAGAAATTCAAAAAAATTTCCCTTCCCATTAGTTGTTGAAGTTTACCCTCAGATGCATAAACTCTGCCGTCTGTAAGTTATTTTGTATTTCAAAAACTAGCAATTTTTTTCACTTACTCATATTCTTAACAAATACTTAATTATAATCAGATGTTATGTTAAGTTCCAGGAGTGCAATAAATAGATATATTCCTTGTCCTTATGTGTATAGTCCTAGAGTGGAGATTAACTAAATGATTGCATAAATATTTATAACATTAATGAAGTGATACACATAATGGAGAAGTAATAAGTGTTACTATGAGACTATCTGATAGGAAGATTTGATCCATACAGAAGTATCAGGAAATCTTCCTAGGGGAGGTGATGAATGAAGTGGGATCTAAAGGTAAGTTACCAGTTACCTGGGTAGAGTTAGGAAGTAGGAATATTTTATGCAGAACACGGGGCAAGAAGCAGCATAGCATTTTTATTAATTGAAGTATGGTTAATATAGCTAAAACAAAACAAGCAAGGGATGAGGGCTGGTGGAGAATGAGATGAATAGGGGACAGGACAAACCGTCTTGTAAGCTACTCAAGGATTTTGATCTGTAGTCTAAGAGAAGTGGAAAAATCTGTAGCTGAAGAGCAATACTACCAAAATATTTTAAGCAGAGGTGTCATGATCAACTCACTCTGGCTCTAGGATGGTGAATGCATTGGTTTGGCATGGGTGAGAAGATGTATAAACCTGAATACACTAACACATGTGAGGAGATTTTTTCTATTGTTTTGTAGAGAGATTAGTCTTGGACTGAAATGTGTCAGTGGAGATTTTAAAAAGTAGGTGTCTTTAAGAAATTCTTAAGGGATAAAATTTTCTAACTTGGTCATCGATTGGATAGAAGATGTAGGAGAGGGGGAGATATTAAAGATAAACCCTAGATTTCTGTCTTATTCGATGGAATGGATGAGACATGGCCCATTCCAAAAAGGGTACAATTTTTGGTGAAAGGAGAGCCATGAGTGTGGTTGGTTTGGCTATATTAGATTTGAAGATCTTTTGAGACAAGTTGTCAAGCTGGTTTACCAATTCAGACTTGAAATACAAAGGATCTATCTCAGCTGAAGATAAAGATTTGGGAATCATTTATGTTTCAGTAGCAATGAAGACATAAGCATAGATGATGGTTCCTACAGACAAAGTGCAAAGTGACAATATAATAGAGTCTTAATAGAACTTTTAGGAGCTTCAACATTAAATGGCTAAGCAAAGAAGGCCAAAAGGTTCAAAGCAGTTAGGCAGTGCTGTTACTAAATCAAGAAAATACGATATCCTGGGATCTTGGAGAAGAAAGTGTTTCAAGAAGGAAGGAAAGTCAGAAGAGTTGAAGAGTGCTGTGAACTTACGCAAGACAAGAACCAAAACTATTCACTGGATTTGTTACAGGTAGTTAGACAGGCATAAACAGAGCAGGAGAGGGCTCTCCCTGCCACCCACTAGAAATGCTGGATGATGGTTTGGCAATGATCACATTGCCTCTCTAAAAGTGATAAATTGGAAGCCAGTGCCAGGGAGAGGCCATTTCCTGATGATCCATATCTGTTGCACTAAAGTGTTTCATTCAATGCAGATGCCAGGGAGAAGCAAATTCCTGGGCACGCACGTTAAGAGACAAAATGGTGGAGTACGATCTTCTGGGGGCATACCACAGGAAAACAGAAGAAAGAGTCAGATGGGCATGCATACAACTTCCTGAACACATTGCGTATGTTCACTTTCCAAGGGTTAGCAGGGCACTGTGCATATGGGCAGCCCACCTTAAAAGAAGAATAATGGGAAAGGGACCAGCCTATAAAGATCTAGGATCAAAGTTGAACACCACACTTGACCTTGGTGCCTGCTTTGGTCTCTTCTAAGTGTACTTTGCTTTTTTTTTTTTTTTTTTTTGAGAGGGAAGTGTCATTCTTGTCATTGTCGCCCAGGCTGGAGTGCAGTGGCACGAACTCGGCTCACTGCAACCTCAGCCTCCCGGGTTCAAGTGATTCTTATGCCTCAGCCTCCTGAGTAACTAGATTACAGGCGCCTGCCACCATGCCCAGCAAATTTTTGTATTTTTAGTAGAGATGAGGTTTCACTGTGTTGACCTCAGGTGATAGGCCTCCTTTCTTTCCTGTTCTAAAGCCTTTTAAAAGAAATGTCCACTCCTGCTCTGAAACTCACCTTGGTCTCTTCTTCTGCTTTATGACCCTCAGTAGAATTCTTTATTTAGAGGAGGCAAGAATTGAAGTTGCTGCAGACTCATACAGATTTGCCACTGATAACTCAGATATCTTCCACCAGTAACAGATTTAGTAACAGGAGATTTTGGGTGATCTTCGTGAGGCATGGTTCAGTAGCATGATGGAGGCAAAACTCCAGGCTAGAGTAGTTTGAGGAGTGAGTTAGAAGTGAGTTGAAATATTTCTTTATAGTAGTTTAGCCTTAAAGGTGAGAAGAGAGATAGTCTGCTAACTAGTATAGGATGTAGTATTGAGGGAAGGACTTTTATATTTAATTGGGAGAAACGGGTATGTTTAAACACCAAAGGAAGAATCCACAGAGGTGTTGCAATATATGAGAAGGAAAAGGAATAAGAATGTTAATCAACAATCCAATTTTCTGGAGAAAAGTAAAGGTGATGTATCTGAAAGCATGTAGGAAAGCATTGCCCTTACATAGAAAGAAGATACACCTTACTTTAACAAGGGAGAAATATTGTTAAATTAGTTATGTATATATGGCAAATTTGAGTATTTCTTGGCAGGGAAGAGATGTATTTGTGTGAGTGTGTGCATGTATATGTAACGTGTGTATTTTCCCTGTAAGGTAAATGGTGACATGATCTGCTTAATTTTAAGAATAAAATGGAGAGTTAAGACTTGATAGAGTAATAAGTGAAGTGATAGAAGAAAATGAGTTCACCATATAAATGTAGAAGGATGAACTAGTAGTGTTGCAATTATATCAGGGTTGGTTTCTGTGAATTTATAGCGTATCCAATCTGCTTTCCTCACCTTTATTTTATTTTGCTTTTTACCACATACAATTTAACTGGACCAAATACAATAAGAAAGCAGCCATGGAAATAACATTTTACATCTATTTCAGACAGCCTGTATAGTGTCCTGACCATTCACTATATGTAATAACATTTTGGCATTCCCTGGATCACTGCTAATGTAATTGAATACATACACATGTAAAACAGTGATCTAATCATTGAGCACATGAAACGATTTAGAACAAGAACAAAGAGAACATGAGAGACCACATGACCACAGATTCTGGTGGGATAGGGACATTTTGATATACTAACTCTTCCTGGAGTTGGGGAGGGAGAAAAGAGGCATAGAATAATTTCTTTGTGCTTTCAGGATGGTTATAGAGGCAAACCTAAGAGATGAAGCATGAAAGTATACAGAGATGAAAATGATGTTATATGAAAGAAAGAAAACAGGGAATTAATGTGACAAATTTCACTTCTAAATCAGCTTTTCATGCCAGTACATAAAACCTGGGGTCCCAAGGTTGAAAAAATAATTAAGAACTGATAAGTTACACTTTACATATATAACAAACCCGCATACGTACCCCTGAACCTAGAATAAAAGTTAAAAAGAAGACAAAAGGAAAGGAAAACCCTATGACATTTTTGGCTGCTCCTTCTCCTTTTTTATATCCAATCTATTATCCTTCCAATGAGACTGACCTTATAGAAACAACTACATTCGTTTCCAAGAAAATCTGTCTTTAGGGTAATAATTACTATAGCTTCTTTTGTTTCCGCTCTTCAATGTATTTGGTACATGAGTAGCAAGGAATTTAGCCAGGTCATAAAGAGATCTGGCCTTTGTCTCAGGTTCCTGGGAGGGTAACTTTGGAACCTTTGGCATTTCCTTACTGATAGGAGTGTCTTTGTTATTTGAACTGGATCCCCTAATAGTTTATGCTGTAAAGGTAGCTCATGGTAAGCCCTTCTGACCATGTGATCTCAGTTTAACCTTCAGGAAGCGTGATTCAATCAATTTTGCCTAAGTAATGGACCCTAATAAAAATTCTTGGCATCAAACCTCAATTGAGCTTCCCTGGTTGGCAATACCCATGTGTAGTGCCATAGCTTGTGGCCAGAAGGAGGTAACCCTGTCCATCCCTGACTCCTTGGGGAAAGGATGACTAGATGCTCCATGTTTGTTTGGATCCTTCCAAGACTCTGCCTTGTGTGTCTTCCTTTGTCTGGTTCTAATTTGTATCTTTTCCTTTTAATAAATGTGACCTTGAGCATAATAACTTTCAGTGAGTTCTGTGAGTCTTTCTAGCAAATTATTGAGCCCAAGAATGATTCTGGGATGATTCTGGGAGCCTCCTAAACTTGTCTGTTTCAAAAGTCTTGGGCAGACTTGGCAGTCTAGAGGACTGTGACCTTAACTTTGCAGTCTGGCTAACTCCAAGTGGTACAGAACCAAATAAAATTTATGAATGTCCCTCTTGATTATTTAGATGACTTTGGGCTCTATGCATATCTGTTTTATATTCTAAGTGAAGGTTTTTGTGTCTTTCACATGTGGTTCTGCCATTCCAAAAGCCTTGTTACTTTCTTCTGACGTCTCACCTCCAAAACAATGCTCCTTAGAGAGGCTTAGCAGTGAAATTACACGATCTTATTCCTAGGCCGGGTGCGGTGGCTCATGCCTGTAATCCCAGCACTTTGGGAGGTCGAGGTGAGTGGATCACCTGAGGTCAGGAGTTCGAGACCAGCCTGAACATAGTGAAACCCCATTCCTACTAAAAATATAAAATTAGCTGGGCGTGGTGGTCCATGCCTGTAATCACAAGTACTTGGGAGGCTGAGGCAGAAGAATTGCTTGCAGTGAGCGAAGATCACGCCATTGCACTCCAGCCTGGGCAATAAGAGCGAAACTCTATGTCAAAAAAAAAAAGAAGAAGATCTCATTCTTAACAATAGCATCCCGGAAATAACAGTATTTCCGAGTCTCAAAATCTTAGAGCTGTGTATCAGTCAATGTCCAATCAGAAGACAAAAACTACATGGTAATTTGAATGGGAAAAATTTAAAGAATTATTAACTATAAAAAGGGATTGGCATAATAAGGGTTTGGTTCTTAAGAAGTAAAGAGAATTCTAAGGAATACGGAAGTAGCAAATATAAAGAGCAGCCAGTACCTCCCAGACTGAGATAGGCTGGGGTAGAGCAGCCAAGGAAGATCCACTCCCAGCTCCTGGCTGAGACCCAGATCTTTTGGGAGAAGGCTCTGCTGTGGTTCATTGGATGGCAGAGAGATTGCCGTGGCACCTCACTAGTGGAAACCTCTGGAAATCTGACCTCTAGAAACTTACAGAAAATCTACACTCTAGAGACTGGAAAAGGCTGTTCACAGAAGTTGTCTTGCCTGAGGCATTCCAATACAAAATTGCCTGGGTGAGCGGATGGCAGGGGAAGCTGCTGCCTACTGGGTGCTCCTGATAATTGTCTGCTGCAGGAGCTAGGCTCTGGGGAAGCTGTGCTTGGTACAGGAACTGGGCACTAGAGAAGCAGTTCACTGAAACAGCTGGGCATGGGAAAAGTTGTGTGGGCTGCAGAGGGCTTCTGAGCCAGCTCATCAGAACCAGAAAGGAAAATCCTTCTGCAATGTGTCTCTAGTGCCCTCTGTTACACAATGAGGAAGTGGGGCAGGGACTAGGTCTGAAATCTTCCAGTCCAGTGTAGTATCTTTTTTTTTTTTTTTTTACCAGAAGATCATGCAACTTCAAACTGCTGTTAAAATAGAAAAAAAAATGAGTTATCTTCTGGAATAATTTTCTATTTTTTAAAGTGACAACAACAACGACTATATTTTCAGGGCAGAAACTATGTGCTCACAAAACCCAGTGAAGACAGTAATATTATCTCCATGTTACAGATAAAGAAAGTAAGACTCAGGGAGGTTAAGTGATTTACTTAATGTCACACAATAAGTAGCAGAGCAGTTTGCTTAGTTCCAAAACCTGGTTCTTAGCTTTACATCAGTTAAATCATATACTTATTATTTACCGCCAAGAATTTCTTACATAGGTAAGAAATGGGAATGTTCCTAGGATTAGAAAAAAAGGAGACAATTATGGTAGGGAGTAACAATTGTAAAGTAAGAGATACACCAGCATGGGTTGGCTGATTACTTGTCTACATGGCTGGCAGGGGGAAATATGGTGTTGGGTGCAGAGGTTGTGGATAGGTGCAAGTTGAGGGAACGCTGGCACTTGGCAGCTGAGCAGAAGCTGAGGGCAATGAGAGCAGGGCTGGAGGAGGATTGCAGGAGATAGAAGGCCTTTATGCACCGTCCTTGCCTTTTTCACAGCTTGCTTAACCTACAGTACACAAAATCAACTGAATGGTAGAGTGTCTTCTTTCCTTTTTTCCTTATTTCTTTAACTACATACTATAAATTTTATGGTTTTTGTTTTGTTTTGTTTTGTTTGAGACAGCCTCACTCTGTCACCCAGGCTGGAGTGCAGTGGGATGATCTCGTCTCACTGCAACCTCTGTCTCCCAGGTTCAAGTGATTCTCCTGCCTCTGCCTCCAGAGTAGCTGGCATTATAGTCGCCTGCCACCACTCCCCACTAATTTTTTTGTATTTTTAGTAGGGATGGGGTTCCACCATGTTGGCCAGGCTTGTTTTGAACTCCTGACCTCAAGTGATCCACCCTCCTTGGCCTCCCAAAGTGCTGGGATTACAGCGTGAGCCACTTTGTGCCCGGCCTATAAATTTTATGTTTAAATTTAGGGTTGGGTAGCTACATAATTTAAATGAGGCAAGGTATAGATTTTGAGCAATTACTCCGGTTTTATAATGCCACCCCCAATCCCATTCTTAATGCAAGCATGCGGAACCTTTGCCAAGTTCTTCAGAGTACACACAGTATAAGTACAACCATTGTCATAGGGCATTCTCTTAAATGTGGTTTCATTTGAGTCCTTGGATAGAAAATAAATGTTCAGTGAAATGAATGAAATGTTACTTGTGGTTGGGAAGGGAACACTGTAATATTCTTGAATTGGCTATATTTAAATCTCTTGTCCAGTAAAAGCAGAAAAGCAGATCTCTGGCTAATTGCTAGTTGGTGGACTCAGGCTGGTAGATTCTGAGCCTCTGAAGTTATTTGTGCATGTGTGTTTAGGGAATGCAGACAGATTTTTAAATGACATTACATAAAAATGCGAAAATATTAGTAAGCATATTTAAAGCAGAAAGAGATGAGAAAAACAAAAAGTTCAACACTTTGTAAATTAATAGAACTGAAAAAATATCTTAGATATATTTTCATCTATCCTCTTTCTTTTACCAAAGTAGAACATGAAAGTTGAGTTTTTCTTTTAAAAAACAGCTTGGACTTCAGAAGGCCTTTTAATAATGCAAATGTATTACCATGCAAGGTATCATATGAACACAGAGTTGAAGTTGTAATTACAAAAACCACCAAGGCAAAACCACAAACTCAGAGCTGAAAGATACATGAACCTCACTTAGTCTAAACTCCTTATTTCAAAGTTGGCAAAGAACTCCCTGTTAAGATGGAGGCCTCTGGAAGCCAATGCCATAAACAATTTCTCTTGTTTTTCTGTTAGTAGCTCTGACATTTGCTTGGCATAAGACTTTGGCCACTATCATCAGTGAGCTTCACTTAACTCTTTTGTGCCAGGCGCGGTGGCTCACGCCTGTAATCCCAGCACTTTGGGAGGCCGAGGTGGGCAGATCACGAGGTCAGGAGATCGAGACCATCCTGGCTAACACAGTGAAACCCCGTCTCTACTAAAAGTACAAAAAATTAGCCGGGCGAGATGGCGGGCGCCTGTAGTCACAGCTACTCGGGAGGCTGAGGCAGGAGAATGGCGTGAACCCGGGAGGCGGAGCCTGCAGTGAGCCGAGATTGCGCCACTGCACTCCAGCCTGGACGACAGCGAGACTCTGTCTCAAAAAAAAAAAAAAAAAAAAAACTTTTTTGTAAAATTGGGATAATAATTCTTCAAGGATTGTTGTGAGGATGAAATGAATTAGTAGCTAGAGCTGCAGCTTCAAACTACGAAGTTCTATATATTCATGTAAGTACATATGAGTATGCTAGATGATAACATATAAAAGCAATATAAATATTATTGCTTTTATTACTTAAAAGGAAGATTCCTAGATAAATCTAAGCACTGAGTATAGCTTTTACATTCACTCAGTTTTTTTTTTTTTTCAGAACGGATACCAAGTAAAGCAGACAGCATTTAAGGAAAATCAACAAAGTATATTTTATAAATGGATAAAATTCAGCATTGTAGCAGTGGACAGTCACTGTTCCTTGTTAGGAAATGTCACTATGGCTTCGTCTATTTTAGCGACTACAATATTTAAGGTACTAAGTAGCAGACTATTAGTTGCTTTAAAATAGTCAATCATCTTGTGATTCTTAGTGTACCTTTTATCCTAGCAAAAATTGATTTGTGAGAGACAGCAAATGGAATATGGAACAAGTTCATTCTGATGAAGAGTGGAAGGGTGAGGAGGGTGTCAGCATGGAAAATCCAGCATAAAAGAGCTTCCATAAAATGTCTGTATTCTTGGAAAGATGTGTTCATTTTTCAACTCTAAGTGCAGGGCTTTACCTGGCTCCTATGACAACTGTCATATACTTTTCCAATATAGCAGCTGTC
The DNA here is from genome assembly GCF_006542625.1 of Nomascus leucogenys. Lineage (NCBI taxonomy): Eukaryota > Metazoa > Chordata > Mammalia > Primates > Hylobatidae > Nomascus > Nomascus leucogenys. The sequence continues at coordinate 82,912,930 of NC_044395.1, read as the reverse complement.
TTTCTGGAGTGAACCTATGTTATTTCTGTTCAGGAGTTAGCCTTTCTAACGTTATTACCATGGTTTCTCCACATATACTTCTGTATATGCAAGTGAATGGCCTCTGACCAATAAGGCCTAAAGTTTCCCTCAGCTTGACTAACCGTTAGACATACTCATTCTCTACATTAAGCCTCTCGCCTCTCTTTTCTTGGATTATTTACTTTAGAATATTTGTAGTCCTAAATTCTTTCTCTGCTCCTCTGAGATGTCAATATTTTAAAAAGCCTCTTGCTAGTTTTACCACCCAGAAAATGCTTTCCTAAAAACTTGGAAATGAACTCTTTGAAATATAATGAACAAGGAAGATAGCATCCCTATCTCACAGTTTTTGTGGGAGGTGAAGAACCTACCTTCAGCAAATGCTTTGCTCCAAGTTGTGAAAAGACCTCCAGTTAGGAAGACATGAGAAAGTCTTCTTTTCCTTTGGGTAAGGCCAGTTAGCAAACACAGATGGCTTATGACCCTCAACCCCAGCTCTTAATAAAGACTCTCTCCCCCTTTTCTTAGTGGAGCTGAGTGTGCAGACTTTGTCCCCTTTCTCCTATTGCTGGTGATCAAATTGGAATAAAACTAACTTGGGTGTTTACTGTCTTGTGCAGTGTGATGTTTTTCCTTTAACAGCCCTCTTTTTATTTATTTATTTTTATAGATTCAAGGAGTACATGTGGAGGTTTATTACTTAGATATATTGAGAAGTGGTGAGGTTTGGGCTTCTCATGCACCCATCACTCGAGTAGTGAATGCTGTATCCAGTAGGTGATTTTTCAACCTCCTCTCCATTCCCATTCTTCCCACTTTGGGGGTCCCAGTGTCTATTATTTCCGTCTTCATCTCCATATGTACTGATTGTTTATCTCCTACTTATGAGAATATGCAGTATTTGATTTTCTGTTTTTGAATTATTTTACTTAGGATAATGGTCTCTAGCTCCATCCATGTTGCTGAGAAAGACAGCCCCCTTCTTATACTTATTTTCAAAGCCAAAAGCAGAACTCATTTGAATGCTCTGTGTAGACCCTGATTGATTGGGCTTTCTGGATGCCTCTTGTTTCTACACACACGCACACACACACACAAAGGGAGAGAGAGAGTGAAAGGGAGGCAGTCAGGATTTTATTTTTAGAAAGCTTTCCTTGATTTATTTTTTCTCTTTTGGTGTTTCCTGCCATGGTATTATGGCTATTGCTGAGTGTTATCATTACTGCTATTTGTATTGGCAATAACCACTTCATCATATAGTTAAATTTTACATAATGTTTTCCGTAGTACTTTATGTAGTACTTGTATAACTCCTAAGGGATATGCATATGCTCAATGAAAATCAAGGAGTTTTGCCTGAGTAGCCTTAATTTATTGATTTTTTGGGTACAATTTTCTGATTCTAGTTTTTAGTAAAAACACATTTATTAAAAATGTCTAATGGGACAGGAACCTTATATCTCAAGGTAATGCCATTCAAATAGGACCACTTGAGAAACAGGAACCATATAAATCAGTTTTTGGTGATTAGTTCCCGAATCAATCAAATAACCAGAAGCCACATTCTTAGCAAGAAACATGAGGTAAGCAAGTCTTATAAAGAATACTTTTTCTAAAACTTTCTGAATACAAATATAAATGACAAGCAAGAAAGGGAAAAAGCAAACTTAATTCACCCTCCAAACCCAAGTGTTATTTTCTAGTGACGCTGTAAATTCTTGATCTCAATACGCTTGCCTTTTCCTTTTGCTCTCTGCCCTGAACCTAGAGTAATGCTTGGCTAAAAATAAGCCCTTATTAAGTGCCTAGAAGAGATTCCTTGTTTTAATTTTATTTTAAATTTGTAGGTGGTGGAATCAAATTGAAGGAATTAACTAATGTTTTTCTCCTAATGATTCCAAATGCATAGGGTCACTGAAAGGTGGGTGTACTGTGCCTTGCTTGGAGGAAAGAACCATATGGTTACTCTGTAGGGGTAATTTTACCATAAAAATTTAATAATAGCAAACATTTATTGGATAATTACATGTGCCAAGGGCTGGGCTAAATGCTTCATATGAAATATCTTCTTTTAATCTTCATAATATGTTAGATTCTATCATTATTCCCCTTTTACAGAAAAGGACAGCTCTGGTTACTGCTTTGTCCTGGACTATATTGCTGGACTGCCCTCCCCTCCATGTCCCCATGTATTTTTTTAATGTATAGTGTGCACTGAGATTGGGAATGGATAAGTCTAAAAAATCTAAAAAGAAAATTAAGAAGGAAGAGCCTGCAGATTAAATGAAGTGAGGGAATTTACCAGGTACAAACCCTATGGAAGAAATCAGAAGCTGAGAACAGAGAACTAGTTAATTATAGTAAGGTGAGGAATTTGGTTTGAATTTTGTGTCCCCCTAAATTTACCTTACTTTTAAAATTGTAGTAGAATATAAATATTCAGATAATCTTAAAATACAGGCTTAACTGATTTGCTTTTCTTGCCTTTCTTTGCTATTCAGCAGGAATTGAATGACAAAGTTTCTCCTTAACCTCTGGAAGGATTTGAAGATGAATTTCTTTCCCTCAAGGAAAGGTGGGAATACTTAGGATCTGGGTTTAATAAGCTGTCAAAGTCAATTGAAAGAAATGAAAAGGAAGACGAGGGTTTGACGTGAGATGCTGGGGAAAATGGAAGGCAGAGACAAGTTTCCCTCGGTACAGGGCTAAGGAAAAGAGAGGAAGGTATGTGGTTGTTGGGTCTGTGGCAATCCAAGCCCTGATTCCTGGAAGTGCCCTGTAGAGATTGCAGAACCTCTGAGGAGAGTTGTATAGTGCATTTAGGGAGAGGAGATTCAGTTCTTTTTCTTCCTCTAACTATGCAGGTAAAGACTGTAAAAATTCCTCCCCATGTCACTACTGTGTTCAGGTGAGCAGATAATAGCTTACACACTTTGCAAGCGAATGCATTCAGCAGGAGGTGGTGTAAGAGTGGGGCTTAAGAGCAGGATCCCTGCGAAAATCTGATAAGACACACCCAGAACTTCTCGGGCAAGTCTTTCTTCCAGTTGCTCCTTTTGAGGATTGGTATTAGCGGGTCGAAGTTTATTTTGTTGAAATAGTACTATTTAATCCAGCACTCTTAGTCAGAATCCCTGACATGAATAATATGTACATTGTGAATTTAAGCTAAATACATTGCTAGTTTACTAACATGCTTATAGCTGAATTTTCCTGGTTTCATGCTTATGGCTAGAAGAGGTACTAAGGTACAATCAGAATAGTATTCTCTGTACTCTGAAAGAGCCAAGAGAACCAGATCCAGACCCAGTTCTGCACCTTACTTACCATGGTGAGGCCTGGGCAAATGAGTGCCCCCTCTAGACCTTATGTTTCCTACTTGTGAAATATAAGTGAGAGGAGTGGCCTCATTGCTATATACAGCTCTAGTCAATTCTGACTGTGGATCCCTCACTCTCCCATATAGAGTCATGTTATGCCAATATTACCTGCAAACTGCCAAATGGGCCAGGTAATGAAGACTAACAAATACAATGCTATTTACGAATTACCCTGAGGATCAGTTCAGATTAAAAAAAGTGGAACAGTAAATCCCACAGAGCTGAACATTGGAGAAGAAAAGTTGTTAATTTGGTGGCCTCTCTGCTGCCACTGTGCCTTCTTGAGGGAAATTTTAACTAATGGAGAAAGGAGTGGAAGAAGGAGCCTGAGAAGGTGAATGAGAAACCAGGCTAGTAGGCTGCAGCTGCCATCTGCTTGCACCAGTGCTGCCTGAGAAGTTTAGAAAAGCCACCTTCTCAGCTACATCTGGAAGCAGCACAGTCTTCTTGAGAATTTCAGGTAGCCAAAGAACTCTGAACGAAGACTTAGAAGACCGGTTTCATGTCTATTAATAATAAAAATAATAGCTTTACCATCAATTGATCACTTAATTGTGCAACAGGACAAAAGCCTTTTGCAACATGATCTCATTTCATGTGTACAGCAACCCTGTAAAGTGAACATTTTTAGTAACTCTATTTTAGAGACAAGAAAACCAAGATTCCCAAACATATTAGTGATTTTCCCAAGTTCAGCCAGCTAAATAGCTTTGTATTAGGTGCAGAACTTAATAGCTATCATTTGGGGAAGGGGTGAGAAAAGTATGTTTATCACATGTGTTGTTTATACCTCCTTAAACTCTCTGAAAATCCTTTTAATATTTAATGATAAAATCAGATGATGAATTATATTGAAATAGCAGTGAAGGTGGGGAAGAAGTATCAAAAGGGTAACAATTTGAAGTTTCTGTGAAAATGGAGAGGAAAAGACTTCTTGATGTGGAAGTTTGGGAAGTTCCACAAGCTGATTTCTTAGGCACTTGTAAGACTCAGATTTTTTTCCCCTAGGTACATTTACAATTCAGTATCTTCTTTTCTTGGTTAAGGTCCTCACACCAGTCCCAGTAAGTAGAGGGTGGCTCTCTTTCACTTCAGCAATTTGTCCTATGATGTGGAAGGGCTTTGCTTATGGAGTCTTCTTAATGCTTCAGGAAAGAGAAGTAGCCACAAATGCTCTAAAGAGATAAAGCGGTTTTCTGCCTAAGTGTATTTGAGGCAGGATTTCTGCCCACAATTATGCTTCTCCCTTCCACTGCCTTCATTTCACTTTGATTAAAGGGATTGAAATAATCTGGGTCTTCACCAAGTCCCAGTTAAAAAAAGAAATTCATAGGTGGTGGTGGGTGGTGACTAGTGCTATAACCAAGTCTTTAAGTAAGTATCTTAAGCTACCTTTCCCAAAATGCATTCCAGGAAATAGTAGTCTCACAAGTTTCACTCCAAACTGAAGGCTCTTTGGTCAAATTCCTTTTGGGAATGCTGCAGTCTTTGCTGATGTCAACAAGAGGCTACTAGCACTTACAGCCAGACTATTCTTTGTTTTGTGCAATTATCCCCAAATATTGCAGGTTATTTAGCATCCATGCTTTCTGGACTTTAAATGCAAGTAAAGGTTCTCATCATCATGATAATCAAAATTGACTTAATACATTTATAAGTGATTTATAGGATTTGGCTCTGCCCCCGCCGCCCTCAAATCTCATCTTGAATTGTAGCTCCCACAATCCCCACATGTCGTGGGAGGAACCTGGTGGGAGGTAATTGAATCATGGGGGCAGGTTTTTCCCATGCTGTTCTCATGATAGTGAATAAGTCTCATGAGATCTGATAGTTTTAAAAAGGGCAGTTCCCCTGCACAGGCTCTCTTGCCTGCTGCTATGTAAGATGTGCCTTTACTCCTCCTTTGCCTTCCACCATGATTGTGAGGCCTCCCCAGCCATGTGGAACTGTGAGTTAATTAAACCTTTTTTTAAAAAAATAAATTACCCAGCCTTGGGTATGTCTTTATTAGCAGTTTGAGAACAGACTAATACTATGATCCTCGGAGGATGATACCAAACCTCATTGAGAACTAATGTAGCTACTGCCTTATGCAAATTCCCAGAACACTTGTCATGTTGGTATATTAAAGACCCTGGGAAGAATTTGTTTTCACTATATTGTTTTATTTTGTTTTAACTTTTAATTTCCTGGGTATCAGTGCAGGTTTGTTACATAGATATACTTATATCACGGGATTTTGTTGTACAGATTATTTCATCAGCCAGGTATTAAGACTGGTACCCATTAGTTGTTTCTACCATATTGTTATTCAATTAAGCATATCCTAAAAAATTACAGAGCCTCTTACCCCCTCTCTCTTGTTTTTCTTTAGGATACCAAGTGACATCCCATGAAATTCCCTTTGGAAAATACTACTTTAACAAGAAGGATGAGGAAGGGGATATTAGAATGAGCAGAGACATTAACGATTGCCTAATATCTGAAGCCCACTATTTACCCCATGAGACAGATATGGCCCGCTTGGCCCTGAGGACTTTTCAAATTTTCGCTTTAGACATGATTACCATTCATGATCTTTCATGCCACTGGGACCTAATCATTTATTTCTCTTTGAGAGGTGTCTGGCTAGCTGGCTTGGATATATTAGTTATTGTATTTAATGTTGTTAGTAATTCATTATACAGTTTGAGCTGCTTGGTTTCATTTTATGAACACTTCATCATAAAACAACAAGAAATTCTTAGAAAAGATTTCTGCCAAAAGAAAAAATAGATGTGAATAAGGCCCCCATATTCAACTTGCTTACATTTGGGTCATGTATAATTCTCATACACCAACTGTGGACCCTCTGACTTGCTTTTGTGTTTAGTTTAAAAGATTATACTAGATAAGCACACGTACATGGATGCCTAATTACATAGTAGTCATTAAGGAAAGCAATGCATTTTTCTGTATTCTAAACTCATATTTTGCCAATGGGAGAAACTGGTCCAGAAAACGGTCAGCAGCAGAGATGGGATTTGGATTCAGAAATCCTGACTCCCAGGCAAGAATCTTCATACTGCTTCATTTTGTCATCTCTTAGTAGAATAAGAACTACTGAGATGTGGAAAATGAAGATTTGGAATGAGAGGTGGATGAAGGGAAGAAACTGAACTGGAATAGGAGGGCCTTTTAACAGAAAGTTCTCAGAAAATCATTATTTAACCATTCCAGTGTTAAAAAAAAAAAAAGTCCATCTCCACCCTCCCCAAAAAACTCATTTCATGCTAAGTATATAAGTACAGTAAACTTAACAGCTGCTTTGGTGAACCACCAGTGCCTGGCACCTCTATTATCAAGAAGCAGTGAGTCCTGATGGCAGGTTTGGGTTTCTTGGGGGCAGGTAATAACTGGTCAAGGCTTTGCTTTTTACCCAAATGCAGTGTAAAAGGAGTTTTGGGTTTCCTCAATTTCAGCTTGTCGTGGCCAGGTCTAGATAAGATTATATGGTCTTTTCTTAAAAGACCTCAGATATTTCTTTCATCCCATTCTCAGTCACAGTGTATTTTTTCTTCTGCTACTTGACTGATAAAGTTTTTAAAATACTAGTCTCTCTCTTCTTCCTTGCTGCAGCTATAGAAATTGATTCAGAAGTGAAACAGTACTGTAAGGGTATTCTTTTGATAGTTTATTATTAAGAGGAATCTCTATATGTATTTTTCTCATATTTCAACTCCAAGTGGTAAAAGCAGCTTCATTACGAGCAGCTAAGTTCTAAATTACATATGTCAAAATAACAAAAACACTTAGTTTGCAAGGGGTTGAGGTATAAGGATTTGGAGGAATCAGTAGTGAGTTTTGGAGAAATTGGTACCTGCCCTATGTTTCAAAGTGGAAGTTCAAAACTCAAATGTCTGGTGGAATCTGGGCACCAAACTGTAATGAGTGAAATTGGCTAAGTATCCAAAAAAAAAAAAAAATAAACAAAATAAAAAACCAGCTCATGCCTGATGATAATGGACAACTGACACCCGGTAAGTGTGAGTCATGGCATAGCAAATATTGGTAACTGTGGCAAATTCTAGTGGGCAAGTGGGCATGCCCCATCTAAGAAGGGCAAACACTACTTTACCACAGCTGTGGAACAATATTGACTCTGTTGGCAGCCTTTCACAGGAAATGAAAAATTCAAATTTTACACATCAGTAACTAATTCATAAAAACAATAAGTGGGTACACATGTCAAATAGAATGGGCCGAGTCTCACTGGTTCTTAGGTTAAATAAGCTTAGTATTATCTCCACATCTCTCTGCCCTTCCAAACTGGAATCTTCCAATAAAAGGCATCATTCTGATGCTTTGTCTCTGGAGTTGGTTTTCAGTGTATAGGTATCCCTAAGTGTTTTTTAGCTTGTGAGTCCTAATACTTAAAGGGCCAGCAGGGGGAACCCACAGACTGTGTGACTCTAAACTAAAGGCATGGATTTTTAAAGTTTATACATGGAAAAAAAAAAAAAAAAAGAAAAGCTATTTTGAGGACCAGCAACCAGCTGCCAGTGGTCTGGTCAGCAGTTTGAGTTGTGACTTACACACCAACCCTGGTTTTAACTTGTCTAATAACATATTGTCATACTAATAACTATTTACACAATTGGAAACACTGTATGCAAACTCTTCTCTGCAACTTCCAACAGGATATGGAATGTGGCTTAAATGTTGAAAGCAGAAATCATGGCCGGGCGCGGTGGCTCACGCCTAGTAATCCCAGCACTTTGGGAGGCCGAGGCGGGCGGATCACGAGGTCAGGGAATCGAGGCCATCCTGGCTAACACGGTGAAACCCCGTCTCTACTAAAAATACAAAAAACAAACAAACAAACAAAAAATTAGCCGGGCGTGGTGGCGGGCGCCTGTAGTCCCAGCTACTCCGGAGGCTGAGGCAGGAGAATGGCGGGAACCCGGAAGGTGGAGCCGAGATCGCGGCGCCACTGCACTCCAGCCTGGGAGACAGAGCGGGACTCCGTCTCAAAAAAAAGAAGATAAAGAAAAAAGAAAGTAGAAATCATGCCCTTCTCTGGATCTGTCTGAATGCTGGCTCAGATAGGCGAGGGGGGGTGATGTGTCATGGCATATTTATTCATTTTGACATAAAATGGACTTACATCAACCAGCATTTTATTATAAAGATCTCACTATATGTACAGTGATGTACTAAATGTAAAATTGTATAATATTGATTCACCGCCTCCAAACTTGTTTAGGGTAATTGTGAAAGCTAACATACACATACACACACATGCACACAGAGAGAGAGAGAGAGGGAGAGAGAAAGAGAGAGAGATAAATTGCTAGATAGGTGTAATCTGTTTTGTGGAGAAGGCTTGGGCGGAATTTACATCAGTCAATGCTTTTTAACCTTTATCTTATAATGGCACATGTGGGAAATAAAAATATTCGTAGGCACATTGGGTAAACTTAATGGTTATGATTATATAAAAGATGAATAGCTCTGACCACCCCAGGCTACATCTGGCCATGGAGAGGAATATGAGGATTAGCATCTAGGCAGATATTTAGTCTCCTTTTTGCATAGCAGGGTCCTGATGTTGGTCAGGAGCCTCTGCTTTAGGTAGGTAAGAGAGGAGCGAGTAACATAGTGGCCCCTTTGGGAATGATTTTTCTTTTTCTTTTTGCTATCTCATAATATTGATTTAGTTATTTCCCACTGTTATTGGTCAAAAAAATAAAGTTCTTTGTCACTTTCCTCTATTTTGAAAATATAGGATGAAATAAAAGGTTTAGTTTTCCAGAATTTTTCCCTAGAATGAACCGAATGTTTGTGTTCCTCTCAAAATTTATATGTTGAACTCTTAAGACTCAATGTGTCAGTATTAGCAGTGGGGACTTTGGGAGAATATTAGGTGATGAGGGTGGAGCCCTCATGAATGAAATTAATACCCTTATATAAGGGACCCAACAGAGCTCTCACTCTCTTTCTGCCATGTGAGGATACCAATGTTCAATAAGAAGTTGGCAGTCTGCAACCTGGAAGATGGTCTTCACCAGAACCCAACCATGCTTCCACCCTGGTTTTGGATTTCCGACCTCCAGACTGTAAGAAATAAATTTCTATTGTTTTAAGTCACTTAATTTATGGTAATTTGTTATAGCAGTGCAAACTGACTAAGCACACCCCTTTTCAAAAGTTCTAAGAACAAAGCATATCTCTAGACAAGATGACATATTTTATCAAGTAAGAGCTAATCCAACTCCCAGTGTTGGTTTAGCCTTCTCTGGCTCACTCACTTTTCATAACACTATTGCTTGGAGGGAAAAGAAAGGTCAATAAGAAGAAAAACAAGAAAGAGAATAAGGCCATTGCTGGTATTATCATTATACCCAAAAAAACCCTAATGAATGCCCTCTCTATGCCATCAACCACCATACTCATAATTACATATTTATATAAAAAAACAAGCTACTGCTATTTTGGAATAGAATAATATGTAGTTATAATTGAACATATTGAAGTCTAAATGACAGAGTTATTAGTGAACTGAGAGGAGACTGAAATTGTTCATCTTTATGCAGAAGAGCATTATTCCATATTACTGCATAGTGGTTTTCCTTTGTTCTTTTCCTTCATACCTAATCAAGTTAGATTATGCCTATTAAGTAAATACACTCAGATGAGCCAAGATGGCCAACTAGAAACAGCTGTGGTTGGAGGTGCACACCAAGAACAATGAAAATGGCGAGTGAATCCTGCACTGGCAACTGAGGTGTCCAGGTTCTCTCATTGGGACTGACTAGGAAGTTGGTGCAATGCACAGAGAACAAGGAAAAGCAGGGTGGAATGAGGGCCCACCCTGGAGCAGCACAGGGCAACGGGAGCTCTCACCCCTAGCCAAGGGAGGCAGTGAGTGATTGTGCTACCCCATCCAGGAAACCACACTTTTTCCGTGAATCTGTGCCACTTGCAGATCAGGAGATCCCTTCATGAGCCAATGCCAACAGGACCTTGGGTCCCAAGCACAGAGCTGCGCGGATTTTCGGTGGCCACTCTGCTGGAGACTACCTAAGGCTACCAAGTTTCCAGGGAAGGGGCCGCAGCCATCACTGCAGCTCCAGACTGCCATTTTCCCCTGCTAGTGCCAGGGAGCCTGGGTGGCTTGGACCCAGGAGGAAATCCCCGCAGTGCAGCACAGTGGCTGTGGCAGTTCATGGCCAGACTGTATCTTTAGGCCAGACCAGATCCATCCCTTTTTACTGGATGGGGCCTCCCTGAGGGAATTTCCGCAACTCCAGCCAGGGATTTATGGACAGAACTCTGACCTCCCTGGGACAGAGCCCGTGGGGAAGAGGTAGCAGTTGTTTCCATGAATCAGTGGACTTGACTTAGTCTTTCCCCCTGCTGGCTCTGAGGAATACAGGCAGTCCAGACCAGTGGGATTCCCCCCAGCACAGTGCATCCCCACCACCAAGGGGCAGCAAGAGTGCTTGGTTAAGCAGACCCCTGATCCCTTGCATCTTGACTAGGTGAGATCCCCAGTAGGGTCACCAGGGACCTTACACAGGAACATCCCTGCTGGCATCAGGTCGGTGCCCCTCTGAGACAGATCTCCCAGAGGAAGGAGCAGGCAGCCATCTTTGCTGTTCTGCAACCTCCACTGGTAACACTTCCAGGTGTGGGAGGGATGCAGGTGAATAGGGTCTGGCGTGGACCCTCAGCAAACTGCAGAAGCCCTACAGAAGATGAATCTGACTGTTAAAAAGAAAAACAAACAAAGCAACAACAATAGTATCAACAAAAGTCCCCACAAAAACCCTATCCAAAGATTTGCAGCCTCAAAGATAAACTCATGAAGATTAGAAAGAATCAATGAAAAAATGCTGAAAACTCAAAAAGCCAGAGTGCCTCTTCTCTTCCAAATGATCTCAACACCTCTCCAGCAAGGGCACAGAGCTAGGCTAAGGTTGAGATTGATGAACTGCCAGAAGAAGCTCTCAGAAGGTGAGTAATAATGAGCTTTGCTGAGCTAAAGGAGCATGTTCTAACCCCATGCAAAGAAGCTAAGAACCATTATAAAAAATTACAGGAGCTGTTAACCAGAATAACCAGTTTAGAGAGGAACATAAATGACCTGAAGGAGGTGAAAACCACAACAGGAGCACTTCACAATGTAACCACAAGTATCCATAGCCAAATAGACAAAGCAGAGAAATGAATTTCAGAGCATGAAAACTATCTTTCTGAAATAAGACAGGCAGACAAGATTAGAGAAAAAAGAATGAAAAGGAACTAACAAAACCTCCATGAACTATGGGCTTATGTAAAAAAGACAGAACCTATGACGATTGGGAGTAGTGAAAGAGACGGGAAGAATGGAGCCAAGTTGGAAAACATGCTTCAGAATATCATCCAGAAGAACTTCCTCAGCCTAGCAAGATGGGCCAACATTCAAATCAGGAAATCCAGAGAACCCCAGTAAGATACTCCATGAGATCAACCTCAAGACACATAATTGTGTGATTCTCTAAGGTCGGATTGAAGGAAAAACTGTTAAGAGCAGCCAGAGAGAAAGGCCAGTTCACCTACAAAGGGAAGCCCATAAGACTAACAGCAGACCTCTCAGCAGAAACCCTACAAGCCAAAAGTGATTGGGGGCCAATATTCAGCATTCTTGAAGAAAAAAATTTCCAACCCAGAATTTCATATCCACCCAAACTAAGCTTCATAAGCAAAGGAGTAATAAAATCATTTTCAGACAAGCAAATGCTGAGGAAATTCATCACCACCAGAGCTCCCGAAGGAGGCACTAAATATGGAAAGGAAAAACCATAACCATCCACTACAAAAACACACTGAAGTACAAGACCAATGACACTATAAAGCAACTACATCAACAAGTCTGCAAAATATACCAGTTAGCATAATGATGACAGGATACAATTCACACATAACAATATTAACTTTAAATGTAAATGGGCAAAAGGCCCCAATTAAAAGACACAGAAGGCAAACTGGATAAAGAGACAAGACCCATTGGTGTGCTATATTCAAGAGATCCATCTCACATGCAAAGACATACATAGGCTCAAAACAAAGAGATGGAGGAACACTTACCAAGCAAATAGAAAGCAGAAAAAAGCAGGGCTTGCCATCCTAGTTTCTGACAAAACAGATTTTAAAACAACAAAGACAAAAAATAAAAAATAAAAGGAGAGAGAGAGAGAGAAAGAAAGGTATTACATAATGGTAAAGGGTTCAATTCAATAAGAAGAGCTAACTATACTAAATATATATGCACCCAATACAGGAGCACCCAGATTCATGAAGCAAGTTATTAGAGACCTACAAAGAGACTTAGACTCCCACATAAGAATACTGGGAGACTTTAACACCCCACTGTCAATATTAGACTGATCATTGAGACAGAAAATTAACAAAGATATTCAGGACTTGAACTCAGATCTAGATCAAGTGAACCTGATAGATATCCATAGAACTCTCCACCCCAAAACAACAGAATATACATTCTTCTCAGAGCCACATGACAATTCCTCTACAATCAATCACATAATTGGAAGTAAAACAATCCTCAGCAAATGCAAAAAAAAAAAAAAAAAAACTCTGAAATTATAACAAACAGTATCTGAGATCATAACACAATCAAATTAGAACTCAAGATTAAGAAACTCACTCAAACCACACAACTCTGTGGAAATTGAACAATCTGCTCCTGGGTAAATAATTAAATTAAGGCAGAAATCAAGAAGTTATTTGAAACTAATGAGAAGAAAGAGACAATATAACAGAATTGCTTAATACAGCTAAAGCAGTATTAAGAGGGAAATTGTAGCACTAAATTCCCACATCAAAAATCTAGAAAGACCCCAACTCAACACCCTACCATCACAACTAAAAGTACGAGAGAACCAAGAGCAAACAAACCCCAAAGCTAGCAGAAGACAAGAAATATCCAAGATCAGAGCAGAACTAAAGGAAATAGAGACACGAAAAACCTTTCAAAAAAAATCAACAAATCCAGGATCTGTTTTTTTGGAAAAATTAATAAAATAGATAGACAGCTAGCTAGACTAATAAAGAAGAAAAGAGAAGACTCAAATAGACACAATAAAAAATGATAAAAGGGCTATCACCACTGACCCCACAGAAATACAAACAACCATTAGAGAATACTATAAACACCTCTATGCAAATAAACTTGAAAATCTAGAAGAAATGGATAAATTCCTGGACACAAACATCCTCCCAAGGCTGAACCAGGAAGAAATTGAATCCCTGAATAGACCACTAATGAGTTCTGAAATTGAGGCAGTAATAAACAGCCTACCAACGAAACAAAGCCCAGGACCAGCCAGATTTATAGCCGAATTATACCAGAGGTACATAGAGGAGCTGTTGCTATTTCTCCTGCAATTATTTGAAACAATTGAAAAGTTAGGGACTCCCCCCTAATTCATTTTCTGAAGCCAGCATCATCCTGCTACTAAAACCTGGCAGGGACACAACAACAAAAAGAAATATCTCCGATGAACATCAATGCAAAAATTCTCAATAAAATAATGGCAAACTGAATCCAGCAGCAACACATCAAAAAGCTTATCCACCATGATCAAGTTGGCTTCATTCCTGGGATGCGACATTGGTTCAACATACGCAAATCAATAAATGTAATTTATCACATAAACAGAACTAAAGATAAAACCCACATGATTATCTCAGTAGATGAAGAAAGGGTCTTTGATACAATTCAACATCCCTTCATGTTAAAAACTCTCAGTAAACTAGGTATTGATGGAATATACCTCAAAATAATAAGAGCCGTATATAACAAACTCATAGCCAATATCATACTGAATGGGCAAAAGCTGGAAGCATTCCCCTTGAAAACTGGCACGAAACAAGGATGCCCTCTCTCACCACTCCTGCTCAACACACTATTTGAAGTTCTGGCCAGGGCAATCAGACATGAGAAAGAAATAAAAGGTATTCAAATAGGAAGAGAGAAAGTCAAATTATCTTTGTTTGCAGATGACATAATCCTATACCTAGAAAACCCCATTGTCTCAGCCCAAAACCTTCTTAAGCTGATAAACAACTTCAAGAAAGTCTCAGGATACAAAATCAATGTGCAAAAATCACTTGCGCAGATTTACAACCATCTGATCTTTGATAAACCTAACAAAAACAAGCAATAGGAAAAGAACCTCCTATTTAATAAATGGTGCTGAGAGAACTGGCTAGCCACATGCAGAAAACTGAAACTGGACCCCTTCCTTACACATTATACAAAAATTTACTCAGGATGGATTAAAGACTTAAATGTAAATCCCAAACTGTAAAAACCCTAGCAGAAAATCTAGGCAATACCATTTAGGACCTAGGCATGGGCAAAGATTTTATGACAAAAACATCTAAAGCAATTGCAACAAAAACAAAAGTTGACAACTGGGATCTAATAAACTAAAGAGCTTCTGCACAGCAAAAGAAACTATTATCAGAGTGAACAGAAAACCTACAGAATGGGTGAAAATTTTTGTAATCTATCCATCTGACAAAGGTCTAATATCCAGAATCTACAAGGAACTTAAACAAATTTACAAGAGAAAAACAAACAACTCTATTAAAAAGTGGGCAAAGGATATGAACAGACACCTCTCAAAAGAAGACATTTATGCAGCCAACAAACAAATGAAATCAAAAAGCTCAGCATCACTGATCATTTAAAAAATGCAAATCAAAAGCATAATGAGATATCATCTCACACCAGTCAGAATGGCTATTATTAGGGCAAAAAACCACAGATGCTGCCAAGGTTGTAGGGAAATAGGAATGCTTTTTCACTGTTGATGGGAATGTAAATTGGTTCAACCATTGTGAAAGACAGTGTGATGATTCCTCAAAGACCTAGAACCAGAAATACCACTTGGCCCAGCAATTCCATTACTGGGTATATACTCAAAGGAATATAAATCATTCTGTTACAAAGATACATGCACATGTATGTTCACTGCAGCACTATTCACAATAGCAAAGACATAAAATCAACCCAAATGCCCATCAATGATAGCCTGGATAAAGAAACTGTAGTACATATACACCATGGAATACTGTGCATCCATGAAAAGGAATGAGATCATGCCCTTTGCAGGGACATAGATGGAACTGGAAGCCAGTATCCTCAGCAAACTCACGCAGGAATGAAAAAACAAATATTGCACATTCTAACTTATAAGTGGGAGCTGAAAAATGAGAACACACGGACACAGGGAGGGGAACAACACACACTGGGGTCTGTTGGGAAGTGCAAGATGGGGGAGAGAGAGTTTCAGGATAAATAACTAAAATAAAAGAATTGATTTAAAAAAGTCCTTAAACATGTATGTATTATGGTTGTTGATTGCAGAGAACATGAACATTTACAAAAATCAGAGAAAACAAATATCCAATAATATAGTACTAATTGTAATATAATATATCCAAACAAAGGAATATGGAGTAGCCATTTAAAAAATAAAATTAGTAAGTATACTCCTACACTTTGGACCCGGCCACACCCTCTATAAACTAAATTAGAGGTAGAAAGGTGAAGATCATTTGTTTCTCTCAATTTTGGAAGCAAACATATAGAATAGTGGATTGGGGATATTTGGCACAAACTGCCAAAAATTTTAGTCATAGCTTATTTTGAATGAAAAAGAATGAGATAAAAATTTATTAGGAAAAGGGCAAAATTAGAGTAACTAGCTTTCCTTCATCATCTCGTAGCTCTTCCCCCTTATAACTACTTCTGTGACTATGCTATTATGTTGAATGGAGGACTGTATTAGCTGGAAGAGACTGGAAATTTTGTTGTAATTTTAAAGATTATAATATCCTTAATAATGGTCTCAATCATAAGTAGGCTAAACCCAGGTAGATACTGCTTAACTTTGAAAATGTGGAGAACGCTGTAAGACCAATACAGTTTTCCAGTATTCTCCCAAGCAAGCAATGGATGTCAAGTAAAAAGCCCTGATCAACTTTGTTGGCATTGATTACAATGGTTCAGGAAGAAATTAAACCATTTTCAAGAATGTATTAGAAATGAGAAGTTTGAGAAGTTATTCATAGTATAATAATGTTAATAAAACAACCATAATTTATATAGTGCACTTAAAATTTTATGGATTATCTCATTTGTGTATCCCAATAGCTCCAATGAAGTCTGTACAGTAGAATGAAAACCAAATGCCAGAGAAACTAAGTGATTTTCCAAAGTTAAAATAGCTACTACTTGCCTAACAACTATCACCATCACTTGGTATTAACTGTCTTTGGTAGGTACTGTACTATTCCCATAGCATCGTGATTATGATTGTGAACTCTGAACAAAGATTGCCTGTGTTCAAATCATGACTCTAACCCTTATTAGCCATGATCTTGGGAAAATTACTTAACTTTATTCTCTTTTCTCAGCTACTAAATAGGAACAAGAATATTATCTAGCTAGTGTGTTATTGTGAAAATTATTGATGAAGTGTTTAGAATAGCACCTGGAAAAATAAGTATTCACTATGTGTTAGCTATTATTATTATTTAATATAAGAAAATTGGTTATCAGAACCCAAGGTACACAAGCCTTACATACTACATCTTGGACTTAGATCTAGGTCTATGTAACAACAAAGCACCATCCAAAATCAAGGTTTCTCATCCAGGCTTCTATGTGCTTTTAACCATATTACTCTTGTTGACATTTTGAGGATCCCCTAAGGTACTCAGCACCATGCTAGATTCAATGGAATGACTAATGAAGAAAATATAGCCTTTGTTTTTGAGGGGATTATAACCCAATTGGATATTCAAGACTAATATAAGACACAATTAGAGAATAATTTAATGTTAAACTATTGTCTCCTGAATGTATGTGAAATAGAAATTCAGAAAATGTAGTACTTATTTAGTATGGGCTATGGTATCAAGGAAGACTTCATGAAAAGAGGAGAAGTCTGATAGGTATGGTGAGGTCAGAGTGTATTTCAGGTTGGGGGACTTGCCTGAGCAAAGGCTTAGGGAAAACAAAAATGCAATATACATCTTTAGAAAAAAGTAGAAGAAAGAAGATTGGATAAGAGGGAATCCAATTAGAGGAAGTCCTAAAAGCCAGGCATAAGAATATGGAATTAATGTGACATTATAGATTATTGAACAAGGGAGTTAAATGATTAAAGTGGTATTGCAGAAAGATTAATCTGGTAAAGAAGCAATGAAAGCAATTAGAGGCCTGCTGCAGTAATGCAGGCATGAGATGATGAGGGCTTAGCTTTCAATGATAGTGGGGATATCTAGGGAAAAGCATAAGCTTAAGATATAGAACATGATTACCCATTCAGTAAAGGGGCTGACAAAAAGAGTACAAAAAACCTTAGTTTTGATGTAAGAAAATATACGTTAAACCAGATATGATGTGCAATCTATTATGTTTGGTTTGCATGACATTTAAAAAAAAGGAAAAATTCATAAAAAATGAATTTATGACCTATTTTTAAAATTTGGAAGGTCTGGTAATGCTGGTCCTAAATTTCTAAGTCCAGGATCAGAAGTGAGTAATGGTAGCCCAGTTAAAATGAGTTATATTTTCTGAACTTGATTGTATCCTTTACCTACCTCACTTCTCACACCTGCTTAGACCCTGTAGGCATTTGATTTTGTGACCCTGCTTTAGGACTTGGATTTTTTTTTTTTTGAAACAGCCTATCGCTCTGTTGCCCAGGCTGGCTGGAGTGCATTGACATGATCTCAGCTCACTGCAAACTCCATCTCCCAGTTTCAAGCAATTCTACTGCCTCAGCCTCCTGAGTAGCTGGGACTCCAGGTATGCAGTCTGGCCAGGCTGGTCTTGAACTCCTGACCTCAGGTGATCCACATGCCTCAGCCTCCCAAAGGGCTGGGATTATGGTCATGAGCCACTGCGCCCGGCCTCAGGACTTGGCTTTGATGTTTGAAATGATGATGATGAGGACCAGGCATGGTAGCGCATGCTTGTAATCCCAGCACTTTGGGAGGACAAGGTGGGCGGAGGCTGGCAGATCAGTTGATGGCAGGACGAGGAGTTTGAGACCAGCCTGACTAACATGGTGAAACCCCTACTCTACTAAAAATACAGAAATTAGCTGGTGTGGTGGCACAGGCCTGTAATTCTAGCTACTCGGTAGGCTGAGACATGAAAATCATTTGAACCCGGAAGGGAAGTTTGCAGTGAGCGGAGATTGTACCACTGCATTTCCGCCTGGGTGACAGAACGAGACTCTGCATCCAAAAAAAAAATCATTTTAAGAAAAGAAGAAAAAGGAATTATGACAATGACAATATTGATGATGATAGGGTATGAATGGTTTTCAAGGGTGGCCTACCCTCCTCAACCTCCATCTCTGGATTCTTCTTTATTGCTATAATTTCTGGAATTTATAAAGCTGTGTTAAGTATGAGAATACACTGTAACTATGTAAGTCTATACTAATTTCATATTAATCAAACAAATTTTTGTTTTTAAATCCCACTTGATCCTAACAAACACTTTATAAGGCATTTCTCCCCTTTCCTAGATAAGAAAATAAAACCTAGTAAAAACTAGACTGGTTAAAGGCAAAAATAGTAGGCCACAAACACAAGAAATCATAGAGTTGTCATATGATATAATTACTAAGAAATCATTTTTAACTTATTTATAAATTAATTTACTTGAGAAACATTTAGGGAACCTTTAAAATGTACCAAATACTACACCAATGCTTGTAAAATGCTTAAAATATTTCTTGGCACATAGTGAGAGCTCAACAATTATTTGTCCCTATCCTCTAATTCAACAACACAATAATGATACGGTTGGAAAAACTTGACAAAAGCATAGACAATTAGTGATTCCAAGATTGAATGAACACACGTATGTCAAGGATGTAGTATATTGCTTGGTGCTTGGGAGATACTCAATTATTTTAAGTTTTGTCTGAACGACACTCACCCTTTGACTTATAAACTTAATATCAAATATTATATGAGGTAAATACAGGGTTCCTTAGATTTACTAGTGGGAGGGGGATGTGGGTAAGAATTATAGACAAACTTTTTGTGTGATTCTCACATTTCTTAGCCACTTCTTCAATAAAATTATTTCAAAAATCATAGAAAGTTAGAAATGAAAGTGGTAATAGGGAATATTAGGTTTATTTTATCAATAGGCAGTTGGAATAATGAAGTGACTTTCCCAAGGTCACATGGCAAATTAGTGACAGAAGTGGGAATAGAATTCTTGATTCACGAGAAAAAGTTTATACAGTTAATTCACACTTAATAGTTTATACATCAAATTCTAAATTCCCTATTATTCATTGAAAAATTTTTACAAAGGGGAAAAAATGAAGGAAAACCAAAAGTCTCTACTGGAAAAAATGGAGCTTTGATAACCTTGGTTGTCTAAGGACCTTGGCATTTTTTACCATCTGAAATGCAAGTGCTATCTGGAATGCTAATCTGAGTACTGACTTTTATGTCAATGTTGAGGATGACTTATCAATACCTCTGTTTGTAGAACATTTTCTGGGAAACTGAAGGACTACAACATTTTGTGCTTTGTCTTCACAATTGAAATTAACAAAGGTGGAAAATTCCAAATAAATTTTCCTTTGTATTTTCCCATAATAGGAATATTTTAAAGATGTATCCCTCATCGAGGGAATAATTATAGACTATCTGGCTTTGCCCTTTAGTGCCTGCCAAGAAAAGAAGAAAAACTATTCTTTGACAAAACTTTTGAACATGGCAAAAAGACTAGAATCATTCTGCATGTTTTTCGAGGGCAGAACTAAACCTAATGTAATAAAGTGACAAAGAGGCAAGTTTTGCCTTATTTTAAGTACAAATTGTCTTGTAAGCCCCCTAGCTCCAAGCACAGTGCAAAAGATGCAATAGGTTTCCAGTAAGTATTTACTGATTTCTGCATCCAATTTACCTGAGCTTATCTTTGTCTTGGCACTTTCATCCTATATTGCCTGCTTACTTTACAGTACCTCAATGTAGACTGTGAGCTACTTGAAATCAAGAACTGAATCTTGTTTGTTTTAGACCATTCAGACTACCATTACAAAATACCATAAACCGGGTAGCCTATGAACAATAGACATTTATTTCTGTTGGTGTCTGGCAAGGGTCAGCTTTCTGGTTCATAGATGGTACATTCTTGCTGTGTCCTTACATGGTGGAAAGGGGGAATAAATTCCCTTGGGCTTATTTTATAAAGCTACTAATCCCATTTACAAGGGTTCTGTCCTTTTGACCCAATCACTCTGCAATAGGCCCTAGATCTTTTTTTTTTTTTTTTTCTTTTCGGATGGAGTATCACTTACTCTATTGCCTAGACTGCAGCACAGGGGTGCTATCTCAGCTTACTGCAACCTCTGCTTCCCAGGTTCAAGCATTTCTCCTGCCTCTACCTTCCAAGTAGCTGGGATTACAGGCATGCACCACCACGCCTTGCTAATTTACGTAGGTTTAGTAGAGATGAGCTTCCCCATGTTAGCCAGGATGGTCTTAAACTCCTGACCTCAAGTGATCTGTCCCCTTGGCCTCCCAACGCATTGGGATTATGGCTGTGAGCCACCTCGCCCAGCCAAGGCCCTAGCTTTTAATACCATCACCATGGAGGTTAGGTTTCAACATATATCCAATTTGTGGGGTGAGGGGGATACAAACTTTCATAGTATAGCATTGTTGATTAATGTATCCACAGACCTAACACAGAACTTGCCACATATTAGCATTTTATAAGTTGTGGAACAAAGAAAAGAAAAAAAAGAAGGAAGTACGAAGAGAGGGAAAGAGGAGAGAGGGTGGGAAAGAGGAAGGAATTGCATCAGAGTTGTTCATCAATGGAATGAAGCACTTTGCAACAAAGCATTGCAACCCCAGTTGGATGACCATTTATGGAAGTTGTAGAGTTGATCTGAAGTTTCTTTGAATAATAAAATTTGCCATGTGGTAAATCATACACAGTATTTGAAAAGCTATATATGTCTTTTAAGAGTTCAATTATTTAGAAATTCCATTTAAAATGTGATAATGACTTGCCTCTGAAATTGTAAAGCTGTTATTTAATTGTCATAGCATAACTAATAAAAGCCTTGGCATTGAATATAGATGCATCGTTGACAAACATGGCACTTGAATTCTGAAGCACAAATGCTCCATTAGGCTTGTAGTTTTTCAACTACAGAAAGAAGACATTAAGTTATTCTTGCTACAAAAATAAGGACACTGAATTTGGTAGAACTAGTTTTAATTATGTTAAATTGAAGCAAAACTTGATTTTGACAATCTGTAATTATAGCTACATTCTATCTGCCATAGAAGAATTCTAGGGAAAGAGAATATTCCCAAATACATAACAAAGCCATTTTAGTACATATCTTAAACTCATTTCAAGTAAATTCACTTCATGATAATGCTAATTTTTATAATTTGATACACAAATTTCTTTTTCAGAAGCATATACAAAAGTAAAGGTTATGGCTGTCATTATGAAAGGGTTAGGATATTATGCTGTCAGAGGTAGTAAGGGAGAGTAAGGACTTTTCACGGATGATCTCTAAGCAAAATTTTTGTGTATTTTTTTCTTCCAACATGCTGCATCCACCCTGACTTTGCCTGGAGTGACTCAAGCCTGTTTGTGAGCAGAATATTTTGTTATATCTCATCAAGAGATTCAAAATCAGCATCTATGATTTATTCTTGACAATACCTCTGAGAAAGAGGAGCAGATGCAGTAATTCATTTCTTGCCATTCTGTTCAACAATCAGTTGATAAGTGGCCTTGTCACTCCAACTTCTCTGATTTAATGCATGAATCATAATCATCTCAAGCTTATCAAAACTAACTCTAATAACTATTTTATCCAGACTCATGATTTTTCAGATACAAATGAAAAAAAGAAACACAACATGAAGGAAGGAAAGAAATACGGAAAGAAGAAGGGAAAAGAGGAAGGGAGGGAAAAAAAGAAAAAAAGAAAGGCTTTTGCAAACAGATACCAGAACAAAAAATAAATAGATAAAAGGTAAAAATGGAACAAAAAGGTATGGTTGATGCCATAAGGCTCTTGACTAGGATTCTTTAGGCTACATATCCAATTAAGATACCTGAAACAATAAGAAACATACCTTGTATAAGAAGAAACCTAAATCAGTGGTTCTCAGCCAAGATCAGCTTTGTGGAATGTTTTGCTAGCCAGAAAACATTTAGCAATGTCTGGAGGCATATTTGGCTTGTCACCCAAGAGAAAGAATGCTACCAGCATTTAGTGGGTAGAGGCCAGGGATGCTAATTAGCATCCTATATTCCTGCAATGCACAGGTCAGCGTTCTACACACAAAAAAAATTATCTCTTCTAAAATGTCCATAGTGACAAGTGTGAAAAATCTTTACTTGAAGCTAGGGAAATTCTAGCCTTGGTGAATTCAGTGGCTGTATGTTATCATCAAAGGCCTGGTTTCCTTCCATTTTTCTACCCTCCTGTCTTTTTTCTCAGGCTGACTAACCTCATAAAGTCAGGATAGCTGCCATGGTGCCAGGTGTTATTTCCAGATTACCACGTCTTAGAGGAAGAATACAGGCGCATTTTTGTTGACTTGTACTACCCAATCCTCCACCACAATATTGCTTTAAGCCTATTGTGGTTCATCTCTTAGGTTTGGAACAGGTTCAGATTTCTCTGAAAAACATATGGCCATCTGATAGTTGAATAAAGCCAGGTTTGTTTCTTTTTTCATTTTTTTGTTTGTTTGTTTAGTTTTTACAAGGAAGAAGGGAAGCAATGTTTGTTGGATAGGTATCCATGCATAGGTAAGTTTGAAAAGTAGGAAGAGATTTCATTCATCTTCCCAGAGTGCTCTTCTTTGTCAATACAAAGTTTACCCTTATGGTGGTCATTTTTATGTGTTTTTTGGAGACATGTCTATTCAACTACTTTGCCCATTTTAAATTATTTGCTTTTTGCTCTTAGACTGTAGAAATTTCTTACATATTTTGTAGATTAATTCTTTAACAGATTAATGGTTTACAAATAATGTTACCCCATTCCGTAGGTTGTTTTAAACTCTGTTTATTGTTTCCTTTGCTGAGCAGAAGCTTTTTGGTTTGATGTAGTCCCACTTACCTATTTCTCCTCTTGTTGTCTGTGCTTTTGGTGCCATATCAAGAAATAATTGCCCAGACTAAGGCCATTAAAATTTTCTCCTGTGTTTCAATCTAGAAGTTTGCAGTTTTAGGTTTTACATTTAAGGCTTTAATCCACTTTGAATTGATTTTTGTGTATGATGTAATGGGGTTCAATTTTATTCTTTGCCTATGCATATCTAGTTTTCCCAACAACATTTATTGAAGGGACTATCCTTTACCTATTGTGTATTCTGGATACTCTTGTAAAAAGATTAGTTGACTGTATGGGTGGGCTTATTTCTGGGGTCTCTATTCTGTTTTGTTATTCTATATATCTGTCTTTCTGCCAGTTCCACACTTTTTAAATTAGTTTTGTAATACATTTTGAAATCTGGAAGTGTGATGCCTCCAGCTTTGTTCTTTCTCAAGATTGCTTTGGCTATTCTAGGTCTTTTGTGATTCCAGATAAAGTTTAGAATTTTAAAAATTTCTATAAAAATGCCATTGGGATTTCATGCGGGATAACATTAAATCTGTAGATCACATTGGGTAGTATGGACATTTTAGTGATATTAATTATTATAACTCATGAACACAGATTATCTTTTCATATATTGATGTCTTCTTTATTTTTTCATCAATGTTTTATAGTTTTCATTGTATAGTTTATTCCTTCCTTGGTTAAGTTTATTCCTAAGTATTTTATTCTTTTTAATGTTACCATAAAATGGCATTTTAAAATGTTATTGTGGCGTTATTCACAATAGCAAAGACTTGGAATCAACCCAAATGTCCATCAATAATAGACTGGATAAAGAAAATGTGGCACATATACACCATGGAATACTATGCAGCCATAAAAAAGGGTAAGTTCATGTCCTTTGCAGGAACATGGATGAAGCTGGAAACCACCATTCTCAGCAAACTATCACAAGGACAGAAAACCAAACACCACATGTTCTCACTCATAAGTGGTAGTTGAACAATGAGAACACATGGACACATGAAGGGGAACATCACATGCCAGGCAGGGCCTGTCAGGGGGTGTGGGGGTCTGGGGGAGGGACAGCGTTAGGAAAAATAAGTAATGTAAATGACGAGTTGATGGGTGCAGCAAACCAACATGGCACATGTATACCTATGTAACAAACCTGCATGTTGTGCACATGTACCCTAGAACTTAAAGTATAATAAAAAAAATGCTATTGTAATGGTATCAGGATAATGTTGGCTTCATAAAATGAGTTTCAAAGTATTTCCTCCTCTTCATTATTTTGAAAAAGTTTGAGAAGGACTGCCGCTAAATCTTCTTTAAATGTTTGGTAGAATTCACCAGTGAACTCTTCACCAGTGAAGTCATCTTGTCCTGGGCTTTGTTGGGATGTTTTTGATTACTAATTCAATCTCCATACTAGTTATTAGTCTGTTCAGGTTTTCTATTTCTTCATTATTCAGTGTTAGTACATTGTATATTTCTGGGAATTTATTCATTTCTTCTAAATTATCCAATTTGTTGGTGTATAATTGTTTATAATACTCTCATATGATCCTTTGTATTTCTGTGATATCAGTTTTAATGTCTCCACTTTCATTTCCACTTGAAATGAATTTTCTCCATTTTTCTTAGTAACTATATGGAATGGTTTGGGCTCTGTGTCCCCACCCAAATTTCATCTCAAATTTTAATCCTTATGTGTTGAGAGAGGAACCTATGGGAGGTGATCTGATCATGGGGGAGGTTTCCTCCATGCTGTTCTTGTGATAGTGAGTGAGTTCTCACAAAATCTAATCGCTTAAAAGTGTGATACTTCCACTTGTCTTTTTCTCTTCTGCCAAAGATGTGCCTTTCTTCCCTATCATCTTCTGCCACGATTGTAAGTTTCCTGAGGCCTGCCCAGCCATGTGGAATTGTTAGTCAATTAAACCTCTTTTCTTCATAAATGACCTAGTCTCAGGTAGTTCTTTGTAGCAGAGTGAAAATGGACTAATACACTATAGATAAAGAATTGTCAGTTTATCTTTTCAAGTAACAAACACTTTTATTAATCTTTTCTATTTTTTTCTAGTGTTTCATTAATTTCTGCTTTAATCCTATTATTTTATTCCTTCTGCTAACTCTGAGCTATGTTCTTTATTTTCCCCTAGTTTCTGGAGGTATAAAGGTAAATTTATTATTTAAGATCTTTCTGCCCTTTTTGCCCCCTAATTTCCCAAACTTGTTAGTTTCTGCTTTTTAATGTAGGAGTTAATCATCATAAATGTACCTCTTAAAACTGCTTCACTGCATTCCATAACTTTTAGCATGTTCTATTTTCATCTTCTTAAGAAATTTTTTGATTTTCTTATTTATTGTTTCATTTGTTGTTCAGGAATGTATTGTTTAATATGCACATATTTGTGAATTTTCTGATCTTCCTTCTGGTTTTGATTTCTAGTTTCAAACCATTGTGCTAAAAAAAGATACTTGATATAATTTCAATGTTCTTAAATTTGTTAAGATTTGTTTTGTGACCTAACATGTGGTCTGTTCTGGACAATTCCCCTTGTATGTTTGTGAAGAATGTGCAGTATTCGTCTTCTTTGGGATGAAATGTTCTGTATACGTCTATTAGACAATTTGATCTCTGGTGTTGTTTTAGTCTACTGTTCCCTTACCAATTTTCTGTCTGTATGTTCTATCCACTGTTGAAGATGGGATATTGAAGTCTCTTAGTATTATTGTATTGCTATCTATCTTATTTCAGCCCTATAAATATTTGATTTATACATGTAGGTGCTCTAATGTTGAGTGTATATATATTTATATTTTTATATCTTACTGATAAATTGATAATTTTATCGTTATTTAATGTTTTGGACTTAACATCTACTTTGTTTCTGTATTTTTCAGATTTCAATTCATTTATTTATTTTTTATTTTTCCCAACTTTTATTTTAGGTTCAGGTTTCAGGTACATGTACAGATTTGTTACACGGTTAAATTGTGTGTCACAAGGGTTTGGTGTACAGATTATTTTGTCACCCAGGTAATGAGTACAGTATTCAGTAGATATTTTTTCAATCCTCACCCTCCTCCTACCCTCTAACCTAAAGAAGGAGGCCTGGTGTCTATTTTCTCTTCTTTTTGTCTACATGTACTCAGTGTTTAGCTCCCACTTATAAGAGAACATGTGATATTTGGTTTGCTGTTCCTGTTTTAATTCCCTTAGTATAATGGCCTCCAGTTTCATCCATGTTGCTGCAAAAGAAATGATTTTATTCTTTTTCATGGCTGCATAGTATTCCATTGTGTCTATGTACCACATTTTCTTTTTCCAGTCCACCATTGATGGGCATCTAGGTTAATCCCATGTCTGTGCTATTGTGAATAGTGCTGCAGTAAACATATGTGTGCATGTGTCTTTATGGTGGAATGACTTATATTCCTCTAGGTATATACTCAGTAATGAGATTGCTGGGTCAAATAGTAATTCTGTTTTAAGTTTTGTTTTGAGAAACCTCTAAATTGCTTTCCACAGTGTCTGAACTAATTTACATTCTAACCAAAGTGTATAAGCATTCCCTTTTCTCTGCAACCTTGCCAGCCATCTGTTATTTTTTGGGTTTTTAATCATAGCCATTCTGACTGGTGTGAGATGGTATCTCATTGTGGTTTTGATTTGCATTTCTCTAATGATTAGTGCTTTTGAACTTTTTTTGTATGCCTGGTGGTGGTGTGTACCTCTTCTTTTGAGAATGCCTGTTCATGTCATTTGCCAATTTTTTAGTGGGGTTGTTTGTTTTCTGCTTGTTTGTTTCTTTAAGTTCCCTATAGATTATGAATATTAGACCTTTGTTGGATTCATAATTTACAAATATTTTATCCCTATTAGAAATATTTTGCCTGTTTATTCTGTTGATAGTTTCTTTTGCTGTGCAGAAACTCATTAGTTTAATTAGGTCCCATTTGTCAATTTTTATTTTTGTTGCAATTGCTTTTGGGGTTTTCATCATGAAAATGCTGCCAGGGTTGATATTCATAATAATATTTCCTAGGTTTTCTTCTAGGGTTTTTATCCATCATGAGTTAATTTTCGTATATGGTGACAGGTAGGAGTTCAGTTTTAGCCTTCTGCATATGGTTAGTCAGTTATAACAACATTTATTGAATAAGGTGCCCTTTCCCCCATTGCTGTTATTGTTGGCTTTGTCAAAGATCAGTTGGTTATAGGTGTGCAGCTTAATTTCTAGGTTCCCTAGTCTATTCCACTGGTCGATGTGTCTGGTTTTGTTCCACTACCATGCTGTTTTGGTTACTGTATCTTTGTAGTATAGTTTGAAGTTGAGCAATGTGATATCTCCAGCTTTGTTCTTTTTACTTAGGATTGCTTTGGCCTATCACTCTCTCTTTTTGGGTTCATGTGAATTTCACAATAGTTTTTTCTAGCTCTGTGAAAAATATCATTGGTAGTTTTATAGCAATATCATTGAATTTGTAAATTGCTTTGTGTAATATGACCATTTTAACAATGTTTATTCTTCCTATCCATGAATATAGAATGTTTTTCCATTTCTTTGTGTCATCTCTGATTTATTTAAGAGGTGTTTTATAATTCACATGGTAGAGATCTTTCACATCCTTTGTTAGCTGTATTTCTAGGTATTTTATTCTTTTTGCGGCTATTACAAATGAGACTGTGTTCTTCACTTGTCTCTCAGCCTGGATGTTATTGAGGTGTAGAAATGCTAACATTTTTTGTTCATTGATTTTTTATCTTGAAACTTTGCTGTAATTGTTTATCAGATCTTCTTTCTTTCTTTCTTCTGCATTGAACAGAGACTTTACTTTTAGCCTGTGGGTATCATTGCATGTGAGATGGGTCTTTAAAAGGCAACATACAGTTGGGTCTTGCTTCTTTATGCAACTTAACCCCTTTGTGCCTTTTAAAAGGGGCATTTAGCCCATTTATGTTAAAGGTTAACATTGAAATATGTGGATTTGTTTCTGTCATTGTTTTGTTAGTTGGTTGTAATGTAGACTTGATTGTGTAGTTGCTTTATATTGTCAATAGTCTATGTACTTAAATGTGTTTTTGTGGTTGCTGGTAACAGTCTTTTCATTTCCATGTTTAGCCCTCTTTAAGGATCTCTTCTAAGGCAGTCTTGGTAGTAACAAATTCCCCAAGCATTTGCTTGTCTGAAAGGAATCATACCTTCTTCACTTATTAAGCTTAGTTTGGCTGGATAAAAAAATTGTTGGTTGGAGTTTCTTTTCCTTAAGGATCTTCTGGCTTGTAGAGTTTCTGCTGAAAGGTCTACTGTTAGCCTGTTGGGGTTCCTTTTTGGGTGATCTGCCCCTTCTCTTTAGCTGCCTTTAATGTTTTTTCTTCTGCATTGACCTGGGAGAATCTACTGACTATGCATCCTGGGGATGGTCATCTTGCATAGTATCTCACACAGATTATCTGGATTTCTTGAATTTGAATATTGACCTTTCTAGTGATGTTGGGGAGATTTTCATGGACAACATCCTCAAATGATTTCCAATTTTCTTGCTTTCTCTTTCTCTTTCAAAGATGCCAAAGCATCATAGGTTAGTCTCTTTGCATAATCCCTTAATTCTTGGCGGTTTTGTTCATTTTTTATTGTTTTTTTTTCATTTTTTTCTGACTGAATTAAGTTGAAGGACCAGTCTTTGAGCTCTAAGATTCCTTCCTCAATTTGGTCTATTCAGATGTTAATACTTTTGATTGTATTATGAAATTCTAGTAGTGTGTTTTTAAGCTGTGTCAGATTAGTTTGTTTCTTTATTAAAACAGCTATTTCATCTTTCATCCTTTGAATCATTTTACTGGATTCTTAGATTCCTTGGATAAGTTTTAACTTTCTCCTGAATCTCAATGATCTTCATTGCCATCAAAATTCTTAATTGTATATCTGTCATTTCAGCCATTTCATTCTGGTTAAGAACCATTGCTGGAGAGGTAGTGCAGTTGTTTGTAGGTAAGAGGTACTGCAGTTGTTTGGAGGTAAGAAGACTCTCTGGATATTAGAATTGCCAGAGTTTTTGCACTGGCTCTTTCCCATCTGTGTGGGCTAATGGTCTTGTAACTGTGGTGAAATTTGAGTACAGTCTTGGTTTCATTTCTGCCTGTTTTCAGAGGGCTTTTGCAGGGTCTTTATTGATGGCTGAATTCTTGCCCTTGGTTTCACATGGAAGTGTATTAACAAAATTATTTTTGGTGTTGTAGTTTGAGCTGTGATCCAGTAGATGGCACTTAAGCATAATGGCTGGTAGACAGGGTATTCTTTTGCTTGGCTTCTCTGTATCTCCTCATTTTTGCAGCCATACACCTTCTCAGTGCTCTGAAACTGTGGACTCCTCTTTCACTCAAGTGCTGGCCACAGATGTCAGCTTGGCACTCCCAGGCTATGCACCGCAGCCTTAGGGTAAGCTCATGCTTTTTGTTTCCTCTCCAGCTTGGGTGGAGCAGAGGCAAGGACCTTGGCATTGGTGATGGCAGAGGGCCTGTCACTTATCTCTGGGAGTTTCACCCCACAGAAACACAGAGCCTCTGCCAATTAGAATGATAAGCTTGTGATGGGGTAGCTGTGATGTGGGCCCAAACTGGAGGTCTTACCTCGTGAATAGCTTGGGGTCAAGGACTCATAGGGAAGAGAGACTGGGCTCCTCTTCATACAGTGGCTGTAGAATGCTGGAGGTGCGAGCAAAGTGATCAGGGTCTTTGCTCTGTAGCACAAGACCAACAAGGACAGGTACCACCACAGCAGCAATGACAAAAACCCTGTCAGTTGTCTCTAGGAATTCTACCCCAGAGAAACACAGAGCCACCACTGACTGAGGTGATCAGAGAGTGGTAGGGCGGCTGCACTGGGAGCCCAGTTTGGGAGGCCCTGCCCAGTGAGGATCCAGAGGGTCAGGGACCTGCATGGAAAACATTCTGTCTGCTTTTCCACATGGCAACTGCAGTATACTGAAGGCCTTTGACAGTTCTTGGGCTCTCGGATCTCTCTCCAGCATGAGGGCAATAGGATAGGGGCCTTGGCAGTGGCAAACACTGCAAACTTGTTGGTTACCTCTAGGAGCTCTGTCAGAGAAATGCAGAGCTGGGACTGGTCTAAATGCTCAGACAAGGGTGGTGATATGTTATGGCTCCGTGTTCCCACCCAAACTCATCTTGAATTCTACTCCCATAATTCTCACATGTTGTGGGACCGACCCAGTGGGAGATGATTGAATCATGGGGGAAGGTCTTTCCTGTGCTGTTCTTGTGATAATGAATAATTCTCATGAGATCTGATGGTTTTAAAAATGGATGTTTCCCAGCACAAACTCTCTCTTTTTTTGCCTGCTGCCATCCGTGTACGACGTGACTTGCTCTTCCTTGCCTTCCACCATGATTGTAAGGCCTCACCAGCCATGTGGAACTGTAAGTCCATTAAACCTCTTTTTCTTCCCAGTCTCAGGTATGTCTTTATCAGCAGCATGAAAATGGACTAACACAGTAAATTGGTACCAGTAGAGTGGGGTGCTGCTGAAAAACTACCCAAAAATGTGGAAGTGACTTTGGAACTGTGTAATAGGCAGAGGTTGGAACAGTGTGGAGGGCTCGGAAGAAGACAGGAGAATGTGTGAAAGTTTGGAACTCCCTAGGGACTTGTTTTATGGCTTTGACCAAAATGCTGATAATGATATAGACAATGAAATTCAGGCTGAGTTGGTCTCAGATGGAGATGAGGAACTTGTTGAGAACTGGAGCAAAGGTGACTCTTGTTATGTTTTAGCAAGGAGACTGGCTGCATTTTGCCCCTGCCCTAAAGAATTGTGGAGCTTTGAACTTGAGGTATATGATTTAGGGTATCTGGCAGAAGAAATTTCTAAGCAGCAAAGTATTCAAGAGGTAACTTGGGTGCTGTTAAAAGCATTCAGTTTTAAAAAGGAAACAGCATAAAAGTTTGGAAAATTTGCAGCCTGACTATGTGATGGAAAAGAAAATCCCATTTTCTGTGGAGAAATTCCAGGCACTGCAGAAATTTGCATAAGTAACGAGATGTTAATCCCCATGACAATGGCGAAAACGTCTTCAGGGCATATCAGAGATCTTCATAACAGCCCTTCCCATCACAGGCCCAGAGGACTAAGAGGAAAAGATGGTTTCCTGGGCCAGACCCAGGGCCTCCCTTCTCTGTGCAGCCTAGGGACTTCGTGCCCTGCATTTCAGTCCTTCCCACCATGGCTAAAAGGGGCCAAGGTAAAGCTCAGGCTGTTGCTTCAGAGGGTGGAAGCCTCAAGCCTTGGCAGCTTCCACATGGTGTTGAGCCTGTGGGTACACAGGAGTCAAGAATTGAGGTTTGAGAATCTCTGCCTAGATTTCAGAGGATATATGGAAACACTTGGATGCCCAGGCAGATGTTTGTTGCAGGGGCAGGCCCTCATGGAAAACCTTTGCTAGGCAGTGTGGAAGGGAAATGTGGGATAAAAGTCTCCACACAGAATCCCTATGGGGCACCACCTAGTGGACCTGTGAGAAGGGGGCCACCATCCTCCAGATCCCAGAATGGTAGATCCACTGTCAGCTTCCACTGTGCACCTGGAAAAGTTGCAGACACTCAATGCCAGCCCATGCAGGGGGAAAGTAGCCAGGAGGGGGACTATACTCTGCAAAGCTACGGGGACGGAGGTGCCCAAGACCATGAAAACCCATCTCTTGCATCAGCATGACCCAGATGTGAGATGTGGAGTCAAAGGAGACCATTTTAGAACTTCAAGATTTGACTACCCTGCTGGATTTCAGACTTGAACGATGCCTTTAGCCCCTTTGCTTTGGTCAATTTCTCCCATTTGGAACAGCTGTATTTACCCAATGCCTATACTCCTATTGTATCTAGAAAGTAACTAACTTGTTTTTGATTGTACAGGCTCAGAGGCAGAAGGCACTTGCCTTGTCTTGGATGAGACTTTGGACTGTGGACTTTTGAGTTAATGCTGAAATGAGTTAACACTTTGGGAGACTGTTGGGAAAGCATTATTGGTATTGAAATGTGAGGACATGAGATTTTGGAGGGGCCAGGGGTGGAATGATATGGTTGGCACTGTGTCCCCACCCAAATATCATCTTAAATTGTACTCCTTTAATTTCCATGTGTTGTGGGAAGGACATGGCAGGAGATAATGGAATCATGGGGGTGGGTCTTTTCTCTGCTGTTCTTGTAATAGTGGATAAATCTCATGAGATCTAATGGTTTTATAAGGGGGAGTTTCCTTGAACAAGCTCTCTCTCTTTTTGCTTGCTGCCATCCATGTAAGACATAACTTGTTCCTCCTTGCTTTCCTCCATGATTGTGAGGCCTCCCCAGCCATGTGGAACTGTAAGTCCATTAAACCTCTTTCTTTTGTAAATTGTCCAATATCAGGTATATCTTTATCAGCAGTGTGAAAATAGACTAATACAGGTGGAGTGGCTGCATTGGGGTCCCAGGCCAATGGGCTTTGCCTGTTGATGTGCAGCAGAGGTGAGGTCTACAGTCCATCCACTCCTCAGCACCAAGGATGCAGCTCCTATCCTGAGAGCGCATGAGATAGTCTGGCCTCCCTTGTTGGTTAGAGCTATGGAAGCTGGCTTCGGGGTACTTAGGGATCTAAGACCATTGGGGCTCCATGTAGGCTTCAGTGGCAGATCTGCCCAGCCTTCAAAAAACTCTCCATGTTAGTCTGAAGGCTCTAAAGAGGAGGTCAAGGGGATCTTCTGTGCTAAGGATTTCAAAGACTCATGGCAGAAGTATGGGTCCCCAGAGGCTCTTGGTCACTCACTCTATCCTCTTGGTGGGGAGCCACCCTTGGTGCCATGCCAATCCTGGGTGTGTGCTTTTCCTGCCTCACTTCTCTCTGATCTCCATGGTCACTACTGCTTATTTGATAAATCTCAACATTACCTCCTGGATAATCCATTTGAAGAGCTAGTGTTTACTTCTCATTCTATCTCCTCTCCATGAGAGTTGGCACACAATAGCTGCTTCTAGTCAGCCACCTTGCACCTCCTCTGTGTTTCTTTAAGTAAAGCCACCCCAGCAATCTTTTGTTTACCATTTGCATGAAATACCTTTTTTTCTATCCCTTCACTTTTAGTCTGTGTGTCCTTAAATCTCAAGTGAGTCTCTGGAAAACAGCATACAGTTGGGTCTTTTTAAAAAATCTATTCAGCTACTCTATGTCTTTGG
Source organism: Nomascus leucogenys (assembly GCF_006542625.1). NCBI lineage: Eukaryota > Metazoa > Chordata > Mammalia > Primates > Hylobatidae > Nomascus > Nomascus leucogenys. The sequence goes on along the minus strand of NC_044395.1, from coordinate 82,879,108 downwards.
ATTAAGAATTTTAAACCATTTATTTTTAAAACAATTTTTGCCAGCAAAGGACTTACTATTGCTATTTTGTTTGTTTGTTGTATTAGCCTGTTCTTGCACTGCTGACAAAGATGCCCGAGACTGGGCAATTTACAAAAGAAAGAGATTTAATACACTTACAGTCATGGCAGAAGGCAAGGAGAAGCAAGTCATGTCTTACATGGATGGCGGCAAGCAAAGAGAAAGAGCTTGTGCAGGGAAACTCCCCCTCATGAAACCATCAGACATCATGAGACTTACTCACTATCACAAGAAAAGCATGGGAATGACCTGCTACCATGATTGAATTACCCACCAGGTCCCTCCCACAGCACATGTAAATTCAAGATGAGATTTGGTTTGGGACACAGCCAAACCACATCATTTGTCTTATAGTTCTTTTGTTCCATTTACATCTACACTTTTAATTCCTCTCCTATTTTATGCTATTTACATCACAATTTACATATTTTTATATTATGTATCCATTAAAATTTTTTAGTTATGTTCTTAATACTTTTGTATTTTTACTTTTATACTAAAATAAAAAATGATTTAGATACCCTCATCACTGATTACAGTATTCTCGACTTTTCTGTATTTTTACATTTATATAGAAAGTTTATTTTTTCATATATTTTTGTGTTACTATTTAGCATTAGTTTGTTTTGACGTATAGAACTCCCGTTAGCATTTCCTGTAAAGCATATGTAGTGGTAAAAAACAAAAAAAAAACACACTATCATTTTTTGCTTGTCTGGGAAAGGCATTCTTCATCCATCATTTTTAGAAGACACTTCTGCCAGATTTAATATTCTTAGTTGGCAGAGTTTTTTTTCTTTAGCACTTTGAATATATCAGCCCTTTTACTTCTGGCCTGCAAGGTCTCTGCTGAGAAAACCACTCATAGTCATACAGGGACTCTCTTGTGCATGAAGAGTCACTTTTATTTTGCTACATTTAAAATTTTGACTTTGTTTTGTCTTTTGATGATCTGATTATCATGTATCTTGGTATAGGATTTTTTGGATTTATCCTATTCCAGGCCTGTTGACCTTTTTGAATTTGGATGTCCATTCCTCTCCTCAGATTTGGGGAGATCTATCAATCTGTCTATCTATCTATCTATCTATCTATCTATCTATCTATCTATCTATCTATCTATCTATCATCTATCCATCCATAGATATAGATGGATAGATACTATATATAATATATATAGATTATATATAGATTATAGAATTTATATAGATTATATCTCTACTTATCTCTATATATTTATCTATCTATATAGATATCTCCCCAAATCTGAGGAAAGGCTTATATATATATATAGTTTATATAACTATATATATATATAGTACAACTTTATATAAACTATATAGTTCATTAGAGTTACTTGAATTATAATATTTAGAGTTTTAATTATTAGAGTTTTAATACTCAGAATGCAATCATACATTTTATTTACCTGAGTTCATATTATTAGTGTCTCCGTTTCTCTACTGCTATTGTTTGGATATTTGATCCTCCAAACCTCAAGTTGAAATTTGATGCCCAATATTTGGGCTGGAGTATAATGGGAGGTGTTTGGGTCATGGGGCTGGATTCCTCACGAATGACCTGGTGCCATTCTCACAGGAGTGAAAAAGTTTTCATTTATAGGTCTTACACAACTGGTTGTTGAAAAGAGCCTGGCACCTCTTTCTCTCTCATGGTTTTCCACTCATCATGTAATTTCTGCACACATGGATTCTTATCCCCTTCTATCACAAGTGGAAGCAGCTTGAAGCCCTCACTTGGAGCAAACTGTGGTACCATGCTTCTTTTGCAGCCTGTGAATTTATGAAGAAAATACGTTTATTTTACCCAGCCTCAGGTATTCTTTTATAGCAACACAAGCAAAATAATACACCCACATATCGCCTACAGCACTCACACTTCAGTTCCTATGAATCCTAAGACACAAGATATAACTTTTACTAGCTAACCTTACAGCAGTGTTTGTCAGTCTTATAGCCATGATCTTTTTTTTTTTTTTTTTAATGTGGCTATTATATGTTTTAGGTAATAAGAATGAAGACTTTTAAAAATGTGATTTATTATTTTATTTCTAGGTAGGTAAAATCGTTTCTGTAAAACTTTAAAACATTTCTTTTATTATTATTATTATTATTATTATTATTATTATACTTTAAGTTATAGGGTACATGTGCACAACCTGCAGGTTTGTAACATAGGTATACATTTGCCATATTGGTTTGCTGCACCCATCAACTCGTCATTAGGTATTTCTCCTAATGCTATCCCTCCCCTAGACCCCAACTCCCCAACAGGCCCTGGTGTGGGATGATCCCCTCCCTGTGTCCATGTGTTCTCATTGTTCAACTCCCACTTATGAGTGAGAACATGTGGTATTTGATTTTCTGTCCTTGTGATAGTTTGCTGAGAATGATGGTTTCCAGCTTCATCCATGCCCCTGCAAAGGACATGAACTCATCCTTTTTTATGGCTCCATAGTATTTCATGGTGTATATGTGCCACATTTTCTTTATTCAGTCTATTACTGATGGACATTTGGGTTGGTTCCAAGTCTTTGCTATTGTGAATAGTGCCACAATAAACATAGGTGTGCATGTGTCTTTATAGTAGCATGATTTATAATCCTTTGGGTATACACCCAGTAATGGGATTGCTGGTTCAAGTACTATTTCTAGTTCTAGATCCTTGAGGAATCACAGCACTGTCTTCCACAATGGTTGAACTAATTTACACTCCAACCAACAGTGTAAAACTTTCCTATTTCTCCACATCCTCTCCAGCATCTGTTGTTTCTTGATTTTTTAATGATCACCATTCTAATTGGCATGAGATGGTATCTCATTGTGGTTTTGATTTGCATTTCTCTGATGACCAGTGATGATGAGCATTTTTTCATATGTCTGTTGGCTGCATAAATGTCTCCTATTGAGAAGTGTCTGTTCATATCCTTTGCCCACTTTTGATGGAGTTGTTTTTTTCTTGTAAATTTGTTTAAGTTCTTTGTAGATTCTGGGTATTAATCCTTTGTCAGATGGATAGATTGCAAATATTTTCTCTCATTCTGTAGGTTGCCTGTTCACTCTGATGATAGTTTCTTTTGCTGTGCAGAAGCTCTTTAGTTTAATTAGATCCCATTTGTCAATTTTGGCTTTTGTTGCCATTGTTTCTTGTGTTTTAGTCATGAAGTCTTTGCCCACACCTATGTCCTGAATGTATTGCCTAGGTTTTCTTCTAGGGTTTTTATGGTTTTAGGTCTAATATTTAAGTCTTTAATCCATCTTGAGTTAATTTTTGGGTAAGGTGTTAGGAAGGAATCCAGTTTCAGCTTTCTACATATGGCTAGCCAGTTTTCCCAGCACCATTTATTAAATAGGGACTCCTTTCCCTATTGCTTGTTTTTGTCAGGTTTGTCAAAGATCAGATGATTGTAGATGTGTGGTGTTATTTCTGAGGCCTCTGTTCTGTTCCATTGGACTATATATCTGTTTTTGTACCAGTACCTTGCTGTTTTGGTTACTGTAGCCTTGTAGTATAGTTTGAAGTCAGGTAGCATGATGCCTCCAGCTTTGTTGTTTTTGCTTAGGGCTGTCTTATCTATGTGGGCTCTTTTATGGTTCCATATAAAATTTAAAGTAGTTTTTTTCTAATTATGTGAAGAAAGTCATTGGTAGCTTGATGAGGATGGCATTGAATCTATAAATTACTTTGGGAAGTATGGCCATTTTCACGATATTGATTGTTCCTATCCATTAGCATAGACTGTTCTTCCATTTGTTTGTGTCCTCTTTTATTTCATTGAGCAGTGGTTTGTAGTTCTCCCTGAAGAGGTCCTTCACATCCCTTGTAAGTTGTATTCCAAGATATTTAATTCTCTTTGTAGCAGTTGTGAATGGGAGTTAACTCATGATTTGGCTCTCTGTCTGTTACTAGTGTATAGGAATGCTTGTGATTTTTGAACATTGATTTTGGTATCCTGAGATTTTGCTTTAGTTGCTTGTCAGCTTAAGGAGATTTTGGGCTGAGATGATAGGGTTTGCTAAGTATACATTCATGTTACCTTCAAACAGAGACAATTTGACTTTCTTTTTTCCTAATTGAATGCCCTTTATTTCTTTCTCCTGCCTGATTGCCCTGGCCAGAACTTCCAATACCATGTTGAATAGGAGTGGTGAGAGAGGGCATCCTTGTCTTGTGCCGGTTTTCAAAGGGAATCCTTTCAGTTTTTTCCCATTCAGTATGACATTGTCTGTGGGTTTGTCATAAATAGCTTTCATTATTTTGAGATATGTTCCATCAATACCTAGTTTATTGAGAGTTTTTAGCATGAAAAGCTGTAGAATTTTGTCGAAGGCCTTTTCTGCATCTATTGAGATAACCATGTGGCTTTTGTCATTGGTTCTGTTTATGTGATGGACTACGATTATTAATTTGTGTATGTTGAACCAGTCTTGCATCCCAGGGATGAAGCCAACTTGAATGTAGTGGATAAGCTTTTTGATGTGCTGCTGGGTTCAGTTTGCCAGTATTTCATTGAGGATTTTCACATCAATGTTCATCAGGGACATTGGCCTAAAATTCTCTTCTTTTGTTGTGTCTCTGCCAGGCTTTGGTATCAGGATGATGCTGGCCTCGTAAAATGAGTGAAGGAGGATTCCCTCTTTTTCTATTGATTGGAATAGTTTCAGAATGAATGGTACCATCTCCTCTTTGTACCTCTGGTAGAATTCGGCTATGAATCCGACTGGCAGTGGACTTTTTTTTGGCTGATAGGCTATTAATTGCTGCCTCAATTTCAGAAGCTGTTATGGGTCTATTGAGAGATCCAACTTCTTCCTGGTTTAGCCTTGGGAGGGTGTATGTGTCCAGGAATTTATCCATTTCTTCTAGATTTTCTAGTTTATTTGCATAGAGGTGTTTATAGTATTCCCTGATGGTAGTTTGTACTTTCTGTGGGATTGGTGGTGATATCCCCTTTATCATTTGTTATTGCATCTTCTTGATTCTTCTCTCTTTTCTTCTTTATTGGTATTGCTAGCAGTCTATTTGTTTGATCTTTTCAAAAAACCAACTCCTGGATTCATTGATTTTTTGAAGGTTTTTTTGTGTCTCTATCTCCTTCAGTTCTGCACTGATGTTAGTTATTTCTTGTCTTCTTTTAGCTTTTGAATGTGTTTGCTCTTGCTTCTCTAGTTTGTTTAATTGTGATGTTAGCGTGTCAATTTCAGATGTTTCCTGCTTTCTCTTGTGGGCATTTAGTGCTATAAATTTCCCTCCACACACTGCTCTAAATATGTCCCAGAAATTCTGGTATGTTGTGTCTTTGTTCTCATTGGTTTCTAATAACATCTGTATTTCTGCCTTCATTTTGTTTTTTACCCAGTAGTCATTCAGGAGCAGGTTGTTCAGTTCCCATGTAGTTGTGTGGTTTTGAGTGCATTTCTTAATCCTGAGTTCTAATTTGATTGCACTGTGGTCTGAGAGACAGTTTATTGTGATTTCGGTTCTCTTACATTTGCTGAGGAATATTTTACTTCCAACTATTTGGTCAATTTTAGAATAAATGCAGTGTGGTGCTGAGAAGAATATATATTCTGTTGATTTGGGGTAGAGAGTTCTGTAGATGTCTATTAGGTCTGCTTGGTCCAGAGCTGAGTTCAAGTCCTGGATATCCATGTTAATTTTCGCTCTCATTGATCTCATATTGCCAGTGGAGTGTTAAAATTTCCCATTAATATTGTGTGGGAGTCTAAGCCTTTGTAAGTCTCTAAGAATTTGCTTTATGAATCGGGGTGCTCCTGTATTGGGTGCATGTATATTTAGGATAGTTAGCTCTTCTTGTTGAATTGATCCCTTTACCATTTCGTAATGACCTTCTTGGTCTCTTTTCATCTTTGTTGGTTTAAAGTCTGTTTTATCAGAGACCAGGATTGCAATTTCTGCTTTTTTTTTTCTTTTGGCTTTCTATTTGCTTACTAGATCTTCCTCTGTCCCTTTATTTTGAGGCTTATGTGTCTTTGCACATGAGATGTGTCTCCTGAATAGAGCACAGTGATGGGTCTTGACTCTATGCAATTTGCCAGTCTGTGTCTTTTAATTGCGGCATTTAACCCATTTACTTTTAAGATTAATATTGTTGTGTGCGAATTTGATCCTGTCATTATGATGCTAGCTGGTTATTTCGCCCATTAATTGATGCAGTTTCTTCATAGTATCAATGCTCTTCACCATTTGGCATGATTTTGCAGTGGCTGGTATCAGTTGTTCCTTTCCATGTTCAGTGCTTCCTTCAGGAGCTCTTGTAAGGCAGTCCTGGTGGTGACAAAATCTCTCAGCATTTGCTTGTATGTAAAGTATTTTATTTCTCCTTCGCTTATGAAGCTTACTTTGCTGTATATTAAATTCTGGGTTGAAAATTCTTTTTTTTAAGAATGTTGAATATTGGCCCCCACTGTCTTCTGGCTTGTAGGGTTTCTGCTGAGAGATCCACTGTTAGTCTGATGGGCTTCCCTTTGTGGGTAACCCGAACTTTCTCTCTGGCTGCCCTTAACATTTTTTCCTTCATTTCAACCTTGGTGAATCTGACAATTGTGTGTCTTGGGGTTGCTCTTCTCGAGGAGTATCTTTGTGGTGTTCTCTGTATTTCCTGAATTTGAATGTTGGCCTGCCTTGCTAGGTTGGGGATGTTCTCCTGAATAATATCCTGAATAGTGTTTTCTAACTTGGTTCCATTCTCCCCGTCACTGTCAGGTACACCAATCAAATGTAGATTTGGTCTTTTCACATAGTCCCATATTTCTTGGAGGCTTTGTTTGCTTCTTTTCACTGTTTTTTCTCTAATCTTGTCTTCTTGCTTTATTTCATTAATTTGATCTTCGATCATTGATTTCCTTTCTTCCACTTGATCAAATCAGCTATTGAAGCTTGTGTACATGTCATGCAGTTCTCGTACTCTGGTTTTTAGCTCCATCAGGTCATTTAAGGTCTTCTCTAGGCTGGTTATTCTAGTTAGCCATTAATCTACCCTTTTTTCAAGGTTTTTAGCTTCCTTGCGATGGGTTAGAACATGCTTCTTTAGCTCAGAGAAGTTTGTTATTACTGACCTTCTGAAGCCTACTTCTGTCAACTCATCAAACTCATTCTGCATCCAGTTTTGTTCCCCTGCTAACAAGGAGTTGTGTTCCTTTGGAGGAAAAGAGGCATTTTGGTTTTTGGAATTTTCTGCCTTTCTACTTTGGTTTCTCCCCATTTTAGTGGTTTTATCTACCTTTGGTCTTTGATGTTGGTGACCTACAGATGGGGTTTTTGTGTGGATGTCCTTTTTGTTGATGTTGATGCTATTCCTTTCTGTTTGTTAGTTTTCCTTCTAACAGACAGGCCCCTCAGCTGCAGGTCTGTTGGAGTTTGCTAGAGGTCCACTCCAGACCTTGTTTACCTGGGTATCACCAACGGAGGCTGCAGAACAACAAATATTGCTGCCTGATCTTTTCTCTGGAAGCTTCAATCCAGAGGGGCACTCACCTGTATGAGGTGTCTGTCGGCCCCTACTGGGAGGTGTCTTCCAGTCAGGCTACATGGGGGTCAGGGACCCACTTGAGGAGGCAGTCTGTCCATTACCGGATCTCAAACGCTGTGCTGGGAGAACCACTGCTCTCTTCAGAGCTGTCAGGCAGGGACATCTAAGTTGTAGGAGCTGTCTGCTGCCTTTTGTTCAGATATGCCCTTCCCCCAGAGGTGGAATCTAGAGAGGCAGTGGGCCTTGTTGAGCTGCAGTGGGCTCCACCCAGTTTGAGCTTCCCTGCTGCTTTGTTTACACTGTGAGCATAGAACTGCCCACTCAAGTCTCAGCAATGGCAGACGCCCTTTCCCCCACCATGCTCCAGCAACCCAGGTTGATCTCAGACTGCTGTGCTAGCAAGGAGCAAGTCTCCATGGGTGTGGGACCCATCGAGCCAGGCACAGGAGGGAAACTCCTGGTCTGCCAGTTGTGAAGACTGTGGGAAAAGCCCAGTATTTGGGCAGGAGTTTACTGTTCCTCCAGGTATAGTCACTCATAGCTTCCCTTGGTTAGAAAAGGGAAATCCCCTGACCTCTTGCACTTCCTGGGTGAGGTGATGCCCCGCTCTGCTTTGGCTTGCCTACCATGGGCTGCACCCACTATCCAATCAGTCCCAGTGAGACGAACCAGGTACCTCAGTTGGAAATGGAGAAATCACCTCTCTTCTACATTGTTCTCGCTGGGAGCTGTAGACAGGAGCTGTTCCTGTTTGGCCATCTTGGAAGTGCCCCATCATTTCTTCCAAAAATATTTAAGCTTATTGAGCACCAATTATGTTTCAATAAAATCATGACAATTGTGACTTAAGAAAAGTTTATTACAAGATGACTATAAAATACCATGAAAGATGTCAAAGTTCAATATAAATATTACTGTTTAATCATCTGCCTGCCTAGACTTATTTTTCTCAACAAAGTACCTTACCCTATCCTTTAAATGGCCTGTAAATTCTACTGCATTTTACCATGACTGGATCAGATGACATGGAGCAAATGGAATCCTTGTAGCAGTCACATCATGTGGAATACTGACAACATAACACAAGTGCTTCCATTTTCTCTTCTATATCCAGAGCATATGTTATATTTAATCACGGCACATGACTTCAGTAACTTTGCAAATATCTTGAATACTTAATAGTCTAGACCTGCAAATGTGGCTAATTAAATTTCAAATTTTAACAGCTTTTTGAGGGTTCATTGACATATGATATGGTTTGAATGTATCCCCCCAAAATTCCTATGTTGGAAACCTAATTGCAAACGTAACAGCATCAAAAAGTAGGGCCTTTAAGAGGTAATTGGGTCATGAGTGTGGAGTCCTCATGAATGGATTAACACCATTATCATGGGAGTCAGTTAATTCACCTGGGAGTGAATTAGTTATCATGGGATTTAGTTCTCATGAGAGCAGGCTGTTATAAAAGTGAGGTTGGCTTGTTACTGTGTTGCACACTCTCACTTGCTTTTTAACTTTTCTGCCATATTATGATGTAGTACAAAAGTCTTCACCAGAAGGTGCCATCATGCCCTTTTTCTAGCCTTCAGAACTATAAGCCAAATAAAATTATTTTCTTTTTTTAATTTTATCTTATTATTATTATACTTCAAGTTTTAAGGTACATGTGCACAATGTGCAAGTTTGTTACATATGTATCCATGTGCCATGTTGGTGTGCTGCACCCATTAACTCGTCATTTAGCATTAGGTATGTCTCCTAATGCTATCCCTCCCCCCTCCACCACCCCACAACAGTCCCCGGAGTGTGATGTTCCCCTTCCTGTGTCCATGTGTTCTCATTGTTCAATTCCCACCTATGAGTGAGAACATGCGGTGTTTGGTTTTTTGTCCTTGAGATAGTTTGCTGAGAATGATGGTTTCCAGTTTCATCCATGTCCCTGCAAAGGACATGAACTCATCCTTTTTTATGGCTGCATAGTATTCCATGGTGTATATGTGCCACATTTTCTTAATCCAGTCTATCGTTGTTGGACATTTGGGTTGGTTCCAAGTCTTTGCTATTGTGAATAGTGCCGCAATAAACATACGTGTGCATGTGTCTTTATAGCAGCATGATTTATAATCCTTTGGGTATATACCCAGTAATGGCATGGCTGGGTCAAATGGTATTTCTAGTTCTAGATCCCTGAGGAATCACCACACTGACTTCCACAATGGTTGAACTAGTTTACAGTCCCACCAACAGTGTAAAAGTGTTCTTATTTCTCCGCATCCTCTCTGCACGTGTTGTTTCCTGACTTTTTAATGATCACAATTCTAACTGGTGTGAGATGGTATCTCATTGTGGCTTTGATTTGCATTTCTCTGATGGCCAGTGATGATGAGCATTTTTTCATGTGTTTTTGGCTGCATAAATGTCTTCTTTTGAGAAGTGTCTGTTCATATCATTTGCCCACTTTTTGATGGGGTTGTTTGTTTTTTTCTTGTAAATTTGTTTGAGTTCATGGTAGATTCTGGATATTAGCCCTTTGTCAGATGAGTAGGTTGCAAAAATTTTCTCCCATTCTGCAGGTTGCCTGTTCACTCTGATGGTAATTTCTTTTGCTGTGCAGAAGCTCCTTAGTTTAATTAGATCTCATTTGTCAATTTTGGCTTTTGTTGCCATTGCTTTTGATGTTTTAGACATGAAGTCTTTGCCCTTGCCTATGTCCTGAATGGTATTGCCTAGGTTTTCTTCTAGGGATTTTATGGTTTTAGGTCTAAAATATAAGTCTTTAATTCATCTTGAATTAATTTTTGTATAAGAGGTAAGGAAGGGATCCAGTTTCAGCTTTCTACATATGGCTAGCCAGCTTTCCCAGCACCATTTATTAAATAGGGAATCCTTTCCACATTGCTTATTTTTGTCAGGTTTGTCAAAGATCAGGTAGTTGTAGATATGTGGCATTATTTCTGAGAGCTCTGTTCTGTTCCATTGGTCTATATCTCTGTTTTGGTACCAGTACCACCCTGTTTTCGTTACTGTAGCCTTGTAATATAGTTTGAAGTCAGGTAGCGTGATGCCTCCAGCTTTGTTCTTTTGGCTTAGGATTGACTTGGTGATGCGGGCTCTTTTTTGGTTCCATATGAACTTTAAAGTAGTTTTTTCCAATTCTATGAAGAAAGTCATTGGTAGCTTGATGGGGATGGCATTGAATCTATAAATTACCTTGGGCGGTATGGCCATTTTCACGATATTGATTCTTCGTACCCATGAGCATGGAATGTTCTTCCATTGGTTTGTATCCTCTTTTATTTCATTGAGCAGTGGTTTGTAGTTCTCCTTGAAGAGGTCCTTCACATCCCTTGTAAGTTGGATTCCTAGGTATTTTATTCTCTTTGAAGCAATTGTGAATGGGAGTTCACTCATGATTTGGCTCTCTGTTTGTCTGTGATTGGTGTACAAGAATGCTTGTGATTTTTGTACATTGATTTTGTATGCTGAGACTTTGCTGAAGTTGCTTATCAGCTTATGGAGATTTTGGGCTAAGACAATGGGGTTTTCTAGATACACAATCATGTCATCTGCAAACAGGACAATTTGACTTCCTCTTTTTGTAATTGAATACCCTTTATTTCCTTCTCCTGCCTAATTGCCCTGGCCAGAACTTCCAACACTATGTTGAATAGGAGTGGTGAGAGAGGGCATCCCTGTCTTGTGCCACTTTTCAAAGGGAATGCTTCCAGTTTTTGCCCATTCAGTATGATATTGGCTGTGGGTTTGTCATAGATAGCTCTTATTATTTTGAGATATGTCCCATCAATACCTAATTTATTTCAGAGTTTTTAGCATGAAGTGTTGTTGAATTTTGTCAAAGGCCTTTTCTGTATCTATTGAGATAATCATGTGGTTTTTGTCTTTGGTTCTGTTTATATGCTGGATTACATTTATTGATTTGCGTATGTTGAACCAGCCTTGCATCCCAGGGATGAAGCCCACTTGATCATGGTGGATAAGCTTTTTGATGTGCTCCTGGATTCAGTTTGCCAGTATTATATTGAGGATTTTTGCATCAATGTTCATCAAGGATATTGGTCTAAAATTCTCTTTTTTGGTTGTGTCTCTGCCAGGCTTTGGTATCAGGATGATCCTGGCCTCAGAAAATGTGTTAGGGAGGATTCCCTGTTTTTCTATTGATTGGAATAGTTTCAGAAGGAATGGTACCAGCTCCTCCTTGTACCTCTGGTAGAATTCAGCTGTGAATCCATCTGGTCCTGAACTTTTTTTGGTTGGTAAGCTATTGATTGTTACAATTTCAGAGCCTGTTATTGGTCTATTCAGAGATTCAACGTCTTTCTGGTTTAGTCTTGGGAGGGTGTATGTGTCCAGGAATTTATTCATTTCTTCTATATTTTCTAGTTTATTCACGTAGAGGTGTTTGTAGTATTCTCTGATGGTAGTTTGTATTTCTGCAGGATTGGTGGCGATATCCCCTTTACCATTTTTTATTGCGTCTATTTGATTCTTCTCTCTTTTCTTCTTTATTAGTCTTGCTAGTGGTCTATCAACTTTGTTGATCTTTTCAAAAAAACAGCTCCTGGATTCAATAATTATTTGAAGGGTTTTTTGTGTCTCTATTTCCTTAAGTTCTGCTCTGATTTTAGTTATTTCTTGCCTTCTGCAAGCTTTTGAATGTGTTTGCTCTTGCTTTTCTAGTTCTTTTAATTGTGATGTTAGGGTGTCAATTTTGGATCTTTCCTGCTTTCTCTTGTGGGCATTTAGTGCTATAAATTTCCCTCTACACACTGCTTTGAATGTGTCCCAGGACAGTCAGAGAGGAAGCCCATCAGACTAACAGTGGATCTCTCGGCAGAAACTCTACCAGCCAGAAGAGAGTGGGGGCCAATATTCATCATTCTTAAAGAAAAGCATTTTCAACCCAGAATCTCATATCCAGCCAAACTAAGCTTCATAAGTGAAGGAGAAATAAAATACTTTACAAACAAGCAAATGCTGAGAGATGTTGTCACCACCAGGCCTGCCCTAAAAGAGCTCCTGAAGGAAGCACTAAACATGGAAAGGAACAACCGGTACCAGCCACTGCAAAAACATGCCAAAATGTAAAGACCATCAAGGCTAGGAAGAAACTGCATCAACTAATGAGCAAAATAACCAGCTAACATCATAATGACCGCACCAAATTCACACATAACAATATTTACTTGAAATGTAAATGCACTAAATGCTCCAATTAAAAGACACAGACTGGCAAATTGGATAGAGTCAAGACCCATCAGTGTGCTGTATTTAGGAAACCCATCTCATGTGCAGAGACACACATAGGCTCAAAATAAAGGGATGGAGGAAGATCTACCAAGTAAATGGAAAACAAAAAAGGCAGGTTGTTGCAATCCTAGTCTCTGATAAAACAGACTTTAAACCAACAAAGATCAAAAGAGACAAAGAAGGCCATTACATAATGGTAAAGGGATCAATTCAACAAGAAGAGCTAACTATCCTTAATATATATGCACCCAATACAGGAGCACCCAGATTCATAAAGCAAGTCCTTAGTGACCTACAAAGAGACTTAGACTGCCAAACAATAATAATTGGAGACTTTAACACCCCACTGTCAACATTAGACAGATCAACGAGACAGAAAGTTAACAAGGATATCCAGGAATTCAACTCAGCTCTGCACCAAGCGGACCTAATAGACATCTACAGAACTCTCCACCCCAAATCAACAGAATATATATCTTTTTTCAGCACCACAACACACCTATTCCAAAACTGACCACATAGTTGGAAGTAAAGCACTCCTCAGCAAGTGTAAAAGAACAGAAATTATAACAAACTGTCTCTCAGACCACAGTGCAATCAAATAGAACTCAGGATTAAAAAACTCAATCAAAACCGCTCAACTACATGGAAACTGAACAACCTGCTCCTGAGTGATTACTGGGTACATAACGAAATGAAGGCAGAAATAAAGATGTTCTTTGAAGCCAACAAGAACAAAGACACAACATACTAAAATTATTGTCTTTATAAATTATGCAGTCTCAGGTATTCTGTTATAGCAACAGAAATGGACAAAGACAACATATAGCACACTGCACATATTTAAAGTTTACAACTTGTTAAGTTTTGATGTTTATATATATATACAAACATATATAAAAACATCACCCCAATCAAGAACATATCTGATATCTTCAAAAATCTCTTTGTGCTCATTTGTCATCTCTTCAGTTCACGTTTCCCTGCCTCTCCCTTGGTCCCCAGGCAACCACTTCTCTGATTTATATCACCATAGATTAGTTTTTTTGAATAATTTTAGATAAATGAAACCAAATAAAATGTAGTGTTTTCAACTCAGCATAATTATTTCTTTGTAGAAAATCGTGTCAACAAATAGAGGTATAGAGATATTTGAAGTTCTTTTTTTTTTTTGAGATTGAATTTCCCTCTGTTGCCTAGGCTGAAGTGTAATGGTGCAATCTTGGCTCACAGCAACCTCCACCTCCGAGGTTCAAAAGATTGTCCTGCCTCAGCCTCTTGAGTAGCTGGGATTACAGGTGTGTGCCACCATGCCTGGCTAATTTTTGTATTTTTTTGTAGAGAAAGGCTTTTCAACTATGTTGGCCAGGCTGTTCTCGAACTCCTGACTGCAGGTGATCTGCCCATCTTGCCCTCCCAAAGTGTTGGGATTACAGGCGTGAGCCACTGCACCTGCCCTGAAATTCTTGTTGTCCAATATGAATGTTTTAAATTTATTTTTGTTTTCTTGTTTCCTGGCTAAAGCCTCTAGTGCAATGTAAAACAGAAGCTATAAGAGTAGATACCCTTCCCTAATTTCTGATCTTAGTGGGAAAGCATTCTGTTTTTCACTATCTAAAATTATATTAATGTAGGTTTTTCATACATGCTCAGGTAGAGGGAAATTCCTTCTATTCTTATTTGGTGGAGTTTTTTTTTTTTTTAATCAGGAATGGATGTTGAATTTCAACAAATACTTTTCTACATTTATTGATATAAACATTCTTTTTCTTTGGCTGGTTTGATAATGTGATAAATCACATTGATTCATTTTTGAATATCAAAACAAGATTTATTCCTGAGATAAATCCCATTTGATCATGATATGTTGTCCATTTCAGACAATGTTGAATTTAATTTACTAAGAACTGGCTAGGAATTTTTCCATGTATGTCCATAAGGGATATTGGTCTGTAATAGTATTTTTGTAATATTTTTGTCAGGCTTTGACAAAACTCATAAAATGAGTTGTAAGTATTCTCTTCTTTTCAATTTTCTAGAAGAAATGAACAATTTGTGTATGACTGTTACTTTTCTAGTTTTTAAAATGCTTAATAGACCAGTGAAGCCATAAACTCCAGGCTTGAAGTTTTCTTTGTGGGAAAGTTTATAACTGGAAATTCAATTTCTTCATAAGATAAAGGGCTATTCTGGTTATCTATGTCTTCTTGAGTGAGCTTTGATAATGTGGATCTTTCAAGGAATTTGCCCATTTTATTTAAGTTGTCAAGTTTAGTGTTGCAAAATTGTTTATTAAATTTAGTGTAAAAAGTAATTAAAGTTAAAGTAAATGTAAAATTATCAATCACACTAGCAGATATTGAGGATAATCCTCAATAAATACCTATGGCTCTTCACTCCTACATTGGACAGCACAAATATAGAACATTACCATCAGTGTAGAAAAGTTCTATTGGCAGCTCAAGAGATAACTATTAACAGTTAATATAAGTGGCATGTATGATAAAACTCATTCTTGTATGTCATTAATTAGGGTTTAAGATTGGGAATAAGTCAGCTCAAGCTAAGAAGTGAGATTTGTCCCCAAAATCAATTTAGTCCTAAGAAGTTTTTCATTTTTAATTATACTTTTAATCTGGAAGGTAGAAATTAGATCCACAGACTTATTTGCAGAGATTCAATTCCCTTTTAGTGTAGGCTTTATCTAAGTAGACAGTACTTTCTGCATTCAGTAGGGCAAGTTGCAGAGTGAAGATGTCCTCCCCTACCTGACTTGGTGAAGCCTAGGAAAGAGGGAAGTATATATAAAACAAAAACCATTACCATAGATCTTCTAATCATGAATTTCTACCCTTTGAGAAAACATGTCACTCTCTGTGAGTATTTTGTAGCTCTGTAAAGTCATTTTCACAGAGAATTTTTCTGACTCATTGCTGAAAAGATAGTTTGGTATGTATTTATACTGAAATATAGATATGCTTTAACTATCCTGAAACCTTCAAATCAGAATTTCCATGGTGAAACCATCACTTGTTATAGGAATTGATATTTTAATGGGTTAGGGAAATTCAGAAAGCTGCCCTGAGAAGAATTTCCTCTTTGTTTTGCTTGCATTTCTAAATGATTTGTTTCAAGTGGTTTGCCCTGTTGATGAGTATGTGTTCTAATTGTTCACACCAAAGCAGAGATAATCAATTAAATGTAACATCTTGACCTAAAGAGTTGGTGTTTTTTCAGGACTGGTCTTATGGGAATGGAAAAAAAATCTTTACAATTTAGGATTGGCAAGAACGTTTACTTTTCTTACCTGGAAGGGTAATCAGAAGCTCTTTTTCTATTCATTTAATTAACATTGCTTGATAGCTTTGTTTTTAGCCATCCATATTTTCATACCCAGGAGATTTGCTCTTAAAAACTGAATATTTGTTTTCCATGGTGTTGGGTAATTTAGAGCTTATTTGGGGCAAAACAGATTTGGGCTTGAATGTCCTTAGCTACGTTATTCAGTGGATCTGACCCTCAATTCCTGAACTCTAAAACTGGTGATTAAATAAACCTTATTAGAAGATAGTAAAAGCACAGTAATTACATGCCTGTAACTTATTGTCACACAAATTTGTATCCATAAAGTTAGGTCTGCCAATTTCTTAGCAAGTTAATCTTGTAAGCATAGAAATCTAAGTATCCTCATTTGTATAAGCACACACACACGTATATCATATGTAATCATATTGCTATGTAGATTAAATGTAATAGCATTTGTTAAGTACTTATTGCAGTGCCTGGTTTAAAAAAATAGAATATATCCTTGTTTTTATCAGTAGCTTATTGGCAAGTAGACAACATACTGTAACTGAAATTTAGTAGATGCTTGACAAATCTTACTTCCCTTTCATTCTCCTCATCTAACCCATTACTTTTAATTCAAGTTTTGCTTTATTAAAACCAAGTACATTCAGCTCTTCATATATATATATTTTTACTTTTCGTCTTTTGCTTTGTTCCTTTCTTTCTTTTTCTAGTCAGATTAGACTAATTACTTACAGAAAAATCCATAGATATTATTTTACAGGTATCCAAATTTGGAATTTTAGACCTTGACTATATGAAAAATTTTCGGCAATTTTTATCTATACATAACTATACATTGCAGAAATTGTTTAAAAAAGCAGTGCCTGAGCAAGTCACACATGGAACATAGGAGAAATACTATTGAACTATTATTTACAGAGTATAGTAACAAAAATGTTGTAGTTCAGTTTGCAATGTTTGAGACAAAAGACATTTTCACTTAGGATTCCCATCCAGTCAACAAGTGACATTTAGGGACATCAAACTGCGTTCCTATTATCAAATATTGCAGACTTTTTACAGAAATGAGGAATATAGGTCAGATGGTCAGGTTAAAGAGGGAGTTGCAGTTTCATTAAATTACTCCTATGCTGTCAGAGGAAAGAGAAAGTTGGAAGAATTATACTCTATAGAAACCAATGTTCAATATTAAAACTAGTAGAAAAATTAAGCAAGTGCATAATCAAATAATGAGAATGCCAGATGAATAGTTATGACATGAACAGAACATGTGGGGACCAGGATTCATATTGGATGCAAGTATTTTAATTTCTCAAGCATGTCAAACTCTTTTATTAATAAAAATCCATAGTCACTCCCAATTTTAAAGTTTATTTTGAGTAGATTTCCTTGGTTATTGTACAATAATACAGTGCAGTGTTATGTTTACACTATACTGTAGTCTATTAAGTAGTAATAGCATTATATCTTAAAAACAATGTAAATAATACATTTTTAAGATTCATTTTTTATTAATGAATCGTTTTGATTTTCATAAAGTTTCAAATGAAAGAGGTTTTCTACACATTAGTATGAAGATATGCTTAACTTTATGGACCCTACAAACTTGTAATAGTCAGCAGTTCTGGTTCTTCAATATAGATATATTTTAAGTAGTCAACTTTACTAGTAAAGAAACACATTTTGAAATGAAACAATATGCTTTGCTAAGTTATGAAATTTGCAAAAAATTATTTTTAAAGACCTTTTATGTATTTTTAAAAATAAATTTACTATATACTTAATATAATAAATATATAAATAATTGTAATACGGTTACTATATGTTAATTAATGTAAATATGATATAAATTTACTCTATAATAATATAAATAATAATACATAGTTACTATACGTTAATATAAATGATCATATAAATATGATGATATATATACACCATATCATACATCCTTATTTATAATAAATATTAAATACTGGGAAAAATAACAAAATATTAATAGTGGTTTTCTTGTAGTTGGAGGCATTATAGGAATATATGATAAATAAAATCTTTATAAATTGTTATGTTTTCTACAGGAAAAGATGTGCTAATTTAAAATATAAAGAAGCAAACATTCTTAGAGAGAGAGGAAGCAGGAGTGCAGGAGCAATTCCAGTGGTCTAAGCAGGCACAACAGGTAGTCAGTACACTTTTCAGAATGCTGTTTTATCTCGGTTGATTTCCCTTATGAATCTTCTAAACCTTGCACATGTTTACCTTTGATTGAGTATAAGCAGAAATTTAGTTTCCTTGAAGAAATGGCTTTGCCTGATGATATGGTGTGGATCTATGTCACCACCCAAATCTCATGTCCAGTTGTAATCCCCGGTGTTGGAGGGGGAGCCTGGTGGGAGGTGATTGGATCATGAGGGTGGATTCTTCATGAATGGTTTAGCACTATCCCCTTGGTGCTGTTCTCCTAATAGATGTCTCAGGAGATCTGGTTGTTTGAAAGTGTGTAGCATGGGCCCCCTCACTCTCTCTTGCTCCTGCTCCCACGATGTGAGAAGCCTTGCTCCCCCTTTGCCTTCTGTCATGATTGGAAGTTTTTTGAGGCTTCCCCAGAAGCAGATGCAGCTATGTTTCCTGCAAGGCCTGAAGAAATGTGAGTCAATTAAGACTAACCTGACCAACATGGTGAAACCCCGTCTCTACCAAAAATACAAAAATTAGCTGGGTGTGATGGTGGGTACTTGTAATCCCAACTACTCGGGAGGCTGAGGCAAGAGAATCGCTTGAACCCGGGAGGCAGAGGTTGCAGTGAGCTGAGATCATGCCATTGCACTCCAGCCTGGGTGACAAGAGCAAAACTCCGTCTCAAAAGACAAACAAAAAAAACCGATTTTCTTTATAAATTACCCAGTCTCGAGTGTTTCTTTACAGCAACGAAAGAACATATGAATACACCTGATCTTCTATAATCTAAGAGCAAGGAGAGCTGGTATTAAAGAGCTAAAATCTGGCCAGGCCCCAGGAACTTTGCTAGTGTAGCAGACTGACAATATCCTAGGTAATTGCATAGCTCTTGCTGCTCTCAATCTGTTTTTGCATCCAAAGGGCTATGATAGTGCACCTGATATCTGAAGCTTTTATCATTCCAGTTTGCCTTTACAAACTTTCTAAAATGATAATATAGGGTGGGAAATTCTGGCTTGAACAGCCATCCATTATTATCCTAGACATATCGTGGCTGCTGCCGGTAATGATTCCTGAGCTGTTCTATTAAAGGCAACATATTACTCCGCAAAGTTTATGACAGTAGTCTTGCTGAAACAAGCAAATACCTTCTATTATGCTAATGTTCTATTTATATAACAAATAGCTGGTCTCTGGCCCTGCTTTGTCCTCTTATGTGTGCCTGGGCTGTTGGGTTTGCATGTTGGTGAATATTTTTAGGTTCCTTAAAGCAGCCAGAACAGCAGTCAATGCAGGATCATCCTGACAGCCTGTTTTAGATCTCGACACCTGATGCTTTCTCTGAGTGCTTTATAAAAGCAGCATTTATAATTTCCATCTCTAATACAGTCATAAAAATCTTTTCAGAAGAGAGCTTTGCTATAAAGAGGGCAAATTGAAGTAAATTAAGTCAGGGAGCTTTTTGAGCCATCAAGTAAGATGTTGTATACCATCATGACATTTCAACCCACAACTTGGTGCTAAATCTTATCAATTGAACTGATGAGCTGTGTCTGCATAAAAGTAAGAATACTAAGCTAGTCAAATACCTTTCTAAGAAGCTTGCCTTATCACAGTCTATTTTTCCAAGCACCTAATCAAGAGCATTTATTTCTCACGGTTGCAGTAAAAGTGGAAGTATCAATAAAGACCAAGTGTTTATTAGAATTTGCTCAGTGTTGAGTAGAGAAACTTGCAGAAATCTTAAGCTTCATCCATTCAGGTATTCATAAAAGCTTCAGATGCCTTCATAATTGGAAGCTTATTGCAATTAAACGCGAGACGGCGTCTCGCTCTGTCGCCCAGGCTGGAGTGCAGTGGCGCAATCTCGGCTCACTGTAAGCTCCGCCTCCCGGGTTCACGCCATTCTCCTGCCTCAGCCTCTCCAAGTAGCTGGGACTACAGGCGCCTGCCACCACGCCCGGCTAATTTTTTGTATTTTTTAGTAGAGACGGGGTTTCACCGTGGTCTCGATCTCCTGACCTCGTGATCCGCCCGCCTAAGCCTCCCAAAGTGCTGGGATTACAAGCGTGAGCCACCGCGCCCGGCCCCAACAGGTTCTTTCTTTGCATGACTGCAGAAAGAAGGATTAACAGAAATGGATAAATGAAAAATATTATAGTGTATAAACTAATTCTTAATGTAGTTGCCTGCTGTGTTAGCGACTAGCAGCTTTGTTTTGTCTCCAAATGCCCTTTCCAACTGTATTCATAAGGGAAAATATTTACACGCATTTGGATTAAAACTTACGAATTTCCTCTGACTTTTCTCCTCACACTGAGATAAGAAATAGATTTATAACTTCTTAATGTCTCAAATCTAGCTTTCATTTAGAGATTAGATTAGATAGCCAAGTCCAAGATATTAATTACACATTTCAATCGCGGTTCAAAGGTAAGTGTCCTCCCTCCTGCCTATACCCTCAAAGTAAAGACTGAAGTTGTCTATAGGAATGGAGATACAGCCAGATCTTTCTCCTTTATTCCACTCACCTCTTTTGTCTTTCATACAAGAGTGGGAAAACTTAGTGTGGGGGCCATAGGCTCCTGGTCCCCTATAGGTTTGCTAAAAATCACTAGCATGATTAATAAGAGAAAAGGCATACAAATGTATTTAGCATAGATACATTGGAGTCTTTAGAATGAAAATCTAGTTTCCCAATGAGTTACAGAAACTTAATGTACCATTATGAGGTTATGGAATGAATGGGGGCTTATATTCTGGCTAGCAAAGGTGGCCTTGTTATGTAGCGAAGTCTCCCCTAGAGAGAATAGATGGTAAATGTTTATTTTCAATCTTTTAAAGGTGTCAGAGTCTCAATCCCTCCTGGATCTGGGGAAAGGTGTAGAAAGGGAGGGGGCATGACTGTATTAGTGGAGATTATCTATAGATGGAAATTTTCCCCACTTAATCCAGCTTTGCAAGTCCACTTCTGTCAGGATGGCTAAGGGCAGGCATTTCTAAATATGTAAAAGAAATATATTTTAGGGTTTTTTTTTTTTTTTTTTTTTTTGAGACAGAGTCTTGCTCTGTCGCCCAGGCTGGAGTGCAGTGGTGCAATCTCGGCTCACTGCAAGCTCCGCCTCCCGGGTTCACGCCATTCTCCTGCCTCAGCCTCTCCGCGTAGCTGGGACTACAGGGGCCCGCCACCACGCCCGGCTAATTTTTTGTATTTTTAGTAGAGACGGGGTTTCACCGTGGTCTCGATCTCCTGACCTCGTGATCCGCCTGCCTCGGCCTCCCAAAGTGCTGAGATTACAAGCGTGAGCCACCGTGCCCGGCCTATTTTAGGGTATTTTTTAAAAATTTCCTTCAATAGGAAGAGGAGATGAGAGGATAAGGCAATTTTAAATCATATGACATCTTTGTGTGAAACATTATATCTGTGATGATGAATCCTAAGTTATATTACTGGCTTGGATTTCTCCCTTAATCTCCAGACTCATATTTCAAACTGCCTACTCAGCACGCTCATTTGGATTTCTAATACTCATCTTAAATTTAAGATGTCCAAAGCTCAACCAATACCTTTCCCCTAAAACTTCTTCCACTTCCAGTCTACTCAGTCTCAGGGAATCATCTTTCCAATTGTTGAGTCTTTGGAGTCATCCTTGATTCTCTCTTCTTTTCATATATCCAATTTTTCAGGAAATCTTGTGGATGCTACCTTCAATATACATCCAGAATTCACAACTTCTACTGCTACTAGTGGACTCCAAGCCACTACAATCTCTCATCTATATTATTTTCTTCAACCTGCTCTCTTTGTCTCTACCCTTGTCCCTTTGTGCTTAATTAGAAGCTAGTCTGATCCTTGCTTAAAGCCCTGAAATGAATCTCTGTTTTACTCATAGCAAAAGCCAAAATTGTTAGAATGAACTATAAAGCCCAACATAATCTGGTCCCCACGATCTCTCTGACTTCATCTATGATTAGGTTTCCTTGCTGTATTAGCACAGCTACATTGGCCTTTTTCTTGTTCCTTAAGCATGCCAGGAAAATTTCCATCATTTGGGTGTTTGTACTGGCTGTTTCTTCTACCTGTGTGCTTACTTCATTATCTCCTTCAAATAATTCCTCAAATTGTTACCTTCTTTTACTAATGATACCTACCCTGTCTACCCTGGCATTCCTCATTCTCCTTAGTCTGACTTTTGTTTTTTTTTTCACTTTTTAAAATTATATTTTAAGTTCTAGGATACATGTGCACAACCTGCAGGTTTGATACATAGGTATACATGTGACATGTTGCTTTGCTGCACCCATCAACTCATCATTTACATTAAGTATTTCTCCTAATGCTATCCCTCCCCTAGCTCCCCACCCACCGACAGGCTCCAGTGTGTGATGTTCCCTGCCCTGTGTCCAAGTGAACTCATTGTTCAATTCCCACCTGTGAGTGAGAACATGCGGTGCTTGGTTTTCTGTGCTTGTGATAGTTTGCTCAGAATGATGGTTTCCAGCTTCATCCATGTCCCTGCAAAGGACATGAACTCATCTTTTTTTATGGCTACATACTATTCCATGGTGTAATGTGCCAAATTTTCTTAATCCAGTCTATCATTGTTGGACATTTGGGTTGGTTCCAAGTCTTTGCTATTGTGAATAGTGCTGAAATAAACATACGTGTGCATTTGTCTTTATAGTAGCATGATTTACAATCCTTTGGGTATATACCCAGCAATGGGATTGCTGGGTCAAATGGTATTTCTAGTTCCAGATCCTTGAGGAATTGCCACACTGTCTTCCACAATGGTTGAACTAATTTACACTTCCACCAACGGTGTAAAAGTGTTCCTATTTCTCCACATCCTCTCCAGTATCTGTTGTTTCCTGACTTTTTAATGATTGCCATTCTAACTGATGTGAGATGATATCTCATTGTGGTTTTGATTTGCAGTTCTCTGATGACCAGTGATGATGAGCATTTTTTCATGTGTCTGTTGGCTGCATAAATGTCTTCTTTTGAGAAGTGTCTGTTCATATACTTTGCCCACTTTTTCATGGAGTTTTTTTTTTTTTCTTGTAAATTTGTTTGAGTTCTTTGTAGATTATGGATATTAGCCCTTTGTCAGATGGGTAGATTGTAAAAATTTTCTCCCATTCTGTAGGTTGCCTGTTCACTCTGATGGTAGTTTCTTTTGCTGTGCAGAAGCTCTTTAGTTTAATTAGATCCCATTTGTCTATTTTGGCTTTTGTTGCCATTGCTTTTGGTGTTTTAGTCATGAAGTCTTCGCCCATGTCTATGCCCTGAATGGTATTGCCTAGGTTTTCTTCCATGTTTTTTATGGTTTTAGGTCTTACATTTAAGTCTTTAATCCATCTTGAATTAATTTTTGTATAAGGTGTAAGGAAGGGATCCAGTTTATGACCTTGTTTTTATGTTTGCCTCTACCATTAGAATAAAAGTTATACAAGGGCAACAATTTGTGTCTGTATTGTGTGTTAATGTATCTTTAGTACCTAAAATATTATTTAACATTGTCTAGAAACTAAATAAAAATTTATGGATTGAATTTGGTGATGTACATTTTTTGATTATTGGAAGCTTCCTAACACTAGAGACTTTTGTTTTACAGTTCCTTTGACCTGGACAGATGCATTCACTCTTGACTCCTAACATTCTCAGTAACCTATTTTCTACTCTAACTTCTGCTGCCGTGAATCCTCAATCCTCTGTACAGTTCTATTCATTAGGACCAAGATGATCTCAAGAGGCCCAGATCTAGTTCATAAAAAACATTTCAGTCCTTGACCCCACACCCAAAGTTGAAAATGCAGATCAAACCAACTCTATCTTGCTTATATAGGCTGATTAACATTCTTAGGTGTGAATCAGACTGTGTTCTCCAGAGAGACATATTGAAGAGGATGGTGGCTGTTCTCTCTGTAATCCCTCCAGTAATGTGGTATTGCTTTCAGTTTACTATTTTCCTTGGTAGAGATAGGTCTAGTGGCTTCCACTTAGCCTTTCCTGCCACAATAGCTCTCAATATACAGATCAGAAAACCAATGTGGGGATTCCTCCCTGGTTGCTCAGCATGTCTATACCAATTCTGAATTTTAAAACTGGGAAAATAAGCAGAGGATAGTTTTGGGGACTATATTAATCAGGGTTCTCCAGCGATACAGAACGTGTAGGATGATTGTTTATTTGTTAATACATTTATTTTAAGAATTAGCTCATGTGATTGTGGAGGATTCAAAAGTCCAAAATAAGATAAGGGAGGCTAGCAGTTTGAGACTCAGAAAAGAGATGCAGTGTGAATCCAAAGGCCATCTGCTGGTGAACCAGGACTAGCTGATGTTTAGATTTTCCAATTTGGAAATCTCATTCTTAAGATTTTATTCCTTTTGAACCACTCTGGGTACCAAAATCTGTATTAGTCACAATTCTCCAGAGAAATAGACCGATTAAGAGAGAAAGAGAGGTTGATTTTAAGGAATCGGCTCACAAGATTATGGAGGCTAGTAAATCTTAGCAAGTCTGAAATTTATAGGACAGGGAAAGCCAGCAGGCTGGAAATTCAGGTAAGAGTTGATGTTGTAGTATTGAGTCTAAAAACTGGAAACTCAGACAGAATCTCTATGTTGCAATCTGGAAACAGAATTCTTTCCCTGAAAAACTTCAGTCTTTGCACTTAGGCCTTTAATTGATTGGATGATGCCCACCCATATTATATAGAGTAATCTGATTTACTCAAAGTCTACTGATTCAAATGTTAATCACATTGATAAGGTTTGGCTGTGTCCCCACCTAAATCTCATCTTGAGAGACCCAGTGGGAGGTAATTGAATCATGGGGGCAGATCTTTCCTGTGCTGTTCTCATGATAATGAATAAGTCTCATGAGATCTGATGGTTTTACAAAGGGGAGTTTCCCTGAAAAAGCTCAATTCTCTTGTCTGCCACCACGTGAGATGTGCCAGGCCTCCCCAGCCACATGGAACTGTAAGTCCATTAAACCTCTTTCTTTTGTAAATTGCCCTGTCTTAGGTATATCTTTATCAGCAATGTGAAATGGACTAATACACACATCTAAAAAATACCTTCAGAGAAATGTCTAGACTGGTGTCTGATCAAACAACTGGGCATCATGGCCTAGCTAAGTTGAACAAATAAAACTAACCTTTACTCAGACCTAATCATCTAGGAAACTTCAAGGAAACACATTTCTGCTTCTTTAGTGGTACTATGGAAACTGTTTTCAGCAGGCCTGAGGCAAAGTTTGGGGATTGCGAACTCACAGCATGTAACAGCTTTTTTCAAAATTTTGTCTCCCCAAATCCTCTCTTTGACTTTCTGACATGGTTTTCTTTAATCAGTTTATTGAGGTATAATTTACATATGATATCAGTTTTGACAAATACAGTTGATTCTTGAACAGCACAGGCTTGAACTGCATGGGTCCACTTATACAAGGATTTTCTTCTGCTTCTGTTACCCCCAAGATGCAAGAGCAACTCCTCCTCTTCCTCCTCCTCATCAGTGTGAAGGTGTTAAGGATGAAACCTTTCAGAGGACTCAGTTCCACTTAATAAATAGTAAATATATTTTCTCCTTATGATTCTCTTAGTAACATTTTCTTTTCTCTAGCTTACTTTATTGTAAAAATTAGAGTATATAATACATAGAAAATACAAAATATATGTTAACCAGCTGTTTATTTTATCAGTAAGGCTTCCTATCAACAGTAGTTCATCAGTAGTTAATATTTAGGGGAGTCAAAAGTTATACATAGATTTTTGACTGCATGGGGGTCAGTGCCCCTAACACTTGCCTTGCTCAGGGGTTAACTGCATATACAGTAATGAAACCACATATCTTTGTGATCATGCGTAAGTTGTTTAAGTTGCATTTTTTCTTTTTAAACATATTTTATCATCTTTGAAGCAGCAGCATAAAATCTAAATTTCTTACAGAGTTTGTTGTAAAAAATCAATGATATAAATCACCTAGTATAAGGTCTGGCAAATATTAGAAGCTTGACTTATGTTGGTTCGCCACTTGTCCTCTTGCTGATGGCAAAGGCTTTTGTACATTTTTACATGGCTCAGCAACTAATATGGGGCAGGACACATAGAAGATGCCGAGTAAATGTTTTTGGAGTGAATAAACATGTCAAATGATATAAGTATAGAGAAGAGAAAACAATTAATTATAAATTCATTAAGATAATTATATTTCCTTTCTTTCACCTCTGTAATTACTGAGCAACTTTCTCATGTTAATTCAGTTCCCAAGAAAACTTCCCTATTAGAAAGAGGATACACTATCCACTTGACTTGAGAATTTTGGTCCATGAGGCAATAAAGTTTCTCATGATAAATCAAGAAATTAGCTTTCAAGTTGCTAATCAATCTCTAGTGAGTTTTATTAGCATCAGTTAGTCCCCTAGAATCAGGTCAACCTTGAATAAATGAATAGGAGAGATCTTTTGACATTGAGAAGAGGCACGTTTTAGGCCCATGGAGGCTTTGCAAGTTACCACATAAGCTACCAACAACCTTCTTACTTGGAAATTGGTAAGTTTGTGTTTAGCATTGTGTGTACAGAAGTATCATGGCTGGGCCTTCCCTTATCTTTTCCCTTTGCTTAATTACTGCTTACATTTCTGAGGAAAAATTGCTACAGAATTCAATCTGAGCTCCAAAAGATATGTAGTCAGGGATCTGCCCCAAGCTGGTTCCATTAATTGTTGACTGCGTTATCTTCCACTAGGACCCCTCTGTTTACATCAATTACAACAGTCTTCTTATTACTCTTTCTTGCGTCTCCTTTTCTCAGCCCTGAAATGACTTCTTTTTATCCTTACTTAAACAAATAAATAGTGAAATAATTTTCAAAGCCTGGCTCAGGTATGCTGTCTCCCTGGAGTCTACCTTGATGAGGTTGTTTGCTTATACTGTATTCTTTATTCTATCAAGGCTTTTCATCAGAATACATGGACACTTTACATTATATTTAGGTAACTTGTAAGTTCAGGCAGGAGACTTTATAATGCAATTACAGAAACCTGATTGTGGTATTCAGCACCCTAGATGGCTTCTGGTGACCTTCGCTTTCTATTTCTTTCTTTGCAAAGTTCCATTCCATAATGAATAGGGCTGATGCTGTGTAACAAAGAGAGTAAGGCAGAAGTAATAGTGTGTAACTTCCAATGTTATTTGGTTAGGTTTTAAAAAGTAGTGCAGCCTTAGACTTGGGCTCTTGGATAGCTCATCCTGGGGGAAGCCAGTTACCATGTCATGGAGACACTCAACGAGTCCTATGGAAAGGCCCATGTGAAAAAAAAAAAACTAAGAACTTTTGCCAACAGTCAGCACTAACTTGCCAGCCATGAGTGAGCCACCTTTGAAAGGATTCTCCATTTCAGTTGAGCCACTGAATAAATGCAGCCGAGCCAACATCTAGGAGCAACATTATAAGAGACTCAGCCAGAACATCCCATCTGAGCCACACTGGTATTCCTGCTCATTAGAAACTGAGGGATAATAAGTGATTTTTGTTGTTTTCAGCCATTAAATGTTGAAGCCATTCATTATGAACTGCAGATAGCTAATATACAGATTCAAATTGGCTTAAGGAAAGAAAAAGTATCTATTGCTTATGTAGCAGAAAAGTCCAAGGGCATGGCTTTAGGGATGGATGGACTAAGGTGCAAAAAAATATTTGTCAGAAATCTGTTTCATCCCATATCTTGGCTTTCTTTTCTCCTTCATTGGTTTCTTTTGCAGACACATTCTTATGAGGAAACTAGATGAACTGAAGAAGTTCCAGTTGTAAATCTTAACATGTTAGCTATATTACTCAGGGATCTCCACAGGGACAGAACTAATAGGATATATGTATATATGAAAGAAATTTTATTAAGGAGAATTGGCTCACATGATCACCCTGCAAGTCCCATGATAGTCTGTCTGCAAGCTGAGGAAGAAAGAAGGCAGTAGTGGCTCAAACTGAGTCCAAAAGTCTTCAGTCTGTGACTGAAGGCCTGAGACCCCCTGGCAAACCACTGGTATAAGTTCAAGAGTCCAAAGACTGAAAACTCTGCAGTTATTTGATGAAAGCTGCGGGCAGGAGGAACGGAAGGAAGCATCCAGCATGAGAGAAAGATGAAAGCTCGAAGGCTCAGCAAGTCAGCTTCCCCCACCTTCTTCTGCCTGCTTTGTTCTAGTGTGCTGACAGCCTATTGGATGTTGCCTACCCACATTGAGGGTGGGTCTTCCTCTCTCAGTCCACTGACTCAAATGTCAATCTCCTTTGGCAATACCCTCACAGACACACCCAGAAACATACTTTACCAGCTATCTAGGCACGACATCCTTCAATCCAATCAAGTTGACACCTAATATTAACCATCACATTAGCAATACAGAGAAACAAAGTATCTCTTTCCCAATAGTTTAAGCAAACATTCAGAACTGCATCTTTTTGGCCTGCCTTGGGTTGCGTGCAAGTCTTTGAGGCCAGTGATTAGACTGGTAGAGGTTAGAGCTAAGTCATTTAACCATCCTTGGACCAAGAGGTGGGGTAGACTTTTACCACTGAACTGTCTTATGGGAAGAAGATGGTATTCAAAAAAATAATTGAAGGGCTGTCACTAGAGTGGGTGCTGGACTGGAAGAATTACAGACTTCAATTACAGACAATGATAAACTGGAATAATATTCCCAAAGCCCTACTTTGATCATGTTACTCAGAATATGAAGACTGTATTGGTCTGTTATCATGCTGCTGATAAAGACATACCTGAGACTGGGCAAATTACAAAAGAAAGAAGTTCAATGAACTTACAGTTTCACATGGCTGGGGAGGCGTCTTAATCATGGCAGAAAGTGAAAGACACTCACATGGCAGCAGACAAGAGAAGAGAGCTTGTGCAAGGTAACTCCCCTTTATAAAACCATCAGCTCTCATGAGACTTATTCACTATCATGAGGACAGCATGAGAAAGACTTGCTCCCATAATTCCATTACATGTAGGAATTCAAGATGAGATTTGGGTGGGGACACAGCCAAACCATATCAAAGACCATTTGCTGTCCTTAAATTTTCTTTATTAAATATTTATTTGAAAGCTGGGAAAAGTAACCTGTGCACATTGCAATCAGTAAAATATTACAAAGAAACAATGATAAGGAAATATGATATATTGATTAATTCAGGCAACATGAATTGAGCACTCTCTAAGTGCTTTGACACTGTACTAAGTGTTGCAAATTCAGTGGTGAATGAGGGAAGCCTGATTCATCCCTGCCCTCACATAATATTCAGTCTAATGTGGAAAAAAGGCACTGAAGAAACAGTTGTATGAATAATATATTAAATACAATGTTAAAGGCTATCAAGGAAAAGTACCAAGCTCTGTGAGAGTATAGAAATATCTTACGTTCAATAAATAAACATGAAATTCAGATAATAGCTGTTGTGTCTAAATCTTAAATTGAAATCTTAGTGCTGCTGCTAGTAACAATCCTAGTTGATTGACTTTGGATAAGATACTTAACTTCTCTAAGTCCTACTTCCCTCATAAAAATCATTTTTATAAAGATTAAGGGAAATATTGCAAGTAGTGTGCTTAGTACAGGTCCCAGCACACAGTGAGTACTTAATAATTGTTTGCTACTTTTATTATTTTGCACACAAGACTTGGCACACTGTCATGGACTAGTAAATTCATAAACAATGTGTGCTAAAGGGTCATACTATGAGGGGTCTCCTCTAAGCAGATATCTGCATGACTCTTCCTTACGTTCTGCAGCAGTTTGCTCCAATGTCGACCATCTCAGTGACACCTTTGCTTACCATTCTATTTTAATTGCAACCCCCACCCTGACTTAAAACCCTCATTGCTTTATCTGTTTTATCTTGTTCTTCTCCATGACACTTATCACTGTCTTATATACTACATATTCTGCTTATTTATTTATGGTCTGTTTCATCATTAAAATATAAGCTCAATAAGATTATAAAGTTTTGTTCATTTTGTTCACTGATCTTTCCATAGAGCCTCAAATGATGCCTGACATAGAGAAGGCACTGAATATATAATGATCATAGTAACTGAATTTCTCAATCACCTTTTGTTTGCCAGGCACTGTTTTAAGTGTTTTACATTTATTCTTTCATTAAAAATGGATATTAAGACATTATAACATGCCTTAGCGCAGACACAGGATCAGCACAGGCTATGTAGTTGAACATACATACTCAGGGGCCATGCCAAACTCCACAGTGATGCAGGATCTCCCATGTTGTAGTGTCACAGGTTTTCTGATCCTACCCCTAAAGCATAGTCTCTATTCTATATGAGTAACATGCACTAATAGGGGGACTCTATATAACCAATATGCACTTACATAAAGCCAGATTTCATGTTTGCTGGGATATTTCTTTATGTGTTTGGGAGAGAAAAGTGATGCCTAGAAGAATAAGATTCTGAGGACAAATACAATCTCACCTGTAGTTGTCAGCCTAGCCCACCTGACTCGATCCCTGTGGTGAACGGTTATCTCCTTTACTTCCTTCATGCTCTTCATGGGAATACACATATTTTGCTTTATTAACTTCAAGTAAATTCTATGCTTTGAAGATCTCTCCATATTGCCATATATATCTCTAATTCATTGATTCTGGTAACAATTTAATATTCTATAGATTACATTTTATTAAGGAAAAAAGCTGCCTAATAGTAACTTAATTCTCACTTAATGACATTTATTTTACCTTTTCAGGCTGAATAATATTAAGGAAATGACAACAATACAGGAAAGGATGGAGTTGGCTAAGAGGAGACAGATACAACTTAGGTGACAAAATCTTTGGAGTTGCCATATTATAGTAAGTCTGCCCAAAGTCCAATTTAAAAAAAATAAAGTTTAACAAATCAGAAATTTCTCATCCTTTTGCAATGTGACTTTTCTGCTCCTCCCATCAAGAAGTAGACTTGTATCTGGACTGGCCTCATTACTTGCTTTGTATGGCAGAATGTGATGGAATTAAAATTTTGTGCATTTTTCTTGGTTTAAGGTTCTAATTTTGTGGTGGTTTATAATTCAGCAGTAGGTAACTGATAGAGTCCTGGTATTGTATCTTCTCTGTTTCCTTCTGTCACTGTGACAACTTAACAATCCATTAATAAAGAATGCTAAAAGGTTATTTCAGAATTTTATTCTAGGTAGATAAGGCTCGTTAGCTATAACTTTGAGCTGTATTTTAGATTCAGGATTTCCCTTGAATTACCTAAAGCTACACATGCAGAAAGTGTGGGTAGTGAGGGAAGTGCTAGGCAGGAGGAGACTATGTACTGTAGGCTACCACAGATGAAACTTAACAAAGGCATTAACTAGACATTAACTAGGACAACAAATGGAACAAAAGGGAAACTATTATGAAAGCAGAATCATTTATCTCTGGGCTGGGAATATCATAATTCACGGTACTTCCACCTGTTTGTGCACACTAATTCAGCTTAGATTATCATACAGTTAAAACCAATTTTTAAAGTATCAGCCATCTGTAATTCTGACTAATTTTTACCAGTCACATCTTTCATATAAGGAAGTGTGGACTTAGCACAAGATTGATTTCAGTTCAAATTCCATCTCTGCAACTTACTAGCTATACCTTCGAGTAAACAGTATCTTCCAAACCACAATTTCTTCATGTGTAAAATGGTGGCAATGATACATATTTGTGGGATTTTCTAAAGGACTAAAGTAGCCCAATAAATGTAAGTAACTCACACTCTATTCTGAAATGGAGGAGGTTAAATGTAATAAGACCTGTATGATTAATTTTCTTTTCTGTGTCATGTGCTACTGTTGCGTCACCTCTAAGGAACAGGCACTGGTTTGGCTTTCTCTAAATAAAATTCAAGTAATTTACTTATTTTGGATATTTTCCATGAGTTTTATCCATGCTGTACTTGAGTTTTCTCTACTCCAATATATGGTTCTTTGATGTTCATTTATACATCTTTATATTTATGCTTCTTCCTTCAATTTTCACATGTATTTTTTTTTCAAAATCTGATCTTATCACAGCATTTCCTATGGAGCCATTTTACATGCCTTCTTTTTTTTGTTTTACTATTTGATTATTTCTGTTCACACTATTAGAACTTTTATTTTTTGAGTCTCCTATCATAATTTAATTTGTTTACAGTTAACCTATGATTGTGGCTTCATAATTGTAATATATAGTGGTTAAAGGGATGACTAGTGAAGCCAATTTCCTCATTTGGAATTCTTACTTTCAGTAACTGTGAAAAGCTTTCATTTCCCTAAGTGTGAAATGGGGATGAAAATAATAAGACTGATCTATAAAGGGTATTTTGAAGATTAAATGGGATACTTCTAGAAGCTTTATAGCTTTAGATTTTATGTTTATGTCTTTGATATAATCTGAATTAATTTTTGTATATGGTATGATGTAGTTATTCAAATGCATTCCTTTGCATGTGGATAATAGTTGTTTCAGTATCATTTGTTAAAAAAAAAATCTATCTTCTTCCCCATTGAATGGTCCTGCCATCTTTGTAAAAAATCAATTGACCATACATATATTGTTATTTCTGAAGTCTCAATTCTATTCCATTGATCTGCAAGTCTATCCTTATCCTAGCAATCACAGTCTACTTATTACAGTAGCTTTGTAATAAGTTTTGAAATGGGAAAGTTTGAGTCCTCTAACTGTGTTCTGCTTTTTCAATATTGTTTTGTCTATTCTGCCTCCCTTGCATTTCGATATGAATTTAAAAATGAGGGCCGGGTGCAGCGGCTTACACTTGTAATCCCAGCACTTTGGGAGGCCCAGGCAGGCGGATCACCTGAGGTCAGAAGTTTGAGACCAGCCTGGCCAACACGGTGAAACTCTATTTCTATCAAAAATACAAAAATCAGCCAGATGTGGTGGCGGACACCTGTAGTCCCAGCTACTCGGGAGGTAAGGCAGGAGAACTGCTTGAACACAGGAGGCAGAGGTTGCAGTGAGCCCAGATCATGCCACTGCACTCCAGCCTGGGCGACAGAGTGAGACTCCGTCTGGAAATAAATAAATAAATAAATAAATAAATAAATAAAAGAATGAGCTTGTCCATTTCTAAGAATAACTTTTAAAAGTTGTTGGAATTTTGATGGGGATTGCAATGAGTCTAGAGGTCTATTTAGAAAAAAGTGCCATCTAAAGAACTTTAAATCTTCTTATCTATGAACTTGGGACATCTTTCTATTTACTTAGGTGTTCTTGATTTCAATAATGTTTTGTAGTTTTCAATGTAAATGTCTTGCACATCACTGGTTACACTTATTTCTAAGTATCTTATCCTTTTTGATATTATTGTACAAGAATTTTTTTCTTAATGTCATTTTTGGATTGTTTATGGATAATGTATAGAAATGCAACTGATTTTTTTCTTGATCTTTTTGTGCGTACTTGCTGAATCATTTATTAGCTTTCATAGCATTTTTTGGGAGTGCAGATTCTTTAGGATTTTCTAAATATGAGATCACCTCATCAGCCAATAGAGATATTTTTACATATATTTTTTTTCCAAGCCGGATGTATTTTATTTCGTTTTCTTGACTAATTGTCCTCCATACTACCCTGACTTCAAGTGGTGAGAGCAGAATCCTTGTTGTGATCCTTGTCATGTTCCTGATCTTAGAAGGAAATCATTTAGTCTTTTATCTTTAAATATAATTAATTTTAATTTTATTTACTTATTTTTAGAGGCAAGTTTTGCTCTGTCACCCAGACTGGAGTGCAGAGGCATGATCATAGTTCACTGTAAACTCAAACTCCTGGACTCAAACTATCCTCCTGCCTCAGTCTCCCAAAGTGCTAGGATTGTAGGCATGAGCCATTGTGTCTGACCACCATTAAGTATAACATTAATTGTGGGGTTTTCGTAGATTCACTTTAAAATGTTCAGAAAATTCTCTTCTATTCCTAGTTTGTTGAGTGTTTTTATTAAGAAAGAGGATTGGATTTTGTCAAATACTTTTTCTGCATTTATTGAGATGAACGTGTTCCTCTCTCCCCTTGTTATTATTTTGGGGTATAAATTGATTAGTTTTTGTATGTTGTACTTACTTTGGATTCTGGAATAAATCTGGTATATACTTTTTTTTATGTACTGCTGGATTCAGTTTGTTAGTGCTTTCTTTATAGTCTTTCCATCTTCATTCATAAAGGATATTCTGTATTTTTCTGTTTTGTGATGGCTCTGTCTGGTTTGCTATCAGGCAAAAATCCTGGCCTCCTAGAATATGTTTGGAAAGGTACCCTCCCTTTCTATTTTTTGACAAGTTTGTGAAGGATTGGTGTTAATTCATCTGAAAACATCTGGTAGAATTCACCAGTGAAGCCATCTTTTTCTTGGCTTTTCTTTGTGGAGGTTTTTAAAAATTACTCCCTCAATCTTTTTACTTATAATAGGCATATGCAGATTTTCTATTTCAATAGGTATATCCAGATTTTCTATTTTCTCTTGACTGAATTTTGGTAAATTTTTGTCTTTCTGGGAATTTATCCAACTCATCTAGATCATTTAATTTGTTGTCACGCAATTGCTCATGGTATTTTTTTTTATCATTCTTTTGGTTTCTTTAAGATTAGTAGCAATGTCCTTCTTTTATTCCTGATTTTAGAAATGTGAATCTTCTGTCCTTTTCTCTATGGTTGGTCTAGCTAAAGGTTTGTAAATTTTGATGATTTTTTTCAAATAACTAACTTTAAGTTTTATTGATTTTTCTTTATTGTTTTCCTAATTTCTATTTCATTTATTTCTTTACTAATCGTTTCTTCCTTCTGTTTGCTTTGGGTTTGTGTCTTTGAGTATAAAGTGAGTCTTTTCTAGATCAGACCGTTGAGTGGTGCTCTTTTACTCATTTACAATTAATCTAACTTTTAATATAGAGATCTTTCTAGTGTACCATTTTAGTTTACTTGCAATTTTTATATTGTACATTTTACTACATATTTTTGAGTTATTTTCCGGGAATTAACATTAATATTTTAATTTATAACAATTCAGTTTGGTTTAATATCAACTTAATTTCAATAGTGTACAAAAATTTTGTTTACATATAGAACAGTTATAGCTCCCCATTCTTTATGTTGTTATTTTTACAAATTACATCTTTATACATTGTGTACCCCTTAATATAAAATTATAATTATTGCCTTATGCATTTATCTTTTAAATCAGAGAGGAGGAAAAGAGGTTAAAAATAAAACATTGCATTTATTTTGTATTTTATGTTTACCTATATCTTTATCTTTTCTGGGGCTTTTTATTTATTCATGTGAATTCCAGTCGCCAATCAGTGTCTTTTCCTTTAATCCTGAAAGACTCTCTTTAGTATTTTTTGTAAAGCAGGTCTGTCGGCGGTGAACACTCTCAGTTTTTGTTTATTTGGGAATATCTTAATTTCCCCTTCATGTTTGAAGGATAGTTTGCCAGATATTGAATTCTCGTGTGACAGATTTTTCTTTTCACATCTTGAATATGTCATCCCACTACCTCCTTACCTCTATTGAGAACCTAGCTTTCAATTTTGTTGAGGATTCCTTAAACATAATGAGTTTCTTCTCTCTTGCTGCTTTCAAAATTTCTCTTAGTCTTTGACTTTCAACAGTTAAATTATAAGGGGTCTAGAGGTAGATTTCTTTTATTTTATCCTACTAGGAGTTCCTGGACCTTCTTGAATATGTAGACTAGCAATTTTTATCAAATTTTAGAAGTTTTGGCCATAATTTCTTCAAATATTCTTCCTGCTCCTTTTTCTCTCTTCTTTCTAGGATTCCCATTATGCATATATTGGTATGATTAATGGTGTTTCACATGTCTTTCAGGCTTTGATAACTTTTTTGTTCTTTTGTTCCTGTTATTCAGATAGAATAATCTTGATTGACCTATCTTTGAGATCTCTCTGTTTATTCTGTGTGCTTAATCTGCTTTGGTGCCCCTGTGGTAAAAATTTTTTATTTCAGCTATTATGGTTTTCAATTCCAGATTTTCTACTTTATCCTATTTTATATTTTTATCATTTAATTTATATTTTATATTTGTGGAGACATAATACTATGTCTTTAGACATAGTTTCCTTTAGCTATTTGAACATAATGTAAAAGGCTAATTTAAGTTTCTTGCCTACTAAGTTCAATATCTAAGCTTCCTAAGGGATATTTTCTTTTTGTTAATTTCTTCCCCCTACTTTCTTGTTTCTTTGCATGTCATAATTTTTTGTTGAAAACTGGACACTTCAAATAATATAATATGGCAATTCTGGGAATCAAATTCTCTCTCTGTTTTTCTGTTGTTGTTGCTGCTTGTTGTAGTACTAGTTGGGTGTTTGGTAAATTTCTGAACTAATTTTGTGAAGTCTGTATTCTTTGTCATGTGTAGTAATTGAGTATAGACTCAGCTAGCTTAGTGGTCATCTAATGATTGGACAGAAGTTTCTTTAAATGTCTGAAACTAATAAACCTTCTAGCCTTTGCTGATGGGCTTTGGATGTGTTGAGGCCTTCACTGTTATTTACAAATATCTATTTAAATGCCAATGTAAGTACCAAACCTACTCTCAATAGGACCCTATTCTGTCATTTAGTCAGGCTGTTTACCACGCTGCTTTAGCTTTCAATTCCTGCTTTCACAGAGCCCCAAAGTCAGCCAGAATTGAGAGTTTAGGGGTTTTTTTGGTCTTTCTTGAGCATGTGCACAGCCCTAAGAATATGCACGGCCTTCTAGAATCCTAGGAGTATTGGAGCTTTCTAAATCCCTTTAGAAAATCTCTTCAGATTTTCTTTATAAGCCTTATGATTAGTCTATTGTTCACCCCAATTCTTACCTATCATCTAAGGCAGCTGCAATATTAAATGCTTGCATGTAGATGTTTTTGATAAATGCCCCTTAGGATGAGGTTATTAGCACTACGTGAGCTTTGAGTCAGGCCATATAAAGACAAGCTTTTCATGTTAGATCTTCTAGGGAACCATCTGAAAGGTAAAATAATGATAATTCTTTGGAAATGGGGCTTTGAAAGAGTTCTAGCTTTATTCTGCTCCCTTTGTTACCAAGAATGGGCGCTAGTACTTTCCAAGGCTACCCAGGGGAGCCAGGGATGGAGGTAGAGCAAGTTAAAATACAACAAAGCTCACTGAGGTAAAAATAAGCTTAACATTCACATTCCCCCCAACCCTGCTCTGAATTTTAAACCTATGCAGATTTAAATCTATAAAGAGTTCAAGCCACAGTATTTTGAAATTTTTAATTATATAATTTAACTTTAACTCAATCAGGTGAGGAGAGTTAAACAGCCATTTTATGGGGAGGGGTGGTTATGTAATAAAATTCATCTTGTTTATATGCAAGCAGTGGAATAAATTGAAATGTGATTTGAATGATTTATTTCCATGTTGTAATAATTATGCTTTTTTTCTGTTTGTTCTGGTATTGATAAACAATCAGATATTACATGCCAATTTATATTAGTTTAATTGAGACACCTAAGTCAAGCTTGGCCTAAAGTGGGAATTTGTTGGCTCAAAGAAGCAACACACAACTGCAGTGAGGGAAGGAATACAGCTGGGCCTAAATTACTACCAGGATTCTCTCGTCTTCCTCTCTTCTTAGAACTAGCCTAACTCTGTTTTCTCTGACTGCAGATGGGTTCTTCCAGTGTGGCAATCGACATGACCACTAACAACAGCAGGGTTTCCAGTTGTTTCACCTTCTCCGGCCAACAGCTATCACTTTTTCTGAATTCCAAAATAATCCCATGTAAGGGCTCTCATTGACTCAGCATGTGTTCCATTACTTCCCCTGGAATAATAACTTATAGCAGAAATTGGGCAATATAGCAGCATGGTCGTTACATTGTTGCAGTTCAAAAACACTCCACCCATTTCAGGGAAAAACAGCTCCTTGTTTTTGAACCGCAACAGCATAACAACCATGCTGCTATATTGGCACTTGGCCACAATGTCCTTTTATTTGGATGTTTGTATTGTGTCTACACACTCAGTTTAAATTAAATCTCACAATAGAGATGATGTTTAATATAACTCTAATTTTCAAACTTTAACATTTCTTTAAACTGTCAAAACATCGAAATAAATTTACCACCATTTATGACAATAAAGTCATATTTTACAGACCTACCATAGTTTAGAATCCTTTAAGATTATTACTTCACCTACCACAATAGAACCAAGTGTTGCCTCTTTTATGTATCCAAACCCCAGTGCACCCAGGAACAATTTGGATTCCTGAATGCACTCTACTTTTAGTCCTTCTCCACTGATATTCAATGCAACTGTTTGGTCACAAGAATATCATGATTGAATGAAAATTTAGTGCCAGTATTTCCCATGATTTTTTCTGAATTCCTCCTATTCTCTCTTAATTCTCCATATCCAGGAAGAATTTTTGGGCTGAGGGAAAGAGGGCTGGAGCAGGAATCAGCAGACGTTACAATTTATCTATATAATGTCATAAACGAATAAATACCAGATGTGGCTCTTGCCCGTCTTCTACTCTTTCCCCTCTATTTCATCATAGATATCAATTATGCAACAAGTTCGCTTGACATTAAACACTGAAATAAGAAAAGTATGGAACATACTAAAACTCCTTTTTATCACAAAGATACTTAGAAACGTAAAAATGAACATACATTTTGTAGGAACACTAAATTTCACCACTGTATAGTGTGTCTTTTATTATACTGACCCTTTAAAAATTAAATTCCAGAATCCTCCTTTTACTTTTCTAATTCTGAGAATGAATTTCCGTAATAGTTTAATGGAGAGCTTCTCCATGGAAATGATGAGGTGGTACATGTGAAAGTTGTTCAAATCAAAATGGAGTCATTAATGTTAAAACAAAAAAATCTTGACAAATAGAGCCAGGGAAGGCTTTGAAGAAAGAGTTCTCATGCTTGTATGTTTGATAAAGCTATCACAAAAGAATCTGAAAAAACCACAGCCGTACACAAAGGCCATCACAATCTTACACGAAAAATAATTCTGCAAGGACATCTGCACGGCAACTGCCTGTCCAGACTCAGACTGGCATGACCCTTGTTATTAATCTTTGTAGCCAATGAAAATTATTTTAAAACAATTGTGTATTCTTTATTTTTTTCTTTAAAAGGATTTGTCTTTCTTTACCTCCCTGAAAACACACATAGTTTACTATGGCATGCGTATTCCATTGCAATGCTCTATTCCCTCAACATCTTTTCTTTTTCTTTCTCTGTTTGTTACATAGGTTGATGTATATGGTTGCAGAAGTGGACATGAAAAAGATCACCCATTGAAAGAAATTGGCGATTATTGGAACTGGTATGCAATACTCACTTGAGCCCTTTGAGCTCTCTGCTTTCATGACTCACCTTTTCTGCCCTGGTGAGTATTCTCTAAGGCTGAGCCTCCCTCTTTTTGGTAGTAGTTCTTGATTATATTTGGAATCTGGACCTGGTAAAGCCACTTTAGTAAAGGACCATATGTCCCTCCTGAGGTGATAAAAGTGTTTCTGTCTTTTCCGGTAAGACCTTTCTGGTGTAAAGACACATGTCTTTCTGGATTGAGTGCTCTTATTTTTACAAAATCTACTTTGTGTTCATGAGGCATGTCTTTTCTGGTGAATTCACTTTCGGGCTGCAGGTTTAGTTTAATATTTTTTTCAATCTGCGTGCCTGCATTAAGATTTCTGCGAATACCTGATTTCTTTGGATTTGGTTTGGACTTTTTTGTTGTGTGTTTCTAAAAAATCTTCTGATTGCAAGGAAGGTTAAGAAGAAAAGAGAATAATTTTGTATGAGAAAAAACCTTGGGTAGAAAATTTTTGTCCTAAAGTAAAATGACTGGTTATTTAAGAAGGAAGAAGTACAGGCCAGAGCAGAGAGTCCAAGAATATCACAAATATTGTGAGTTTTGGTAAGGTTTGTGAAGGGGGGATTTATAAAAAGAATTTTGTGTGTGATCAAATTGGTTATAATTAAAAGAAAATTATTTATAATAATTTTTAAAGAAGAGTCAATATTGAAAAAAAGACATACAAAACTAAAAATTCGGTTCCCTATGTAGGAACAACAAAGTATTGATTTATGCTTAGAATAGTCGCAATTGGTTTTGATTTTTGATTCTGAAATCTGTTTCTTTAACAGCCATCTTCTTTTTGTTTTTGAGGCAGAGTCTCACTCTGTTGCCCAGGCTGGAGTGCAGTGGCACCATCTCCACTCATTGCAACTTCAACCTCCTGCATTTAAGAGATTCTCCTGCTTCAGCCTCCCAAATAGCTGGGATTACAGGCACATGCCACCATGCATGGCTAATTTTTTTT
Source organism: Nomascus leucogenys (assembly GCF_006542625.1). Lineage (NCBI taxonomy): Eukaryota > Metazoa > Chordata > Mammalia > Primates > Hylobatidae > Nomascus > Nomascus leucogenys. The sequence continues at coordinate 82,838,385 of NC_044395.1, read as the reverse complement.
TTTTTTTTTTTTTTTTTTTTTTTTTTAGTAGAGACAGGTTTTTGCCATGTTTGCCAGGCTGGTCTTGAATGGCTGACCACAGGTGATCCGCCTGCCTCGGCCTCTTGAAGTGCTGGGATTACAGGCGTGAGCCACTACGCCCGGCCACCAGCCATCTTCTAAACTACAGACAGTTTCTATTTCTGCTGCATTTCTTGCTGAGATATATTTAATTTTACTACTTTCAGATTTGAAATGCTGTCTTTTTTATTCAGAATGGCAATTTCATTTCTCCAGGTAAAATTATTTTTTTAAACTTCTCATATTTATATGTCAGAATTCAACCTTTCCTGTATCTTCTGCATGAGATTTGCAGGTCATGTATCATCTTTGCCTTCGGCTCTCCTTTCTTCCCTTATAAAGCTATATCCTTTTGCTAAGCTAGGCTGCCCACTCTTTTAACATTTTTGTCATCCCCTTTAACTTTTTTCTCCTCAGTTTTAACTCTGAGTTTGTTGCCTGACATTGAAATATTTTTCTCAAAGACTTAGAAAAGCAAAGTTTTTCTCTAGTATAACTTGATTCTGTGCCCTTGGGTTTTCTTCATGTGTCTGAATTGTTTCAGGTAACCAGGAAACTTCCCATATTGTTAGTAAAAACCATGTATTCCCCTGCTCAATGTACCAGTTTTCTTGTTTGCATTCCTCTGTAATATAATGTACTCATAATCCTGAACACATACTTTCTGAGTCTGATTAAATTTAATTACCCTTCCATCAAGATTGATTTCCAGGTTATCTAAATGGGCTTCCTGAGAAACAATCATGCTGCAGAACATTTTTTCTTTAACTTTTTGGCAACTAACCTAAAAAACAAAGATTTTTTGGGAGGCTGAGGAGGGCGGATCACGAGGTCAGGAGTTTGAGACCAGCCTGGCCAATATGGTGAAACCCCATCTGTACTAAAAATACAATAATTAGCCAGGTGTGGTGGTGCACACCTGTAGTCCCAGCTACTCAGGAGGCTGAGGCAGAAGAATTGCTTGAACTCAAGAGGCAGAGGTTGCAGTGAGCCAAGACTGTGCCACTGCACTCCAGCCTGGGCGACAGAGCAAGACTCCATCTCAAGAAACAACAACAACAAAAACAAAGATTTTAAATTCTATTAAGATAATTTCCTGTGTTATATTTTTTTTCCTCCTTAGAAACAGGGTCTCATTCTGTTGCCCGCGGGAGTGCAGTGGTGCAATCATAGTTCACTGCAGCCTCAAAATCCTGAGCTCAAGTGATTCTCCCACCTCAACCTCCTGAGTAGCTGGGACTACAGACGTGTGCCACCATACTTGGCTAATTTTTAACAAACAAAGTTTTTAGAAACAGGGTCTTAGAGCTGCCCAGGCTAGTCCCTAACTCTTGGCCTTAAGCAATCCTCGTGTCTTGGCCTCCCAGAGTGCTGGGAATTTATAGGCATGAGCCACTGCACCTGGCCCTGTGTTGACTTTATTAGGGTGTTTTTCTTTACTTAGGAAAATTGACCTTTTAAAAAGGTTAAGGATTTTATATTCATTTGATTTTCTGTATTGCTTTTGAAGATCTCTGATTATCATTCTGGTTAAATGAATGACTATTATTTTACAGGGACCTTTAATTCTGTTTTTATCCAGTGTTTTGTACTTTTTGACATCTTCGACAGGTTTCCCCAGGATCAAAATCCTAAATTAAGGCTTTTTTGACACCTACAATTAACTCTGCAATTTTACAGTTGGGTTTCTGTAGAGCCTCAAAGAAGAATATATCTCTCATCTTGTAGATATATTAAATGATAAGGCTTATTTGGCAAATTGTATGAAAGGCATTGTCAAACGATGTGATACTAGATCTTCTTTCAGTTATATTTATTGGTGTATTCTTGGTATAACTGTTTAAAAACTATATAAATTTGTAAAAATTTGATATGTTATGCCATAATTTTGGTTTTCTGAAATATTTTCTAAAGTTTTATTTGAATGGATATGTTATGAATTTAAGTATTCTAAAGCATATATAAAATTTATAAAAGTGCGATGGTACTAATTTGACGCTGTCAGTCATGATTCTGGTTGACATCTTAAAATGCTGCATATAATAAAAATAACTACATTTCCTTGTCAACTTTGAATTTTCATCAGACTTTTAACCATGGTTATTTTAAGTTTTTGTTATCCACAGTTATTGTTTTAAATTATTCTCTAATAGCATATGTAATCAGCTACAACTCAAAATTGCTTTTCAAGAAAAAGTCTCTAAGAAGTACTCTGGAACACGGACTTCTGATAACTTTAAGATCAATGGACTGAACAAAAATTTCCAGAATTCCAAAGAAGAAATGTATGAGTTTATAAAAGTGATCATCAAGATCAAGCAAAGTAAAAATTTAGTTATATGAAATTAAGTAATTGATAAAGCTAATGTTTTTATGATTTTTATGTAAAACAATGATTGATTATTCACTTAAAATATTTTCAAGATTTTAAAAAAAGTTATCTCTTAAGCTTTACAACACTTAAGCTACAACATAGTTTACAACACTTTGGTAAAGTATACTTTTGTGAAAAAAACATGGAAGTATTTACTTTTTCTCTGTAATAGGGTTCTTTAGAGGGACAGGACTAAGAGGATGGATGTATACATGAGAGGGAGATTTTTAAGGAGTATTGAGTCACATGATCACAAGGTGAAGTCCCACAATAGACTGCAAGCTGAGTTGCAAGGAAGCCAGTCCGAGTCCCAAAACCTCAATTTTCCCTGCTTGATTCCTCCAAAAATTGAAAAATATTCATAATATTTTAATGATAATGTAGTTACTTGCATAAGTTAAACAAAAATCTGCTGTCTCTTTATAGAAGGATAGAATTGAAAACAGTGATTACATTACTAAGGCTTTGACTGAAGTATCCTATTTGAGAATGTGCATGAAACAACTGGCTTCAATGATTCCTAGCATCACAGTGAATGATTAGAAACTGTCACTTCCTGGCAGGCCCGGAAAACTAACGAAGGTAAGTGAAATCTAAAGTCTGCCCTGGTTTGACTTCCTTCCCTCAAGAGGTATTAAAATCTGAGACTCCTATGTGATGAATGCAGAGTGAAAATATTATTTTGACGAAAAAATGAACTATTATATACTTGTTATTAGATTGTAGCCTTATTCATGGGTTTCAAGTTCTTCTTATTTACCCGTAGACTGGACTAGATCCTGAATCCTAATTTCAACCAATATTTGGCTACAACTCTCCAGTTAGTAACAAAAAACTGCTCTGATCCTAAAGCCCTGTAAGTTGAAACTAGATACCTTTTAAAGAACAAGCCTTGTGCCTGATGTATGGTCACCACAAGATCATCAAACTGGATATCATGACTAGAGATATTCAAACTGAAAACCAGGAGAAGTTGATGTTTTCATGCTGTAGACAGCTTTTCCCAAGATACTGGAACAAGTCTTCATACCACAATGAGATTATTACCTACCTTAATGCTACTCTAACCTCCCTTTTTCACATGGTAAGATAATGGTGTAAAGTTTGACAATCAACAGATTCTGCTGGTAGCTTAACAGAACCTAAACATTCTTTAGTATCCATTGGTTAAATAAGAAAATGTCTTTGTTATTGCTAATACTACATGCTGTACCTGGTAAAATTCCTCTGGAAAATTGAGAGTCATTTGCATAAAATAAGAAAACAGACCATATTCTTACTATGGGTCTTACCTAATTCCCTGTGGTCATTTGATTTATTCGATTGGTTACTTTTAAGTTTAGGTTCATGGCTCAAAATCATTATGCAAACTTGAATTGTCATATTACCATTTATTTTACCTTTCTAAATTTTGTATCTGTTACTTATTAAATTTCTATGGACGTACTAACTCCTAACAAAATAATGTTGGCCCAGCACTTTAAGATAACAAAAGACTACAGAGCAGACAAAATTGAACATAATAGTGAACTCCACGCAGACATAGCTTGAGAGCCACTCCCTAAAGGACTAAAGGGTTGACCCTGGATCCTAGTCTCCAATCAGTCCCTTTCAATATGAGATGAGACCAGCCCCTTGGACAAGTCCATCGTGGCACCAAGAAACACCAAAAACTAACTATAGGATGATTGATTAGTGATGCTTTTGAAATAAGATATTGATCAAAAGGGGAACTGTGAAAATTGTCAGAGTCAAAATGGAGTCAATAATGTTAAACCAAAGAAACAAAAAACAACGCTGACAAATAGTGAAACAGAGCTGTGGAAGGCTATGAAGAGAGGGCTCTCATACTTGTGTGCCTGATAACAAAAGCTATCACAAAAGACTGCAAAAACTGCAGTCTTGCACAAAAATCATTGCAACTTTACAAAAAAAGTACTTCTGCAAGGATATCTGCACAGCAACTGCCTATCCACCCTCAGACTGGCATCATGCTAGTTATTGAACTTTGTAGCGAATGATAATTATTTCAAAACAATTATGTAATCTTCCTCAGTTTTTTCTTTAAAAATATTTGTCTTCCCCTACCTCCCTGAATATGCATGTAGTTTACTATGGTACACATATGCTAATTGCAATACTTTCGTCCCAAGTAAACATCATTTTCTTTTAGAGAGTCTGTCTCTGTTGGCTATTTAGGTTGGCACATATGTCACAGTGACCTTCCTAACAGTTTGTCGGAATCTCTTAGTAGATTTTGTGAGGTCTTTGAGCACAGAAAATGGGTCTTGTTCATTTTTGTATCTCCACCACTGAATACTTAGTAGGTTCTCACAATATGTACATTGAATAAAGAAGTAAATTAATAAATAATGAACCAATAAAGGAAACAAATAAATGCCAGTTTATAAAAATAAAAGTAAAATGGTTAAAAAATAAGATTATTTAAATCTTTGACTAGTAAAAGGTAGATTAAGTCTACTTCCTTTCTAGAAATAGAAAGATGAGCAATTTTTTACTTCTTCCTTTAAAAGCTTATACATTTGAGGGTCAGTAGACTCAAATAATTAATTCATCTTGTAAGGGTGCCTGCAAAGTAATTTTGGTTAAATATAAAAGTAAAGATATATTGTGTTTGTTTTTTTTTTTGATGGAGTCTCGTTCTGTCACCAAACTGGAGTGCAGTGGCTCTATCTCGACTCACTGCAACCTCTGCCTTCCAGGTTCAAGTGATTCTCCTGCCTCAGCCTCCCAAGCAGCTGGGACTACAGGCACACCCCACCACACCCAGCTAATTTTTTTCTGTTTTTAGTAGAGATGAGGTTTCACCATGTTGGCCAGGATGGTCTCAATTTGACCTCCTGATCTGCCTGCCTCAGCCTCCCAAAGTGCTGGGATTACAGATGTGAGCCACCACGCCTGGCCATTGTTTGTTATTCTAAACAACCAGGCAAAATGAACAGAGGCTTGGGGAAAGTGAATAAATGAGGGATGAAGGTATCTGAGCAAATACTGTTCCAGGCAGATGAATCGCCAGTTTGCAGACCCTGAAGTCTTTTAAGAAACCATGGCTGGCACAGAGTGAGTTGGAGAGAGGACAAGGAGAGGCTCTTAGAAATCAAACTCAGTAACAACTTGCTATTTTACCCTGAGTGAGATAGGAAGACTTTGAGGAGGCTGAGTAGAGGAACATGATAATATGGCTACTGTGAGTGACATTAGGGTATAGGCACAAGAATGGAAGTCAGAAATCTTCCCTTTAGGGTATATAGAGAATTTTCAGTGGGAGGAGATATATAGCAGGCGAAAAAAAGACCATCTCAGGAAATGACAAACATGGGGAACTACAACATTAATGTGACAGAGGCTGGGGACTGAATGGCCCCTTTTTTCACTCTAGATTAGGCCATTAGAGGCCATCTCTTTTAGGAGGTGACATTTTAGCTTAGATCTGAAGATGAAAAAAATTCAGTTATACAAATATGTAGGGTCAGAGAATCTTGGCCAAAGGAATAACAAGGGTGAGATTGCCCAAACAGCTCCCACAGTGTTTAATGAATTTCCATTTAACACTAAACTATCAAGGGCCTTTTAATGTGGTTCAAATTTGGGAAGTGTGGGGCGTAGTTGAAATGCACATTCTTTTGAGATATGCTAATTTTACTTTAATTCTCAATTTTTCCCTGATCAGGGGTATCACTTATGATCAATTGCTAAATCTCTCTGAGTTTCACTTTCTTTACTTGAAAATGGGGATATTAAAACCTGCCAGACAGTGCCGTTGTGAGGATTAAGTGAGATAATGTACATAAAGCAGCTAGCACATTTTCTGATGTATAAGTTGTATTCAATAAATATTACTCCCTTCTTAAAATGAAGAAGAGAGAAAATATCATCATAGTTGAATTTTTAAAAAGATTTTTTTCTTTGTATTTGGCAATGCTAATATGGGAAATTGCTTTTCCCCACTTCTCAGTGTCTTGTTTCATACACAGATGGGATTCTGTCCACTGTCTGTCAGAGGATGTGAGTTTGCAGTTGAGGGTCTTAATTAGAAAGCTTGAGTTGGCGATCTTCATTTAGCCCAACCCTCCTTGCAATTTTTTTTTTTTTTGAGATGGAGTCTTGCTCTGTTGCCCAGGCTGGAGTGCAGTGGTGCAATCTCGGCTCACTGCAAGCTCCGCCTCCTGAATTCACACCATTCTCCTGCCTCAGCCTCCCAAATAGCTGGGACTACAGGAGCCTGCCACCACGCCTGGCTAATTTTTTGTATTTTTTAGTAGAGACAGGGTTTCACCGCATTAGTCAGGATGGTCTTGATCTCCTGACCTCATGATCCGCCCGCCTTGTCCTCCCAAAGTGCTGGGATTACAGGCATGAGCCACCGCGCCCAGACCCTCCTTGTAATTAACAGTTCGCTTTTGTATAATGCCGGGCCTATGGTAGATGACTATTTGTTAAGGTGAAGAGGAATTATCCCTAGGCACAAGTTGATGAAATGCAAGGTGTGTGGAGGCCACAGCACATGTGGAGTAAGTGCTGACTGCCTGCAACAAACTTCATTAACACAAAATCTTAAGCTTAGTGATTCATAAATTTAAATGCAAGTGTTGAATAAATGGTTTTGAAAGATTTTTTTTGGTTATTTTACCCTAAAACTTATTTTAAATATTTTGATAGTATGACTCTTTGTGTACCCACTCACTCTAGTGGTTAAGAAATGTAACTTTTGCTTTCTATAATTCAATATAATTTTATTTCAAGGCCTCATTCTTAAGAAAGCATCAAAAAAAAAAAAAAGCCAAAATACAACAAATTTAGTTTAAAGATCTCATTTGGCTTTATTCGCAATTCTAGAATTGGGCAACACTTCATTCTCTAAAATAGACTGAGTGTTCAGAGAAGTTGAGTAGAAGGTTGGCTTTGTAGACAGAGAAGGGCTAAAGAAGGCAGAAGCAGAGAATGAAAAGCTCTTTAGTCATTTCAAAGCTATTTTTCTTTAAAATCTGGTCTGTTGGGGCTTAGTGCAGGAGTTTGGTCCAAAACAATAGTTTCCTATAATTTTTACCTAACAACAGGAACAAAAATGTCAACCTATTTACGGTTCTGCCACTTTTCCCCAGGATGGTGGCTAAATTCCTTAGCCCATGTTACAGGGCACAGTGATGTCTGGTTCCTGACTGTCATCTGACTATGCAGGCATCTTCTGTGACATCAGTTATCTGTGCCAGTCCTGGGTCATCAATCCCTACAGATTGCTGCTGTGCTATCATTTGCACCAGGTCTGGCTCTCTCCACTGTCTCAAAACTTCTGCCGCGAGCGTGGAAAACCATTGGCTGCACTCCCTGCCTACTCTGAAGCTATGAACAACTGGGGGCTGGGTGGATCAAGGAGCTTTATCAAGCATGTATCACATAGTCACTTCTACTCTGTTTCTGAGGGCCTCTTCTCAGGAATCTCACCCACTTCCCAGCTCTCTTCAGTTCTCTCTGAGTTCTTCTACCTAGTCATTTACAGCTCAGAAGCTACAAACTGAATTAGGCATTCTACTGGGTCATCTCATCCCTGCAGTAGTAAAGACAAGATGCCCAGTTGCTTTTATTGGGAGAAGTGGTTAGGTAAGGGGAAATATCTTGAAAAAACTTTGGTTAACAATTCAAAATATTACTCTGCCTCACTTGTACAGCAAAGCAATTTTTCATGGCCATCACTTACATAAAAAATGCAATTAATGAAATAGCCTTTTATGAAATTTAATCAAAACTGCTCATAGGTGTTGAAACAGAAAGATAATCACTCCTTAAGGAATGAGAGGGTCAGTACTTCATCCTGTGTCTTGGGTTTGTCTCCTGAGAGTTTGTCTTCAATGTTCTTTTAAAGGCAATTAAACTTTTGTGAGTGACTCAGACACAGTTTAAATATGGCCGATGTCTCATATTCTCAGACAGTTTTGTTTAAATAATGTTCTCTATTTAAAAGAAGCACCAAAAGCAAATTGTTTTGTATTTGTTTTGCACTGGTACAATATGGTCCTAGAGATTACGATCATGAAATATTTTACTATATATTGTACTAGGCACTGTTTTAACCCAAAACCACAGAAGTCAAATTTAAACTCCTGAAACTAAAAGGAGAATATATTGGCTTACATATCTGGAAGTTTAGGTTCAGCTTGATTCTACATAGCAAGATTCAGTGACACAAATTATAATATTGGAGTTTTATTTGTTGTGTTTCTTTTGTCTTCATCTTTTAGCATTTCTACCTTCTGCATGTGGGTCCCATTCTCAATAAGACTTTCTATGATAGGAAAAAACGCCCAAGCTTATATCCTTGTAGCTTGTGATTCAGAAAACGGACTCTTTTTTGTTGTTGTTGTTTTTCACTCTCCAAATGTCAAATATCAGGAAAGGCCTGGACTTCTGTGAGCCATGTGTACACTCTGCTCAATCACTTCAACAAGGGAAATGGAATACACTGATTGGCTGTCCTGAATCACATGATCACAAGCTATGATGGAAAGAAGGGTCACTATAATTGACAGCTCCACCAGGACATGAACATAGTCATGATTCCTAATAGGAAAAGTAGTGTGCTGCTATTGGAAGAACGAAGAAAGGCTATAAAAATAAAACAAATCTGCAGTATAAATGGGGGAGGGGTGGGTAGACTGAAGCACTGTTTGTGTGTTTCTTTCCAAATTTGGATTTGGGGCTATACCCACATTTATGATACTAAGACTGGGGTCCTATAATGCCCAAAGCATCTTGTGAGAAAAGACAATGGCTGCTTCTATATATTCTAAGTAGATTTTTAACTACTAATAACTACTAATTTTTAACTACTAAATATATTTCTAACTACTAATAAAATTCACCTTATTTTTAAAGAAATTATGCATTTTCTCATTAAGATATATTTTGTTATTTTTTCCCTCCCATTTCTTCCACCTTCCTATGTTACCATAAACAAAGGAGCTTTTGTGACTAAGTTTGCACAGTTGTTTCAACAGCTTACTTAGTAAGCCAGATAAAGTGGTGACAAATACCAGTTTGAGTGGGATTTGATACTCTGTGTAAAATGTATTTCTAAGTTTCTTTAGAAGTAATGCCATTCTAGGTAAAGAAACAAACAAACAACAATCCCCCCCCCAAACAAACAAACAAACAAAACCTGGAGCTGAACTGCAGAACCCTTCATAATATATCATATTTGGGTCTCAGAATCAGGTTCTCTTCCTCACTTTGTTTCTCTGGCATGACAGACGCTTCTGCCAAAGTCAGAATTATCAGTGAGATGGAGAATGAGACTAAATCACATTTACTGTAGCAGTGGATAAAACATCTCCAAATCAGGCAGAAAATGTCAATATCATTGACCTCAAGGGACATATGTGGTTTTTGTACAGTGTAGAGTTTGGGGGCTTTCCAGCAAAACAACATAACAGAAACAGAGAAGGTTTTTTGTGTGACTAGAATGTAAAGTGCTGTCACCGATCCAGATTTAGAAAGGAATGTAACAGTTCTGAGCCTGTGCAGGAAAAGAGAACTAGACATGAGGCCAAAAATCTGAAACTGTAGCCCTTGTTCTTTCACTGCATCCCTGAGGGTTCTTGTCTACCCACTGGACTTCCTTCTGCATCACTTTCTATTTATTTGATATAAAACTGATGATAGTAGTTCTCACAGAGTCTGGAATACACACTGTTGCTCATTTTATTTATGGCTATAAGGTACCCATTAATACCATCATCATCTAACATTTCTTACATGATATGTGTACCTTTCCAAAGACTTTCACTTCAGTTATGTCACTTGATCTTTACAACATCCTAGCCAGGAACCAGGAGGGTATTTTTATTCCAACTTTTAGAAGCAACTGAGATCTATAGAAGTGAGGTGACTTCTTTGCAAGCCCTAGAGTAACATGAAACAATCTAGGACTTAAAACTTCTGCCTCTGTACTCTTGACACAGCTTGTTCCTTTCCTTCCCTAAAGTTCATAGTTACTCTCTATATATATTTCTTTGCTAGTAAATCCTTTTTTAAAAACTTTTAAAGTACAGATTTCCCTTTCTTCCATGGCTTTTGTTTTTCTTTGTAAACAAAACAGTGATCTAATATTTAATGAACACTTAATATATGATGAAATTGGTGCAAAGTACATTATTCCTATTATCTCATTTAATCTGGCTGCAACCTTATATTTCAGGAACTATTCTTATTCCCATTTTACAGATGAGGTAATTGAACCCTAAAGAGTTTAAGAGGCTTGCTTAAAGGCATACACTGAGAATTTGAGCTTTTAAACACTTTGAGATACAGCCTCCATGATCTATAATGGCTTAATAAAAATGGATGTGGCAAATGCCCCAGGAGAGAGTTTCTTCCCTATGCCAGTTTTTTTTCTGTATTTTCAAATTGAACAGGAACCAGATATATATATATATATATATATATATATATATATATATATATATTTTTTTTTTTTTTTTTTTTGAAAATTTTAGCTTGAGATGTCTATTAGAGTAGAAATGTAGAATAGGCCATTGGACACTCAAATTTCTCTTTTAGGGGAGAGGATGGTGCTGGGGATGTACATTTGGAAGTCATTCATTTATAGATATTAAGCTGAAATATTTTGTTTGGCAGAAGCTTGTATTTTCCCTTTATATACTAAAGCCACTGAACGGAGTTTTAAGCTGGGAAATAATATAGTCATATTTGGTTTTTGAACAAAACTGCTATGGTGGTATTCAGAATGATATTTTGGGACAGAAAATGTAGAAATACCATTCAGGAAACCTATGCCAGTAGAAAAATGGGGTGAGGAATTACATAAAGGCAGTGGCAATGTAGTTAAAGAGGATGGGGTAAATTTGAGACATACTTAGAATGTGTAATTGGCCAGGTTTGGTGATATATTAGATTTGCATTATGCTGGGTGGAGGAAAAGCTAGGATTTCTGCCTTAAGCAACTGAGTGGCTGGTTCACTGAGATGGGAGATACACAAGGCAATTACATAACTTATATCCAAGTTGAGACACTTTTAAGACTAAAAGAGCCACCTAGGACATATGAATGGTTTAGAGATATTGAAGAAGAAACAGCATCAGTTTTGCGGGGGGTTGGGAGTGAACATAATGTCTTCGGTGATCAATACACAAAGTTTGAAGGACTTGTGGAACATCCAAGTATGTATGGCTAATATACCATGGGATAAATAGGTCTGGACTCTGAAGAGTGATTTTGACTTCAGATTATTGGAGAGGAAGTAGCTGCAGCCATAGAGGTAGATGTATTAGACACCAAAACATTTATGTAAGGAGTCAAGCAGTGGGGTGAGGATTACTTCTTACATGATCTTGTTATTTTTTATTTGTTTTGGTTTGCTGGGGCTAGGAATATGTGGTGGATGGTTTGTGCATACAATGATAGTTACTACCAGATAATAGGACCCCAAATGAGGAAAATTTAATACAATATCTTACAAGAGGCTGGGGGCAATATAACTGAGCCAGGTTGGTACAAAGTACATTTTTTAATGGAGTTTGAACATAATTTAGCTGAAGCTTGCCTGAGAGAGACTAACCTTTACATATGATAATAAGAGTTAATACTTAAGTGATGTTTACTATGTAATAGGCACTGTTCTAGGTGCTTTATGTACATTAACTCATTTGATTATTACAACTAACTTATAGTTACTGTGTTTTTATTCCTTATCTTCTAGATGAGAAAAATTAGAGTCAGACAGTTTATTAGCTTGACTCTAGTTACAAAGCTAGTAAGAGAGGTGCGGAAATTGAAATGAGATGATCTGATTTCTGAGTTCAAGCCCTTAACATGACCCTCTACTTTAATCCTGCAGGTTCTTTAATGTATTGATCCAGAGTCCAGTTTTCTCTCATTTGTTTTCCTTTTCTTCCTAACTCTGGTTTAATACAGCCCAGTCTGTCTTGCCAGTAGAGGAATGATTTATTCCCTGGTCATTTTGTGTCTCACCTGATTTTCCTGTTCACTCAGAGTGAAAGCAGGGGAAAAGAACACAAGTATGCAATGATTCATCTTTATTCCTTACCTCTCAGCTCTGACAACCAGACAGCATTTGCTGACTTAGCTCCAGGGGAAGCAATTCTTACCCTAAGTGCAGCTTTCATTCCTGGCTCCATTGTCAACTTCAAAGACCCAGCTGGCCTCCTCCTGCCCAACACTTTTCCACGGCAGTCACAGATCATGGTTCCTGTGAAGAGAATGTCCAAGGCTCAAGTTGTAATTAGGAAGGGCATTGTTCCTGAACCTGAGGTTTCTAAGCAACAGTTAAAAAGCCAATTAAATGTTACTGGCTGCACGTCCTGTCCTCCAGCCACATGTACAGAGGCTCTTGGCTACTTCTCTGCATGTCCATCTGCTAAAATGGCAAAATGCCCTCTTCGTCTATATTTGAATTCTTGCACATAGCCATGGTTGCCAGGCCACAACAGATGCTTGCAGATCAACAACAGCATTAGATCTTTTCCAGCTATGCCTCTTGTGGCAGCCACAGACCTTGTAAGACATGGTGCGCACCTGTTGAATGTCATCTGCCAAACAACATGACTGCTTGGGAATGGGATTAGTGGAAATCAGCTGCCATGAAGACAGGCTGCACCACATTTTAAACTTGGTGTCAAAATCCCAAATACATTTTATAAAAGAACAGGTCTGTGCTAGAAGACATGAGGAAAGCTTAGGATGCAAAGGGTGCCAAGAGATTTTGAAACCTCAGACAAACAAGATCATGGAATAGTGGGTATCTCTGTGAAGTGTTCCCAACATGAGCAACTTTCTGGAAGCAAAATCTAATAAGGTTGAGAGAAGTCTGTGTAATGAACTCACTGGCTTTTATAATAGAAAAGAAAAGTAGAGGATCCAAAATTTCAGCTTTATGTCTCAAACCTATAAGAAATGTTTTCTCGCGGGCTTAGATCTGGGCATTTGAAACTCAGACAAATGTACTTATGTACATTGCTTGTAAGTTTCCTTTTTATATGATAAGCTATAGAGGGGATTTAAATGGGGTGCAGAGATTATAGCATCCTGGGATACTTTCATTCTCATAGACCAAGAATAAGATAAGGAAAAAAAAGGATGAGAGTTTACAATAAAAAATTTGATAATTCAGTAATAATTTTGATAACAGCAAGACAAATATTTATTAAGAACACTCTAGGTAGACACATTTAAAGGGTGTAATTTGGGAAGATATTGTAGCATTATATTGATTTGGGACATTTAATATTTTTTATTCATCTTTCCTAACAAGAAGAGAAAATGTATCAACAGTTTTTTGTATCAACATTTTTGAGCATCAACCACATGCTGGATATTACATATGCACATCCACATTTACTCCTCACAGCAACTCTATGAGATATCGTTACTTCCATTAATAAAATGTTATTAATTAATATATGATGGCCGCTACTAATTCCAATAACCTAAAGCCATTTTGTGACGTCATTTAATATTTTTGACCCCTAGGTACTTAAACTCTAAACCTGGAAATCAAGAGGAGACTTACTTGGTATATGTGGAGTGTCAGGCAGATTTAGAGCATATTTATTTTACATTTCTGTTCTAGTAAAGATAAACATTGTGTAGGTTTCTGAGTAAAAGAGTTTTAGATTTTATATATTTAAATGCAGGTTGAATTGTAGGCTTAATATTGACAGGTATTGCATCTACCTTGCTTTCTGCTATAGCCCTAGTGCCTGGCACAGGAACCAGATATGATTTGCTAAATGAATAAAGAAAAAATGGTGGTGATCAGAGCAATATTGGTGATCCCTCTACACACCAATTTATTTGTTGTAAAATTAATATTCTACACACACACACACACACACACACACATTTTGCCCCTGGAAAAGGTGCCAAAGATAAAGAGATTCATTAGGAAGCTAAGATGAAAACAGTCCAGATCTCAGAAAATAAATATGATCTGTGGCAGTAGGGATGGAGAACAAAAACTTATGGCATAGCATTTTCTGAAGACCTGAAAATATTTGTTTGCCCAGGAAGTGTGTGCTGTAAGGGCAGATGTGAGAGAGGAGGGGCTGTATAGGGTGATTCCAAGGTATTCAGTAGGTTTTTGGGGAGACAGGATAATGCCTTGACAATATTATGAAATAGCTTGAAATGTTTTGAAAAAGGAATACTAAGCTTATAACTCAGTCTCAGGTCTGGAAGGCTCAGACAACCATCAAGGGTGTGGATGACTGCTAGAACCACTTGGCCTTCTTATTGTCCCAGTTATTAAAGACAGTGGCTTCCTAAATAGGCTAACAGATTGTGACTAGGGGCTTTTCAGTTTTTTTTTAAAGCTAAGATTAATGGAAAACCAAATTAAATGATAAATGCCAGAAGAGATCTTGTTTCTGCAGATTGGTGACATTTATTTCCTGCACACTTTGGTATTGCATTAAAGTTCTTATTAATTTTTGTTTTCATTACTGACTTTTAAATGATAACATTCCAGATGACATTTTACAATAAGAAAGGTTTTTTGCCATCTGAAAATATAACTAATTAATCAGCATATTTTACATTATCTACATAGTGCCTTCCTAGTTATACACATTTTCTCAATATTTAATAAAGTTGTTTGAATAAAATAGCTTTATTTCTAATAAGACTTTTAATTGAGCGGTGATAGATGTGTCCTTTCAGGTTTTTCTTTTATTTACTCAGATTGCTTTGCAACCTCCACTTTAATAGTCACCAAGAGCCCAAAAGACTTGACTCCTTCACTGCAAGTATTAGGTTGTAAAAATAGAAAAAAAAAAGTGGTTGCAAATTACTCTTTCTCATTAGAAAGAAAAATGTACCCCTGTGATTAAATTGGCTAGAGATGACGGATTCTAAGGTCATGCCTATCTCTGTACCTGGACTAAACTAAGTGTCCCACTACTGTGCCGAGTTCATTCTGTCTTCTGTGTCTTTTTCATGGCACTCTCTATATCTGGATTCTTAGTAGTTCATGAGCACTGAGTTCAGTTCCTAGAACCATTATGAAACTTTCCATGCTCATTACAAACCAGGAGATATTATTTGTTCATTCATCATTTATCAAGCCAGTGAACAATATTTACAATTCAATATACTAAGGATAGGAATAGAGGTTTGGAAATGTGCTATGAAAATACAGTAGAGGTTCATCTTCTTCCTCCTGGTTACCATTTTTACCATTTTTTGTTATATATTTCTCATCACATCTCTTCAGTTGAATTTAACTTTTGTAAAACCGACTCCGTTTTCATGAAAGAAAACGTGTACTACTCTCCACCCCCTCACTCTAACTATTCCTGCTACACTTTTTCTGTCATGGTTAATTATTGTTGAAGTAAGGTTAATTATTGGTTAAGAATTGCAGTGACTGAAGGCTAGTTAGTAAAGTTAGAATAAAAAAAAAGAAGAAGAAATGAAGTGAATCTGTTACTCTGGCTAGGATTTAGGGCCTAAGGCACTAGATGACTTTGGTCACTTTTTTTTTTCTTAAGAAAAAAGATGGAATTTAATTCTTATTAAGGACAAGAGAAAGCACCCACTAAGCACCCACCTACATGCGCACACACACGCATGCACACACACAGACACACACACACACATTGAGTAACAAAGATGGTTTGAGCCTTATAAAATGAAGGGACATAAATTCCATATGGATTTCCAGACATCTCTTCCTAGTGTATTATATTAGCTAAATCTTGATCCTTCACTTCTCAATTCTCCTTAAAGAAAAAGGGGATCAATGTAGCCCATCTTGACACACAACAAGGACATAAAAGACAGGATCAGAATGACCATGCTAGAAACTTTTCGAGAACGTTTGTTTTGCATGCTCACTTTCTTCAATAAGATCACCTTCTTTCCAAAAATAAGTTTAGCCACTGATAAAATAATGCTAGAATAAATGGGAACATTCGTAGTAACGGTGCTGCTATGGAACAATTTTTTTGAGGTGCAGAATCAAGAACTCCTTATTCTGAGGCCACAAGTGGTTATTTTGCCAAAAGTTTTGTTTAAGGAAGGTGTGAGGACCTGGGTTGCAAAAGGCCATAATAAAATCATTTTCATTGATGGTCAGAGGTATATATATGTGAAAAGTCCTTTTAGGAAGGTGGTTTGTAACAAGTCAGCTGTAGTGCACTGATGTCAGTCAAACCCTTCAGTATTGGGCCAGCCATGAAATTTAAATGATGCATAAAATTTGCTTTAGAAGCAACAGAGAATACATATTATTACTTTGACATATAGCAGATGGAATGTTAAACAGAGGGCTTTGCAAGATTTTGTATAAGTGAGTATCTCTTGCTGTGAATAAAGCAAAAAGGGTAGCATAAGATGGAAATGGCTCATTTACAGAAACATGAAAGATCTCTGTTAAGCGAAGGGAGTAATATCATGAAATGTTCTACCCAATAATGATGGATTACTGAAAAGAGACCAAGAAAATAGTGCAATATCCTAAATAAATGTAATCTACAAGTTTGGGATGAAAATTCTAGAATTTAAAGTGTAAATAGGCTAAATGCTCCAATTAAAAGACACAGACTGGCAAACTGGATAAGGAGTCAGGACCCATCAGTGTGCTGTATTCAGGAAACACATCTCATGTGCAGAGACACAGATAGACTCAAAATAAAGGGATGGAGGAAGATCTATCAAGCAAATGGAAAACAAAAAAAGGCAGGGGTTGCAATCCTAGTCTCTGATAAAATAGACTTTAAACCAATAAAGATCAAAAGAGACAAAGAAGGCCATTACATAATGGTAAAGGGATCAATTCAACAAGAAGAGCTAACTATCCTAAATATATATGCACCCAACACAGGAGCACCCAGATTCATAAAGCAAGTCCTGAATGACCTACAAAGGGACTTAAACTCCCACACAATAATAATGGGAGATTTTAACACCCCACTGTCAACATTAGACAGATCAATGAGACAGAAAGTTAACAAGGATATCCAGGAATTGAACTCAGCTCTGCACAAAGTGGACCTAATAGACATCTACAGAACTCTCCACCCCAAATCAACAGAATATACATTTTTTTCAGCACCACACCACACCTATTCCAAAATTGACCACATAGTTGGAAGTAAAGCTCTCCTCAGCAAATGTAAAAGAACAGAAATTATAACAAACTGTCTCTCAGACCACAGTGCAATCAAACCAGAACTCAAGATTAAGAAACTCACTCAAAACCGCTCAACTACATGGAAACTGAACAACCTGCTCCTGAATGACTATTGGGTACATAATGAAATGAAGGCAGAAATAAAGATGTTCTTTGAAACCAACAAGAACAAAGACACAACATACCAGAATCTCTGGGACACATTCAAAGCAGTGTGTAGAGGGCAATTTGTAGCACTAAATGCCCACAAGAGAAAGCAGGAAAGATCCAAAATTGACACCCTAACATCACAATTAAAAGAACTAGAAAAGCAAGAGCAAACACATTCAAAAGCTAGCAGAAGGCTAGAAATAAGTAAAATCAGAGCAGAACTGAAGGAAATAGACACACAAGAAACCCTTCAAAAAATTAATGAATCTAGGAGCTGGTTTTTTGAAAAGATCAACAAAATTGATAGACTGCTAGGAAGACTAATAAAGAAGAAAAGAGAGAAGAATCAAATAGATGCAATAAAAAATGAAAAATGGGATATCACCACCGATCCCACAGAAATACAATCTACCATCAGAGAATACTACAAACACCTCTATGCAAATAAACTAGAAAATCTAGAAGAAATGGATAAATTCCTTGACAAATACACCCTCCCAAGACTAAACCAAGGAAGAAGTTGAATTTCTGAATAGACCAATAACAGGCTCTGAAATTGTGGCAATAATCAATAGCTTACCAACCAAAAAGAGTCCAGGACCTGATGGATTCACAGCCGAATTCTACCAGAGGGACAAGGAGGAACTGGTACCATTCCTTCTGAAACTATTCCAATCGATAGAAAAAGAGGGAATCCTCCCTAACACATTTTATGAAGCCAGCATGGTCCTGATACCAAAGCCTGGCAGAGACATAACCAAAAAAGAGAATTTCAGACCAATATCCTTGATGAACATTGATGCAAAAATCCTCAGTAAAATACTGGCAAACCAAATCCAGCAGCACATCAAAAAGCTTATACACCATGATCATCCCTGGGAAGCAAGGCTAGTACAAAATACGCAAATCAATAAATGTAATCCAGCATATAAACAGAACCAAAGACAAAAACCACATGATTATCTCAATAGATGCAGAAAAGGCCTTTGACAAAATTCAACAACGCTTCATGCTAAAAACTCTCAATAAATTAGGTATTGATGGGACGTATCTCAAAATAATAAGAGCTATCTATGACAAACCCACAGCCAATATCATACTGAATGGGCATAAACTGGAAGCATTCCCTTTGAAAACTGGCACAAGACAGGGATGACCGATCTCACCACTCCTATTCAACATAGTGTTGGAAGTTCTGGCCAGAGCAATTAGGCAGGAGAAAGAAATAAAGGGTATTCAATTAGGAAAAGAGGAAGTCAAATTGTCCCTGTTTGCAGATGACATGATTGTATATCTAGAAAACCCCACTGTCTCAGCCCAAAATCTCCTTAAGCTGATTAGCAACTTCAGCAAAGTCTCAGGATACAAAATCAATATACAAAAATCACAAGCATTCCTGTACACCAATAACAGACAAACAGAGAGCCAAATCATGAGTGAACTCCCATTCACAATTGCTTCAAAGAGAATAAAATACCTAGGAATCCAACTTACAAGAGACGTGGGACCTCTTCAAGGAGAACTAAAAACCACTGCTCAGTGAAATAAAAGAGGATACAAACAAATGGAAGAACATTCCATGCTCATGGGTTGGAAGAATCAATATCCTGAAAATGGCCATACTGCCCAAGGCAATTTGTAGATTCAATGCCATCCCCCGTCAAGCTACCAATGTCTTTTTTCACAGAATTGGAAAAAACTACTTTAAAGTTCATATGGAACCAAAAAAGAGCCCGTATCGCCAAGTCAATCCTAAGCCAAAAGAACAAAGCTGGAGGCATCAAACTACCTGACTTCAAACTATACTACAAGGCTACAGTAACCAAAACAGCATGGTACTGGTACCACAACAGAGATATAGATCAATGGAACAGAACAGTGCCCTCAGAAATGATGCCACATTTCTACAACTATCTGATCTTTGACAAACCTGACAAAAACAAGAAATGGGGAAAGGATTCCCTATTTAATAAACGGTGCTGGGAAAACTGGCTAGCTATATGTAGAAAGCTGAAACTGGATCCCTTCCTTACACCTTATACAAAAATTAATTCAAGATGGATTAAAGACTTAAATGTTAGACCTAAAACCATTAAAATCCTACAAGAAAACCTAGGCAATACCATTCAGGACATAGGCGTGGGCAAGGACTTCATGTCTAAAACACCAAAAGCAATGGCAACAAAAGCCAAAATTGACAAATGGGATCTAATTAAACTCAAGAGCTTCTGCACAGCAAAAGAAACTACCATCAGAGTGAACAGGCAACCTACAGAATGGGAGAAAATTTTTGCAACATACTCATCTGACAAAGGGCTAATATCCAGAATCTACAATGAACTCAAACAAATTTACAAGAAAAAAACAAACAACCCCATCAACAAGTGGGCAAAGGACATGAACAGACATTTCTCAAAAGAAGACATTTATGCAGCCAAAAAACACAGGAAAAAATGCTCATCATCACTGGCCATCAGAGAAATGCAAATCAAAACCACAGTGAGATACCATCTCACACCAGTTAGAATCGCCATCATTAAAAAGTCAGGAAACAACAGATGCTGGAGAGGATTTGGAGAAATAGGAACACTTTTACACTGTTGGTGGGACTGTAAACTAGTTCAACCATTGTGGAAGTCAGTGTGGCGATTCCTCAGGGATCTAGAACTAGAAATACCATTTGACCCAGCCATCCCATTACTGGGTATATACCCAAAGGACTATAAATCAAGCTGCTATAAAGACACATGCACACGTATGTTTATTGCGGCACTATTCACAATAGCAAGGACTTGGAACCAACCCAAATGTCCAACAATGATAGACTTGATTAAGAAAATGTGGCACATATACACTATGGAATACTATGCAGCCATAAAAAATGATGAGTTCATGTCCTTTGCAGGGACATGGATGAAGCTGGAAACCATCATTCTCAGTAAACTATCGCAACGACAAAAAACCAAACACCGCATGTTCTCACTCATAGGTGGGAACTGAACAATGAGAACTCATGGTTACAGGAAGGGGAACATCACACTCCTGGGACTGTTGTGGGGTGGGGGGAGGGGGGAGGGACAGCATTAGGAGATATACCTAATGCTAAATGATGAGTTAATGGGTGCAGCAAAACAACATGGCACATGGATACATATGTAAAAAACCTGCATATTGTGCACATGTACCCTAAAACCTAAGGTATAATTAAAAAAAAAAGGAAAAAAAAAAGAAATTAAGGCAGAGTCAGTGTTACTAAGATTCTAATCAATTCTATGCCCTTGGAAACCTGTAGCTTTCTTCACAGTTTTACTGATACCTGGGGATTTCTACCTCTAGTTCTAGTTCTTGCCTCTAATGCTAGCCTCCGGGCCGTTGTGTTGTTATTTGTTCTCTGTTCCTGGCATCCACCTGAACCCATATAAAATGTCTTTGAACATTCCAAAATAATTTCCTCACACAAAAGCATTAGTAAGCAATGTAGAATTTATTTTAGATTTTGTAGTGGAATGAGGATAGGGGTCAGTTTTAGCACACAACTTAAAAATCCCTTTTTAGACAATTCTATGAACTTTCTTTGCTGCTGCTCCTAAGTTCTATTTCTCTACCATTTCCCCAATATTCCTCTACCTTTCTGATTTCCGTTGTCTTTCCCTTATATATCCACTGCCCCTCACTCACCCTTTGGAATCTCATATTCTTTCATTTTGTAGAAGAATTTTCTTTCTCTCTCTCTCTGTCTGTCTCTCTCTTTGAAGCAATCTGTGGAAGTTCTTACATTTCACCTCAACTCATTCTCATGATAAAAGATGGAGTTTTCTCTCAGAGAAAAATTCTTGTGAATGATTTTTTTTTTAATCTCATGCCTGGTATAGTTCATTTTGAGTCTAGTGAGCTATGTCTGCTTTCCCACAGGAACTGAAGAACAGATTGAGTATAAACAGTCACAGATCAGAAAAAAAAAGCTCTGAAATTTATTGACACTATTTAGCCAAGCATCATCCTAAGGGCTTCATATTAAATAACTCATTTAGCACTTCCAATAGCCCAGTGGGGTAGGAAGTATTATTGTTATTTTTAAAGATGAAGAAACTGAGGCATTTGGGGTAGCTTGCATACAGTCACAGAGTTAGTAAATGGCAGAGCCATCATTCAAACCCAGGATGTTTGGCTCCAGAGTCAAAGATCATAAAGATTATGCTTTGTGACCTCTCATAGACTACCAAAATATACCATTGTTCTATCCATTGTGTTGATATTTCTTCCATCAATCTCTGTTTGCCAGGACACCACTATAATAACATACCATTTGAATAGCAACAATTCCATCAGCAGTTCCTCTGAAACAATGGGGCTTTTTCTTATAGGCCACTGGGTCTTATTAAGCTCTTTATTGATCTGTTCATAGGTCTTGGCACCTGAGGCTAAGTTTTATTGCTCTTTGGTCTAACGTACCCATATAGATAAATATACTACTGTCTAAAAAGTGGGCAACATTGCTGTAGAGTCATATATAGTCATGTATCACTTAATGACAGGGATACTTTCCAATAAATGTGTTGTTAGGTGATTCCATCCTTGTATGAACATCATAAAGTATAAACACAAACCTAGATGGTATAGCCTGCTACACATCTAGGCTATAGGCTATATGGAATGTGAGACCTAGGACATTATTGTATACTACGGTAGACTTTATAAACTATGTACACCAAGGCTACCTTACATTTATAAAAAATTTCATTCATCCCCAGCACTTTGGGAGGCCGAGGAGGGCCAATCATGAGGTCAAGAGATTGAGGCCATCCTGGCCAACATAGTGAAACCACTCCTCTACTAAAAATACAAAAATGAACTGGGCATGGTGGCATGTGCCTGCAGTCCCAACTATTAGGGAGGCTGAGGCAGGAGAATTGCATGAACCTGGGAGGCAGAGGTTGCAGTGAGCCAAGATCGCGCCACCGCTCTCTTGTCTGGTGACCGAGTGAGACTCTGTCTCAAAAAAAAAATAATAATTCATTCTTCAGTAATAAATTGACCTTAACTTCCTATAACATTTTTATCTTATAAACTTTTTAATTTTTAAAAACATTTTGACCCTTTTATAATAACACTTAGCTTAAAACACAAACACATTTTACAAGTGTATAAAAATACTTTTTAAATTGTTATTCTATGAGCTTTTTTCTGTTTAAAAACGTTAATTTTTATTTTTTTTTTATTTCTTAACCTGTTTTTTTAAAATGAAGATGTAAACACACACATTAGCCTAGGCCTACATAGGGTCGGGATCATTAACCCATCACTAGGTGATAGGAATTTTTCAGTTCCATTATATTCTTGTAGTCCTATATGAGGTCCTTCATTGGCTGAAAGATTGTTACATGAAACATGATTGTACTGGGAAAAGTTCTACTTATTTGGAGTGCAATGAATTTCTTATTTTGTTTATTAATTGACTTATTTGGACAATCAGTACAGGTGATGAAACAAATTTTAGTTGCAGACACACAAGAGTGAAAATTCTGGCTTCCCCATTTATAAGTTCAACTCTCTGAGTCTCAGTTTCTGATGTGTAAAATCTGAAAAATATCATTTTTTGAAGGCAATAGTGAGGATAAAGCAAAATAATAGATGTTAGGTAATTAACAGCTTTTCTTATAAAATAACTAGCATTTATTGGGTCCTGACTATGTGATAGCTACTCTGCTCAATATTTCACATACATAATGCATCCCATACATAATAAACTCTCATTAAATTGAAGCTCTTACTCCTCTTGACACAAACTTTTAATTGTTGGATATTTTATCATTAGACTATTTCTTTCAAGAGACCTTGAAGCCTCAGGCATACTGAGTTTGGATGTAACTAATTTATTAGGGCTACACTCTTCAGAATAATATTTATATTATTGATCTCATGAAATGCAACCTAAAAGATGAATGCAGAGAAAATGATAGTACAATGATATCAAAGAATACTAGACTTGAGAATACAGTGGAAAAATGTAACTCCTGAACTTCTAACCACTGACAGGTCTTCTCCCTGAAACATACATTGTCTTTCTGATATTCTATGCTGAAGGTATACACACAGACTTCCCTGTTTCTGCTTTGTTTGCACAGAATTCTATTATCTCTTGGCAAAAAAGAGATAAGGAAGAAATAGCAAAATTAAATTTCCCACTAGGTGGCAAAAAGGCACTACATTGACTCTCTCTGTGCAACATAAAAATAGGAGAGAAAAACCACATCAGCTGTAAGCTGCCTTGGAATGAATATATATAAATGTCTATAATATGTATATATATACATATTTCTTTAGATTTTGCCTTTGGGAGAGAAATTGACTTATAATGATTACAAACCAGAAAGCATGAATATAGAATTATTGAGGTAAGTCAGATTAAGGAATTTTAAAACGTGTAAATGTCTAAACTTATCTTCAGGGAAGACAGAGTAGGAAATTCCAAATTGATACTTTCAGTGAATTTGCTGGCTGCCCCTCAGTTTGCCCAAGACTCAGTGTCTCCCAAGACTCCTGTTATTTAATTCACCAGCTGAACATGATTCTGAAAGCAACGGCACATGATGGTACCTTTAGATTTCTGAATGTGATTCCTCATTGTTTAAAAAGTGTTTCAACATTTCCACATTTTTTGGAAGTTTCTTATTTAAAAAATTACTTACATCTTGGCTGTGGGCCATGACTAGAACTAGTGCCCATGTAAAGCATTCCTAAGCCATTCTTCTCTGACTGGGGTGGAATGACAGTAAATGGCAAAAGGGAAATCCTTGCAGTCTTTATGGAGAAGTCTAGGGTAAGGGAGTAGATTCGTTTATTCCCTTGCTGAAAATATGAATGAAGGATAAGGTGGGATGGAGCACAGAGTACAGAGTCTTCTTCAATCTCCTGTTCCACAATTACTTGGCAAATTATTTGGGCAGTATAAATAAATGTCATATTGGTTTAGTTTGAATTCACTTGAGAAGTTAGGTTGACCCAATCCCTCTACCTTCAGTTTTCTCATCTGTTAAATGGAAGTAGTAATAGGACCCTCTTCAAAACCCTGAGGATTAAATGAAGTGATGATGATGAAGATGATGACAAGGATATTGTCAGTTAACAATTCCTAAAGTTAACAACTTCCAAGTGCTTTCTTTGTGCCAGACAGTGGGTGAAGTGATGATTTTAATTCATTCCATGAGATGAAGATGTATTCTTCTGGGTTTAGACCAACACATTATCTTCTGAGCTAGCCTCATATTTTCTCCACTGTCTCTTATCATGCTTACACACCAAATAAAACACAATTAAATAATGTAAAACAACACACATCAAAGAACAAAACAAAGAAAGAGAAGATGTGAGGTCATTTCAGGTACAATTAGCTTCACCTAGACATCCTCAATTGTATTTGAATAGCTTTGGGAAGTTGTGGCTTGTCTTGAATGGTACTCCACTACACAGAGCTGTTTTGTTTGTTTGTTTATTTGTTATAGCATCAGGGTCTTGCTTTGTCACCCAGGCTGGAGGGCAGTGGCACAGTCATAGCTCACTGCAGCCTCAAACTCTTGGACTCAAGTGATACTCTCATCTCAGCCTCCTGAGTAGCTGAGACTACAGGTGGCACCACCATGTCCAGCTCAGAGATCTTTAAGATGCCTTCCTGGTCCACTATTCTATGACTAAGATCCAAGCATGCAATCAATTTTAGTAAAACCCATTCTGAAAACTGAATCTGCAATTTACACCCTTTGGCTCTATGCTCAAGTATCACCTATCGTGACTGCCTTATTTAAATTTGGCACCCTTCCCTTTGTACTTCCTATTTCCTCATCCTAATTTATTTTTTTCATGACATATTTAACTTACTATATAGTTTATTAATGTGTTGTATTTATTGTCTGTCTTTTCCAACTAAATTAATAGAAAAATGTAAGATTCTCAAGGGCAGGGATTTTGTTTGTCTTGTTCACTTCTGTCTTCCTAGGTCTTAGAAATGTAATCTTTATTAAATATCTGATGACTAAATGAATCAAGGAATTAATGAATAGCTAAAGGGTGAGGGGACAAAAGGCAATGGATGGATCATGGTCCTCACATTCTATTGATATTATAAATGCAGCTGTGTCTGTATAGTTTATTTACTTATGTGATATTTATTGGCTCTTGCATTGTGCTATATGTTAGGTATATCAAAAGCTTATATTTAGTATGATAGACAGTAAACAAATAATAAATGAGTTAAAGAATAACATTTGAGGATAATCAGTGATACCGCTAGCATTTTATATAGGTGTTAGGTCTACAACCTGTTTGGATGATGGTGGGCAGCTGGGAGTGTTGTCTTGAAATATGACAGTCATATTCTTGTAATGTAGATTTTATGTTATTTGACTTGACTTTATGTGTGCTGATAGAGATTATAGGGAACCATAAATCCTCTTCTTTAAGCCATTGCATTTGATAACTTGATGATAAATTGTATAAAGAAAATAATCAAGATGATATAGTCAGTATAATGGGCTAGGGCTTGGGTATACTATTTTAGAAAAGCCTCTCTGAAACGGTAATTAAGTTAAAACCAGAAGAATGAGAGTTAGTCATTCTAGCAGCAAGATATACAGGAGTTCCAGGCAGAGAGACAGGACAAGCAAGAGCTCAGCCAAGAGAAAGTGCATCAGGAATATAAATGTGACCAGTATGGAATGGAGAGGTGGCATGTGGTAAGGTTTTAGGGATACAGGAGCAAATCATGGAGGTTCTAATAAACACTCTGTTTATTCCATGTGTGAATGGGAAGACATCAGCTGGCTTTAGGACAGGGAATAGTATAATTTTGTCTGTATTATGCAACAATCTCTCTAGCTACTGTGAGAAAAAACATTTGATGAGGAGCAAGAGAAGGAATGATTTGCATACCTCACAGAAAGGTTTTGAAGCACAAAAAATAAATATGTTCAACTCAGAGGAAGAGGTGATTCGTTTCCATAGTCAAGGACTTTCTGATTACATAAACACTAGTTGTCCTAGCAGAGGTCAGAGCACATTGTGGAGCCCAAAGGCTACAAATGTGATATGTTTCATTTTGGGCACATTAGCCAAGGAAGAAAGTGACAAATGTGTTGGGACCTAGACTTCTAGGCAAAAATAAGGACTATATTTCTGAAATGGTAACTGTAGAGGAGTTAGGGCCAACAAGAGAGAATCCATTTTTCTCTGGATTCTTCATATCTCCTTTGATCTTTGGGGCTACAAGCTGGTCATATACTGAGATAATAGGTAATAATACAAATAAATATAATAATACAAATTATAAATGGGAAATTAATGTATAGCACATTCCCTCAAGTGTGTAAGGATGATTCACTTGCTATGAGAAAAGGGTAGAACCCCTCTATGTTTTTATATCTCAAAATTTAAAATGGTTGTTTTTCTTTTATAGTATATGTGACAGATGAATATTATATATAAAGCAAGTGAACAAATATTTACATGTTGGGGGATGCATGCTCAAAATGTAGATACTGTTAAGAGTTTGTAGTCCTCAAAATATAGAGTCCACAATTATAATGGAGAAAGCACTTGGCTAGAAGGATGTGTTTTGTATCTCTTATTTTCTAGGTTCAGCACTTATTACCTGGGTTATCTTCTAAGTCACTTAACATTTTTGACTCACTCTTCTCAATAAAATGAATACAATATTTGCAATACCTGTTTCATGAGATTAAAATTAAATAAAATAATTTTATTTTCTACCCAATAGTAGTAAACACTGCATGTTTGTCCCCTCTGTTATATTTTATGCTTGATAATTAATGGGAAGCAGCTCAGAAATTCTAAAGCATCATATCCATGGTAGCCCTTAAGTCTTACTTCAAGGGCTTAGCTCACATACACACAGATACAAACTTAGTATTTCCTTAGAAGGTCCATTCCCTATGTTACATTTTGTAGGAGTAATATTGGCTTCTCCGATATATGAATAAACAGCATAAGAAGTTTAGAAACCTCAGAGTAACTGAACTTTTCATGACAAAACAAATGAAAATCTTATTTAAAAATAAAGTATATACTTGTATTATACTCCATACTGATAAACTTATGGAAAAACCTTATACCTATCTTTTATTTTTTAAAAATCAAAATTATTAAACTGATTTGACATGTACAAAGATTCACCTTAATTATGTGAACTTATTTTATTAAGTAAAAATGTTTCTGAGTTAGGAATTTCTAGAGATATTTAAAGTCTATAATATTTAAACTATAATATTATTTCAGTTTTCTTATTTCTTTGAATTTGGGAAACATTAATTTCTATAAAAATGTATTTATCTCCCTATGAGAGCAGAATTTCTTCAATTTAAAAATGTTATAATCTAATTTATCAATATCTTCTTAGGGTAGGAAAACATTTCATACCTATCCAGTGAAAGATATAAAGTTTTTATCAATTACAGAAATACAGAGAAAGTTCTAGAGTTTCAGTTCTGAGGTTAAAAATAAACAGAGCAATATATAAACTTTTCAGTCCACATCCTAAAGATGTATTCTTTTTTCCAGTAGGCACAAAATTCTTAATTGATTTGAGCTCACAATTGATACAGAGGCAAACCAATTATATCAAATCAGATTCTCTACCTTTATCTAACAGAAAATAAATATCATCATTCGACAGAGATCCCAAATGGTGGCATCATAAAACCAAATACTTTATCAATTTTGCTGCCAATGGAGACAAACCTGCAGTCCATCCGCAAACTAGAAAAAACAAAAACAAAAAACAAATACTACAAATCAGAAAAAAGTAACAAATGAACTTAGAGAAACAGGGTAAGCAATGTTAAAGTTGTATTGCTGCTTACAATATATTCGGGGAGTCAGGAAGAGATGTGCCTGAGATTAAAAAAACCCTGAGGTAGTCCTTTCAAGTCATTAAGTTTAGTTGACTCAGGTATTTTTATTCTAATTCTAGTCTTGATTTCCCTCCCTATCCTTCCCTTGTCTGTCAGGCTAGTCTACTTAAGTATCTCGGTGGAACACTTTCTAAAACTGCTAAAGCATAATCTTTAAAAAGTTAAGACCATGACCCTCATGTTTTATTATTATTCTCTGATAGGAATAATAAAACAAATGTGAAGTGAACATATCATAGATTTTTTTCAGTTCATTAGAGAAACAGTAAGATGTTAAGACCAGTTGAAAGTGTATTTATAGACAATTCAGCAAAAAATTCTTAGGATGAGATTTCCAGGTTAGATGCAAAATGAATGTCCTACAGCGCAAAATGTAACTTTTGGTTTTACCTTTTGCACAGAAATAAATTAGTTGTATCTTTGCCAGATAAAATTCTACAAGCTAACATGTCAGATCATTAAGCCTGGAACCTTAGTTTAAGGCAGCTCTCTTTTAAATGAGAGCTATCTTTTAAATGACCAAGATCTCTGCCCTCTACAATAGCAATTTGGTAAAGAAGTTTTATCTTCTACATGGATTAGCCAAGGAACATGTGGATAAATATAAGCTGTGTTGAGTGACAGCCTTTCAATTCAGCTGAAATTGTGCCCAAATAAGTAAGTTATTGAGGTCAAGAACTATAATTGTTTTCTCACTATGAAAGCACTTGCCTGAATTCTTGTTCTTAGCTTCATTTAAACGGGGAACAGATAATTTACAATTGAGAACTGGGCAGCCAAGTGCAAACGGTATTTGGAGCAAAAAAGACACCAACAATTGTCTGACACCACAATGACTGAGGACCCTGCTGTGGTTTGGATGTGGTCTGTCTCTGCCAAAACTCATATTACTGTCATGTTAATGTGTCATGCTAGTGAGGCAGCATTCGGAGATGGGAAATAGTGGGAGGTATTTGGGTCATAAGAGCAGGACCCTCATGAATAGATGAATGCCCTCCCACCAGGCGGAGTGAGCTCTCTCTCTGATGGGAATGGAATAGTTATGGTTCTACAACAGGAATTCTTAGCCTCTCCTGTAATGTAATCTCTTCTGACACTCCCAGTTTGGGCTTTCCACCATGAGTGGAAGCATCACGAGGTACGCACCAAATAGCTGTTCAATTCTGAACTTGTGGCCACCGGAATCATGAGCCAAATAAGTCTCTTTTTAAAATAAATTACCCAGCCTCAGGTATTCTGTCATAGCAAAACAGACTAAGAGAGTCCCATTTTTGTCTTTATACATGGTATGGTATTCTTAGTGTACCAGTATCTTTTTGTTCTTGTTTACAATAATGATTCTCCTCTTGCTTAATTGGCAAGTGGTAGGGACTGTTACATTGACTTGCAGAGAAGCCACAGGAGGAAAAACAAATCTACATAGACTGAAAGGGAAAATACAGCTTATATTCTAAAATTTCATTCTGACCATGAATAGACAATTCTATTAGAGCAATTGTCATTCTGTCCTGATCTCTTTTTTTTTATTATTATTATACTTTAAGTTTTAGGGTACATGTGCACAATGTGTAGGTTTGTTACATATGTATCCATGTGCCATATTAGTGTGCTGCACCCATTAACTCCTTATTTAGCATTAGGTATATCTCCTAATGCTGTCCCTCCCCCCTTCCCCCCACCCCACAACAGTCCCCGGAGTGTGATGTTCCCCTTCCTGTGTCCATGTGTTCTCATTGTTCAATTCCCATCTGAGTGAGAACATGCAGTGTTTGATTTTTTGTCCTTGCGATAGTTTACTGAGAATGACGGTTTCCAGTTTCATCCATGTCCCTACAAAGGACATGAACTCATCATTTTTTATGGCTGCATAGTATTCCATGGTGTATATGTGCCACATTTTCTTAATCCAGTCTATCATTGTTGGACATTTGGGTTGGTTCCAAGTCTTTGCTATTGTGAATAGTGCCGCAATAAACATACGTGTGCATGTGTCTTTATAGCAGCTTGATTTATAGTCCTTTGGGTATATACCCAGTATTGGGATGGCTGGGTCAAATGGTATTTCTAGTTCTAGATCCCTGAGGAATTGCCACACTGACTTCCACAGTGGTTGAACTAGTTTACAGTCCCACCAACAGTGTAAAAGTGTTCCTATTTCTCCAAATCCTCTCCAGCACCTGTTGTTTCCTGACTTTTTAATGATGGCCATTCTAACTGGTGTGAGATGGTATCTCACTGTGGTTTTGATTTGTATTTCTCTGATGGCCAGTGATGATGAGCATTTTTTCATGTGTTTTTTGGCTGCATAAATGTCTTCTTTTGAGAAGTGTCTGTTCATGTCCTTTGCCCACTTGTTGATGGGGTTGTTTTTTTTTTCTTGTAAATTTGTTTGAGTTCATTGTGGATTCTGGATATTAGCCCTTTGTCATAGGAGTAGGTTGCAAAAATTTTCTCCCATTCTGTAGGTTGCCTGTTCACTCTGATGGTAGTTTCTTTTGCTGTGCAGAAGCTCTTTAGTTTAATTAGATCACATTTGTCAATTTTGGCTTTTGCTGCCATTGCTTTTGGTGTTTTAGACATGAAGTCCTTCCCACGCCTATGTCCTGAATGGTATTGCCTAGGTTTTCTTGTAGGATTTTAATGGTTTTAGGTCTAACATGTAAGTCTTTAATCCATCTTGAATTAATTTTTGTATAAGGTGTAAGGAAAGGATCCAGTTTCAGCTTTCTACATATGGCTAGCCAGTTTTCCCAGCACCATTTATTAAATAGGGAATCCTTATCCCATTCTTTGTTTTTGTCAGGTTTGTCAAAGATCAGATAGTTGTAGATATGCGGCATTATTTCTGAGGGCTCTGTTCTGTTCCATTGATCTATGTCTCTGTTTTGGTACCAGTACCATGCTTTTTTGGTTACTGTAGCCTTGTAGTATAGTTTGAAGTCAGGTAGTGTGATGCCTCCAGCTTTGTTCTTTTGGCTTAGGATTGACTTGGCGATGTGGGCTCTTTTTTGGTTTCATATGAACTTTAAAGTAGTTTTTTCCAATTCTGTGAAGAAAGTCATTGGTAGTGTGATGGGGATGGCATTGAATCTATAAATTCATTCTGTCCTAATCTCATATGTCTTTGGGTCACATCTCTCGGTTCCAATACCAACAGTAATTTTCCCCTAGTTTTAAGTGTGATTGTATACATATTTTGTAAATTCTTTATTATCATCACTCATTATTCAATCACTTTTCCCTAAACATTTCATTTTTTGTAAACTGCTTTTATATCTTAATTGTTCCTTATGATGGAGATAATGGTATATTTAAGTTTTGATTTTAAGTTTCATATATTCCATAAATTATCATCTCAATACTCTATTTAATTGCCTGTTATTGTCATCATAATGTATGAATCAGCATTGTTATACCAGGACCGATATGAGAGAGAAGAGAAAATAATCAAGGCAGTACTTGGACTCAGAAATTTTGGCAAGGAAAAGGGTTAGATGTCCAATTTTTTACAGTCAGGAGTTCGAAGGTTAGAAAATACCAGAAGAACATGATAAGGGTTTTCTGATCTTCCTTTCCTGGATAAATTTGGGCCTAGGCCGATGGGCTTAGACTGGGGTGCCCAAACCCTGAGTTTGGGTCAGATATCAGGTAAGGCTGCCATTTGCACACTGTGCAAACAATGTTGTGTTTGGAGTTGGCAAGCTGGAATTAGAAGCAGTGAGTATTAGAACAATGAAGATACAGGGGCAGTGAGTAGGGAGGACAAAAGGCAGATAAACAAGAGCTTGTGTAAAGGATGCTATCAATATTTTAAGCAGTTTTTACACCCTTCCATTCACTGAAGAAATCAGCAATGATCAACAGGTTGTAGCCATAAGTCTTAAGCAGATGCAGAACAAATGTGATATCAGAAGCTCTAGAATGTTCTTTTATTTTCCCCAACTCTTCTTATTGGTGGTTGATGCCAGAAATCCTGCTGTTGAGGGTGGGCAGAAGTGATACCTGTCTGATATCTATCTGCTAACAGTGGGTTATCTATCCTGACTAAGTGATGTAGGGAAGCTGCAGAAAAATGGGAAATGATGTAGGGAAGCTGCAGGTTATCTGTCCTGACTAAATAATGTAGGGAAGCTGCCAAAAAATGTCCAAATAGTCGACAAAAATAGGAAAGTTTTGAGTCACATAGCAGGATCCACATTATGATGCCATGGAAGGCATGCACTGTAAGAGCAGGTCAAGGTGACAAGCAGGAGGGCAATCTGGGCCAGCCCCTGGTCCAAGGATCTTGACCATAGCAAGCTGGCTCTCACGAGCTTCTTGTATAGTGATATGACACACCAGCTGCACTTTAAGACCAGGGAAGACAATGAACAGTACCAGATTGTGTAATACACTCTGCTAAAAACAAAACCTTCCAAAAGAGGTCACTATTAAGCTGTGATTTGGTATGACAGCATTTCTCAGATCCTTTCTGAGAAGAAGCTTTGAAGCATTCAGAAGGCTTCACACAGGCTTCACTAGAAACTCCCAAGGTAGAAAAGGGTGTTTGAATGATAGGGTTCAGAAGGCAAAGAAAACTTGTATCTATTCACAATTTTTCTTAAATCAAGTAATTGTTTTTAAAGCAATGCTGAAGATTATGCCTGGTGCAGTGGAGTGGTTATGAAAAGATCTGTATTTAAATTCCTTTTATCCATGATCAGATGCAGGATCTTCCCTGATAGGGATAACAACATCAAGCCCATATACTTCATAGGATATTCAAAATATTCAAATGAGATTAAAGATGAGATTATTCAATTCAGCAAATAGTTCAAGTGGTAGAGAAATATAAAGGGATTATTATTACTTCTACAAGCAACTCAAATTGTTCATTTGTTCAATTCATACCCTCCGAGTATCTCCATGTGTGAACAGTGAATAAGATAATTCTTTTCCCAAAGAAGCTAATTATATGATGATCATTATACATAAACATCTTCCAAATTTTTCTCATCTACACACATACAAATCTCTATCATAATAATCTATTTTAAATTCAAACGTTTTAATGCATTGAAGACTTTCAGTAACCATTAATGAATTGTGTTGTACATTTTAATTTTTGTTTTAGCTAAAACAAATCTTATCAAAATTATACCAGAGAAATGCACAGTTAGTACTTATTTTAAGATATCATAAATAACTGATCAAACACTGGAAGCTGTCAACCTTATTAACCTGGACCCCTGGAAGCACGAGGGAAAGTGTAAAGGCAATTGCAAAAATTGAAAACTAGAACTTTGATTCAAAGGCAGCTTCTGAGAACAACTGGAATCTCAAGTGAAGGACAACCTTGGACTATGTATTTGAACAAATGACACCCCCATGAGCAACAATTTTGAAAATCAATCTTAGAAAAGATTGCAATGTGATATATGGAAATCAACTTTAGTTGTATCTCATCCTTGGATTGTGGCACCAAGGGAGGTACAGAAAGTTATATGTCCTCTTTACCGGCTTGTCAGATCTCACTGTATTTATTCTTCCAGGCCTTTTGCTATTTTGAGCTGTGAAAGGCAAGAGCCACCCAGGCTGGTCTTTAGTTCCTAGATTGAGCAGACACTTCTGACAAGGAGAAAAATCTCACTGTTCACTTGAAGCAGTGCCTATTATAGCCTCATTTTATTTTTTTCCTGAGAGTTTCTCTCACTAAGAGCATTGCTACTCTTATCCTATGACCTACGGAAACTGAGGAGGTGATGGGGCAGTCCCCTCATCCCTTTCAAACGCTGACCCATTCACCCAGGGTCAATGAGGTAAAATGTAAAGTATAAACACTTCTATGCCAACTTCCCCTGTGAATTAAAGCCACTCTTTGGTCAAGAGGTTAGGTTATAAGTTCATCATGATGGAAGCATTTCTTGTGCTGTTATTATATTCTAGAATGATCAGGAGGCAACATCATAACGATTCGATACCACATGCATTTCAGGTTTTGAGTCTCTTCTCTCTCCCTTCTGAATGCATCTGCTTAATAACCTTATGATCTTTGTGAAGATACTTACCCTTTCTAAAACTTTGATTTTTTTTTTATCTGTGAAGTGGAAATAATAACAACTACCCTGTGGATGTGTTAAGTACTGGAAGTATCTTGCAAATAGAATACTGTCACCCCCTACCACAATCCATCTTTCACATTTCAACGAGAGGTCTTTTTCAAGTCTAGCAAATGGTCCCTCACTGTTCTCAGGATTAAACACTAACTCATCAGCGATAACTCATCAGCGAGGCTGACAATGCCTCTGCATGGTTTGAGCAATACTTGCTTCTCCAATTTTACCAAGCACACCTCTCCCCAACACCGTTATCCAGCTATTTTTAATTGGATCCTCTAACATACTTTGTCTTTAGGTGTTTACAGGTCTAAATTCCTGCCAGTCCCTGTCTCAATTACTTCTTTATTAAATTATATTTGTACTCATCTTTCTGGCTTTACCAGCTTTTCTTGTAATTCTTTTTTGACTATTCCAAAAGTCTGAGTTAGGTGCTCCTCCCATAGATCTTCCCGTATCATAGCACTGACTGTACTGATCATAACTGCTTGTAAACTTGCCTGTTTTCACCTAATTACCTATGTTCCAAGTTCCATAAAGTCAAACATGACTTTATTTAATAGTATTCTCTATTAAATATTCCAATTGACCTGCCAAGTGTACCAGAAGATTGAATTCCTTTCAACTTGGAAGATAGTTGTGGTTATATTTCTTGCTTTGGGCCATCATCTGTGAACAGATGTGATATGGTCATTCTGGGTAGAAGCTTCAGTAGCTTCAGTAGCTGATTCCCTTGTCCACTTCTCTTTGTCTCGCTCTAGTGATCATGGCAATGTAGCTTGACATGGAGCCTCCATCAGGTTAGGCCCCTGAGTGACTACATGAAGTAGAATTCCCTGATGTCTTGCACTGGACCTGTGGTATGTGTTAGAAGTAAATTTTCTGTGTGTTAAGCTACAGAGATTTGGGGTTGCATAATGTAGTCTATCTTGGTTACTACAACAGACACAGTATTTACCTTCTTCATTGTCACATTCCCAAGTCCTAGTAGACTGTCTGAAATAATAGTAGGCATTCAATAAGTATTTACTGCAAAAGGAATAGCATTTGATACATAATAGCTGCTCACTTCATCTCTTCCTCTTTCACCTTCTCCTCCTTCAAACTCCTCCCCCAAGCTACTTTCCTAGCTTCTGTGGGCTTACCTAATTAAGTCTTCCAAGTAAATCTTCCACTATAATCAGAACATTACCCCTTAATGTCTTAGGAAGGCATAGTGCTCATTCCTGGCTCTGTGCCTTTCCTCATGCAACAGACTGGTTCTATGCTACTCCAGATGGCAAAACTAGGGACAATGAGGGCAAGTTATAGGGAAATCAGAAGCATTTTCTCACAATGATAGTCATGAACAGTGTCCAACAGTAAAGCTAAAAGCTACAGAAGGGAGTTTTTTTTTTTAATTGTTGAACATGTACAAGCAAGAGGTTTTATGGCTATCTGTATAACAGTAGCACGGGGAAAATCATTGCTTCAGAGAGGATACAGACTGTGACCAAGAAGACGTATGGCAACTCACAGACTCAGTAAGTCTACTTTTTCTCTCATCTCTTATCCTGTAGCCTTTCTTGTTTATTCCACTTATCTTTAAAGTCTCAATCTAAATTTGAACTCTTCCATAGAGTCTTTAAAAATCACTTTAGTCATCATGGAACCTCTATCTTAAACTTCTGAAACCCCAGGCTCATAATTTCATTTTAATCATCTACCATTTCTTATGTCTTACTGTTTAACTCATAGGCTAATCTTCTTCAGCAGACTATAAGTTTCTTCCCAGCAGGGCCATGTTGTATACGTCTATTGTATTCTCCAGTAAGCAGGAGTCCTGGTCCAAGCCTGACTATCTTAGCAGCCTGATTAGCTGGGGAAGCTCTATTTATCTGGAGGGGCTCTGTGGGGAAATCCTACAGGGAATTCCCTGGAAGGGACTGCAGAGAGAATGACGGCTAGACTTGGAGTCAGGCTGGGAAGCTAGAGTCTAATAGTAAATTGTGCTTAAGACCATAGATTGATAATCAGCCTGTCTTGGGTTTTGTTACTTACTCCATATGATAGTTGTCAAGTTTCTTAAGCTCTTGAATTAATTCGATAATTAATTCCAACAAAACTGGATTTCTGTGTTTTCAAAATGCATCTCAATCTCTGGCTCAGCCATTGGCAAAAGCAGAGGGGTATGCTGTGCCAGCTCCCTAAGATTATTTTAATCAATTATGTAATACTTTCCTGGTAGATGAACAGTTTCCTCCAGACACCACTGCTGTGTGTCATGCAAGCGTGCACTGCATGTGTTTGACTGTAACATCTGCAGATCTAATATAGCAGTTAATTATTTAAGGACTCTTTCTGTCTTTTCATTCATATGGTGTATGGCAACTTCAAAGCCACATGCACTTGTTCTGCACACACAGAAGACCTGCACTGTGGGAGCCAGAACTGGGCTCAATGGCATAGGTCCAAGGAAAAGATCAGTTCTCAGTTCTCAACATCACAAATTAGGTCTTCTTTATGAAAACTTCCACTATATATCAGGTAATATTCCTTACCAAGACTGTTTCCACATTTATTATATTAGGCCAATTCTTTTTTTTTTTTTTTTTTTTTTTTTTTTTTTTTGAGACAGAGTCTCGCTCTTTCGCCTAGGCTGGAGTGCAGTGGCGCAATCTCTGCTCAATGCAAGCTCCGCCTCCTGGGTTCACGCCATTCTCCAGGCCATCTCTTTTTAAGGGGATATACTCTGCAGCAAATCTTAATAGGGCATATTTTCTGCTGCTTTCATATAAATCATATGTAAAGCACAGCTCATTAGCTGGTTAGTAATGACCTGTCTGTGGGAAGAATTTAAAAAATAATAAACAAAGCACCCATAATGAAGAAAACGTTACTGCTCATGAAGCCTGTCTGAACAGAATGGAAATTAGGAGGAAAAATCTAAGCTAGGCCTACTCTCTAGAAAATATGTTTTCAAAGACATTGCCAGCTTTGCAGCACACCCAGCTTAATTACTGGATTTGCATTCCAGAGTACATTTACTATTGTGGTATGTTGGAAAATTATATACAGTAAAATCTCAAGCAGAATATTTAACTCTACACTGCATTTTAGAGAGGGGAAGTCAGAATCATATCATAAGATACAACTATCTATCAAGAATTGCATTTTGAAAAACCATGGACATGGTTGGTGCTCATTCATGTCTTCTGCATATATTAGAATCCATGCCTGTAATCAATCAATACACATTTAGTGAGTGCCCATTATGTGCTACTCACTATGCTAAGCACTAAACATATTGTATGAATAAAACACTGTTGCTTCCTCAAGCAGTTCAGGGTAGGAGAAACAGCCAGCAAACCATCTGAGTGCTGATGGGAGCCAAGAAGGGGAGAGATAAACTCTTGGCTTCTGTAAGAGCATTGTCTCTCTTAAGAAAGAAACACAGCTCCTACATTTGGGGATTTTTTCTAACAGTTTTGTGCACTGTTTAATTGTCTAAAAAACCCATTTGTAGCCCCGGGTCAGGGAAAATCTTTTGTCCCAAACGGAGAGCTTTTATCTTAGCCCGTGTAGCCTTGGGCACAAGATATTTGAGTAATAGGGAAGATGCTTCCAGGGAGTATTTACTTGAAATATAGTTCTTTCCCATTTAAAAACCGGAGGTGCTTATAAAAGGAATCTCACCTTAGCAGGCAAAGTGAGTCCCCATAAATATCTCAAAGGGCAATAACCCTTTTTTGCAGTTCTTAAGTTTAGGATTTTCCATAATAGCAAATAGGAACTTTGTTTATAGGTTCTGTTGTACTCAAGGAAAAACCCACAGTCTAGATGGCTGAACTTTGTACAATTGCAGTTTAAGAGACTAAGAATGCTACAGAGGTAAATCAGACCTGATATTCAAACTCACCAGCTAGAATTGAGGTACAGGAAGAGGGATAGCACAAAGCAGAAGCAAAAAGCAAAGATGATCTAGATCGAGACATGAACAACTATGTCCACTTCGCAACTCCTGGTTATACCCTGCAACAACACAGAGATTGATAGTTAAAACCACATCGCTCTAGAATAATTTTAATAAAAAAGACTGCATTATTTCCATAAAAGATAATCTTTTGTTGAAGAGTTCTTGTGTGTATAAATACGTACTTTGTGAATAAGGCAGGAATATCTCCAGATCTAATACCCCGGATAATTAACACACCATGGCTACAGCTGTGTTCTACCAGGTATCTTTGTATTTACGTTAAGGATTAGTAATGGCTTGAGTTTACTTCCTGATGTGGAGTTAGTCCTTCTCTGTTTCCAGTGGAAGGCCAAGTGAAGAAAGCACTCACATGTTGCTAAGGCAATCTACCCGAGTCCAGGTGTAACCAATATGTCTTTTTGGTTAGAAACCGTGACCAAACTGGGTAGACCAGATATACTACTCTTCTTGACTTGTGTAAGGTGTTAAATAAGGTAAGAATCATTATGCCTACTTTACAGATTAAGAAATCAAATTCCTGGCTGGGCGCGGTGGCTCACGCTTGTAATCCCAGCACTTTGGGAGGCCGAGGCGGGCGGATCACGAGGTCAGGAGATGGAGACCACGGTGAAACCCCGTCTCTACTAAAAATACAAAAAATTAGCCGGGCGTGGTGGCGGGCGCCTGTAGTCCCAGCTACTCGGAGAGGCTGAGGGAGGAGAATGGCGTGAATCCGGGAGGCGGAGCTTGCAGTGAGCCGAGATTGCGCCACTGCACTCCAGCCTGGGTGACAGAGCGAGACTCTGTCTCAAAAAAAAAAAAAAAAGAAAAAAAAGAAATCAAATTCCTGAGTGGTTAAGACACTAGTCCAATGTTTAAAATCTAAGAAGGTTTATTCCCATCTTAGGAGCAAACAGATCTTAGAAAGGTGAAATGACTTGCCTAAAGGTTAGTATTAAACCTAATAAATAGAGGAAGGAGTGCTTTAATTCATATCCTTCAACATGCTGACCAGTGCTCCTTTTTCTGTTATTCAAGAGTGATAAATATTGATGAGGGTTTTGTTATTTAACTTTTGCTAAACTGCTTAGTTTCTTTTACAAAACTCTGTTGAAACATTTTAGGGAATCTTGATTTCGAGTTATTAGCCATACACACTAGTACAGTACTCTGCTGGGACTCAATTTGTGCAACTTTGGCTTCCAGTGAATATTCATGATTGCACTGTGAAGAGTTAGAAATCTCTGGAAGGTAGGAACTGATAAAGAAATTGCTGACACACACCTCCAGCAGCCCTGGGAGCCAAGTAAGTCAGATTACCACAGATACAACATAGATGTCAGCTTGGCTGCATTTTATAGAGATGTAAAGTCAGCAAGAGACTATTTTGGCACTTTCTTAATTTACATCTTACAAAGTAATTATCATAATATTAATCTTTTAGCAATAGAAGTCTCTTTGACAGTTTTATTTTTCCTCTAGGATAGGTCTCAGAAAATTCCCTTTTGTACATTGGTGGGAAATACACATTCAGTATTTTTGTGGAAGTGAAAACATTTGCAATTAAAAAAGAAAAAGTAAAAAGGATTAATGATCTGAGAACATTTTCCTTTCTCACTCTCCCCTGGACCCTCTTCCCTTAACAGCAGTGTCTCTGTCATCAGAACAGTGCCTGTGTTTGTGGTAGGTACTTAAGACTATCTCATATATAAAGGAATATTAATCTGAAGCAAAGGAACAGGAATCCTGGTGATGGAAGTCACTCAGTTATTGGAAATGAATTATGAAATATTTTTGTATGTAGGTTTATTTATAATTCTGCTGTACTCTCAGTATACTGTTGCATATTAATGATTGAAACTTGTTATCTGGTGACTACTGATGATATAATGAGGAATGGGAGGGAGATTTTTGTAACATACTTTAAGGTCATGAGGCTTACTATTAAAACAATGAAGCAAATCATGCAGACAAACAAGAATGTTTAGCAATTCATCTACCTCCTGACCGTGGGAATTCAACACTTAGCTAAAAGTAGAATAGATTGAATGTCCTGATATTGGCATATATACTGTCTTTTAATAAGGTCCTTCTATTAAGCTGGTTTAATTTTTTTGGAGTATCTTTTTTATTCTCTGTTTTCTTTTTAATTAGTTAAATGTAGATAAGATGTCAATCTTGTTTCAGAAATCCAAGATGGCTGGGAATTATCCACAGACGCTCTTTCTGTTTTCCATGGACATTAGAAAGAAGGCATGATTTCAGAAAAGTTAGATTTAAGAATGAACTCTGTGCCTATTTAGTGAGGAAAGGAGGTTTTGAGGTGATAAATATTGAACTTCTAGAAGAGGCTTGAGGTGTCACATTTCTCTCCTCCATGTAGAGGTCTTACTTCACAACATTAATAAAATGTCCCAAATGACTATGAACTATGTTTGTATTTTCTAGATAGTCTCACATGAAATGACTGCTAAAGGAAGAGGCCTGGACTGTAACTGGGATTATTCTGTGTCTTTGTTTTGTGCTACTCTATCAGAATACCACAGACTGGGTAAACTCTAAAGAATAGAAATGTTTTTTTCACAGTTCTGGAGACTGAAAACCAAGAACTCTCTGGTTCCAAGATGGCTCCTTGTTGCTGTATCCTCTAGACAGAAGGAACACTGTGTCCTACCCTGGCAGAAAAGACAAAGAGAGGAAGCCCATAATCCCTTTTTATAGTGTCACTGATACATTCATGAGGGCAGAACTCTCATGACCTAATCGCCTCCTAAAATGTGACAACTCTCAACACTGCTGAATTAGGGATTAACTTTCCAAAACATAAATTTTGAAGGGGACAAAAGCATTCAGACCACAGCACTCCAGTTTTTATGGAAGCTACCATTTACTGTGTGTCTACTATGTGCCAGGGGGCCTGTTGGCACTTTATTCATTACTCCTAATCTTTAAAATAATCCTGTAAGGTAGGTGTTAATATTTGTTATATTTTTCTACTTCCAGGATGATAAACTGATTCTCAGAGAGGTTAAGTTATGTAAGTAAGGTAGAAATTATATAACCAAGGTGATATGGTTTGGCTTTGTGTCCCCACCCAAATCTCATGTCAAATTGTAGTTCCTAGTGTTGAAGGAGGGGCCTGGTGAGCGGTGATTGAATCAGGGAGGTGGACTTCCTCCTTGCTGTTCTCATGATAGAGTTCTCATGAGATCTGGTTGTTTAAAAGTATGTAGCACCTCTCTCTCTCACTTTCTTTCTCTCTCTCTCCTGCCAGCAATATGAAGACATGCTTGCTTCCCCTTTGCCTTCTGCTGTGATTGTAAGTTTTCTGAGGTCTTCCAGAAGTAGAAGCCCATAAGCCCACCAAACCATGAGCCAATTAAACCTATTTATTTTAAATTACCCAGTCTCAGGTATGTCTTTATAGCAGTGTAAGCAGGGACTAATACACAAGGCATATAACTACTAGTAAATCTTGAAGCCAAAATTTGATCCAACATCTGTCTGATTCAAAAGGTATGTGTTTTGTAACATAATCCTCTCATGTAATTAGAGGACTGTATATGTATTTTAATAGAAGGTTTCACTTAGTATGAGTAGTCCAAAGAGAAACCTAAAGACTAATTTATAAAATCCTTCTAATCTCTATATATATTTATTGAGAGGCCAATTAAAAGCTTATTCCAGATAGTTACTTTTTCTGAGTAATAAACCAGTCTTTAATGGCCATGAAGGGAGAATGACTTTGGTATCGTCATAAGTGACTTGTTTCCGAATACCGTTAGGATCATCATTTGTTCAGTGGAGATGCCTAGAGACTGTGATAGGTCGAGATCAGTAACAGGCTTGTGCCACCTGAGCCACCCTGCCAGGCTTCTCTTGAAAACAAAGAAAGTCTCATTTATGCCTAGGAGCCAGAATCTAACCCAGAATAAATCAGCCTCACTGTCTCATTCGTCAGCCTGATGGTTTTAATTGTTAAATCGGAAGTTTAATCTGCCATGCTTAGATAACAATCCAATTCCAGAAAAGCATATGCATCAAGTGATCAATGAGGGACAAGTATAGAAAGTTAATTGTAAATAATTCCTGAATACTGATGTAAATCAGAACAATAGAAAAATTCTAACTTTGCTTATTTCCCCTCATTATTTGAAGTCTTAGAGGCCTAGGAGAATAATGAATTTTATCAAATTACTTCTATTTATGTAGACCAGATACAGATAAATATACACAGACTTTTTTTTTTTTTTTTTTTGAGACTGAGTCTTGCTCTGTCATCCAGGCTGGAGTGCAGTGGCATAATCTCATTTCACTGCAACCCCCGCCTCCTTGGTTCAAGTGATTCTCCTGCCTCAGCCTCTCGAGTAGCTGGGATTACAGGCTCCTGCCACCACACCTGGCTAACTTTTTGTATTTTTAGTAGAGATGGGGTTTCACCATGTTGGCCAGGCTTGTCTCGAACTCCTGACCTCAGGTGATCCATCTGCCTCGACTTCCCAAAGTGCTGGGATTACAGGCGTGAGCCGCCACGCCCGGCCAACACAGACATTTTTATTTGTTGTTTTAGTTTTCTGATGACTGAACTAGTGAAAACCACTTAGGATTATAATTTTGTATTCAATCTTCACAGTAACACTGCTATGTATTAATATTATTCCATTTTACAGATGAGAAAACTGATACTCAAAACTGATCAGAATGTAGGCTTTCTGCATTTGAAATAAGCATATTCCATTAGTATATAGAACTATATTTGGCTTTGAAACCCTGTCCTATGTGGGTGAAAAGAGAAATTTCAAAGTTCTCAAGTTACAAATACAATAACAGCTTGGAAGTGACTCCTAATTCAATCTGCTTATTTTTAAAATGAAGGAAATGAAACCCAGAGCTGTTAAGTGACTTAGTCAAGGCCACACACATAAAAAAATGTGTTGTCTGGCTCAAACGAGGAATTTAGACTCTCAACCCTCAGTTCAATGATCTTTCCATCAGATCACACTGCCCCTCAAATCACCAAAACTCATCTATAATGCCTATGGAAAGATATGGTTTCTAAGAATGTCTGAAATTTCAGATGGTAATTGATGGAGTTTAGAGGATATAACTTTAAAACTGAAAACCTTGGTTCAAATTCTGGCTGAGCAACTTACCAGTTGTATAATTTTGGCAAGTGGCCATTTCTCAGAGCTTCATTTTCTCATCTGTAAAGTGAGCATGCCTACCTAATGTTGTTGTAATAAATAAATTGTATAATATGTGTAAAATACTTAGCCTAAACCCGGCTACATTGTCAGTGCTCCATGAATGTTCATTTTTATTATCTCATTCTACAGTTTCATCAGAAATTTTAGAAGTTTAAACTTCAGTGGCAAATGTCTGACTTTATCAAAGGAAGCCATAGAGAGTGAGGTGAACAACAAAAAAATGTCCATAGTAGAGGATTAAAACTAGCTTCTCTGTATTGAGAAAGCTCCTATGATAAAGTTTGTATCTATGCACATACATGTATATAGAGATACTAAAAAAGTATGAAGTGCCATAGAGTGCTATTCAAAATATTTTGCCAAACTCTTCTGTTCTCTATCCAAATTAAAAACCCAAGACGTATCAAAAATTATGTCCATTCCCGAGCACTGTATAAACAATTAGTCCCCATGTTGAATTATAATTCCTAAATATCTTTTGAATTTGTGCCCTTGTTTCCATATCCTGGGCAAATGCCTTGGTTCCAGGCCTCCCTGGTGCTCACTTTACTACCCCAAAAGCCTAATCACTACATACTTTAGTCCTCTCCTCCTATGGTCCATCCTCCCAACTGCTGCCAAGATGGTCTAATGTAAAAATCTAACCTTGTC
This sequence comes from Nomascus leucogenys, assembly GCF_006542625.1. Classification (NCBI taxonomy): domain Eukaryota; kingdom Metazoa; phylum Chordata; class Mammalia; order Primates; family Hylobatidae; genus Nomascus; species Nomascus leucogenys. The sequence continues at coordinate 82,793,786 of NC_044395.1, read as the reverse complement.
ATTTCCCTACCAAAAATTCATCAATGACTCCTCATTGCCCAAAATATTACCCCAAATCATGTACAAGGCATGTAGAGAATCTTCTTGAGCCATTTTCTTTGTGCTTATCTAGTTTCATCGCTCCTCACTCTTCAGTCATACTTTGTTATCTAGCCCAGTGCTTGGCGTGTGGTAGGCATTTGAAAAGTGATGGCTGAATGGATGAATAAGTAAATGAATAATGAATAAACAAATCAAAGTCTTACACATTTTCATTCCTCTGGTCTGCTTTTGAGCAAGTAGTTTCCTTGTGACCTAGTAGAAATCAATGAAACACACAATCAATATTTTCAGGCATCCTTCGGCAAAATTGTATTTCTTCCTTCCAGTGCATTATATACGACTTTTAGACTCTTCACACTTTTCTAGTGCTGTGAGCTCTAGCACTATGAAATAGCTACCTCATTTATTTAATTTATTATGACAATTTTTCCCATATAATTAATCTTTTATAACCTTTATTTAATAGCTACAGAGTATTCAATCTTCTGAATATATTACAGATTATTTATCTAATTTTCTATCATCAGAATTTTAGGTCACTTCCATTTATTCACATTAGAAAACATGCTTATGTGGTGTGCATGTTTCTTCAGGAAAAAAGAATTAGAGTGAACAAAATATGCTGGGTTTTAAGGCTTTGTGTATATTTTGCCAAATGCCCTCAAGAATGGTTTTACCAAATTATACTACTGATAGCAACAGGAGGCAGAATAATTCTAGGCAGAGAGGGGTGGGTCCCTGGCGAAATTCCACCCTCAAGCCACAAAGCCTGAGATGGGGCCCAAAGTGAGAACTTATATCCATGTTTTCCCACTGGAATGCTGCCTTTTTGTAAACCACCCATGGCCCTGACCCGCCCCAAACTGTGCCTTATAAAGACCCCAGGCTCAGCCAGCAGAGGGGAGAAGCAGGTGGACATCAAAGACTATGGCTGGACATCAGAGAATTTGATGCTGCAGGTGACAGAGTGGCCAGGCCAGCCGGTTCTAGCACTCTTGTACTCCAGGTCCTGCTTCATTCACTTGTGCACTACCTCCCGCAAGGAGTTGAGAGCAGCGGGCTGAGTAAACGAGGTACTCCTGCTGTGAGTTTCATGAAGGGATAGGGGAAACATCCTCCTTCACTAATACCAGCAAGTTAAGAGAATACCCCCAAAATATTTTAAATAAGATAATATTAAGTAACACAAGAACTACTGGGCAGGTATTTTTTGGTCTTATGACAAGCCTAATCACTGGCTCATCTGATACCTAGTAAATCTGCGCTTGAGCTTCAGTGCTTTTTCAATATCTTCTCCTGGTCTCTCTGTTTTTGTCATTATTTTCCCCCTATAATGGCTTTTTCTTCTCTTTTCCTGGGATTAATAAGTCCACAAAAATGTGTTTCTCTTGCTAAAAAATATATTTACATAATTAGTGCCTATTTGCTATTTTGGGTATATTCATCTCTCAAGTGATATTTAGTACCCTGTAATCTTTGGGTTATAAACAAAGAGGAAACCATAGCATGAATCAATGTTTTCTTTCAAATAAAGCTTCTTTTAATTCTTAATTATTATTATTTGTTAGGACCTCTCAAATAATTCTTACTTATAAGCAATGTCAGAAATCTAAGTCATTAATGAAAGCATTTTTCCTTCCAAAATCATGCCTCACTCTTAAAATTTTGCAAAATAGACATTTCAAAAATAATAGATACAAATGACACCTCATTTACTCTTTTCTTATGAGACCAATGCTGTGAGACCGTTGGTTTAAAGATAAAATAATATTTAATTAATCATGTAAAATATTAATTCTGCTAAACTATTATTCTTCCAATGGCCCTAATTTTTTCATTAAAATCGACACGGTGCTTGTAATTGTGTTACTGAGTTATAGATGTAGAGGGACCACAAGGACTTTGTGAGTGTCAAACTTCTTGGTCTGTTGCTCAGCTCACATCCACCAGCCTCTTTGTGAGCACAAATGACTCAGCTTGTTTATGTTCTCATTCTCATTCTTCCAGCAGCCACCATCACTCTTTCCTTTAGAGATTAAATCCTTTCAAGTCTAGCTGTAGGAAGATGCAGGATACCCAAGTTCTACTCCTTTAATAAGTTTTCTCACTCAGGTATACCAACAGTGGTAATAAAAATAACAAAAAAAAATTGAAATAACAAAGCTTTCAGAAATCTTACCAAAGTCTCATAATGTGGGGACTGCAGTTTCCACTCCCTTTCTTCAGTGCAATCCCAGACTCCAGAAGCCTCTTGTCTCCTTGTTAATACTGTCTTAAGGTATACCTTGGCTTCTGTCTTTCACCTATTAGGACTTGGTGAGTCTTCTAAGACTCCACTAAACTTCCACTTTAAGTGACCATATAATCCCATGATTCCCTGAGATATACAATTGCTTGGGGTCCCCTGTGTTTATCCATCCCTATAACCTCATTTAAAAAGGGTCCCTTCTCTGGTCCATTCTCTCTGCCTGGTTACACATAGGTGTTGCCTGTTTGGGTACTTGCTAGGGTCCCTTTAAAATGAATTACAGAGGAAATAAATTTTTCATTAGAAGAAAAATAGTATCAGTTGGACCAGCAAGAACTTCACAAAAGATTCCGAAGGGGAAAAATTATCAGTATTTAACAATGAAGGACAAGACCTTTTAATTCTAGACTCTTTGTGGCAGGGAGTGAATGACAATAAATTCCATTACTGTGAATGTCAATCTAAAGGTTGATGAGAATGCTTACTGTAATTCCACCCTGCAAATGCCCACTTTGGAGAGAGTCTATGTCTTCTGTCCTCAGCCTTTAGTAACTCCAACTCTGACTAAAGTTGGTCAACACTTAGAATTTCATAAAAAGCACAGCTGTCTATTAACAAGAAAATGGAATACTCATGAAACCTAAGGATTTAGAATGCTCCCACTTGTAATACATTTTCCTTGTCTAAGATGAAATGATTTTTTCTCTTTCCCATAGAACTCATTTTTTTCATGATATCTTTTGTTCTGTTACATTAGAGTACAAATGTCTATGACTGCAATTAAAACTGAATGGTAAAATGTGTTAATAGGAACTAAAACCTTTTTTCTTATGGAATACAGATAACTAATTGGCAAATACATGAACGGAAACCATCAGGGCCATTTTACTAGAAAGTTCAAATTATTTATTCATGATAATCAACCCCAATCTAAAGAGGTCCTATTTCTTGTATCTTACCTAATTTTTCCCAATCAATGAATCAGAGAAAACTGACCAGCAAAGAAAACATTAAGGATCAAAACTATTTAGAATCTACATCATTTGGGGAAACTCAGATGAACTTTGCATATCTCAGCAAAGGCTAGTATCTAGTGACATTTGAGTTACTTGTTTCAAAATGACCCACTAGGTATCTGGACTCTTTCCCAACTTTGTATAGCCTGAGTGGAATCTGAAAAATTGACTATTAGTTAACATTTAATTTAGGCATCAACGGAACTGCAGCTTCAGTCTTTGAAAAAAAATCTGCTTTGGACATAAAGTGAGGTCTAAACTGATGTGATTCATTATGATGGAAAGAGCACACTGTCACATGACACACTGTAGGTAGACCCATGGGGGTATAGATATAAAGCATGTCCAGGTTTGACTCCCTCACAACTGGAAAAAACAAAATAATTAAATTTGAAGAGACTAGCAAAAGAAAAATTGGGTTGCCATATGCTCTGCTAGAAAACAAAGATGTATTACCTAAGGGGAGTTCAGAAAATTAGAAACACTGTCAGCCTCTGCCACATAATTGTAAAAAAGGAAGAGAGAAACTGTGGCAATAGAAAGCAGCATGTTTTATTTTTATTAAAAAGTGTACTTTTAAGAATAAATATTTTTGATTAAAAGGAAAGAGCACTAGCATAATTTACTGAAGGGACTATCCTTTTCTCATTGTTTCTTCTTTATGGCCTTATTGAAAATTAGTTGACTTTATATGCTTGGGTTTATTTCTGGGCTCTCTATTCTGTTCCATTGGCCTATGTTTCTGTGTGTATACCAGTGCCATACTGTTTTGATTACTGTAACTTTGTAATATAATTTAAAATCAGGCAGCGTGTTGCCTCCAACTTTGTTTTTCTTTCTCAAGGTTGTTTTGGCCATTTGGGTTTTTTTGTGGTTCCAAACGAATTTTAGATTTGTTTTTCCTGTTTCTATGAAAAATGCCCCTGAAATTTTGGTAAGGATTGTGTTGAATCTGTATGTGGCTTTGGATAATACAGACATTTTAACAATATTAATTCTTATAATCCATGAACACAGGATGTCTTTCCATTTGTTTGTGTCTTATTCAGTGTTTTTCATCAATATTTTATAGTTTTGTTTGTGAAGATCTTGGTTAAATTTATTTCTAAATATTTTAATTTTTGATGCCATTGTAAATAAGATTGTTTCTTTGATTTATTTTTCAGAAAGATCCTTACATAAAGAAATGCAACTGATTTTTATATGTTGATTTTGTATGCTATTTCTTTACTCAATGCAGTTGTTAGTTCTAACAGGTTTTTGTTTTGTTTTGTTTTTGGTGGAGGCTTTAAGCTCCTAGATATATAGAATTATGGCATCTGCAGACAAATTTACTTATTCCTTTCTGATTTGTATGCTATTTATTTATTTATTTATTTTCTGACTACTCTGGCTAGAACTTCTAGAATTATGCTGAATAAAAGTGTTGACAATGGGCATCCTTGCCTTGTACCTTGTACTTGTTCATATTTTAGAGAAAGCACTTTCAGTTTTCTTCTATAGATTATGATGTAGGTGCACAACATTACTAACCATCAGAAAAATGCAAATCAAAACCACAATGAGATATCACCTCATATCTGTTACAAAGGCTTTTATCAAAAAGATAAGTGTTGGTGAAGGTGAAGAGAAAAGAGAACACTTGTACACTGTGGATGAAAATATGAACTGGTAAAACATTATAGAAAATAGTATGTAGGTCTCTCAAAAAATTAAAGCTAGAACCACCATATAGAACCGGCATTTAATTCAGCAAGTCCACTATTGGGTATATATCCAAAGAATATGAAGCAAGTATGTTGAAGAGATAGCTGCACTTCTATATTCATCGTAGCATATTCACAATAACCAAGATATAGAAACAATGTAAGTAAACCTCAACAGATTAATGTATAAAGAAATATTATTGAGCCCTAAAAAAGGAGATATTGCCATTTGCAACAACTGAATGAACCTGGAGGACATTATGCTAAGTCAAATAAGCCAAACACAGAAAAAGAATACTGCATGATATCATTTATATGTGTAACCTTTTGCAAAAGTCAAATACATAGAAACAGAGTAGAATGTTGGTTACCAAAGGCAGGAAGTGGGAGGCAAGGAGAAGTAGATCAAAAAGTACAAATTGCAGTCAGGTAGAATAAATACATCTAGAGATCTAATGTACAGGATGAGGACTGTAGTTAATAATATTGTTTTGTGCACTGAAAATTTGCTAAGAGAGTAGATTTCAGGTGCTTTTTACCACACATACACACACACACACACACACACAGGGTAACTATGGAACGTGATGAAACGTTAATTTGCTTAGCTGTAGTAATTATTTCGCTATGTATATGCATATCAAAACAATATGTTGTATACCTTAAATATACACATTTTTAAAAAGAAAGTAAACAAGAAGCTATGGCATTTTTCTGAGAATTTATTGGTTCTAATGATAGCCCATTAAAAGGAGGAGGAGGAAGAAAAGGAAAATAACCCTTTGGTCAGAATTTGAGGAGTGCTAACATTACTTGTATTTCTATTAGTAAAGAACACATCATGGTCATTTTTTGTTTTTTAGTACATTAGATGTCTAAAAGGTAACGATCAGAGGTAAATGGCATGGTGGTTGCTTGCATTACAAAATACATTGATGCATTTTTCAGTTCTAAGGCTCTGGATCAGCAAGAGTATTTGGCACTAGCTTCATTTAGTTCATTATTTTATCCCTTATGGGCAATAATAATTTCTCCTCTTATTTTTTCCAAAGTGAGTATTTCAGAAGATGATAGGTCCTATTTCTCAGTAGCTGAGAACAGAAGGAGGTCACTTATGTGAATCCCTATGATCAGCCCTCAATGCCATCCTGGAAGGTCTCTCTACTAAGAGGGACCTGAAAAATCCAGCAGTATAATTATTCATACTCAGAGCTCAGAATTTCTCCACAGAAGCAAATTCAAGAGATGTAACCTGACACTCAGCAGCTGCCTAAAGTCAGCCATAAAAATGGGTATATTTGGCATTAAATCAATAATAAAAAATAACGATGCTTTTAGATGTGGCATGCACATTTCCATTTGACAGAGGATCCACTTCTTTCTATCATTTTGGCTTCATGTGTTGCAGATATTTTAGGTACCTGCCAAACAAGTCCTAGAGACATTTGAGTTCGGGCAAGCCAAACTCTGTCTGCCTAGTTCTCTCTCTCTTTCTCTCTCACTATCTCTCTTGCTCTCTCTCGTGTTCCCTCTCTTTTTCTCTCTGTGCTCATTTATTTTTTTCTTTGTGTTTGTCTCAGCTTACCCTCATTTCTCCTCTTTCTTTCTTCCATCCCTCTTAATCTCAGCCTGCATTCTAAGCAGTAATTTTCCTATCTAGAATGACTACCACCACAAAGGTAGGCTGGGATACTGAGACAAACAGGGAGATTTAGGAAGAAAGGAACTGTATAAAATATACATGTCATGCTCTATATTTGCTGATTATTATTCTAGTCTTTGGAAAATAATTGAGAAAAAACCTTACTCTTATTTTTTGAAATAATAAACATTATGTTGCTGGTTCTTCCTTTTTCTTTTTCCTTGATCACTAGAAGCTCAAGGTTAAATTCTATGCTTATAGTAGAAGGTGTCATTAACCTTTTTTTCTAGGATAATTGTCTCCTCAATGGTACAGCTCCTCTTACTTTAAAATTATCATTAATGCCTGTGGTGTAAATTAAGATGACTGCATATTCGGGACTACTCTTTTCCACTGAGAAGTATTGTCTAATTTCTCTCCTTTGAGTCAAGGCTGCCTTAGTGATCTGTTTGACCACTAGAATGTGATGGAGGATACACATGGAGGGTTCTGGGACTTCAGAGGTTCATTCATTAGAAGTTTTCCAGCTTCTGCTCACGCCTCTTGGATCATGAGGGACAACTAGCTGCCATGTTAAGCCCAACTATCCCAAGATGACATACTGTGAGGAAGCTGCCTGGGAAGAGTCCATGAAAGTCCTGAGCAGCCCCAGCTGTCCTAGTCATTCCAGCAGAACCAGAGACATAATTGAAGGGCCACTTTGAGCATTCCATCCCTAGCAGGGGTGGCATGGAGAAGACCCATACAACCTGAGGCTCTAGATACATGATCCCAGAAATTATAGTTGTTCAAATCACCCAAGTAAATTGTGGAGCAAGGGCGAACCATCCTGCTGTTTCATTTCCCAAGTTCTGACACATAGAATTGTGAGCAGAATAAAGTGCTTGTTATTTTATACCATTAAATCTTGGATTAGTTTGATACATAGTATTAGATAAGTGGTTTTTTGATTATATATGGCTTTTATTGTAAGCCACCTTAAATCCTTTTTATAAGTAGACATTTCACAAGTAACTAAATAAACGTTTCTTACTGATAATCAAGGAGAAGGAAATTCTTCAGCTGCTGACCATTGTACTTTATATTTTTTCTTCTTTTTAAATTTTACATCATTCTCTTAATTTTAGATTGGAAAGACAATTATTTGTACAAACTCCCAAAAGCTGTAAGCATTAAAGAAAGTTTGCATACAAGCTCAAGTGAGTTGTTTGAATTATGCAAGAGCATAAACTGCAGTCTTTTCTGTGCCTCTTAAGTGCTGTGCAGAGGTACAGCCAGCACCTGGCATTGTGTCTAACAACCCTTTGTCATCGTATTTGTCGTAAACCATGCCAAACTAATTGGGTAGCACCGTCTACAGTTGAATGACAATATGTAAGTCCCCATAAAGCAATTTTTCATTCTTAAAAATGTCCTGAATGTGGACAATTCTTTTTGGTTGGACAGTTATGGTTTCGCAGCAGGAATATTACAATTGGGAAGTTTATGCAAGTAGCTTTTCTAACATACAAAAATGAATAATATAAGCTGTACTCCACAGACAAACTGAACTGCATCTCTTGACCATTATGCTGATAAAATATTTCAGTAAATCACAGTCTTTACGCTGTCCTTGGGCTTTGCAATCTCAGCTGCTGCAACTGTATAATGTACATTGATTTCTGCTAGAAATTCAATGGCAAGAAAAGCTGTTTAATCATTTGACTCCTGACTAGTTAATAAAGAATCTGTCTCATTTAATAAGTTTATTTTAGATAAGACCACCATTACTGCCATGATCCTATATCCCTTTCTACTTCGTCTATGGGGGAGGGAAATAAATGAAGCTTCAGATGAGACAATGCCACTGTTATCTTCCCTCTGCTTTCCTTGGTCATCTCTATGATTTGCAAGGCTGTCTCACCATCCACCAGTGAAAGCCACTTACTTAATCATCTACTGGATAAATTGTAAATACATAGTGCTTTTCCATGCCTTAGAAATCACTGTTAAATGAAATAAATTCTGATAGTCCCATTCCTAACTAAAGCCTATGCTGCAATTATAGAAGGCAAGCACCCTATTGCTATAATTTTCCACCCAATCACATCCCATTATCATTCAATTTTGCTAAAACCACATGACATAAAAATCACTAATAAGCTACTGCATTTTGTAGGGTATTGACTAAAAATTAAATCAGATACAACCACATTAATGTTCTACGATAGGAGCTTGCTAATAGGATTATTAAGCAGCCAAAAAGGTTAGGAAGAAATCATCTGAGAAAGTCACCCCCTAATAGTAAGAGGATCAATTAACCAGGCATATTTGGGGATAGAGGATACTGTGCAGTAACCAGGGGCTTATGAAGAAAAGAGGCACGGGGGCAGTATTTATTTTGGCTAGGGAGGCATTGTGGACTTCCAAATAAAGATTCCAGAAGAGGACTTCTTAACTTCTGTTAATACAAAGTAAATGACTTTATCTTCCTCAAAGCTTTTCTTGGCTCCCCACTGACTGATTTCTGGGCTATCTGAAAATAGGTTAAACCTGTTTCATGTGTCTTCACCTGAGAATTAATACAAACTTGACCTGTTGTGGGACCAAGTACAGAGGTCTTTCACATATCTCTAGTGATCTCTTAGGGCCTCAATGTTGGAAGGGATTTTTGCTGGAAGTAAGGTCCTTGGATGTATTTTAAGTGAGAGCTGGCATTTACTCCCCAGCTAAGAGCATATATTCCTATCCACTGAGGCATCTTTGTTCAATCTGTGAGCTGACGTCCCAAATTCAATATCTTCTTTTAATTAAGCCATAGAAAAATGGAGAAATAGTGGACTGCCATTGCATATTGGGTCTCCTCCTCTAGAAACCTCTGGCCAGTAAGGATGTGCGGGGTAAGGAGCATGCCCTGCCACATACTGGGGAGCTTTCTACAGGGTAGGTTATACTGATGCTATACATTTTAATGCTGAGACTTGAACTCTGAGAATAAAAGGATCAGATTTGACCCTGTGAAAATCTGGTCATATGAGGTGGTTGTATTGATAAATTAGTTTTGAGCTCTCTAACTTTCAAGAGGAGTCAGTTGCTGTGATCTAGGATAAGATACATATAAAAACTGAAAACATAATAGAGAAATCCATAAATAATATTTCATAGCAATTATCCAGCTTCATTACATCCATCAATACTTGTAAATTATATACAAAGCAAGGTCTGGTTTGGGATCCAGGCTCAGTCACTTGCTGGAAGACCTTTGACAAACTTATTTAACCCCTTGTAATCTCCACTTCTCTTGTATATACTATGGGAATAACAGAAATGGTTTATCTCATAGATCATTGTGAAGCTTATATGAGATGAAGCATGTAAATAAAACACATGGCATGATGGCAAGGGCTTCCTAGTCCTCTTCATCTATGAGATAAATTAGTTATCACAGAAGGAAGGAAGGAAGAAAGAGAAAGAAAAGGAAGGAGGGAAGGAAGGAAAAAGAAAAAGAAAAGAAAAGAGAAAAGAAAAGAAAAGAGAAAAGAAAATAAAAGAGAAGAAAAGAAAAGAAAAGAAAAGAAAAGAAAAGAAAAGAAAAGAGTTCCTAAGAAGTACCAGCTTGGAGCTGGCCTGACACTAAGAGTTAAGCAGTGGCCTTCTCCTGTTGATCACTAACAGGTAGGATAAAGAAAGACATACGTCCTGCCCTTGAGTTTGCATTCTAGCAGGAGAGGCAGACACATAAACAATTATCTTAGGCAATCACCCCCAGCAGCTGAAAACGTTAATCCTAGAGAACACTGGTTAATCCTGGCCTGATCACAGGTCCTAGGGGATAGAGGATAAAAAATAAAGATAGGGTCAAGAAACTTGGAGTGAAATAGAGTCTTTCTAGATTTTTCTCCAGGTCCAGATAGCTCAGCCAGAATGAGATAATACCTTTGAGGGCTCAGTAACCATTCTGGTCTTAATATTTCTGTCATGTAAGGGATATAAGAGTCTTTTTTTAAAAAAATTACACTTTTGGTTAAGTGTTAATAAATGCCACATACTAGGCTAAGTGATTTATATACATTATTACAATTTAGTGTCACAAATATTCCATTAGATAGTTTTCATATTGCTTGCCATTTTTATTTTTATGAGGAAACTGAGGCTTAAAAATATTAAGTAACTTCCCAAAGTACACATTATGTAGATAATAGAACAGAACTCTATCTGATTTTTATATCTGTGACCTTATCCACTCTGTATTCAGTCTGCTTTTCCTGTGGCTGCAGATACAGAAAGTCTTAACATCAAAGCCTAGCTGATATAAACAGACCAGCTGTTTGTAATGCCCAAATACTACCAAACTGAAATTTCTCATAGCTTAATTTCTCACAGAAATGATCACTCCAGGATATTGTCACTCAGAGTATGCAACCTAATAATGTTTCACTTTTGTTAACACAATGCAGCCGCATGTGTGTGCTTGATTCAAAATGCCAACATTGAGATTTTGGTGCTGTCTTCTGGGAAGTAAATTTGTGCTGCCAATTGAATCTAGGAGATGGAGTGTTTTCTGAGAAATGTTGAAATACATTTCATATTTATGGTTTAGATGAGAAGCCATCAGAAGTCCTATAAACACATTTTGTGTTTCTCAGTCAGGTATTTACGGCTTCGTAGGTTGGACAGAGTGGAAAACTGCCAAATCCTTAGGAAGTTGCAAAGGAGAGCAATGAAAAGGAAAAAAAGATTAGGTAGGAGCTGGTGTAGCTAGAGATAGCACAATGGTGAGCACTCATACTTCATTATTCAGGGGTCCTGCCGATTGTCTTCCAGGGTCAGGGAAGAATCTGTGCTCAACAAGTCAGGGCCCACAAATTGGCCAACTGCATTGCAGGAATGTGTTCTCTCCTTTAGGGATTGTGCCAGGGCTGAATATTTAATGATGGGGGTTTTCATTAGAAAATTGATGATTTTCTTATGGTGAAATGACTCTGATTGTAGCCTCCTCTCCAAAGCAGTGGAAGGAGGCAGAAGAATTGGAGAGTAGGAAGAAAACAAGAGTTTTCCACACTGTCCCTGTTACTGTTGAAGTGTACATTGCTGAACGTTCTTAACAGACTTCAGGAGATGATTTGCACAGACTGACACCACTGAGATAAAATTTACACATAAATGAAGAAACCATGCTATGTACTGGGTTGGAGGAAGGGGCAGGGGCAAAGAGGAAAATGCACAGAGATGGGTAAGAGAGGAGTTTCGGTCCTCAGATTCCATTCTCGACCAGGCAGGATAAAACAGATACATAACTGACTATAATGGACAACAGAGTAAATTGACAGGGGAGGATTCAGATACATTCATTGAGCTGCTACCAAACCATTCATGTTATCTCCTTTAATTTGCACAATGGTCCTGTGAGGAAGAGATTACGATCAGACCTACTTTACTAGGGAGGAAAGGAAGGCTTAGGAAAGCCTGCTCACTAATCAGTGGCTGAGGCAAACTTCAAAATCAGGCCCCTTCCAAAAAAGAATGCATCTCAGGGGCCTCCAGGCTATGATACTGTACAGGTAAATCAGAAAGTAAACCTGGAATAGAAAGATATAAAGAATGGTGAGATCCTTTTTGTTGAGGGAAGGAAGCCTTTTGAAGGAGAAGGTATTTGAGGCTTGGGCTTTGAAACATAAATATAATTTTGAAAAATGAAAATGACAGAGTATATGGGCAAAGTAGTGAAGTAAAGGGTTATCTGATAAAGGAAAGAGGTAAATAGCCCCATCTAACCTTTAATGGTAAATATTATTGAATATCATATAAGATCCTATTAAGATCTGTGTATTTCCTAGTGATGTTTTCTGTTAATTTTTGTTGTGATTCCCAGTTTTCCAGATACCCTCTAGTTTTAGGCCCCTTGAGGGTAAGGATTATGATTTATAGTCATGTTCTTTTCCCTGTGTCTTATACAGAGTGAGCTCACTGTGATTAATTTTACAATTCTCTCAAATTTTAAAGCTGAGGAGGACCACAGAAATAGCCTGATCCAACCATCTTATTTTACAAATAGAGGCAATATGATGAGAAAGGCTAAATGACTTGCTGAAAACTAGAGGAGTTTTCCAGCTTTCATGATGATGATGATGCTAAAATGTAGGAGGAGCCAAATCATGAGTGAACTCCCATTCACAATTGCTTCAAAGAGAATAAAATACCTAGGAATCCAACTTACAAGGGATGTGAAGGACCTCTTCAAGGAGAACTACAAACCACTGCTCAATGAAATAAAAGAAGATACAAACAAATGGAAAAACATTCCATGCTCATGGGTAGGAAGAATCAATATCGTTTAAATGGCCATACTGCCCAAGGTAATTTATAGATTCAATGCCATCCCCATCAAGCTATTCTTTCTTCACAGAATTGGAAAAAACTACTTTCAATTCAAAAACTAATTTCTTCAATTCTTTCTTCACAGAATTGGAAAAAACTACTTTAAAGTTCATACGGAATCAAAAAAGAGCCTGCATCCCCAAGTCAATCCTAACCCAAAAGAACAAAGCAGGAGGCATCACGCTACCTGACTTCAAACTATACTACAAGGCTACAGTAACCAAAACAGCATGGTACTGGTACCACAACAGAGACATAGATCAATGGAACTGAACAGAGCCCTCAGAAATAATGTCACATATCTACAACTATCTGATCTTTGACAAACCTGACAAAAACAAGCAATGGGGAAAGGATTCCCTATTTAATAAATGGTGCTGGGAAAACTGGCTAGCCATATGTAGAAAGCTGAAACTGGATCCCTTCCTTACACCTTATACAAAAATTAATTCAAGATGGATTAAAGACTTACATGTTAGACCTAAAACCATAAAAACCCTAGAAGAAAACCTAGGCAATACCATTCAGGACATAGGCGTGGGAAGGACTTCATGTCTAAAACACCAAAAGCAATGGCAGCAAAAGCCAAAATTGACAAATGTGATCTAATTAAACTAAAGAGTTTCTGCACAGCAAAAGAAACTACCATCAGAGTGAACAGGCAACCTACAAAATGGGAGAAAATTTTTGCAACCTACTCATCTGACAAAGGGCTAATATCCAGAATCTACAATGAACTCAAACAAATTTACAAGAAAAAAACAAACAACTCCATCAAAAAGTGGGCGAAGGACATGAACAGACACTTCTCAAAAGAAGACATTTATGCAGCCAAAAAACACATGAAAAAATGCTCATCATCACCGGCCATCAGAGGAATGCAAATCAAAACCACAATGAGATACCATCTCACGCCAGTTATAATGACCATCATTAAAAAGTCAGGAAACAACAGATGCTGGAGAGGATGTGGAGAAATAGGAACACTTTTACACTGTTGGTGGGACTGTAAACTAGTTCAACCATTGTGGAAGTCAGTGTGGTGATTCCTCAAGGATCTCGAACTAGAAATACCATTTGACCCAGCCATCCCATTACTGGGTATATACCCAAAGGACTATAAATCATGCTGCTATAAAGACACATGCACACGTATGTTTATTGCAGCACTATTCACAATAGCAAAGAGTTGGAACCAATCCAAATGTCCAACAACGATAGACTGGATTAAGAAAATGTGGCACATATACACCATGGAATACTATGCAGCCATAAAAAATGATGAGTTCGTGTCCTTTGTAGGGACGTGGATGAAACTGGAAAACATCATTCTCAGTAAACTATCGCAAGGACAAAAAACCAAACACCGCATGTTCTCACTCATAGGTGGGAATTGAACAATGAGAACTCACGGACACAGGAAGGGGAACATCACACTCCGGGGACTGTTGTGGGGTGGGGGGAGGGGGGAGGGACAGCATTAGGAGATATACCTAATGCTAAATGACGAGTTAATGGGTGCAGCAAAACAACATGGCACATGGATACATATGTAACAAACCTACACATTGTGCACATGTACCCTAAAACCTGTAGTATAATAAAAAAAAAAAAAAGAAAAAAGAAAGCTGCAGAAGAGGTTGAAACTATCAGACCTTGGTTCAAGAGGTTTAAACAAAGAAACCACTTTCATAAAAGAAAAATGCAAGGTTATACAGCAAGAGCTGATTTAGAAGCTGCAGCAAGTTATCCAGAAAATCTAGCTAGGAAAATTGATGAAGGTGGCTACACTAAACAACAGATTTCCAATATAGACAAAACAGCCTTACATTATGAGATAATACCATCTAGGACTTTTACAGCTAGAGAGAAGTCAATTGCGTGGTTCCAAGCTTCAAAGGATAGGTTTACTCCCTTGTTAGGGGTTAATGCTCCTGTTAACTTTAAGCTGAATTCAGTGTTTACTTACCATTCTGAAAATCCTTGGGTCCTTAAGAATTTTGCTAAATCTACTCTACCTGTGTTCTATAAATGGAAGAACAAAGTCTTGGTGACAACACATCTGTTTACATCATGAATTACTAAATATTTTAAGCCTTCTATTGAGACCTGCTTCTCAGAAGATTCCATTCAAAATATTACTTCTCATTGACAATGCAGCTAGTCACCCAAGGGCTCTGATGGAGATGTACATGAAGATCAACGTTATTTTCATGTCTGCTAACACAATATCCATTCTGCACCCCATGGATCAAGGAGTAATCTCAATTTGTAAGTCTTCTTATTTAAGAAATACATTTTGTTAGGCTATAGCTGCCATAGTGATTCACTAGAGCTACCATAGTGATCAGGGCAAAGTAAAGTGAAAACCTTCTGGAAATAATTTATCATTTTAGATGCCATTAAAAACATTCATGATTCACGGTAGGAGATCAAAATACTAACAGGAACAAGAGTTTGGAAGAACCTGAGTTCAATCCTTGTTGATTGAAAGTTTTTGAGAGGTTCAAGACTTCAGTAGAGAAAGTAACTTTAGATGTTGTGAAAACAGGAAGAAAACTAGATTTAGAAGTGAAGTCTGAAGATGTGGCTGAATTGCTTCAATCTCATGATAAAACTGGTATAGATGAGTAGTTTCTTCTTATGCATAAGCAGGAAAATGGTTTCTTGAGATAGAATCTACTTTTGGTGAAGAGCCTGTGAATACTGTTGAAATGACAACAAAAGGCTTAGAATATTACATAAACTTAGTTGACAGTGGCAGGGTTTGAGATAATTCATTCCAATTTTGATTGAAGTTCTACTCTGGGTAAAATGCTATCAAATTTCATCACATGCTACAGAGAAAACTTTTCTGAAAGGCAGAGTCAATCGATGTGGTGACCTTCATTGTTATCTTAAGAAATTGTCACAGTCATCTCAACCTTTAGAAGCCACCAGCCTGATGAGCCAGCAGCCATCAATACTGAGACGAGAACCTTCACCAGAAAAAAGATGATGACTTGCTTAGGGTTCAGATGTCCATTAGCATTTTTAAGAATAAAACATTTTAAAATTAAAATATGTACATTTCTAGACACAATGCTATTGAATACTAAGTAAACTGTAATATAATATAAACATAACTCTTACATGTGCTGTAAAACAAAAAATATTGTGTGACTCACTTTATTGCAATATTTGCTTTACTATGGTGGTCTGAAACTGAACCTGTAATATCTCTGAGGTATGACTTCATTTACTTATCTTTCTGCCAGATTGGAGCATGAACTCCCTGAGAGCAAACACTGTTTGAGCCAACACTGTACCACTAAAGCCTAGCACAGTGTCTGAAACATATTAGTGTCTCAATAAACATGTTAGGCCAGGTGAGGTGGCTCATGCCTATAATGCCAGCACTTTAGGAGGTTGAGGTGGGTAGATCACGAGGTCAGGAGTTCAAGATCAGCTTGGCCAAGATGGTGAAACCCTGTTTCTATTAAAAATACAAAAAAAAAAAATTAGCCAGGTGTGGTGGTGGGTGCCTGTAATCCCAGCTACTCGGGAGGCTGAGGCAGAGAATTGCTTAAACCTGGGAGGCACAGGATGCAGTGAGCTGAGATCGCACCACTGCACTCCAGCCTGGGCAACAGAGTGAAACTCCATCTCAAAAACAAAACAAAACAAAACAAAACAAAAATATGTTAAATAAAAATGTGGATGAATATGAGCACATCAGGAATTGAGAATAGTTAGTTGTCCCCCATTGGAATTTTAGGTCAGGTCCCATTCAATAATTTTCTAGAAAACAAATGATTACTCTCTCTATTCTTACTGTTCCCCTATTTATTGACACATCCTTTATCCATCAATAGGAATATGAGCTGAACTTGTGATGGGATGCAATGGTAGAAGTAATCTTAATGGCTCAGGTTGTAGAATAGAGGGGTAGATTAATCCAAGCAAGCAATATATATCCATATCTGAAGATATTGAGGGTAGGACTTGTATATATTTTGCGGTATAAATGATTCTGACCTGCATGAGCATGTAGCTGTTTTCCTGGATGGGGATGTTGGAGGGAGTGAGGGATGCTCTCTTGGAGCTATGCACTCCCACACAGAATTGACAGAGTAAACAAACACATTATCTGGTTCAACGGGTCTGGGGTTAGGCAGCTCAATTACTATAATGTTATAACTCCACAGCCTTCATTTTTTTTTCAACGGTATGATACAAGTGGAAGTTACTAGAGAGCAGATTACCTTTGATTACTACCCAGGAAGTTTGTAAGATGGAGCAGTTTTGTGAAATGGTGTGATTTCATGAAAGATTTGGGGATGCTACTTGACTCTTCTTGCTTTTAAAATAGAATCCTACTTGGTCTCCTGAAATTTTTTTCTACAGATTATGAATTTTTGGACTACAAAACCAAGCTACACTTAACCACATCACATAAGACCTTCAAGTATGTCAATTCTATCTTTCTGACAGGAAGAGATATTTAAGCTTCCATAAGAAGTGATTGTAAAGGTTATTAAATTATGTAGGTTGAAGTGCATTACCCTATAGGAACCTTTAAAATAAGGGCATATCATTTCAATTAACTTTTTTAAAAAATATACTTATTCCATATATGTCTTCTGTGAAGCCAGCAAACAACAAATTCTTTAATAATCAAGCTTCAGAAATGGGAGTTGAAATATTTTTACTTATGAGAAATATCTCAGTGAGCTAATGATCAAGGTGGAATTGGAACAAAGGCTTCTGCTTGCCTATTTCTCATCTGCTAGACCATGATACAGTTATCACCACTATAACTGATGATGATAGCTGGTTAGTCTAATAGCATGAACATTTAAAATGTCTCGCTATATTTAAATCCTCACAATGTCATTTTTCTTTCTAATATGTCCTAGCAGAAAGTTTTCTTAAAGAGTCAGGTAGGCTTCTATTTAAAAAGTTGCACGTAGTAGATAAAGTGACAGGGAGGAAACCTAGAGTTAAATTTGGGCTTATTTGTGAGTATAGGGCTCCCTACAGCCAAGTGTGAATTAAAACTCTATCCAAAGCCCTGCAATTTGGAACCCCATCTATGCTTGACTCATTCCACAACACTGCTATTGAGATCACTCTCCATTAAGAGCAGTTGGGAATCAGCTATTAAACCTTGTTCAGAAGTTACAAGCCAATCTGGAAAACCAGGAAAGGGAGCATACAAGCTCCATCACAGAGAAAATCCCACCAGAGCTCAGAGTTTCTGCTTTAATTGGAGCCATAATTATGGGAGTCATAATTATGTGGGGAAAAACAAATCAAAACAAACTTAACTTCTGGATTTTTTCACTTTGACCCATTGGCTAGCTTACCTAGAAATGAACTCTTGAATTTAAGTGATTTTTTTTTTAAGGCTGGAGAGACTTTATTATAAGGTTCCTGGGGTATATGATGCCATCACTTGGTCACAGAAATTATGCTTTATTAACAAATAAAGCTAAAATCTCAAAGTTGGTGTGGTAGGAAAGGAGAAAGAGGCTTTGAAGTGCATGCTTTGATAAATGTAGAAATGCCCTCTTCTAGAACTTCTTTTCTTTATATTTAGTCCATTGGTTCAAGAGCTTTAGTTTACCATCTCTAAAGCTTATATATTTACACAATTTCCCTCCACAATGTAATTTGTTCCAGAATGTGTTGCCTACCTCTTATTCAAAATCTTTTTACTCAGTGTTATGATCCACTGTCATCCCCCTGCTACACTGCACTTCATATCTTATCTTGCTATTTTCCCCAAATGAGCAAATTGCCTCTGTCTCTTCCGATGTCATTTTATAGTGTCCTATGTACAGTTTTACTATTTTTCTTATGTTGGAAATAATCATTCTATTGACTTATCGACTTTTTTATGCCTTTGGAAACTGTTCAGGAGACCTAACTTGTGACCTCTATAAGCCAATGGATGAGATGAAGAATCTTAGTGTGTCTGAACTGCAGGGTACTTAGAATTCTCAAATCCTTTTTCTTTTATGGATGAGGTAACAGGATCCTAGAGGAGGCCATTGACTTGCTGAATGAGAACAAATGCATTAATTGCAAAGCAAATGCTTGTACTCAGTTTTCCAACTCCTGTATCTTTCTGAGTTTGATTCTGAAACTGCACAATAAATAAACATTCTATTAAAACTCATTTTCCTTAATTCTGTATTGTCATGATAGATTAAAAACAAGAGGCATTGCTTCTTCCTTTTTATCAACAATAAGCAATATGTGATGATAAGGCGACACAATTTTTTAATGAACAAACTTATCAGACTTCATACATGATATAAGCCACAAGTTTCTAGGTAGATCTTTTAGAAGTCTGTACAATTATTCAAGTGGTGTGGATTTTGCTTAGAATACTGTTTAACATGCAGATGACTCAAGGACTGTGAATATTTTGAACAGAAAAGAGAACTGTTTCTAATGCCTCTGAGGTTCTGCCACTAACAGATAGGTTATATTAGGATGAGGAGAGGTTTTCCATCTTCTCATGTGAAAAATACAGTTGGACCAGGAAGGGATAAAGGAAAAACTCTTTTTCTTCTTCTGCTCCTTATCATTAGTGACTTTCTGTAAGGCAAACATAGTTATGTTAGTAAAAGAGCTAGTGAGGTCACTTGCTTGGGCCTTCAATATAATTATAAATATAGTGAGAAATGTAACAACACATATGAGATGTTTCTGAAATGTATATGTAATATTTTATATAAAGAATGAGTTAAGGCTGTGCGTGGTGGCTCATGCCTGTAATCCCAGCACTTTGGGAGGCCAAGATGGGCGGATCACCTAAGGTTGGGAGTTCGAGACCAGCCTGACCAACATGGAGAAACCCCGTCACTACTACAAATACGAAATTAGCCGGGTGTGGTGGTGCGCGCCTGTAACCCCAGCGACTCGGGAGGCTGAGGCAGGAGAATCACTTGAACCCAGGAGGTGGAGGTTGCGGTGAGCCAAGATCGTACCATTGCACTCCAGCCTGGGCAACAAGAGTAAAACTCTGCCAAAAAAAAATAATTTAAATAAGAACAAGAGTGAAGATATATATTTTTTCAAGGCCAAACTTCAAAGTGGAAAATTACTATGTATTCTTTAGTCTGAATCAAATCTGACAGCCTAAAATGCTATACTTTTAGGAGCTGCTATTTTGGAACAGATATGAAGATAGAGGCCTAAGAATTCAAGTCTGGATTTCCTGGAATTGAAACTTCCATGTAAAGAGCTGTCATTGAGTGACCACTTTGTTTAATTTCAAATCTTATGACCTGGGAAAATGATAGAGAATAAATCTCTGAGGTGAAGGTGTTTGTTTTATAGGAAAAAAAATTTAAAAATTTAAAAATATATGTGCGTGTGTATATGTATATATACATATATATCTTTCCAAATTGTTTCTACCATTAGTGGACTCTAATGAATATAACTTAATAATCTTTTGGTTGATTAACACACTTACAATTTCAAATTTATGAATTTTATAAAATCTTCCTTTTGCATAATGGATAACAAAGATCATTCATCTGTTTAGTAGTGAGGAAGAAACCATATGTTAATTTTTCAGTTGGAGTTAGCATCAGAACACTGAGTAACAGAGAACAAGCTATTCTTGGATTTGAGGACTATCAGCTAGTTCAGAAATGATTTAGGTTAAGCTCTTTATTTTGTAGATGAAGATACTGACACTTGGAAAGATGATATGATTTTCCCAAGGTCACAGAGTTGGCTAGTTACACAGCTGGGATGAGTCTGCATGTTTCAACGTTCTGTAGCAAAATCAGGTATATGTGTCTAGGTGTATGTATAGAGAAACATAGGGTATGAGTGTGTATGTGTGCATATATATGTAATGATTTATCATCCTGTATCATGTTATATGGTGTAGGGTGCCTTCAGAGTTTTGATGTACTGTGGGGAGGAATACATCAAAAATCCATGAATGGGATTAGCAAGAATGGGAACAGGATGGACACCCAGGATAAAGAGTAAAAGGATTATCATATGAAAATAAATATGCTTCAAAAAGGGAGGTGGGAAAGCTTCACAGATTTCACATCCTTGTCAGTACTTGTGCCCATCTACCCTTTACCAGGCTTTCTAGGCCTCTCAATTCTTCCTATACCTCAGACTACAAATTAGTGAGTTAAATTAAAGATTTTGCAGGTAACAAAACTGATACCTAGAAAGATTAAGTGACTTGCCCAATGTCACTATACAGGACCATTTTTAAAAGTGGTTCTGGAGCCTTCTCTCACCTTAGGGGTTGCAGCACAAACCCTCATGGTCTGACTGGCCTTCCGGTATCCTGCGTGTAATGTCTACCCTGCCAATATCACTATTTCGGACTTTGTGTTTTCGTTTCCTCAGTCCAGCTGCTTGTTCTGTCGATGATACAGGAACTATTTCCTGTTGATATCCACTTAGAGGCAAAATCATGCTTTAAATAGAAGCACAAGCACAAAAAATATGGGTTGAGTTTCCTTACTCTTTAGCATATGACTTTATTTTTCCATTAGGTGAACCAAAAAGTGCCACAACAGAACCTGAAAAAGGCTTCATAGACTTGGAAGCCAAGTGACGTGGGATCTACCCCTAGACCTGACTGACCTGAAACAACCAGTTAATCTCTCTCCATCTCATCAATTAAATACATTAAATCAAAGGGTTGGTGTAAGGATAAAATGAAAAAAATATATGTAAACTAGTATATAGTAGGCATTCAGTAAATATGTTATTTTTTCCTATCCTCTCCTGATGACTTCACAGGTTGTTTTGAGATTGGAATGGTATAATTGATGTGAAGACATGTCAAAGAGTTGAAATACAATTAACAAGAATTAGGAATTGTTTTTATTTCTCTGATGTGGGAATGTTAAAAATTGCCTTCTCTGAAATGGCATTTAAGAAAAGTCTTCTAGCTGTGAAGCAACTTTAATTCAAAGAACATTTGCCTACTGGATAAATACAGCAAATTACATAGTGAGAGATGAGACTGAGTTTCTCTGTTTGGTCTATTGCTTCCAAACAAATATGGTAATGGTTCTGATGAGATGTCCATATCTACAGTGTGCAGCCCCATCTATCTCGCCTGTCTTTGAATTTGGGAAACACTTTAATCAGGCCTATGCTTTTTGTGGAAAGGAATTTGCCTGTCAAGAAACCACTTGGTTTCTTGCTGTGCTGTGGAATTCCGTTTTATGTTCTGAACCCATCGTGTGTCCTGGGCTTCCAGTTATATTTATTTATTTACTTTTCATAGTTGGGGGCTGGGCTTAGAGCACGAAAGCAGTCTCGATGTGCAGCCAGAGTGTTGGATTTTTACTGTCTCTCTTTTGAATATTTTTGGGTCGTTAGGAATTATTACTGCAGGTGACTGGCTTGCAAAAATCACCGTGACAATATTTCCTTGCATATTTGCCTTGTGCAATTATCCATATTTTTACCAGAAAAAAATTCTTAAATTATTCTTGTATATATTTGTGTGTGTGTGTGTTTTATAACAATAGCTAATGCTAACAAGATAAATTTCTCTGAGCAGAATATGTATTATTTGTGCTAGAAAAGAGCAAAGATTAAACTAAAGGGGTTGCCAAGAGCTGGGAGTTTGCTTTTGTCTCTTTCTCTTTATTTAATCCCTCAGCATCTCCTGTCTCTCTAATGGGAAATATAGTTCTCTTTGGTTGCAATAAAACTTTGGAGAACACAAAATCTAAAGGAAGAATGAAAGATGAACCTCAATAAAATAGTAAAAATCCAAGTAGATATCCAGAGTACCACCTAAATGATCATCATTAAAAATAGCCTAATTTGAATATCACTGCTGCTGCCACTGGACACTGAGTGCCAGGACCCTGCATGATACTGTTAGCAGAGAAATAAATTCTCAACTATCTTTTCTTTCATGTGCCATTTACTACAGAATCAGATCTTCCATGGTGGCATCTGATTGAACAAGACTAAGTCATATGCCCAGACACCAGCTTTCACTTCTATAAATGCAAGGTAAGGCTCTGCCTCCCACCAAGACTTCAAAAATGGTAGATTCCATAAACCAAAATATTGTGTTCAGTAGTTGATTGGCCAATTGAATGTCCATCATATTCTGCTTAAAATAGCATTTTCAGAAAGTTCAAATTCTGGAAAGATGAAATAAATTTACTTTTTCTTATTTTTCTTTCTCAGCACAACTAAAACCCTGGATGTATTAGTCCATTCTCATGCTGCTTATAAAGACATACCCAAGACTGAGTAATTTATAAAGGAAAGAGGTTTAATTGATTCACAGTTCAGCATGGCTGGGGAGCCCTCAGGAAACTTATAATCATGGTGGAAGGGGAAGCAAACATGTCTTCCTTCACATGACAGCAGCAAGGAGAAGTGCCAAGCAAAAGGGGGAAAGCGCCTTATAAAACCATCAGATTTAGTGAGAACTAACCACTACCATGAGAACAGGATAGGGGAACAGCCCCCAAGATTTAATTATCTCCACATGCTTTGTCCCACAACACCTGGGGATTTGAGTGGGGACACAGCCAAAACATATCACTGGATACTACAGATGAAATGAAAATACACCTCTGAAAAGTGAAAAGAAGAAGGATAGTGACTAGAGACTTCAGGACTGGAGGAGCAACAGGGTGGTGAGATCCCTGGGTGCTCTTTTGTCTTATGTATCTCAGACCTGGAGCTAAAGGGGCCAGCAACCCAGAAACTCCACTGTGTGTGTATATGCCCCAAAACAAAGCCTCTTCTTCCTAGCCAAAGGATCAAGAAATAAGTATCAGGGAGATCGTGTGGAGAGCCTTAGATTCTACACCTACCCAGGAAAAATGAGATGTCCTTCCTGGTCCCCGTGGGGTTGTGTCAGAGGAGGCCTAATGGCAAGTAAGGATTTGCCCCATTGCTCAGTGGTAACAGGGCAGCCACTACTACAGTGTCAGTGGAGACCATGTGGAGAGGCAGAATGTCCACTCTAGCTTCCCATATGCCAGAAACGAGGGACAAAGATCAAATATAGTCTTTATTGTAACATATATCCATAGGCAACAAGCTGAACTTTGGCCTCTCATACCTTACACAAATATTAACATGGAATGAACCACAGACTTATGTGTAAAACATACAACCACAAAACTTTTGAGAAAAAAAAAAGGAGAAAATCTTTGCCATCCAGCGGTAGGCAAAGAGTTTGTAGATTTGACACTAAAAACATGAACCGTAAAATAAAAATTTGGTATGTTGGAGTTTATAAAAATTAAAAACTTTCTTCTGTGAAGGACCCTCTAAATAGAATGAAAATATAAGCTACAGAATAAGAGAAAACACTTGTAGACCACATATCTGACCTATCAGGAATAAGTGAAGAACTCTCAAAACTCATCCATTAAAACAAAATCCAATTATAAAATGAGCAAAAGACATGAAAAGATACTTCACCAAAGAAGAAATATATAATGCAAATAAACATATGAAAAGATGCTCAACATCAGTAGTCATTAGAGAAATTCACATTAAAAGTACAATGCAATATCACTATAAACCTCTTAGAGTGGCTAAAATAAAAGAGTAGCAATATCAAAAGTGGGAAAGAATGTAGAGAAACAATGTGTTAGTTGGCTAGGGCTGCTGTATAACAATATATGGTAGGCTGGGTTGCTTAAACAACAGAAATGTATTTCCTCACAGTTCTGGAAGCTAGAAATTCTCAATCAAGGTGCTCTCCAGTTTGGTTTCTCTCTTCCTGGCTTGCAAACAGTTGCTTTCTCTTCATGTCTGTGCAAAGCATTTTCTCTGTGTGTGTGTGTATGTTACAGAAACTCTGGGGATTGGTCTAGATACTGCTGCTTACCATACAAAAAGCCAATCACTGAGCAGAAAATGACCAGGGAAGAGGCTTTATTCAGGTGCTGCAGCAGAGAAGTTGGGAGATCAGTCTCAAATCCATGTCCCTAACTAGCTAAAATTGAAGGTTTATATAGCATAAAAGGAATGTAGCTATGTGCAGGAAAACAGCAATTAGAGAGGGGTAAGGAAGAGGAGTTGGTCAATAGGAAGCAGGTGAGGAAACAATCATGATGAATGAGGGGGTCTGATGTCTCATTGCCCAGATGTGATGATTGGTTAAGTTTCAATTTCTTGATACTATCTGGGAGGCCTGATGGTTGGTTTCCTGAGAAAGAAACTCAGATAAGACAGGTGTAAGTTTCTCAAGTTTTAAGACTGGCAGGGCCAATTTTTATGATTATCCAATAAACTATCTATGGCACAATTAGGTTGGTTTCACACAGGAGAAAATGATCTTTGGTGTCGCTTCCTGTTATAATAAGAACACCACTCATATGGGATTAGGAACCCACTCTCGTGACCTCACTTAAACTAATTACTTCCCTAAAGGCCCCATCTCCAAATACAGCCATGTTGTGGGTTAGGCATTCAGCATATGAATTTTGGAGGGATACAATTCAGCCCATAACAACAGGTACCTTACAGATTTCTGGAAAGAATGTAAAACTACACAGACACTCTGAAAAACAGTTCGGTGGTTTTTTAAACTAAAACTGGAACAACTATGTGATTGTACTCTTGGGCATAAATCCCAAAGAAATAAAAACCTATGCTCACACAAAATCCTGCACATAAATTTTTATAGCAGCCTTTTTATTTTTCATAATGGCCAACAACTAGAAACAAACCAGATGTCCTTTAATGTGTGAATAGTTAAACAAACTGTTGTACATTCATACTACGGTATTGATAGGAACAAACTACTGATACATGAAAAACTTGGATGAATCTCCAGAGAATTTAGCTAAGTAAAAGCATCAATTCAAAAATGTCATATACTCTATGATTCCATTTGTACAACATTTTTGAAATGACAAAATTATAGAAATTGAGAACAGATTAGTGGTTTCCACAATTAAGCGGGTATGGTGGTGTGTGTCTGTGGTCACAGCTACTTGGGAGGCTGAGGTGGGAGGATTTCTTGAGCCTGAAAGGTGGAGGTTGCAGTGAGCTGAGATTGGGCCACTGCACTCCAACCAACCTGGGTAAGAAAGTGAGAACTTGTCTCAAAAAATAAATAAATAAATAAATAAAGGCAACAAAAGAGTTACTTGTGTTGATAGAAAATATTTGTGCCTTAACTATATAAACCTCAATATTCTAATTCTGTTATTATACTAAAGTTTTGCAAGGTATTGCCACTGGGGGAAATGAGATAAAATATATATATAGGATTTCTCTGAATTACTTTTTACAACTGCATGTGAATCTATAATTGTTTCAACATGGAAAGTTTAATTTTAAAAAGACAGCTTTTGCCTTTCACTGAGAGAGGAAGTGCTGAGGTATGCTGAGAAGATGGGGCTGATACGACTCTCATCTCAGTTTATTATAATTCAATGTTCACACCAGGAGAGGTTGAGAAGAAGAAAGGCTACATAGCCACTGCTCACAACCCTGGGGCCAAAGCAAGAAACTCATGAAGACAAAAGCAGGCCACTTGCTCTACATTCGTCTCCCGATGCACTGTCATTTCATCAATGTTCATGAGTTCTTCACCAGGAGGAGATTCCATCTCAATAAATCACTTTCTTTGTGCATTCATAAGAAGCAACTCCTCATCCCTTCAAGTTTTAGTATGAGATTGCAGCAATTCAGTCACATCTTCAGACTCTACTTCTAATTCTAGTTCTCTTGCTATTTCTATTTAATACCACATCTGCAGCTACTTTCTCCACTGAAGTCTTGAACCCCTCAAATTCATTCATGAGTTTTGGAATCAACTTCTTCCAAACTCCTGTTCATGTCGATATTTTGACGTCCTTCCATGAATCATGAATTTTCTTAATGGCGTCTAGAATGGTGAATTCTTTCCAGAAGGTTTTTAATTTACTTTGTCCAGATCCATCGCACGAATCACTCTTTATGGCAGCTATAGCCTTATGAAATATATTTCTTAAATAAGAAATGCCTTTGAGAGTTGAAAGACTTGAAAGTAGAAATTACTCTTTGATCCATGGGCTGCAGAATGGATGTCCTTTTAGCAGGCATAAAAACACTAACTTTTTTGTTCATCTCCATCAGATCTCTCGGGTGACTAGGTGAATTCTCAATAGCAGTGATACTTTGAAAGGATTTTTTTTTTCTGAGCAGTAAGTATTAACAGATGGCTTAAAATATTCAGTAAACCATGAGGTAAATAGATGTTTTGTCATTCAAGCTTTGTTCTGACATTTATAGAGCACAGGCAGAACAGATTTAGGGTAATTTTAAAGAGCCCCAGAATTTTCAGAATGATAAATGAGCATTGAGTTCAACTTAAAGTCACCAGCCGCATTATCCCCTAAGAAGAGAGTCAGCCTGTCCTTTGAAGCTTTGAAGCCAGGCATTGACTTCTCCTCTGCAGCTATGAAAGTCATAAATGGAATCTTCTTCCAATATAAGGCTGTTTTGTCTATATTCAAAGCCTGTTGTTTAGCACAGCCCTCTTTATCAATTATCTTAGCTAAAATTTTCTGGATTACTTACTGCAACTTCTACATCAGCACTTGCAGCCTCACCGTGCACTTTTATGATATGAACAAAATTTTATTCCTTTAACTTATGAACTGACCTCTGCTAGCTTCAAACTTTGTTTCTGAAGTTTCCTCACTTTCTCAGCCTTCATAGAAGTAAAGAGAGTTAGGGTTTTGTTCTGGATTAGGCTTTAGCTTCAGGGAATGTTTTGAATGGTTTAATCTTTCTAGACCACTAAAACTTTCTCCATGTCAGCAATAACGCTGTTTTGCTTTCTTATAATTTGTGTATTTACTGGAGTAGCACTTTTAATTTCCATCAAGGGCTTTTTCTTTGTATTCACAACTTGACTAACTGTTTGGCATAACAGGCCTTGTTTTTTGCCTATCTTGGCTTTCAACATGCCTTCTTCACTAAGCTTACTCATTTCTGGCTTTTCATTTAGGGACCTTCAACTCTTTCTTTCACTTGAAAACTTAGAGACCATGTAGTGTTATTAATTGACCTAATTTTAATATTGTATTGTCTCAGAGAATAGGAATCCTGAAGAGAGAGAGATGAGGGAATGACCAGCTGGTGGAACAGTCAGAACACACTCACCATTTAATGATTAGGTTAACTGTTCTATATGTGCTTGATTTGTGGCACCCCAAAACAATTACAATAGTAACATCAGAGGTCCTTGAACACAAATCATCATAACAGAAGTAATAATAATGAAAAAGGTTTAAATATTGCAAGAATTAATGAAATGTGACACAGAGACATGAAGTGAGCACAAGCTGTTCAAAAAATGGCACGGATAAACTTGCTTGATGAAGGATGGCCACAAATCCTCAACTTGTTAAAGAAATCTCAATTATCTTTGAAATGCAACAAAGCAAAATGCAATGAAGTGACATATGCTTGTAGTGGACAATGGAAACTGCCTATGATATGGCACAGATGTTGGATTTATAAAAGACTTTGCCTTTGAGCAGCCACTATAAGTATGTTCAAGTAACTGAAGGCAAATTAAAGAATCACATCAAGTTATGATTATAGCACAAAGGAGTTGAGTAGGAACAAAGCTATATTTGATTAAGGAACTCACACCAGACAGGAATTCAAATATACAAACACAAATGCCAAGAACCAGAAATAGTAAATAAGAAGGGTACTATAATAAATGCTGCAAATATATGATTGCTGTTCTTTCTCCTCTCAGCTTTTCTGAGAGACACCAAGTTTATATAAAGAAAGAATTATAACAATGTATTGTTGGCTATGTTTTTTTGTATATGTGTATATATATGTGTGTGTGTTTGTATATGCGTGTGTGTGTGTAATATGTATTACAATAATAGCACAAAAGGGGAAAAGGGAATAGATCTATATTGGCATGATGTTCCTATATACCACTGTAATTAATTTAGCATATAAATCTAAAGTAGACTCTGAGAAGTTAAGGTATATATGGTAATCCTTAGATCAACCACTAAGAAATAACTTTTAAAAATAGTAAAATTAATTATTGAAGAAATTTGAAAATGCTCATTTAGTGCAAAAGAAAGTATAATAAAAGAATACAGAAATAGAAACAACATAGGACATAGAAAACAAAAAATAAAATGTCAGATGTAGATCTAATTAAATACATTTTTAAAATAAATATAATTCATGTAGTCTATCTCAAAATGAGTAAAAGTGTGAAATAAAAATACTTGATACGTTGAATGTATCACAAAGTCATCATTTTGTCAATCAAAAGTTTTTTTTTCACATAGTCTACTAAAGTAGGAAAAGTGAGAAAATGTTTAATTTAAAAAAATTATTGCGGACAGAGTATGGGTTTATAATTAAAATTATCAAGGACATATTTTGTTTTCTCTGCAATGAATCAAACTTTCACAAGCAGTGAAAAAATTACCAATGCTGCATAATTAGACAGAAAAGGATAAAACAATATTTAAATACCTTGTTTTCAATCACTGTCAAGATCCATTAATAATAAAGGCCACATGTACATAGCATTCCCTATGTACTCAGCAGCATTCTGAGTGCTTTCCATTTATTAATTTCTTTAATCTTCAAAACTCTCTGAGGGAGAAACTGCTTCTGTATCTTTTTTTTTTTTTTTTTTTTTTTTTTTTTTTTGCCGATGAGGAAACTGAAGCACGGACAAGTTTAGTGATTTTATCCAACATCACACAGACAGGAAATGGTGGGAGTAAAATTTGAACTCAGGCATTCTGGTGTGAAGGTCTGCACAGTTAAATACTAGGCTATCCATTTTACATTTTTTTCTTTAAAATAATGTTGTTATGTAGGCTCTGAGACAAATATTTTGATAAAGTCACATAAATATGGTGAAGAAGCATTTTCTGAGCATTCAAGATGTCAGTGAAAGATATATAGATATTCTAAAGTTTCTCTCCTTCATTTCATAGATGATAAAAAACAAAGGGCCAGGAATAGATTCTGATTCAAGATCACGTTACTGCTTAGTAGAAGGCCTAGGGTTGAATTCCAGGTTTCCTGGGTCTTAACCTCACATTAAAAAAAATTTCATACCAAAAAGAAAAAGTTGCAAGAAAGATTTTCCATTGCAATTTTCAGTTCAGCAAAAGAATGACCCTGACTTGTTCTATAATTTAAATCAAATCTCACTTTATTTCAATTACCCATCCTGGATATGGAAAGTAAATAAGGAAGGATTCAGTTAAAAGGAGAAGAGAAGAGCCACAGGTAATGCTGCAGAAAGATCAAGGCAAATGAACAACAAAAGAAAGCACTGGAGTTTTGGGGGGACAACAACAGAAAAGTTTATTGAGAAGTTTACTGAGGGCATCATACGAGTTTTCTAGGAGGAAGACAGAGGAACATTTCAGAAGTCAAGCCCAGTTGTTATAGTGGGAGAGATGAGTAGGTATGTAAACTAGACTTCCCTTCTGAATATATGAATATATAAACTGGGATGATCTTGAAATTTAGATATGAGGAAATTAAGATTTACATCCAAGTTCAGTTCACTGCCTATGTACAAGAGTACAGACATTAACCAGTGTTTATAGACTGGCTCTTACATGGTAAGTATCAGTAAAAAGGAGGAGCAAAGTGTATCTCTCAACTTCTTCGAAGTTATTTTTCCATAATCCTATTGTATCAAGTCAATAAGAGGAGTCACAACATTTTTAATGAAAATTTAAAATAGAAGTAAATTCTCTTCCTTCTTTTATCAACAAGGATCATTTTGGATAAGTCACTACCTTTCAGGGTTCAAGTGAACTTTAAGTTTTATTACTTCCAGACTTTTCAGAGTATTTAATACTGTGATATCCATTATCCGAGAGACTTAGAGCATGCACATTTGCCCAAATCTATTTGATCCGGGGAACTCTTTTTAGAAAGACTAACCTGTTGGATGTTATGTTTTCAGCACATACTTCAGAAAACTCTTCCAGAAATAATTCACTTTTACTTCATTCAAAAATTGTTATATACTTATTTTTCTATTTTCTCACCGGACTTGGATTTTCCATATGATGTGTGGTCATCTTTCCAACAAGTTAAGTGTGAACACCATCCCTACCTCTTTACATTTCTAGTTCAATATCTTGAACTAGAAATTATCAACTTTGGATATTTAAAATCCAGTAATGTCTCATAGTTGAACAGCTTTGTCTTCTCTTTATCAATCATGCACTGTGCAGGCGCTTATATCAAAGACCATGTGAAAAGTTCACTGTTGTCTTTCTGCTTCCTGGGCACAAAGTAGCCAATTCAGGAAGTGAATTCTTTCCCTTTGTGGTTTCCAATGCAAAGGCAGCACCTATCTGGCCCCTGGTTTGTGACATGGCTCCTGTGTGTGAGAAAGTTTGACAGATCACCTAGTAGCAGCAAACACCTACCTTTCACAGTTGTGCTGAGTTTTGGTGCACAGGGCATCTTCTTTTTGCAGTTTTTATCTAAACTTCTTAGCTTAATATTCAAATTTCAGCCCCATTTTCAGTCTCAGTCTCCCTTTTCAACCTGTCTCCAAGGACTTGCTTTGATTTTTTGGACTTTTTTTTTAAATGATTTATTGAGTCATTAATTCATCCAACAATTGTTTTCTACCATAGGTGTTGTGATGAAGAGAGACAAACATAGAGCCTGCCAGCTAGAAGCTTTTGCTTGGTAGGAAGAAAACGACATGCAGAAAACATTTGCTGGATATACGGTAATAGACAAGAAGTACTATTAAATAGTAGGAGGTAAAGTGTCATCTGAGTTGAGAGGAAGACTTCTAAATGGGGCATTTGAGAAGGCTTTATAGAAGAAATTACATTTGAGTTGATCCTGGGTCTCCAAAAATTTTTGAGCATCTACTATGTGCCAGCTTGAGATTACATTCATGAATAGCCTCATTAAAATGAATAACACTTACTGCATGTCATGTACCGTCTCAGCGCCTTTGCTGTGTTCTCTCTCACAACAACTGCAGAAAGCATGGACTATTTTATTCTCATTTTGCAAATAAACAGACTCATTCATTTAATTTGTCTGCAGACCCTCAGTTAGTAAGTGGTAAAGACAGGATTTACATCCGGGAAGCATAGGTGGAGGTTCCATGTCCTTACTGCACTGTAGTAGATTAAACTATGTTCCCCCTTCCATGGTCCTAGATCTCACGGTGGTCAGTCTAATACAACAGACTATTGTGAGATAGTCTAGCCCAGGAGACTAGACTAGTACATAGGCAACTATAATATAAATTTATGTGATAAAATATGGGACATACAAAGTATTTGGGAGCAAATAGGGAGGGCAACTAGCCCATCATGGAAGATCATGGAAATGGCCATGTCTATTCTGAAACCTGAATTATAAGTTGGAGTTTGTCAGGCAAAAGAGAGAATAAACAAAACAGGAAACTGGGACAGTCAGAGTGAGTGTTTCAATAGAGAGAATAGTATGTACGAGAGCCCATAATAAAGGAGCATTGGCAGATGAGGGAACTATTTAATGTGACTTCAGGACAGAGCTGTGGCTATAACAATTATTGCACAGATCAGTTGTGAGAATTAAATAAACACAAACACACACACACATATATACATATATGTATATATGCCTTGCTTAGCCTTACGTCAGTAGTTATGACAAATTCATGCTCCAATTTATTTTGTGTGCTGAGGGTTCCCTTGATCACGAGTCAATAAAAGTCATCTCAAACTGTGCTGTGAGTTACTTTGGAGTCTAAAAGCAAACTTCATAAATGTGGAAAATCAAGATAAAATCCTCTGATTAATTTTTTTCCAGGAAAAATGTAAGACAAAGAACATTAACCGAAAGCAATATTTTGAGCCACATTCTCCCTCTGAAGAGGTCAAGTAACGCTAGAAGAAAGGAAAAAAAGAAGAAGAGGAAGAGAAAAAGGAAGACAAAGAAAGAATATATCCAACTTGGACAATGACAAAGGCCATGAAAGGAATCTTGACTCTGTGACACTGCTGAACTTCAGGGTGTGCTATGCATATTGTAATCTGTGAAGCTGTGCAGTGCACAACCTGTACTTCAATATATGGTAGCACTATGCCACAAGTGAATATAAAATGTAGCCATATTATAGTTCATTTTGGGGAGAAGTTTCTGATTCAGTGATGGTCAATACTAGAATGAGTTAGAATGAAAAAAAAATAAAAATAAAAAAATAAAAAATAAATAAAACAGCCGGGCACGGAGGCTCACGCTTGTAATCCCAGCACTTTGGGCGGCCAAGGCGGGTGGATCACGAGGTCAGGAGATCGAGACCACGGTGAAACCCCGTCTCTACTAAAAATACAAAAAAATTAGCCGGGTGTGGTGGTGGGCGCCTGTAGTCCCAGCTACTCCGAGAGGCTGAGGCAGGAGAATGGCGTGAACCCGAGAGGCGGAGCTTGCTGTGAGCCGAGATTGCGCCACTGCACTCCAGCCTGGGCGACAGAGCCAGACTCCGACTCAAAAATAAATAAATAAATAAATAAATAAATAAATAAATAAAACAAGATCCCCTTCACCAGAAGTTTCCAAGTATAGGTAGGTGTAGATTTTTCTACTAGGGATGTCACACAAAGGAGAGAAGCTGAGCAAAATTATCTAAGACTTGTCCTGACTCACTCTAAAGTTCCATGCTCCCACGATATTTATATGTCTTTTGACTTTTTTCTTTTAAATGTATATGTATAATTAGAATATATTTTTAATGTAGAATATATAGAAAAGTAAAAAACATTAAAAAGTTTCATTATTTAATTGTGTAACGCACCACTTATACTTCACAAATATAAACCAAAATACATATGCCACTGCCTACTTTTTGGAGCATTTTCTTCCAGTTCATCTTTGCTGCCCATTTACTGATTTATCCTCCCCCTAGTGGCAATCGGATAACACTAATCCTATTTTCCCCCATTCATACTATTTGGATGTATTACTAATAATTGAAAATACTTTAATGGTTTTATTTAACTTTATGGAAAAGTTACTTATACATCTGCAAAGTAAGGGCTTCTCTGTTGTTTCAAAAGTCTGTTAAGTTATCTAAAAGTCCTTAATATTAAATACACTTAGATTTTGTAGTTGTTGATCAATGTGCGTGTCTCAGTTACTGAGACAAGCATTTTAGTCATAAAAGGCAGCAATTATGACATTCTTTAATGCAGCAGTCCCTAACCTTTTTGGCACCAAGGACAGATATAATGGAAGACAATTTTTCCAATGGTTGGGTTTGGGGGTGGTGGGGTTGGGATTATTCAAGCACATTACATGTATTGTGCACTTTATTTCTATTATTATCACATGGTAATACATAATAAAATATACAACTCACCATAACATAGAATCAATGGGAACCCTGGGATTTTTTTCCCTGCAACTAGATCGTCCCAAATGGGGGTGATGGGAGACAGTGACACCCCAAGTGTGTTGCTTATGTCCAGTCTACTCTGTAATCTCATTTTGGTTGCTGTCACTGCAGAAAACCCTGCTTCACAAAGATAGGATGTCAGAAATGGACGCAGGTTTTTCGGTGCTTTCGTGGCAATCTCAGGATATTTCGCCTTGACTTTAATCCAGAATGTATAAAGACTTGAAGTTGTCTCAAACGTACTTTTAAGGCCACCTCCATTTGTGATTTCAAGTA
The DNA here is from genome assembly GCF_006542625.1 of Nomascus leucogenys. Classification (NCBI taxonomy): domain Eukaryota; kingdom Metazoa; phylum Chordata; class Mammalia; order Primates; family Hylobatidae; genus Nomascus; species Nomascus leucogenys. The sequence goes on along the minus strand of NC_044395.1, from coordinate 82,759,099 downwards.
GTTGATCCTCTTCCAGCACAAAGTCGATTCACCTGGCTTATTCACAAATGGGTTGCAGATCCATTCCTTCCCAGTTGGGGAGTGTCTTTTGTGGTTGGGAAATAAAGCTCAGACTCTCTTGAAAGCTGAGATAGGTGATCATGCACCAGCTGGAAGAAAGAAGGCCCTGGCTCAGTCTCTTTCAAATTTCTTCTAACATTTGAAACATGTCAAAAATCCCAACATTCCCTCGTTGCCCCCATAATTCCAGTTTGGTATTGAATGCAGCCACTTTATATGCAGACTCGAACACAGTTGTCGTTCTCCCCTGAGGTGACAGATTGAGTTCATTGAGCAGGTTGAATATGCCACCAAGTAAGCAAGTTTTGCGACCCATTCTGTGCCACTAAAATGTGCTACCAGTGGTGACTGTTTCTGTAAAAGAAATCTCTGGAGCAGCTCTCATAACTCAAAAACTCTGGCCAGTGACCTACCTTTAGAAAGCCATCTCACTTCTGCGTATATGAGAAGACGTCTGTGCTCTGCGTCCATTTCCTCACAGAGCTGCGCAAACAGAAGTGAGTTAAGGGGATGTACTTTAATGCGGCTGATGATTTTAATCACATACTATAAAACGTTGTTAAATTTAGGTGACATTTTTCGGCTAGTCAGCATTTCTCTGTGGATGACCCAGTGTGTAGACTCAACATTAAGAAGTGACCTCTTTGAGCCAAGTAGCGAAACCAGAAAGCCATCCAGTCATGGCAGCCACTCCATGTGTGCATACACCAATACCAAATGACCAACTCAGTTTTCCTGATACGTAATTATTCAAAGACTTCAGTAGTTATGCAGCTGTGGTGTTGGTTGGCAACAAAAGTGCACATATCATACACATCCTCCTGAAAAATATATTGTACGAAAACAAGCCTTGTTGCTTTGTTGTCAACATCAATAGACTCATCAACCTGGACGGCATACCACAGTGACTCATTAATCCTCTCTAACAATTATGCCTCAATATCCTCTGCTATTTCATCAATTCATCTAGTTATGGTGCTAAGAACATGTGCCACCTTTGGAACGGCAGCCTCTCCTAAAAGTTCACAACAAATGTACTTAGCAGCAGGCAGAATCAACTCTTCACCAACAGTAAAAGTTTTCATAGCTTCAGCAGTGCGATTAGCCACTAAGAATGATGCTCTCAGTGCAGACACATTTGATGAAGTGGTGGCCTTCAATAATTGCGTCTGTTCTTCGTGTTTGTATATTTTTCTTTTGAAAAACTTCAATGGTGTGCCTTTTAATGCAGGGTGTTTAGTCTCCATGGGGCACAGCAGTTTTCAAAGTTTCATGGCTTCACTGAATAGCCGATTGCCATATATGATACAAAGCGGGTTTGGACAATGTGAATCTCCTGTTGCAATGGAACCATAATTTAAGTAGAACTTTTGGCATTTTCTTTTAAATGCAGCTTTCTTTTTGTTGGCAGTTTTAGACTCTTCTGCTGTCTCATCATTGGGTCTTTCCCCTTTTTCAAAGAAGCTCTGCAGGGACGTTTGTTTTTTACTCATTTTAGCTAGGGTTAACTTGTGGGCTTACCAATACCGTGACTGAGACAAGTGCACAGTGCGGAAAAGAGGCACGAATGGAAGTGGTAAATAAAATAATGTGCAGGCCATCTGCAGACTAAAATAAGTGTCAGATTCTGACTGAAAGCCTGCCACCAGATGCAACAGTACAACTAAAGTACATCAACTCACTTGCCAATATAAAGCCTGCTACCAGATGCAGCTTTTCACTTGCCACACACTTATAGCGTTTTGATATGAGTCTGCAAGCAATTGATTTATGATGGTCTCTGTGTAGTCAAACCTCTCTGCTAATGTTAATCTGTATTTGCAGCCACTCCCCAGTGCTAACATCACCACCTCAGCTCCACCTTAGGTCACTAGGCATTAGATTCTCAAGGAGCATGCAACCTAGATTCCTTGCATACACAGTTCACAATAGGGTTTGTGCTTCTCTGAAAGTCTAATGCTGCCACTGATCTGACAGGAGGCAGAACTCAGGTGGTAATGCCAGCAATGGGGAGTGACTGTACATACAGATGAGGTTTTGCTCACTCACTCACTGTTCACCTCGTGCTGTGTGGCCTGGTTCTTGACAGGCTCCGGTCCTTGGCCCTGGGGTTGGGGGCCCCTGCTGTAGTAGAATGAATGGTGGTCCCCAAAAAGATACATTTATTTTCTAAACCCCAGAAACTGTTAATGTGACTCTATCTGGAAAAAAATGTTTTTACATATATAATTCAGTGGAAAATCTTGAGATAAGGTTATCCTAATTTATCCAGGTTGCCCTAAATTCAGTGACATGTATTCTTCTAATAGGCAAATGAGGAAAAGCCACTGCCATTGAAAAGAAAGCTTTGTGAAGACAAACCCAGAGATTGGAGTTTGGCAACCATAGCAAGGAATACCTGAAGCCAGTAGACAGTGGAAGAGGGAAGGAAGGAAGGATTCTTCCTTAGAGCCTCCAGAGGCAGTGGGGCCCTGCCAACACCTTGATTTCAGACGTATGGCTTCCAGAATTGTGAGACAAGAGACTTACGTTATTTAAAGCTGCCTGTTTGCAGTGGTTTGTTATAGCAGCCGCAGGAAAATAACACGTGTTCTTATATGTATTGTGTCAAAATCACAACTGCCAATTGGTCATTTTCACCTGAGTAACACAAAAAATACCTTCGAATGTTAGACTGAAGCTATAGGGCCTAGATTTTCTTAATTTTGACATTCAGTTTTAAGATGTTGCTTCTGAAATGTCATTTGCTTCCAACAAAGAAAGTTTCTCTTTGCTCTGGAGATTGAAAGTACTCACATATAGGGTTGTGAAGAAGTTAAAATCTGATGCCAGCATGGGGGAAAATGCAAGGAGCCCTGGCAGAAAAACAATATTTGAAGCAATGTCTGGATTATTTAATAAAATGTAGGACTTTCTCTTCCTTTCGCCCATTTCTAAATGTTTACATACAAATAACAACCCAACTTGATTATTGACTATGTATCCTTATCATTTTCGCTCATGCAGAGCAGTGTTTCCTATAAATATTTATGGAAAAATTGTTCTTTTATGCACTTAAAATCCTTGCTTGATGATCTGGAGTTGATTTCTGGCACTGTTCAATGTCAAGGGCACTGCAGTTTCCTCTGAACAAAACATCCTGGTTATCTGTAAAAATGCAGCTGCAGATGCAGGCTTTGCAGTGTTAAGATCAAGAAGGCCAGCATTTCACAGAATCCTGAAAGTTGCCAGAGGGACAGACAGACACACTCATACAGATGCACATGCACACATAATCTTCTACATACCAGTCTTTGTAGCTATGTTACTGTAGGTGGAGTATCTTGAAGCATGTAAGGAGAGCCACAGTACTGCATGTGTGCATGCACGATGTTTTTGGTTGTATTGACACACAGATGTGTCTTCAAATACCATGCAATCTTTTCAGACACTGGTAAGTAATAAGTAAGTGACACTTCTATTACACTGATTGACATTTCATTATCTAAATGCCTTATCTTCTTTTTGCTTTGGGATTATTAGTCGTCAGTTCCTCAAAGCAATTACATTGTCTGTGTTACTCCAGTTATTCAAAGGGCATTGGGGGATTATTTTTTAAAAATTATGTTAAAATAAAACAAGTCCTTAGAATAATGTCCTGAGCTCAGAGAATTCGGCCACTGGAAAATAAATAAATAAATAAATAAATAATCTCGCAACTCATATGTTACTTGAAGTTAGGAAAGGCAAATAAGTTATTTGAATCAGTGTCTCACCAGTGAGGTACAGGAATTGGGCAAGATCAATGAGATTTTTTTTCCAGAAGTGAAAGTTGTGATTTTAAGAGTTGGTGACACCTGTCATTATGCTGAATATGAAACTTTTATCAAAGTGTAGTTACCTCACCTAACCTCATACCTTAGGAATAAATTACTGTTTAGTTTTGCATAGCTGTATATTCAGGGTTTCTTAAAAATTTCTAGACGTATCTCTTTTGCTATTAATATTTCTCTTCTTGGTAGCTTCACAGGACATAAAAAAATTGTATTTCTTTGGTTCTAGGGTTATTATTGAATTTTTAAGTATGTTCGAATTCACTCTGTAATGATCTATATAAAGTGAAACCATTGGGAGAATGAAAATACACATGTAAACAATACACAAATGTGAAAGATGGATAAGAATGCATGGCATCAGGCTTGTGGGTTGATACTGGAATTTATTTAAGCTATGGTCACAAGTATAGCGATGAGAAATCAAGAGGAAGGGACTGACCCAAAAGGGAGGCTCTTGCCTGAGTTTCAATATAAGGCATAAATCGAGCAGCCTAGAGCAAGGACTTATGTGAAGGTGAGTATGTGCCAGAAAAGATACAACTGTAGAATGCTGGAGCTAATTGGGCCCTAGAGATCATCAAGTCTAGCCCCTTTCATTAAGACAACAAAAACTAATTTAATTTTTACTATGAGGTAGATGCTGAGTATTTAATGGTAAGCTGGAATAACAAGGAAGGCCCCCCTGCCTTCACTCATGATACATAATCAACCACAGGAGAAACATGGGCTCAGAAAGGGGAAGAGACTTGCTCCAGGTCATGCATCTTATTTGTACCCAGTGAATTCTACAATCTGGGTCTCTGGAATTCTTGAAATGGCTGCCAATAGCTATCAGGCAATAGCACTTATGGGTCACTGCCAACTACCTGACACTCAAATGCTTTGTCTTTTTAGCTGAATAAATTATGTGGCCTGGGCCATCCTTCCCTAAAGCTAACTGAGCTACCTACGTAGTTTCATGTTCACGACGCACATGGTCATCAAAGCCTTAACTGAAGACGACAGATTCAGCAACTAACTGTGCAAGCACAACTTTCCAAAAACTACTCCAACATCTAGCTTCACTGCACCCTAACCCTCTATCATCAGAGATTTCAACTGCTAACTTTTTAAATTTTTTTTAAATTTTATTGATTTATTTTTTGAGACAAGGTCTCACTCTGTTTCCCAGGCTGGAGCACAGTGGCACGATCATAGCTTATTGCAACCTTGACCTCCTGAGCTCAAGTGATCGTTCCACTTCAGCCTCCCAAAGTGCTGAAATTACAGGTGTTAGCCAACATGACCAACCTCAGCTGCTAACTTTTTAATATCTATTTCTTCCAAATGACCTACACCTTGCAAAGAGCTCACATGTTGCTGATATGCAGTTGCTTCTGGAGTGAATACATAAGTTTATTGAATATCCCATCTATAATAAGTTGCATAAGTTTACTGAATATCCTATCTATAAAATTTTCCAGATGACACGTTGGTAGATATTTAGAAGTGAAGTAACTCAGTTTTAAAGACAGTTGATAGCTTTTTTCTTGAGTCTGAGTCTGTGTGCTTTTGTGTAGGGAAAAAAAAAGGGTGGTTAAGGACTGGCGGAAAGGTCTCCCTGTTAAAAATATTTTCTCAGGCATACTAATCACAGATTATTAGAATTGAAACATTTGCCCTATTTCCTTATGTTATATTTGAGGAACATCATACACAGAATTTAAGTGACAGTCACTTAGTGACAGAGCCCAGGAATTAAGTGGATATTCTGGTGTTAAGTCCAGTGTTTGTTCTGTGTTCCGTTGCTATTGGTTATTTCTTCAAAATTATACATTGCCTCACATAGACAATCTCATTGTTCACGCTAAATTGAATGCAAGAGAGATTAAATATCATGGAGAAGATGTTTTGGTACTAGGTGTCCTTAATACCAACTGTCACTGGTGGATACCAGCCATCCTTGCTTAAGTACAGGTCTAGTTCTTCACTGAGAGACTTATTAAAATACATTTTAAATGAATACTTCACTTCTTATTTTTATCCAAGCAAAAAAGTTCTCAAAGAGAGTAGTCAACATATATAACTAAGTTACATTACCCAGCCCTTAGTAGATGCTCAATAAATATTAGTTAGCTGACTAAATAGTCAAGAGGAAACCTCAAAGATACTTGTAGCAATGAAGAGGCAACATAATTTGGTTTAAAGATCAGAGAATTTAGAATCTTAAGTTTGGGATCTTGGGCCTTTGCTTAAGGTGTTTAAAGCTCAGTTCCTTCAGTAAGAAAATTCAGAAAACAGTACCCACCTCTCAGGACTGTGGGGGAGATTAAATGAAATAATATTTAAAAGTCCTAACCCTTATATTAAATGCTATAAAATATACTTAATAAATACTGATTGTAATTTCTTGCTAGAATATATTTGCCTCTCAGAAGAAGTAGAATATTATTTTATGCAGTGGTTCTTGAAAGTTGAGAGATGGACTGACTGCATGAGAGTCATCAGAGAAACTTGGAAAAATATAGATTCTTGGAATTTACCCCAACATACTGAGTCAAAATATCTGAAAGAGGGGCCTGGGAACCTCAATTTTTGTTTGTAGCTCTTTAGGGCATTCTAATATGCACCCTCATTTGGTAATACTGATTTTTTTATGAACAGCACTCCCTTGATTTAATGATCTAAATCCTCTTTCTGGAGGCTCTGTAACTCTGTGGTTACATTTTTTTTTTTCTGAACACAGGTTTTTTTATGGCTAATCTATTGCTTTTCATATTTTAGGTGAGCATTTGAGTATTCTCAGCCAAGTAATAAACATGATGTAGTAAACATCTTTGGCCATAAATTGGCATTTGTTATTTAATTTCTAAGTAAACTTAGGAAGGGACACATGTGTGCACACAAACACTTCTCTGGGAGAATATTATACGTTCATAACTTAAGATGACTATGCTACAGGCAGATAAATAGATTTATTTATAAATAGATATATCTTTGCAAGTGAAAGATTCAGTTACTTCTCCACTTTACAAATTACTTCTGTAATTGGTAAAAAAAAAAAAAAAAAACAGCAATGCATGTCATTTGGTCATTTACTACCTAAATTATATATGCCTACTTGATTAGAAAACCAATTTTTATTTTCTTCTCATAGGGCGTGACTTCCAAGTGTTCACTTTAATATTGTCATAAGAATTTTCCAAAAGATATCTGCCAAAATTGACACCTAATGAAACTTTTAGACACAACAAACATATTTTTTTGGCAAGTTAATTTGAAATGTCATTTTCCCTTAAGGGGGATAGCTAGACCTCTTTGTCAAATACAATGAGTTTATGAGGCTACCTGAAGCCCGGTTCATGCAGTAGCACAAACTATTTCTGTGAATTTGGCCTAGTCACTTAATATCTTTGCATATAAATGTTCTCGTGAAAAATGAAATACTGAATAAATAGTTTTTAAGTTTCTTCCAGTTTCACCTAATACTATTTTATGAGTTTATAAGTTTCCTTAACACTGGGGACAGGAACAATCTAGAATAAACTCTCTAAAATGAAACTGTACAGGTCTCATCAATGGAATAGGGAAAACAAAGATTTAGTTTCATAGATTTATTAAAATGAGAATAAAAAATTATAAATCTCACTGAAAATGTGCATGTGACTTATGGTTATCCAGAGGCTCAGTTATAGGCTACTCTTTGAGAGTTATTAACTATGAAGCATCCCAACAATAATGGGTAATTGCCTTAGAAAACCCAGTCTGGCATAGCTTGAATGAGTCTGGTTCCTATTCATAACCCATCATTTAAAAAGTATACATCATTTAAAGGATAAATCTAAAATATGAACTTCATAGTCCAAAGAAATGACATTCATCAAAATTTTAATGTTTCTTAAGTCTACACAAAGTGGCACAAAGGGAGCCCAGAGCATAGCCAGGAAAGAGAAGGCTCCGATTTGACTTGTATTATCCTTAATTTCCCACAGGATTCCTTCTCCCCACTGGGGGAAATATGGACGGTAATAAGGAGAATGATGACCAGCATAATGTAGGTTGCCTAGTCATATTACTTCAATACAATTAGAAATACATTCCAAGCCCCAGCATGAGTTATCTATTGCAACCACTTTTCCTCAGCCAATTTATACTCAAATCCATCAACACCACTTAACATGCACTGCTGTTCAGGCTCATTCGGCATTTTCTCTCTTAATCTCCAAGCACCATGCACATCAATGCATCAACATATTCACCATCACCCAGACAAGACTGCCTCTTCATAAGCTTTGTCTATAGCATTTGCTCTCCCTTCATATTATTTCTCTATTTGTCCCTTTCTTATCTTTTACTCTTTTAAATTGTAGAAAAGGGAGGTTCCCACTATTTTGAAAATAAAAGGGAGATAGTTGAGCTCTAGCTACCTTCTTTAATGTTAAAAATTATTCTGGTCAGGCAATGAGTGGGTATATGTCCTTTGTTTGCCAAGATGTCACCCTTTTGTTCCTTTCCTTTCTCTTTCCATATAATTGCAATTCTTTCCAGAGAGCTTGTAAATCCCTGCAGCCCAGTTTACCTGGCAGGACATACAGCTCCCCCAGTGTTATAATGCATTGACATAGTGTGTACGAGAAGTTAACTTTGATAGGAAGTTAGAAGATAAGAAAGGTCCTAGTAACTGGCTTTGTGACTCAGGGCAAGCTACTTCTTTCTGAGCTTTACTTTTTTCATTTGAATAATTAGGTAATTCGACTAAATCAGTAGATTCTGAGTGGACATTGCAAGGCCTGAAGTAGAATATGAGGAAGAGACATGTGGTTTGGCCTTTTCAACACTTACTGGGTTTTCATTTGAAGGAAAATCAACAACAACAACAACAACAACAACAAAAACCACTAGGAAACGTTTAATGGCCTTTCTAGTTGTATGGTACACAATTTGGGAAGTAATAGATTATGGTAACCATAATAACATTTTAAATATTACTTCATGGTTTGAAAAGCATTTTGAATCCATGATATAGGAAATAACTGAAGCCCACCACAATGAGAACAAGCAAAGGCTATTTATTCAGAGCTTGCTAAAGCAAGGAAATCAGCCACCATCGCTTATTCTGGCAAAGACTCCAAGGCAGGCAGAAGAGCGAGAAAGCCTTACAGTGGAAAAAAAGGAAAGCTTTGGTTATGCTGGCATGGGGAAGCTGTAGACAAGCTAACTAGAAGCAGGGATCGTACGTGATTGATTAGGTGTGCATATTTGGCTTTATCCCATTGTTCCTAAGTTGGAAATGAGGGCAAAAATTAGAAAAGCTTTCAGTTATTAGATTTCTCACTCTGCATGAGAGGTGACTCTCAGGGCAGCATCTTGATTTCTGATTAAAAAGGAAGAAAAAAAGAGAATTGAAGAGTTGCAAGAACCACTGTTACCTAGACCAGTCAGGAAATTTAAACATATACAATTTCCAGGTATTAAAGAGGATCTAAAGAGGGAGAAAGGCATCTGTGTGACCTGTTATCATTTGTCCTCACAGAGGACTAAGAGTGAGGGTTAGTAATTGTCTGATGTTTGGAAAATGTAAAATGTTCCTTGTTTAATTTTTGAAAGCACTGCATTTCGGTGGTTCCTTAGAATGGTCTTTAAGGGGGTGCTTTCATCTAAACAGTCATTCCAAACTCCAAGAGACAAGATATTTAAAAAGAAGAGTGACTTGGCATGCATACAGTAGCCACCTCCGTGATAAAGTACCAAAAGCTCTTTTTCCTCAGATTATCTTCCTAGATGGGCCTGCTACAGTACCAGATAGCCTCTCATTACTGTTTCCAGGGAGTGACCGGGGTCTCAGAGTGTAGTGGAAGGGATGCAAGACCAGGGGTCAGAAGACCTGGATCTTCTCTGGGCTCTTCCATGTACCATGTGACTTTAAGCTAATCTCCAACCTTTGTTGGCCTTGATATTCTCTCTGTAAAGGATGAGGTAATCATTCCTACCCTGCCTTCCTCTGTGAGATTATTGTCAGCCAAAAATAAGATTATTGATGGCAAGAGGTCTTATAACTTTCAAAGATGCTTACACCTTTTGCTTCTTCTCTCCCTGATTTCTCTCCCTGACTTTCCACCCTCTTCCCTTCATCTCTTATTATCTTCTCTTTTCCTCATTTCCTTTTTTCCCACTTTATTTCAGATATGACTAAAGGCAGATAGTAATTCATTAAGTTGATTAGCCAACGTGTCCTTTAACAGAAATGTGAGAGAAGTGAAAAAGAGACAAGTAAGTTTCATTTAGTCTCTAGAGGCAGGACTTGGGACTTCCAGAATGGCTGTGTGAGGAGGTTGGTGGATTATCTCCCTGAGGAAAAAAGTCATTTAACTAGTTATAATTATAAAACATAAAAAATCCACTGAAATCTCTGAAAGTTGTCCTAACAGCATGCATTCAATGGAGAAACGGGGGTACGAGACGCCCTATGAAATCTGAACAGGAAGAGTGAGAATCTGCTGCATTTAGGCCAGGCCAGGCCAAGACCTGCTCCTATCCCATGCACAGCTTCCTCATCAGCTCTTAGATTTAGAACTGCTTGTTCAGGTGCTCTATTTTGGGTGGTTATGGCCAAGAAGACAAGGCTGTCTGTCCGGCAATTCCTAGTCTTGGGCAACCAACAGTTTTACTTTGAAAGGAGCAGGCCACAGGCATCTCTTAGATCTGCCCTCCAAACTCCATGTTACAAGTTTTATTTTGGGTGAGCATGGTCGAGAGGAATGAGGCTCCCTTCCCTCACCCAAGTTTCCACTCATTGGACAAAAGCCCTGCCTTAGACACAACAAGTCGAAACTCGTGGGGCCCAACTTGTTTATAGTACAGAGGTTTTATGCTGGGAAGGACAAGCTGAGACGATAAAAGGCTGCTGTAGCCCTGGGTGCTGCTAAAGTAAAGGAGTCAAAGGACTGCTGTTCCCAACTGCCAGCTTTCAGCTTCACAGCTCTGACTAAAAGGACTGACTTTATTTCGCACAAAGCATGAGGGAGTTCATGGCTAAAGATAAATGCAGATTTTGTTAATAAGTGATTAAGAGTAGCTGGTAGTTCTATGATCCTATTGAAATTAAAAATGGAAAACCAGCCAGAAGTAATAACAGAAAAAGAGACAGCCAAGGAGACACCTTTTGGGATCACACTTATTCCTGGGGGTGTGAAAGGGAGTGTGCGTACACTAGGCTGCATTCATTTCAGGTAATCAGAATGGGACATGGGGTGGAATGGAAAGAATTCCTTAAGCAACACAGAGATCCATCAGCAAAAGGGGGAAGCCTCACTGACTCAAGAGGATTAAGCACAACATCTAACTAAACACTAGCTGAACAATGGAATCCTCTGATCCAGGGGCAATACCTGGAAACCAGGCTTAAAAGTAATCACTCTCCACCCTGGTGGTCTGGAAGACTATGCCTGGCCAAAGCTGAGCCCTCTCATGAATAACTGGAGAGGAAACTTTTGAGCTATTAGTCCCTGGTTGAACGTGAAACATAAACTTCCTGAATTATGAAAGCAATATCCAAGCCACACACACACACACACACACACACACACACACATATCCAGAGGTAATGAGTGAAAACTTAACTGACCAATGGGGCTGATGCACAACCTTTAACCAATATTTGGGGTTTATGGACTCAGGGGCTAATCTCAGGAAGCTGAGCTAAAAGACGCAAACAAGGAGAACAATTTTGAGAAGGGACATCTGAGGCTGCACATGGCAGGGAAAATGGACTTCACAAAACCAATTCAGACAAATTACTAATAAATTAACAAAACAAATGCCAAAACAAAAAATAGCAACAAGTCACAGAGGCAGAGGAGTCAGTATATAATTCAAAGTGCTTAGCACATTGCCAGGCTCATATTAATCACTAGTTTAGAGTCAAACTGACTGAGTCCTAACATTGTTCTGACACTTGCTGTGTGATCTGTGCAAGCTGTTTTTCTCCTCTGTGTCTTAGGTTTCCTGTAATTCAGTGATAATCGTATTTACACCTCAGGGTTGTTGTGAGGATTAAATTAATTATGCACGAAAATAACTGACACATAGTCTATGCCCAAGTAATATTAGCTATTATCATAATTAGGTATGGGTTTCCCTCTTTTCCATATATAGTGTGTGCTGGTTACCAAAATCCCTCTAATAGATTACTACCCACTTTGAATCATTTATGAATGCTTTTAAAATGTCAATAGTCCTGGGAAGGTTTGTCTATGATGTCATGGACACTTGTAATAAATATGTTCACCACTTTTTCATTGCCATAGACTAAATGGGGCAGGAAAGCTTATGTTTGACCAAAAGAAAGGGGAACATCATGATGGAAAGAGGAGAGCCAAGGAGGTTAGCAGATGCTAAATGACAAATCTCAATGATGTTGCATTTTCACTTAGTCCAAACCACCTATGCCCACCCTAATGAGTTAGAACAGAATTCTGGAGGTGAGTGGCATTCAATTGCATAGATCAAGTCTTTCTGATTTCTCTAAAAACTCAACACCCCATTGCTTGTTGCTAGGTAAGCTAATCCTGTGATTTATTTTTGATTGTGAATAGACAGAAAGACAAACTATATCACAAGATCTCTCTAGAATACTGCAGGATTATTTGGTTCAGCATTTCTTACAAGCCAAACGCTAGATCAACATCACCATCCACGATTCCATTTACTGGCATTAAAGCCCAAATCTTCCCCAGAGCTTTTCTGACTGCAGAACAGGTCTTGCTAACAAATAAACTTAAATGCTTTATTACAAAAGGAAAAATGCAGAGAAACGGAAAGCCACCAATCTCCCTTACACTAGGCTCACGAAGAAGGGAAATACAATCTTTCTTGTAACTAGAATTTGGTTTTCTTGGTTTTAGCCATAGACATGACAATAAATATAAATTGCCTCAGGGCACATTTTTATTTAAAAAATCCCATTTACAAAGGTTAGCAGTTGCATTACAATTTGAGTAAGGTTTATAAAAAAATGGCTTTATGTGCTGGGTACTTGTTTTATTTCTGAAAACAAATTAGCCATCATTCTGTGCTCCTAATTAGAGCTTTGCGTTTCCATAGATGCCTTATTCTTTTAATTATTCTCAAAGTTTATAAAACAGATGAGAACTTTTTCCTTTTTATTATTTACATTTAGTAAAAGCTACTCTAAAAATTTTCAAACATTAACAAAATAAGGACAATGGTGTGAAAAACCCCACAAACACATCTTTCAGACTCAAGAATTATCTAGGTTTTGCCACACTTGCTTTATCTGTCTCTCTATATTCAATTTTCTTTTCTACTTGTTTTTTCTTTTAAACACGAATCCTTGTAACCGTCTAATACCTAGTTTATAATCATATTTCCTCAGTTGTTTCCTTACAACTTAAAGTATGGGTTGCTTAAATAAGGGTTCAACCCACGTCCATCATTACATATGTTTGTTATGAATCTGAGCCTCTTTAATGCTGGAGTAGTATATTTCCTTTTTTTTTCATGCTATTGATTTATGTAAAAAGAAAACAAAATAGGTTAGCCAATTTGAAGGATGTCTTTGTTTTTTCTAACCTTATTATTTCCTGAAAACTGGAAATGAGCTCTCATGACTGACATTCTATTAGAATCAGGTTCAACCATTTGGTAAGAATATTTTACAGATGGTGCTAAATACTTTATATTCACCACATCAAGAGACACAAAATATGTAACTATCTCTTGGTGATGCTATGATTTACCTGTGAGTTCAGGGTGTGACAGCCCCATCCTCTTATTCTTTTTCTTATTAGCATTTCCCATGATTGTCTCCTGTTTTTAATGATTGGTGCCAGCCCCATGATTAAATAGGACATTGCAAAATATTTGTAATTCTATCATTTCTTCTATATATATTAGTAATAATTATTTTAACAAAGAATAACTTTTCAATATTTATATAATAGTATGATTTTTGCAACCTGAAAAACAATTCCAATAAGAAAAACATTTAATTCTTAAGTTATTAGAGAAAGGATTTGGGGCCTGTTACTTCTAATATAACCAATTAATTGGGAGAGGTGTGGATAGCTCCCTTCTCCTACTTCTTTCTTTCTTTCTACATATCATCATAATTTTACAGGTTTTTATATATGAAATGAGTCTGAATCAATTTCAATTATTATTTTTTTGATGTTTAACTTTTGTCATTTTTGAATCTTTGACCATTAGAAGTCCCTTCATGTTTGACAGTGACCCTTTGACATGACATATGTCTTTGTGCATCCCCTTTCTTTCCAGCAAAAAGAAATGACAGACTTATAGAGTACCTATGTTCCCCACATCTGGGATTAGACATTACCTCTGGGGCTCTGGGCCCACAACCTGGGAACTAGATGAACTAAGTATTCTCAAACTCTCATTACTTTCAAACATTTCCTGTTGTGAAAGTTAGAAAGTATGTATTTTAAGAAGAACAATAATGAATTTATTCTAGTATGTCCTATTAAAATTTACTGCTATGTTTTTTAAAAGCACATAAATAACTCTTTTACCTGTGTTTTTAATTGTTGCCTTTAGTTTATAAAGTTTTCTTGTTTGGTTAAATTCTACCTTGTCTGATATCAGAATTACAACTTCTTCTTTTAATTTGTATTTTCTTGGTATATCTTTGTTCATCCTTTTATTTTTAACTTTTCTAAATCATTTTGCATTAGGTGTGTCTCTTGGGTTCACCAAGCAGTTGGATATGAATTTGTTAGCCAATCTAAACATGTTTTTAGTTTTTTAAATAAAGTTAAGCACATTTATATTTACTAATGAACTACTCAAAATTCTAGTTTCTGTCACATGATTTTCCATTATATTTATATATTCACATGTGTACACACAGTAAATCTTTCACTACATTATGATTTTTTAATGTTGATGGTACTTATTTTGGTTTTTAGGATAGTTTATCTTTTTGTTCTAGTGGTTTTCATTATACCAATATCTTTCTTTATATAATATCTGTAGCGCTGTCTTTTCTGGATGATGTCTATTAGCTACTTACAATGAACAATAATGAAGATAGCTAGCACCAATTTTTCTCATTTTCTCCCTTCCATTACTGAATTTCAATGACAAACAGTACCTTAAAGATATTTTTGACTCAAAACGCTTAAGCTTTTGTTATTTCATTTTTCTTGCAAGTCAATTCTAATGAGATCATCAGTAACCATATTCCATTATCCACTTAGTCTCATCTCTGATTTTTGTTATTTATATTACATCTATATTGTCAGATTATATAACATTTACAAACTAGTTTGTCATCTTTGTTTATTTATTCCTCAAAGCTCACTCCTGGGATCTACACTATAGCTTATCCAGTCATTTTTGGGTGCCTGAGCCTTTCTAAGGCATTTATTAGGGAGCATTTATGAGACCAGTATTCCCTAAATGGTCAGGAGACATTTTGGAAGATTAAGAAACTACACTGTTACTGTGTGTATTAATACATTCTGACACCACTATAAGGATATAACTGAGACTGGGTAACTTATAAAGAAAGAGGTTTAATTGACTCACAGTTCCATAGGTCTGGGGAAGCCTCAGGAAACTTACGATCATGGCAGAAGAGGAAGAAAATATGTCCTTCTACACATGGCAGCAGCAAGAAGAATTATAAGCGAAGGGGGTGGGGGAAAGCCCCTTATAAAGCCATTAGATCTCATGACAACTCATTCACTATCATGAGAACAGCATCAGAGTAACTGCTCCCATGATTAAATTACTTCCCACTAGGTCATTCCTACGACATGTGAAGATTATGGGAACTACAATTCAAGATGCAATTTGGGTGTGGACACAGCCAAACCATATCATTCTGCCCCTGGCCCCTCCAAAAGCTCATGCATGTCCTCATATTTTAAAACACAATAATGCCCTTCCAACAGTCTCCTGAAGTCTTAACTCATTCCAGCATTAACTCAAAAGGCAAAGTCCAAAGTTTCATCTGAGACAAGTCAAGTTTCTTTCACCTATGAGCCTGGAAAATCAAGAGCAAGTTAGTTACTTCCTAGATACAATGGGTGTACAGGCATTGGGTAAATACAATCATTGCAAGTGGGAGAAAATCACCCACATAAAGGAGGTACAGATCCCATACAAGCCCAAAATCCAATAGGGCAGTCATTAAACCTTGAAATTCCAAAAGTATCCCCTTTGACTCCATGTCTCACATGCAGGTCATACTGATGCAAGAGGTGCGCTCCCACAGCCTTGGGCAGCTCTGCCCTGTGGCTTTACAGGCTACTGCCCCCTCTTTCATGGTTGCTTTCATGGGCTTGAATTTCTCCCTAGAAAATGGGTTTTTCTTTTCTATCACATTGTTAGTCTGCAAATTTCCCAAACTTTTATGCTCTGCTTCCTCTTGAATGTTTTGTCACTTAGAAATTTCTTCTACCAGATACCCCAAATCATCTCTCTCAAGTTCACAGTTTCACAGATCTCTAAGGCAGGGGCAAAATGCTGCCAGTCTTTTTCATAGCAAGAGTGACCTTTACTTCAGTTCCCAGCGAGTTCCTTATCTCTGTCTGAGACCATCTCATCATTGACTTTATTATCCGTATCACTATCAGCATTTGGGTCAAAGCCATTCAACAAGTCTCTAGGAAATTCCAAACTCTCCCACATCTTCCTATCTTTTGAGCCTTCCAAGTCTCTAGAAACTTGTAAACTTTCCCACATTTTCCTGTCTTCTTCTGAGCCCTCCAAGTTGTTCTAACCTTTGCCTGTTACCCAGTTCCAAAGTGACTTCCACATTTTCAAGTATCTTTACAGCAGCTCCCCACTACCAGGTACCAATTTACTGTATTAGTCCATTCTCATGCTGCTAATTAAGACCTGCCTGAGACTGGGTAATGTATAAAGGAAAGAGGTTCAATTGGCTCACAGTTCAGTGTGGCTGGGGAAGCCTCAGGAAACTTACAGTTATGATGGAAGAGGAAGCAAACATGTCCTTCTTCACAAGGCAGCAGGAGAGAGAAGAATGAGCAAAAGGGGTAAAGCCTCTTATAAAACCATCAGATTTCATGAGAACTCACTCACTATCATGAGAATAATGTGAAGGTAACTGCTTCCATGATTA
The DNA here is from genome assembly GCF_006542625.1 of Nomascus leucogenys. Lineage (NCBI taxonomy): Eukaryota > Metazoa > Chordata > Mammalia > Primates > Hylobatidae > Nomascus > Nomascus leucogenys. Next base: position 82,742,116 of record NC_044395.1, on the reverse strand, counting down.
AATTACCTCCTACTGGGCCCCTCCCAAGACACGCGGGGATTATGGAAACTACAATTCAAGTTGAGATTTGGGTGGGGATGCAGCCAAACTATATCACTGTGAGGCACTGTTGGCAGCTCTAGAATAGATACTTATTAGGTGCCAACCATGCCAGGTGATTCAGTGATTGTTAAATTGAAGCTCTTGCCTTCAAGAATTTCACAGCTTTCATTATGTAATAGTGCTCTTTTGTGCTAGGAATCTCAGAGTTCTGCTAAGGTGTTTCCTTGTTCAGGTAAATTATCAGCTATATTTCTGAACACCAGATTTCAGACTCTTTAAGATCAATCTATTCCTTTGCATCTGGCCCAGGCTACAGCCCTCCAGATGACTAAGATTTACACTAACGTTCATGGAGATTAATGTCAGGGCTGGAGAAACTTTATGGTCTCTATAAGAAACCACCGGACCGTACTAGATTTTAAAATATCTCAAATTTATCCATGATCTCTTTTTCATTCTCTTGCTAAACTCCTTTTTTTGGTCAGCAATCTGGTGTCATGAGGATACCTGCCCTTTTCCCAATGCATACACAATGCTGTAAACCTTCCTTAGTTTCTCTCCCTATTCCCATCAAGGTTGAATTGAACTTTATTCCACTTACCCAGGACATTACTCTTATCCAATTCACTGTACTAACTCAGGGAGTGAAAATAGATTTCATTTTCTATGCAAACTTTGATACGGTGTGCATAAAAATACTGCGCTAAAACAGCTTCTAAGGCCACATCCCATCTCAGTAGGGCTATTGTAATTAATTATGGATGTTTGCCAAAGGATGAAGGAATGCCAGATGGAAACCCTGTTATTTGAGAACCTACACTAACTCATGATGATACTGTGCTACTTTATATAATCTGGCTCACTTGTATTATGAGCTCTTTTAAGATTTGGGCCTCATTAAATATTTGAATTTTTAATCAGATAGCAACAAGAAAATATGAGGAAAATTTCAATGTAGACACTCCTATTTCTTGAAGACTTTTTGAGAGTAAGTATTTTTGGTTAATTAAATGACATGGTCATCTTTGTGATTCTTAATGGCATTAACTAAATGTCTTAAGTAAAGTTCTTGGTATTCAGTGATGAAAAGCATATTTACTTTAGAGCTTAATTTTAATCATGGAAACAAGCTAATAAACAAAATTAATATTATATCACAATTATTTGTAAAAGCTTTGTGCATTTGCTTTGGGAACATCAAAAAGGTCTATTTCAGAAAATCAGGCCAGAGAAATCTTCCCAGGGGGAATGGTGTTTGATTTGATTGCTAAAGGATGAATTGGAATTGGCAAATACAGGGTGCTGATGAGGGAGAGTTTTTGCAAGAACAGAGAACACTTGGCACTAAAGCATGATGTACTTGTAGAGCTAGTTATTCACTTCAGTGTGAATGTAGAGTAGGATGCAAGTAGGTGTGTAGAGAACTGAGACTACAGTGACAGGCAGAGACCAGCCATTATGTGGCAGAGACACACATCATGTGTCTTAGTGCCAACTTAAGGCTTGTATTTAAACAATCCCTGTTAAAACAGACTATGGGAAGCTCCAAGATATTTTAAGCAGAAAATGCAATAATCAGAATGAAAAATTTTGTAATAAAATATGTGGGTTAAAACTATAGACATAGCATTCATTAATTCATCTAATTACTTACCATCTAATAAATAAGCATCTACTATGTCTTCATCACTATTCTAGAAACTGAGGATTTAATAGTTAGCAATAGCAGGCATGATCCTGGTTCTCATGGCTGCAAATTCAGCTTGCCTTTTTTACTTTTAGATCCAATCCTCTATTATACTCTAACCTGCCTTTATTTACATTATTAATTTATCTATTGATTAGATTACTCCAATTTGCTTGCCAAGATTTAAAAATATCTTCCTATTTGGAAAGTAATAAAAATATACAAAACGAATAAACCTATCAACCAACCAAACAAACAACTCGCTCTTCATCACCCTCCTTCTATTGCGGAATTTCCTTGCTCCTCTTCATAGAACAGCCAGTTACTTCCTCCCCTTTCTCTTCATCCCAAGAAGGATTTTGTTTCTACCATTTCACCAAAACAGCTGTTATCAAGGTCGTTGTTCTCCATCTTTGCAAACTCATGATGCATTCTCTTTCTCTACCTCTTCAATCTCTCAGCAGCATCTGATTTTCTTGCAGCACTTTCTCACCAAGCTTTGTGACTCAACACTCTCCTGTTTTCCCTGTAATACCTTCTAGATTTCTCCCTCTCAGACTTCTTTGTTGACTTCCCTCAATCTGTCTGGACTCTAAAAGTTGTAGTGCCACATGGTCTGTAATCCCCTGTCCTTCTTCATCTAGATTCTCTATTTAATTGATTTTATTTAGTTTCATAGCTTAAATGCCACTTGTACATTTATAACTCCCTGATGTATATATCTTATTTTACTCCCAGGGCTCCAGAAATGCACAAATGTCTTCTCAATGTTTCCACTTGAATGTCTCATAGACACACCAGGCTAAACATACACATCTAAACTAAAACTTAAGATTCTTCACCATCCACTTTCCCTCAGATCTGCTTCTTCCCCAGTCTTTATCACTTGAGTAAATGACACCACAATTCACTGGCCAACAATTTAGGAGTCAGCCTTGGTGCATCTCTTCTTGCCACTCTTCACATTGAACTCTTAGCAAGCCTTCTTGGCTTCTTGCAAAATATATTCAAAATACGACCCCTTTTATCATATCCTCTGCAGCTTCCCTAGCTACTATCATGTTGCCTTAGAGTGAGCATAATAACCTCCCAACGAGTTACCTTGCTTTGATTCTGCTCCACATAGTCTCTTCAGAGAGCAGCCAGTGTTGTTTCTCAAATGCAAACATGGGCATATTCCACAGGCCTTTTCTCCTACTTCTGCTAATATCCTCCTATTACAACTGCAACATAATCTAGGCAGTAGGGTAGAGGAAGCGGAAAAAAAAATCTCATCTCCTCCCTTTTAAGAAGACCTTCCAGTAGTACCAAAAGGCACTTCTTATATTGCACTGGCTGCAACTTAGTTATATAGCAACACTTAGCTGCAGAAGAGTACAGGAAATGTGTTACTTTTTCTTGGTGATCATGTGCCCACTAAAAATTAGAGCTCTATTACTAAGAAGGAATTACTGATATTGGGATAAATAATCAGCAGTCTCTGCCTCATTGCTCAAGTGACTCCTCATTAGAAAGGCCTTTATTGGCCACTGTGTATAAGGTACACATATGGTTATCTTATTATTTTGGTTTATTGTCCTCAAAACACATCACTACCTGAATTTATGATACTGATCAATCCATGTCTGTCTATTCTTCCAGAATTTTCTCTATCTAACCATATGTTTATTTGAAATCTGTTCACATATTTATTGTCTGTTTTTTTTTATTTGAATATAAAGACTTAAAAACCAGGGACATTATACATCTGTTGGATAACCGTATTCCCAGCAACTAAATCAATGCCTATTATTTAATAGGCACTTAATACATTTATACTGAAAATAATTTCCTCTGTGAAGTGGAAGATGAGGTTGTATCTCCTGTGAACAAAAATATATGTGTGTATGATTGGATGGCTCCTGGGGATATCAGAGTTTTAGGAGAATTGGTAATGTTTAAAATGGTTAAGGAGAATGTGAGAGAAATGGTAAGGTTTGTGTATGATATTCAAGGCCCATGTGAGACTGGTTATCATACATTTTATGATGTAAATCTGTTTTGTAATACGACTTTCTCCAGCAATGCTCAGTTAGTAGGATTCAGAAAACAGGAAATAACTAGTTGTTAATCTACTGTTGAGAGTTTAAGATATTGGCAAAAGTATTGTTGAAATAGTGAAAATTTTGAATTTTTCTTGGTCATTATATAGAAAACAATGACTATAATTATAATAAGTAGTTTGGATGAAAATAATAAAAAGAGAAATGAGTTAGAATAATAATAATGCTACATATTAATAGTGTTTTTAGGTTCAAAGTGGTAGTGTGTGCATGTGTCTTTATGTAATCTCATAAATGTATAAATTTAATTTTCATGAGTGTATAAATAAAAATAATCTATGACATTTTCAAAGCAGACATTACTATCCTTATCTTACAAATGAAGAAATTACAAATGAAAGAGTTTGCTGACTTCCCCAAACACAACAGGAAATTAAAGTAAAAAGCAGAACAGGGATCAAAATTTCCTGAATGTTTGTCTAATTCTCCAAAAGGGATATATATGAGACATCCTGCTGTCTTCAATTAGCATGGTTTCATTAACTTGGTTTGAGTGCTTTAATAATATAAGGACATATTATATTTCATCATTTTCTATTAACTCAAAGGCAGAAATGCATAGATACGTGTTTTTTGCTGTTGGCAAATGAGTAATATTGGCTTTCACACTAACGAAAACATAAGTAGGTGGAGTAGTGTACTGAATTTTGCATGAATAATGGTTTCAAAATTAAACCCACTAAAAGAATAACATTTCTTTTCAGATGATAGGTACCCATAAACCTTAACATTTTCTTAGTGTGACATAAATATAAACTTCAAGTAGCAAGGTGTAGTAGAAAAAGTATGGACTTTGAAAAACACAAATTAGAATCCTTCCCTAGCTTTCTCAGAAAATTAGTTTAGTCATTCACAATATAGGAATGATAAGCACTTCATAGCATGATCAGGAGCATTCTAGACAGACTCGTACCAGAAATTAAATTATTTTTTACTTTATTTTATTATTATTATACTTTAAGTTTCAGGGTACATGTGCACAACGTGCAGGTTTGTTACATATGTATACATGTGCCATGTTGGTATGCTGCACCCATTAACTGGTCATTTAGCATTAGGTATATCTCCTAATGCTATCCCTCCCCCTTCCCCCCACCCCACAACAGTCCCAGGTGTGTGATGATCCCCTTCCTGTGTCCATGTGTTCTCATTGTTCAGTTCCCACCTATGAGTGAGAACATGCGGTATTTGGTTTTTTGTCCTTGCGATAGTTTGCTGAGAATGATGGTTTCCAGATTCATCCATGTACCTACAAAGGACATTAACTTATCCTTTTTTATGGCTGCATAGTATTCCATGGTGTATATGTGACACATTTTCTTAATCCAGTCTATCGTTGTTGGACATTTAGGTTGCTTCCAAGTCTTTGCTATTGTGAATAGTGCCGCTATAAACATACGTGTGCATGTGTCTTTATAGCAGCATGATTTATAGTCCTTTGGGTATATACCCAGTAATGGGATGGCTGGGTCAAATGGTATTTCTAGTTCTAGATCCCTGAGGAATCGCCACACTGACTTCCACAGTGGTTGAACTAGTTTACAGTCCCACCAACAGTGTAAAAGTGTTCCTATTTCTCCACATCCTCTCCAGCAACTGTTGTTTCCTGACTTTTTAATGATGGCCATTCTAACTGGTGTGAGATGGTATCTCATTGTGGTTTTGATTTGCATTTCTCTGATGGCCAGTGATGAAGAGCATTTTTTCATGTGTTTTTTGGCTGCATATATGTCTTCTTTTGAGAAGTGTCTGTTCATGTCAGGACATAGGCGTGGGCAAGGACTTCAAGTCTAAAACACCAAAAGCAATGGCAACAAAAGCCAAAATTGACAGATGGGATCTAATTAAACTAAAGAGCTTCTGCACAGCAAAAGAAACTACCACCAGAGTGAACAGGCAACCTACAGAATGGGAGAAAATTTTTGCAACCTACTCACCTGACAAAGGGCTAATATCCAGAATCTACAATGAACTCAAACAAATTTACAGGAAAAAAACAAACAACCCCATCAAAAAGTGGGCAATCAGTACCTAATTTATTTGAGAGTTTTTAGCATGAAGCATTGTTGAATTTTGTCAAAGGCCTTTTCTGCATCTATTGAGATAATCATGTGGTTTTTGTCTTTGGTTCCGTTTATATGCTGGATTACATTTATTGATTTGTGTATGTTGAATCAGCCTTACATCCAGGGATGAAGCTCACTTGATCATGGTAGATAAGCTTTTTGATGTGCTGCTGGATTTGGTTTGCCAGTATTTTATTGAGGATTTTTGCATGGATGTTCATCAAGGGTATTGGTCTAAAATTCTCTTTTTTGGTTGTGTCTCTGCCAGGCTTTGGTATCAGGATAATGCTGGCCTCATAAAATGAGTTAGGGAGGATTCCCTCCTTTTCTATTGATTGGAATAGTTTCAGAAGGAATGGTACCAGCTCCTCCTTGTAACTCTGGTAGAATTCGGCTGTCAATCCATCTGGTCCTGAACTTTTTTTGGTTGTTAAGCTATTGATTATTGCCTCAATTTCAGAGACTCTTACTGGTCTATTCAGAGATTCAAATTTTTCCTGGTTTAGTCTTGGGAGGGTGTATGTGTCGAGGAATTTATCCATTTCGTCTAGATTTTCTAGTTTAATTGCGTAGAGGTGTTGATAGTATTCTCTGATGGTAGTTTGCATTTCTGTGGGATTGGTGGTGATATCCCCTTTATCATTTTTTATTGCGTCTATCTGATTCTTCTCTCTTTTCTTCTTTATTAGTCTTGCTAGCAGTCTATCAATTTTGTTGATCTTTTCAAAAAACCAGCTCCTGGATTCATTAATTTTTTGAAGGGTTTTTGTGTCTCTATTTCCTTCAGTTCTGCTCTGATCTTAGATATTTCTTGCCTTCTGCTAGCTTTTGAATGTGTTTTCTCTTGCTTTTCTAGTTCTTTTAATTGTGATGTTAGGGTGTCAATTTTGGATCTTTCCTGCTTTCTCTTGTGGGCATTTAGTGCTATAAATTTCCCTCTACGTACTGCTTTGAATGTGTCCCAGAGATTCTGGTATGATGTGTCTTTGTTCTCGTTGGTTTCAAAGAACATCTTTATTTCTGCCTTCATTTCGTTATGTACCCAGTAGTCGTTCAGGAGCAGGTTGTTCAGTTTCCATGTAGTTGAGCGGTTTTGAGTGAGTTTCTTAATCCTGAGTTCTAGTTTGATTGCACTGTGGTCTGAGAGACCGTTTGTTATAACTTCTGTTCTTTTACATTTGCTGAGGAGTGCTTTACTTCTAACTATGTGGTCAATTTTGGAATAGGTGTGGTGTGGTGCTGAAAAGAATGTATATTCTGTTGATTTGGGGTGGAGAGTTCTGTCGGTGTCTATTAGTTCCACTTGGTGCAGAGCTGAGTTCAATTCCTGGGTATCCTTGTTAACTTCCTGTCTCGCTGATCTGTCTAATGTTGACAATGGGGTGTTAAAGTCTCCCATTATTACTGTGTGGGAGTCTACATCCCTTTGTAGGTCACTAAGGACTTGCTTTATGAATCTGGATGCTCCTGTATTGGTGCGTATATATATTTAAGATAGCTCTTCTTGTTGAATTGATTCCCTTTACCAGTATGTAATGGCCTTCTTTGTCTCTTTTGATCTTTGTTGGTTTAAAGTCTGTTTTATCAGAGACTAGGATTGCAACCCCTGCCTTTTTCTGTTTTCCGTTTGCTTGGTAGATCTTCTTCCATCCCTTTATTTTGAGCCTATGTGTGTCTCTGCATGTGAGATGGGTTTCCTGAATACAGCACACTGATGGGTCTTGACTCTTTATCCAATTTGCCAGTCTGTGTCTTTTAATTGGAGCATTTAGCCCATTTACATTCAAAGTTAATATCATTATGTGTGAATTTGATCCTGTCATTATGATGTCAGCTGGCCATTTTGCTCATTAGTTGATGCAGTTTCTTCCTAGCCTGGATGGTCTTTACAGTTGGCATGTGTTTGCAGTGGCTGGTACCGGTTCTTCCTTTCCATGTTTAGTGCTTCCTTCAGTAGCTCTTTTAGCGCAGGCCTGGTGGTGACAAAATCTCTCAGCATTTGCTTGTCTGTAAAGTATTCTATTTCTGCTTCAGTTATGAAGCTTAGTTTGACTGGATATGAAATTCTGGGTTGAAAATTCTTTTCTTTAAGAATGTTGAATATTGGCCCCCACTCTCTTCTGGCTTGTAGTTTCTGCCAAGAGATCACCTGTTAGTCTGATGGGCTTCCTTCTGTGGGTAACCCGACCTTTCTCTCTGGCTGCCCTTAACATTTTTCCCTTCATTTCAACTTTGGTGAGTCTGACAATTATGTGTCTTGGAGTTGCTCTTCTCGAGGAGTATCTTTGTGGCATTCTCTGGATTTCCTGAATTTGAATGTTGGCCTGCCTTGCTAGATTGGGGAAGTTCTCCTGGCTAATATCCTGCAGAGTGTTTTCCAACTTGGTTCTATTCTCCCCATCACTTTCAGGTACACCAATCAGATGTAGATTTGGTCTTTTCACTTAGTCCCATATTTCTTGGAGGCTTTGTTTGTTTCTTTTTGTTCTTTTTTCTCTAAACTTCTCTTCTCACTTCATTTCATTCATTTCGTCTTCCATCACTGATACCCTTTCTTCCAGTTGATCGCGTCGGCTACTAAGGCTTCTGCATTCTTCACGTAGCTCTCGTGCCTTGGTTTTCAGCTCCACTGGGTCCTTTAAGCATTTCTCTGCATTGGTTATTCTAGTTATCCATTCGTCTAATTTGTTTTCAAAGATATAACTTCTTTGCCATTGGTTCGAACTTCCTCCTATAACTTGGAGTAGTTTGATCATCTGAAGCCTTCTTCTCTCAACTCGTCAAAGCCATTCTCCATCCAGCTTTGTTCCATTGCTGTTGAGGAGCTGTGTTCTTTTGGAGGAGGAGAGGCACTCTGATTTTTAGAGTTTCCAGTTTTTCTGTTCTGGTTTTTCCCCATCTTTGTGGTTTTATCTACCTTTGGTCTTTGTTGATGGTGACGTACAGATGGGTTTTTGGTGTGGATGTCCTTCCTTTTTGTTAGTTTTCCTTCTAACAGACAGGACCCTCAGTTGCAGGTCTGTTGGAGTTTGCTGGAGGTCCATTCCAGACCCTGTTTGCCTGGGTATCAGCAGTTGGTGACTGCAGAACAGCGGATATTGGTGAACCGCAAATGCTGCTGCCTGATCGTTCCTCTGCAAGTTTTGTCTCAGAGGAGTACCCGGCCGTGTGAGGTGTCAGTCTGCCCCTACTGGGGGGTGCCTCCCAGTTAGGCTACTCAGGGGTCAGGGACCCACTTGAGGAGGCAGTCTGCCTGCTCTCAGATCTTAAGCTGCGTGCTGGGAGAACCACTACTCTCTTCAAAGCTGTCAGAGAGGGACATTTAAGTCTACAGAGGTTAATGCTGTCTTTTTGTTTGTCTGTGCCCTGCCCCCAGAGGTGGAGCCTACAGAGGCAGGCAGGCCTCCTTGAGCTGTGGTGGGCTCCACCCAGTTCGAGTTTCTAGGCCGCTTTGTTTACCTAATCAAACAACTAACTCAGCAATGGCGGGCGTCCCTTCCCCAGCCTGGCTGCCCCCTTGCAGTTTGATCTCAGCCTGCTGTGCTAGCAATGAGTGAGACTCCGTGGGCGTAGGACCCTCTGAGCCAGGTGCAGGATATAATCTACTTTTGTGACGTTTTTTAAGCCTGTTGGGAAAGCGCAGTATTAGGGTGGGAGTGACCCGATTTTCCAGGTGCCATCTGTCACCCTTTTCTTTCACTAGGAAAGGGAATTCCCTGACCCCTTGCACTTCCTGGGTGAGGCGATGCCTTGCCCTGCTTCGGCTTGTGCATGGTGCACTGCACCCACTGTCCTGCACCCACTGTCTGGCACACCCCAGTGAGATGAACCCAGTACCTCAGTTAGAACTGCAGAAATCACCCATCTTCTGCCTCGCTCATGCTGGGAGCTGTAGACCGGAGCTGTTCCTATTTGGCCATCTTGGCTCCTCCCGCAATCTTATTCTTTAATAATTTATTTTTAAAACTTACCATTTTATACCAAATAGCTTGTGGCTTATTCTCTCTTTCCTACTATGTGTATAGTCTTAGAGAAATGAACTCAATTTCAGCACATAGATAGGCACACAGAAAATGATCGATTTTTTTTTTTTTTTACTCATCAAAGGGGTTTTCATTACAATACTTGACTGAAGGCAGACCCCACATAAATACACATACACATGCATTCTGTTTCTCATCAGAGAAGTAAAGTGTAGATTATAAAACATCTAGGTTCCAATCTGTTTTGTCATTTACATTTGTAGACTTGAAAAAATTACTTTTAACATTGATTTTACAATCTTAATTAAGAAAATAATACCTGCCAAGAAGGCATTTTCTTAACTGTAAAATGAAGAAAATAATTGTACCTACCTCATAAATTTAATTATGAGAATTTAATGAGAAAATAAAATAGAACATTTCAGAGCTGTACTGGGCACATAGTAGGTGTTTAATACATTTGGTTATTACTGATATTATTATAGTTCATAAGTAATGTGACTAATATATCCTGCGTACTAATTAGCACATGGTAGAACCCCAATAAATGACAATTCTGTGCCATCTGCTTTCTTCCTTACATGCACCTTTTCCTTCTAAAATTTGAGAACTCCAGCAGGTTTTTATAATCAATATCATGAGTGAACTTACAGTGAATCTTTCCAATTCATTTTTGCAGCAGGAAAATAGCTGATGTATTATTGACCTCTCTTACTATGCCGAAAACTGTTATTACAATGCTGGGGAAAGATGATGCAGCAAATATGTTGCATCCATTTGTTCTATAAATTATTGATGGAATAACTACACCAGACATCATTCCCGCCCTGGAAGCATAGCAGTGGATAAGGCAAACAAGCGTCCTGTGTGTATTGAGCTTACATTTTAGTAGGATAGAAGGATGGTAAACAAACAATCAGATAAATAACCATTTCAGGTATTGACAAATATAATGAAAAAGAGAAACAAGACAATGTACCCTAATACTAAGAGGGGTTGGGTAAACTGGATATGGTGGCTATGGAATCGCTTCCTGGGAAGGTGACATTTGAACTGAGATCTGAATGATAAGAAGGATACACATATGCAGCAATCTAAGAAATAGTGTTCCAGAAGGAGGGAAGAACAGTGTAAAAACCCTGAAGCAAGAAAAGATTTGAGCTCATTACAATTTTTCAGGTGTAATAAGACATTGACAAGGAACAAGTCAAATACAATAACTGATTACACTTCCTGGATATATGGCATTTGGGTATTTTTCATCAAGTCTTGAGTTCTGGCTATGAACCTGCACCTGACAAGGGAATACTATGTGTTAGTTTACACTGTGCATTCTACAAACTCACCATTCATGGCATGATACCAAATGATTCCTATCAGAGAGAGGAACATCAAGCTTTTCTTTTTATAGCCAATTTCTCTCTTTTAGGACAGAATGCTGTAAGCCTACATTTTCTTATTCAGCAAGATTCCCCATCCAAGACCTTATTTTTAGAATTATATCAATAATAATTTTCCTGTGATGGCCCATCATATTTGAGATCCAATTCATTGATGTTTATACAGCCGATTAAACTTTTCACTCTGCTGTATCATAGCTACAATGTGTGAACAGTTTTGTCTACATTGATAACCTCCCAATGCAGAGGTGCCATAATTAAGCATCTTGTTTTGACATAATTGTTACAGTATTGGCATTTAGAAGGACAGAAAAAAAGTAAGGAATAAAAAAGCAATTTATTTTCCCAATATTCAGTGTTTATGTGTGCAGTAGATGCTAAATATCTGTACACCCAATGCTCTGCAAATAAGTGGATTGGAGGAATTGCTTACTGTAATATCTTTTATCAGTATAAATAAGATTTATAAAATTATGATACAACTAATTTTTCATCTGAAAAAAGCGCCTTTTAAAAACAAGGTCTAAAACAATAGTGAAAATTGGTGCTGTTTTAACATTTATTGTTTTTTTCCACATGAATAGAGAATAAAATTACAACAAAAGTTATTGATAACACACTATGGGTAAGGTAGCACACTAGATACATTAAGAAAAAAATTAATTATTGATCCTTTCTGTTCTGGGAGTTCATAGTCTGGAAAAAGACAAGATGCAAGATATGAACCTGAAAGACTATAAAATATTGACCTGAAAGTGATTTTTTTTTATAAAAGAGATTCAAAGAAAATGTTTTGGTGGTCTAGAGTCAGGATTGATTAGGTTTCATAGAACAGGTGGCATTTGAACAGAACATTAATTGAAAAAAATGGTTTTTGATCAAAAGTATTGGGACAGGAAAATATGAAGATGAATGGAGACCTAGAGTAATTCTGTAGGACCATAAGGAAGAATTCACTAGTGAAATAAGCGTGGTAAAGAGGTGGCATTTTTAAAACGATAGGTGAACAAAGTGGAAAGTACACAACAAGGCTTTTGGTTGACAGTCCCCAAACCTCCCCAGGTGGTGGAATTATTCTGACAAATTTACTTTTCCTTCTCCTTCCTTCCTTCCTTCTTTCCTTCCTTCCTTCCTTCCTTCTTTCCTTCCTTCCTTCCTTTCCTTTCCTTTCCTTCTTTCCTCCCTCCCTCCCTCCTTCCCTCCCTCTCTTTCCTTCTTTAAATTCATTCCTTTGATATAAATGTATTGTTCTAACTAGGTGCTGAGTTGAAGTAATAACTAAAATAGGCCTCATCATTTGCTCTCATTGGCATATTATTATTTATATACTCTTGTGAGGGAGACAGACAAAAACCTAATCCTAAAATAAGTAAATTTACAGCATTATAAATCATGTAAACATTATTGAGAAAATAAAAAAGAGTGAAACCAAGAAGTATAAAGGTTTTTCTAAAGATGTGGCATTTAAGTGAGTCTTTTTTAAAAAATGCAGAAATAAGACTTTTAAAGAAGATCAAAGGAACATTCCAAGAAGATGAAATAATATTTGCATAGGCCTTGAGGAAGGTTAACAGTTTGGCTTATTCAGGATATTAGAAGAAAATAGGAATGGATGGAGAGAAGTTAACAATGGGGAAAAAGCTAGGCAGAGACCAAAATATGTGGTGATTTAAACTGGGTTTTTAATGAAATGGGAAATCAGTCACTGATGAATTATAATATTAAGTGCTATTTCTGCTATGAAAACAAGTCAGTGGGAGTGAGGGTAAAAGTGAAATTAGGGAAAGTAGCAAAAAAATTGTATCTCAAGTAGGAGATGGTAGAACACTATGATATCATTAGTGTATGATCTTTAACGGTGATAGCAAAACTGATTGGAGGTGGAACCAGTTATTAAACTCCCCAATTATTTTTCTATGACTCGAAATCTGGAGATAAGACACTTTGAATCCCTCTTGACAGCAATCAGCTGACTACTAATCTGTTGAGAGCACGATATTGACACCCTTGTCACCTTCCTGTAATGTGCAAGTCCATAAAGAAACAGTTTCTGAGTCACTACTCTCTGACTTCTATTTACACTTTTATGCAATCAGTCTTGTGACACAGCATTTACAGTGAAATCTTCATCAAGCCCATTAACAATGTAATATGGATAAGTGAGAGAGAGCAATCAATACACAGGGAGAAATATATACCACCTAACTTGGCTTCAAGCACATACAACTGAGGTCTCAGTCCCTGGAATGAAACTATGAGCTTTGATCCAACCTCGACTTTCTTTCCTATGCTCCTTAGAGCAATGTGCATTTGGTATCCTTAGTTTCTTCTTGGCAAGCATTCCAATTTGCATATTTTCAGTAAGTTACTTTATTTCTAAACCTTCTACTCACCAGCATTCTTTTCCCAATGACAGAATACCTAAAGACTTGAGGTATCTATAACTTAGCCTTTATAGGCAATCATCCTGGAAATTAGAAGCCATTGTCGTTTCACCCAGAAAACACACACACACACACACACACACACACACACACACACAGAGACACAAACAAACAAAAAACACCTCCATTCTCATGAGACCTCAGATCATCTCAGCCACAAATTTTCAACCTGAGATACTGCCCTAAAAGAGCTCCTGAAGGAAGCACTAAACATGGAAAGGAACAACCGGTACCAGCCACTGCAAAAACATGCCAAACTGTAAAGACCATCAAGGCTAGGAAGAAACTGCATCAACTAATGAGCAAAATAGCCAGCTGAAATCATAATGACAGGATCAAATTCACACATAACGATATTAACTTTGAATGTAAATGGGCTAAATGCTCCAATTAAAAGACACAGACTGGCAAATTGGATAAAGAGTCAAGACCCATCAGTGTGCTGTATTCAGGAAACCCATCTCACGTGCAGAGACACATATAGGCTCAAAATAAAGGGATGGAGGAAGATCCACCAAGCAAATGGAAAACAGAAAAAGGCAGGGGTTGCAATCCTAGTCTCTGATAAAACAGACTTTAAACCAACAAAGATCAAAAGAGACAAAGAAGGCCATTACATAATGGTAAAGGGATCAATTCAACAAGAAGAGCTAACTGTCTTAAATATATACGCATCCAATACAGGAGCATCCAGATTCATAAAGCAAGTCCTTAGTGACCTACAAAGAGACGTAGATTCCCACACAGTAATAATGGGAGACTTTAACACCCCATTGTCAACATTAGACAGATCAATGAGAAAGAAAGTTAACAAGGATATCCAGGAATTCAACTCAGCTCTGCACCAAGTGGAACTAATAGACATTGACAGAACTCTCCACCCCAAATCAACAGAATATACATTCTTTTCAGCACCACACCACACCTATTCCAAAATTGACCACATAGTTAGAAGTAAAGCACTCCTCAGCAAATGTAAAAGAACAGAAGTTATAACAAACGGTCTCTCAGACCACAGTGCAATCAAACTAGAACTCAGGATTAAGAAACTCACTCAAAACCGCTCAACTACATGGAAACTGAACAACCTGCTCCTGAACGACTACTGGGTACATAACGAAATGAAGGCAGAAATAAAGATGTTCTTTGAAACCAACGAGAACAAAGACACATCATACCAGAATCTCTGGGACACATTCAAAGCAGTACGTAGAGGGAAATTTATAGCACTAAATGCCCACAAGAGAAAGCAGGAAAGATCCAAAATTGACACCCTAACATCACAATTAAAAGAACTAGAAAAGCAAGAGAAAACACATTCAAAAGCTAGCAGAAGGCAAGAAATATCTAAGATCAGAGCAGAACTGAAGGAAATAGAGACACAAAAACCCTTCAAAAAATTAATGAATCCAGGAGCTGGTTTTTTGAAAAGATCAACAAAATTGATAGACTGCTAGCAAGACTAATAAAGAAGAAAAGAGAGAAGAATCAGATAGACGCAATAAAAAATGATAAAGGGGATATCACCACCAATCCCACAGAAATGCAAACTACCATCAGAGAATACTATCAACACCTCTACCCAAATAAACTAAAAAATCTAGAAGAAATGGATAAATTCCTCGACACATACACCCTCCCAAGACTAAACCAGGAAAAAGTTGAATCTCTGAATAGACCAGTAAGAGTCTCTGAAATTGAGGCAATAATCAATAGCTTAACAACCAAAAAAAGTCCAGGACCAGATGGATTCACAGCTGAATTCTACCAGAGTTACAAGGAGGAGCTGGTACCATTCCTTCTGAAACTATTCCAATCAATAGAAAAGGAGGGAATCCTCCATAACTCATTTTATGAGGCCAGCATTATCCTGATACCAAAGCCTGGCAGAGAAACAACCAAAAAAGAGAATTTTAGACCAATACCCTTGATGAACATCGATGCAAAAATCCTCAATAAAATACTGGCAAACCAAATCCAGCAGCACATCAAAAAGCTTATCCACCATGATCAAGTGAGCTTCATCCCTGGGATGTAAGGGTGGTTCAACATACACAAATCAATAAATGTAATTCAGCATATAAACAGAACCAAAGACAAAAACCACATGATTATCTCAATAGATGCAGAAAAGGCCTTTGACAAAATTCAACAATGCTTCATGTTAAAAACTCTCAAATAAATTAGGTTATTGATTGGATATATCTCAAAATAATGAGAGCTATCTATGACAAACCCACAGCCAATATCATACTGAATGGGCAAAAACTGGAAGCATTCCCTTTGAAAACTGGCACAAGACAGGGATGCCCTCTCTCACCACTCTTATTCAACATAGTGTTGGAAGTTCTGGCCAGGGCAATCAGGCAGGAGAAGGAAATAAAGGGTATTCAATTAGGAAAAGAGGAAGTCAAACTGTCCCTGTTTGCAGATGACATGATTGCATATCTAGAAAATGCCATCATCTCAGCCCAAAATCTCCTCAAGCTGATAAGCAACTTCAGCAAAGTCTCAGGATACAAAATCAATGTACAAAAATCACAAGCATTCTTGCATACCAATAACAGACAAACAGAGAGCCAAATCATGAGTGAACTCCCATTCACAATTGCTTCAAAGAGAATAAAATACCTAGGAATCCAACTTACAAGGGATGTGAAGGACCTCTTCAAGGAGAACTACAAACCACTGCTCAATGAAATAAAAGAGGATAGAAACAAATGGAAGAACATTCCATGCTCATGGGTAAGAAGAATCAATATCATGAAAATGGCCATACTGCCCAAGGCAATTTGTAGATTCAATGCCATCCCCCATCAAGCTACCGATGTCTTTCTTCACAGAATTGGAAAAAACTACTTTAAAGTTCATATGGAACCAAAAAAGAGCCCGCATCACCAAGTCAATCCTAAGCCAAAAGAACAAAGCTGGAGGCATCATGCTACCTGACTTCAAACTATACTACAAGGCTACAGTAACCAAAACAGCGTGGTACTGGTACCAAAACACAGATATAGACCAATGGAACAGAACAGAGCCTTCAGAAATAATGCTGCATATCAACAACTATCTGATCTTTGACAAACCTGACAAAAACAAGCAATGGGGAAAGGATTCCCTATTTAATAAATGGTGCTTGGAAAACTGGCTAGCCATATGTAGAAAGCTGAAACTGGATCCCTTCCTTACACCTTATACAAAAATTAATTCAAGATAGATTAAAGACTTACGTGTTACACCTAAAACCATAAAATCCCTAGAAGAAAACCTAGGCAATACCATTCAGGACATAGGCATGGGCAAGGACTTCATGTCTAAAACACCAAAAGCAATGGCAACAAAAGCCAAAATTGACAAATGGGATCTAATTAAACTAAAGAGCTTCTGCACAGCAAAAGAAACTACCATCAGAGTGAACAGGCAACCTACAGAATGGGAGAGAATTTTTGCAACCTACTCATGTGACAAAGGGCTAATATCCAGAATCTACAATGAACTCAAGAAATTTACGAGAAAAAAACAAACAATCCAATCAAAAAGTGGGTGAAGGATATGAACAGACACTTCTCAAAAGAAGACATTTATGCAGCCAAAAAACACATGAAAGAATGCTCATCATCACTGGCCATCAGAGAAATACAAACCAAAGCCACAATGAGATACCATCTCACACCAGTTAGAATGGCGATCATTAAAAAGTCAGGAAACAACAGGTGCTGGAGAGGATGTGGAGAAATAGGAACGCTTTTACACTGTTGGTGGGACTGTCAACTAGTTCAACCATTGTGGAAGTCAGTGTGGCGATTCCTCAGGGATCTAGAACTAGAAATACCATTTGACCCAGCCATCCCATTACTGGGTATATACCCAAAGGATTATAAAACATGCTGCTATAAAGACACTTGCACACATATGGTTATTGTGGCACTATTCACAATAGCAAAGAGTTGGAACCAACCCAAATGTCCAACAACGATAGACTGGATTAAGAAAATGTGTCACATATACACCATGGAATACTATGCAGCCATAAAAAAACGATGAGTTCATGTCTTTTGCAGGTACATGGATGAAACTGGAAACCATCATTCTCAGTAAACTATCGCAAGGACAAAAAACCAAACACCGCATGTTCTCACTCATAGGTGGGAACTGAACAATGAGAACACATGGACATAGGAAGGGGATCATCACACACCTCGGACTGTTGTGGGGTCGGGGGAGGGGGGAGGCATAGCATTAGCAGATATACCTAATGCTGAATGACGAGTTAATGGGAGCAGCACACCAACATGGCACATGTATACATATGTAACAAACCTGCATGTTGTGCACATGTACCCTAAAACTTAAAGTATAATAATAATAAAATTAAAAAAAAAGAATAAGATTGTCTTGAACAATGTGCTGATTATTAGGTATGTATATAAACTCAGCACAGAGATTAGGGAGAAGGAGCTTTAATGCAGCTCATTAGAGCTTAGGTTGGGTCTTGAAAGATGGAAAAGAACAAGGAGAACATCAGATAGAGAGAATAGTGTTATATTAGCAAAAGCACAGAAAAAAGGAGCAAGAGGCTATGCATGCAGTATGTAGATATAAAGGAAAGGAGAGGTTCACCAGATTGGAACTAAGAAGGTGGTTCAGAAAGGGCAGTTCAAATAGTTACATAGGACCAGACTATAGCACTTAAATGCACATCTCTTTCTGTTCCCTTTTTCTACTGGAATCTTGGCATGGGTGCTTCAAGCAGTGCATGAAAAGCAAGAGGGTGAAGGGGAAGCTGTCTTCTCTTATAATCACAACAGATTGTGATGACAGGGGTCTCAAAGAAATATACACGAAGAATAGTTTGATAAAGATGAGATTCTCCTGAAGATGCACATTAGAGCTAAAGATAAAATGGGTTTCTGCAGTGTGGAAAGAGAAATCTGCCAATCCAATTCACTGTACTTCTGATCAGTTTTCTATTTTTATGGTAAATTGCTTAAATATGAGTTTCTGCCTTACTAATGAGCTTAGGGATTTTTATGTAAACGATGCATTTTCATGGACTAAAGAGACTTTAAAAAATGTCTTACCCCCTAAAATTAATTCTGGCAGGAAAAGTCAGTGTATAAAGTAAGCTGTTGGGAGGCATTCCATTGAGAAAATTTGCTGTTGCTATTGCTTTAGCAGTACAAAAATAAACTGATGTTTACAAGAAAATTATCTTGATATGCAGAAATTCTGAAGGCAGAGTCTTTGCCAAGTGTGCTTTATTTTATTTTGTTCAGGATTTTAAAAGACAATTAGTTTATAGTTTATTGAACCAATATTCAATGCTTAAATCTTTGAGAAACTACGATGTGTCTCATGCTTTCATACATATATATTATTTCATTTAATTCTAACATCCTTGTAATTTTACCAAAAACTCCAAGGTTTAGCTTTTGCTCAAAGTCACAGACACTGTGTGGAATTTAAGCTTGTATTCTAGTCCTATGCTCTTTCTTCCTCCCTACATTTTTATTCTCCAGGATTATGAAATTCCCCTAGCTTGAGAGTAATGATGTTTTCTTCCTCTCTCCTTCCCCTGTTCCCATTCTCCTCCCCTCCCTCCATCCCTGCTTTCTTTTCATCCTTCCTTCCACAAACATTTAATGAGATCTAGGTTCAAAGATTGGTTATAGTACTGTAGGTACAAAGAAAGTAAGACATTGGCCCACACCAAGGAGGAATTACTAATCTACTGGGGAGACCAGGTGTTTAAATAAAAAATGTAATGATGTAGTAACAATGCCATTATTGTGTATATAAGTGGCACAAAGGCATGGTCTATTTTGCTGAGGAGGGTTATAAAAGGCTTCATAACAAAAGTGACAATTGAACTGAGTCTGAAAGGATAAGTGATATGATTTGGCTTTGTGTCCCCACCCAAATCTCATCTGGCATTGTAATCTCATGTTGGAGGAGAGATCTGGTGGGAGGTGATTTGATCACGGGGTTGTTTTCCCACATGCTGTTCTCATGATAGTGAGTGAGTTCTCACAAGATCTGATGGTTTTATACAGGGGTCTTCTTCGTTTGCTCTCTTATCTCTCACCTGTCGCCATGTTAGACATGCATGCTTTCCCTTCTGCCATGAATAAGTTTCCCGAGTCCTTCCCAGCCATGTGAAACTGTGAGTCAATTAAACCTCCTTTCTTTATAACTTATCCAGTCTTGGGCAGTTCTTTACAGAACTGTGAAAACAGACTAATACAATAAGTAACTATTTGCAAGAAAAATTGGGGACAATGGCAAGAGACATCCTTAGCTCCAGAAACAGAATGTACGAAGGCACAGAAATTTTAAAAATACTTCAAGAAAAAATCTCACCTTTGCAAAAAGCATGTGAAGAACAACAATCTATGCAGTCTTTCATAAATCCTCTTTTAGGTAATTAGCTTTCTGGAATATTGCCAAATAATAGCAAATTTCCCCTTCTCAGCTCTCTTGGGAATATTTGAAATACAGGACAAATATTCATACCACCAAACAATGTTAACATACTCAATTAGCATAAAACTCCATTTAACGACACTGACATAAAATGTTAAATGAGTTGATTGGTTCCAAACATAAATTTCTGGGCAGCTTCATTCTGAAAACCTTGTTAACCTCACCCAAAAACCTAATATTGAAGATTATTTTAAAAAAAAACTAATTTTGCTCCCTTTACTAAAGGAGTATTTGAGGCTTAGTAGTGCATTGGTAGTGTTTGTCCTGAAGCATGGACAGGACTAGGAAGTCTCTTAAATTCAAACGTTCTTCTGTAATGTACAGTAACACTGCTTCTTATGGTTGGATCATGTTCTTATCTCTTTCTCCGCAGCACCTGAAGGAGATGACCTCACGTTATGTCCATTGTCTTAGCAACTCTTCTAGGAAAACGTCCAGATTTAGAAACAAAAGAGTAATAACAACTCCACGTTATTATGGGAGAAGATCTTTGCCTTCAATCTACTGATCACAATTTTTTCCCCATGGACAATTTATCCCTCAGCTAGAATGTCACTGGATCCTCCAGAGATCTCTATGTTCATTCCTGTATTACAACCTTTTTACAGACCCATCACACATGCATCCTGCTGAGCTGGTACAGGTGTGTTTAGCAGGTACATCAGCTGTGTCACACCTGCTGTCAGAAACAGCCTTTTATAGAACAGTAGTGCAGGCCTCACCACAGTGGGAGGCATGAGGGGAAACTTCTGGATTGGATTAGTCACCTCTTACTGCCTCATTATGTTTGATGCCCACAAGGGACAGATTGATCTCAATTTAGACCAGATTAAGATTTTCAAAATTTTCTATTGAGCTGCTTCATTTGGCACCCTCTTTGAGAGTACCACGTTATGGTGGGTTTAGCTCCTCCCTTTCAAAGCATTTCCACCGACTGGGATGATGGAAACAAGCTTCTTACCATGACTACTGAAGTTGCAGGTAACTTCAGGTGGTATGTGCTGAACTGGGCTTGTGCACTAATCTAGCTCTCCTTGTGAATGGCTTGTTCATCATGCCAGTATCAAAGTGCAGGGAGACAAGAATTTGAAAGAGTAGTCTTGGGCTATGGAGTTTGATAGATCTAGATTCAAGTTTCTGTTCCAATCACTTACTAATTGTGTAACTTAGTACAAATGACAGTTGGGTTGACGGCAATGGAAATTTTAATGTTTGGCTTATTCAGGTTGTTTTCTTTATTTCATGCTGGAGAAAGAAGTAACTGTAGAAAGTAAGATGATAACAATCATTTATCCAGAGCCCATATTGTGATAGATAGTCAAGTGTTTTAATAGTAATCATTAAACACTTAGGTAGCACTTACTATGCCCCGGGTAGTATTTCAATTACTTGGCATATATTAACCTATTAATTGTCATAATACACCTATGAGGAAGACGTTATCACTATTCCTACTTTATAGATGAGAAAATTGAGGCACACAGATATTAAATGACAAAAAATATATTTGCTGACATGAGAGGCCCATTATTTCTCCTTGCCTTGATCAAATATAGCACTGTGCTCTCCTCCTGCTCCTCTATCAGCCCCACCTCTGGGAAGCAGAAATTGCCTCCTGTTCCACCACTACCTGCTGATTGGAGGAGCACTCAGGGTGCTGGGTTGCTGGCCAGTGGACTTTCTGAATGTGGAGTACCTCCATGGATACTGACTAGGCCACACTGATGTCCCCAAATTCTACTCTGGACAGATCTAGACAAAGCCCAATGATAGGATATACTGTGTATGATTAAAATTGTTTAAAATGTGATGTGTTTTTCAAGCCAGGAAATGTGGAATTCCATTTTAAGCATTAATATAGTGGAAGAAGGTATACATTATGACCTTATATTAAGATTCATAAAGATTAAGTATGAAAAATCTTATGTGAAGGGACAAGAGTGTATTCTCAGTACCTTAACATTTTTATAGTAGGTGAATTTTTTTGTAAAGGTGTTAATCCTGTTTATTGTACCTTTGAAGGCATGCATGACTTCTCTGATCTCTTATGATTCATTAAAGGAAAATCTTTAGACATGAGCACAAACACACATGTGCTTACTAGATTTTGTAAAAACACATAATTATAAAATTATCAGTGAATTATGCCGGACTATAAAGCAATATTTAGGAATTACTGAAAAGATTTTTTGCTACATCCACATTACCAGGATTACAAACAGATATCAAAAAACAATAACCAGAACACTAGAGCTTTTCCAATTTAATCCTGATTTTTTTTCTTTTCTAAGCCATAATTTAAATCTCTAAGCCAAACATTGTTTTTGAGGACTTACGGTTTTTCTTTCTTTTTTTTCTTTTTGAGACAGAGCCTCTCTCTGTTGTGCAGGCTGGAGTGCAGTGGTGCCATCTTGGCTCACTGCAGTCTCTGCCTCCTGGGTTCAAGCAAATCTCCCATCTCAGCCTCCAGAGCAGCTGGGACTACAGGCATGCGCCACCACACCTGGCTAATTTTTGTATTTTTAGTAGAGATGAGGTTTCACCATTTTAGCCAGGCTGGCCTCGAACTCCAGACCTCAACTGATCTGCCCACCTCAGCCTCCCAAAATGCTGGGATTACAAGCATGAGCCCCCGTGCCTGGCTTATTTTTTTCCCTTTTTAATTATAAAGCATACATCACATTTGTGTTAACAATACATCACATCGTGCTTGTGCCAACAGTACAGCCATTCTAAAGCATACTAATATTTCAAAGTTACCGTGGAACGGCTTTTGAGCATACTATAACTGGGCTGGGAGCAGTGGTCTATTTATAGAAAATACTCCTCACTTGGTGGGTAGAAACCATTATCTTTGTCTAATCATGACAAAGGACAATCAATGACCAATGATAACTTTCAGTGGAGTTTTCACTTAGTTTGTGGCATATATAACTTAATAGGTACTACAGCAGGGAGTTCTAGGCAGTAAAATAAAGTGTTAGTCAACCATAAGTTAACAACTAGCTTTGAATGGGATGGGCCACTGATCCACTTGCTTCACAACAACACTGGTTGGATCTATGCAGTGGTTACTGCTGCAGCTGACAGTGGTTCGGTGAAACAAGGCTCCGAGGCTTGGAGCTCAAATTGAATTGTTTTTTTCTTATTACTAGCACTCGGGTATCTTCTTTTGTACTGCCCACAGGTCACCTCTATCATGTTTTTTCTTCCCAGGTATCACAGTGAGAGGTTATGGCTTTGTTTGCCTGATCTTTGTCACTATTTTTAAGTTCTTCAGGTGATGACATTATGTTTCATGTCACCCTTAACTCAGTCAATCGAAGAGCCAAATAAGTAAATGCCTAAGATCACAGAATCCCAGAATTGTTGCACTTCTGTAAAACTGCCAGCAGACCTGAAGACCTTCTCTAAATATTTTTCACTTACTAATCCCAAGTTATAGCTGAGAAACCTTTTCAAATATGTAAATTTGTGAAGTATCAGAGATGACTTATTGGTTTTTCCTTGGGTACAAAATCAGAAAGTGGGTTTTTATTTTCATTGTCAATATTTTCATTCCTCTAATTGATATTAGAGGGATAGTGATCAACCCTTCAGTTCATATTTTTAAATGCTAGTTGTATTCTCTTGTTTTGTGTCATGATGTCATATAGCTGTAGGAGAAGGAGAACGGGAGGGCAGGACAGAAATGGTGGCAGAAAGTGTTTTACATTCTTCTACAGTATGGTATTTTGAATTCTTTTCTAGCTCTTATACTTAAGGTTCCATCATTCTATATTTTCAGTCTGGGGTTTGGGCCATTAATTAAATCCAACAGAAGGTGTTGATAGCTACTCAATTCAGGTGAACCAGAAATCAAGTTCTATAGGGTTAGATAACAAACAACACAATGCAGGTACCATTATAGGTCCAGGAAAGCAAGGGCACAAATCTAGAAAGGGATCCACAAATTAATCAGTTAATTAATTAATTTAACTTAATAGCAAGTGAAGAAGCAAGGCTGGTAAAATAAGGAACAAACAGATAAGGAATCAGACAAATGTTCTGAGCTATAAAAATTCAAGAACTAAACAGTTGCATTTTATGTGCAGCCCATTAACAACCAGACCTCTTTCATTTGCCATTCCTTTTATTCCTATTAGAACTCATCTGCTTTGAATCACATTCCTAGAGACTCGATTCTATTTTCTTTTCTTTTTTTTTTTTTTGAGATGAAGTATTGGTCTGTTACCCAGGCTGGAATGCACTTGTGCGATCATGGCTCACTGCAACCACCACCTCCCAGGCTCAAGTGATCCTCCCACCTCAGCCTCCTGAGTACCTGAGGCCATAGGCCCTCGCCACCACGCCCAGATAATTTTTGTATTTTTTTTGTAGAGATGAGTTTTCTCCACGTTGCCCGGGGTTGGTGTCAAACTCCTGGGCCCATCCCCACCTCCCAAAGTGCTGGGATTACAGGCGTGAGTCACCATGCCTGGCCCTTGATTCTGTTTTCTAAGATGACAGCTGATTGAACTTATTCTGCAGGGGGGCTTCAAAGTGGATCAGATGCTCTAAGCCTTAGCTGCACATTATAATCAGCTCATGAGCTTTACAAATATAAGAAAAGCCTCGGCTCTACCCACTACCAGTTAAAGCTGAATATCCAGGGTTCCTACTGAACATGAGCAGTTAACATCAGCATCATTGATCCCTAAGCAAGCAGCATCAGCACCATTCAGTGGCTTGTTAAAATGCAGAGTCTCAGGCCCAACCCCAGATCTGCTGAATAAGAGTATGTATTTTAAAGAAGGCATCAAATGATTTATATGCATATTAAAATTTGGAAAATGCCGCTCTAGTGGAGGTCAGCAAACTTTTTCTTTAAAAACAGTGGATATTTTAGGGTTCGTGGGCCACATATAGTATTTCCTTTTTAACAACCCTTTAAACATGTAAACGTCATTCTTAGGTTGGGGCACACAAAATCAGACCATAACTGAATTTGGGTCACCCCATAGTTTATGATGCCAATTTACTAATGAATAAACTAAAGGTCATGAGTTCAAATTTCTTCCGTAAGACTAGAGAGCAGTGGAGTGGTAGCTACAACCCAGAGTCTGCCTGTATTCTTTCTACTATTATATTCTGCTTTTTTTGATAGCCTACATCTCTTAGGGGTGTTTTCATTTTTGACTGTGCTCTAAAAGGAGCAAAGACCAAATTACTACATCAGTCAATAATAGCCCCAATTCTTTAGTACTTACTACTTGCCAGACACTGGACTAAGCTTTCAACACATATGAACTCATTTAATAATCTTCATATCAGTGCTATGTGGAATTACTATCATTATTCCCATTTTCATTTGAGGAATCTGAGGATTAAAAAGGCTAGGTAGCTTACCAAAATCTCACAACTTTTAAGTGTAAAAACTAAGATTGTCAAGGCTCATGTATGGACACACTACACTGCAGTCTTTCTACCCTTTAAAAACCTATAAACACCACACTTCTCAACTTTAGGTGAATATAAAAATTACCTGTGGTGTTTCTTAAAAATATAGATACGTGGGTACAGCCTCTGGAGAGTCTTATTCAATAGGTCTGTATGGAGGCCTAGGTAATTAAACTTTATAGATGCTTCTGGTGCCCAGTGAAGTCTGATGAATATTATATTAGCATAAGAAATAATGTCTCAAGTATTAAAAATGTAGATAGATTGTAATTTCAATACACAAAAAGAAAGATGCATATATTTTAGAACATTCAGGAGTATGACTAATCCACTTCTGCTGGGGTTTTGACACCCTGCCTAGACTTACTGGGGATTTGGAAAGAAAGGGACTAGGTACTGCTCCCTTGTCATACACTAACTGGATGTAGTCCTGTTTTATACAGATTATTTGGAACCACAGATTTACCATCTGCTTCCAGAGGCTTCAGGATGCATTGCTAATGGTTGAGACTCTCACTATGGTCTACCATCTGGGCCATGGGATAATATATGGACTAGCCAGCTGCTCTGGTGGTTTCTGAAGTGGGTTATTTTCCCTAGCTCTAAAACCACAGAGTTGTCTAGTCTATTCCTTTTCCAATAGATCACAAGCCCGGCTTCTGTAAATAAACACCCTCACTGCCAAGCAGTGCCCTCATTTCTATGTCTTCAACAACTAGAATGGTCCACTGAAATTTTCCAATCTGCCTTCTACTGCTTCAGCACCTTCCAAAGTTCCCTTTGGACTACTGTAAGTTACAGAAACTAACCCATCTACATCTAGCTCTGAAATAACAGGCTTAATTTCTCTTGGTTGTTCAACAGTCTTCCCTCAAAACTTCTCTCACTGCCCTGAGTCTGTCAAGTTTCATTTTCACTCTCCTTCCTGTGGCTCCTTCATACAGTAGGGAGCCTGCAGACCACTGGGCTTTCAACCTTCACTTGCTGTTCCATAGCACTAAGCTGTTGGTTGTGAAATTTTTAGAGCAGTTGGTTAAAAGCCCTTAAATCAATCTGGCTGTTTAAAACTAGAGACTGCCTTTGGCAACAACATTCTTAAGCATCTTGCTTGGCTGGTATTTTTAATTAACACAGCTAATTGCCTTGTAGTATTAGTACAGGCCAGTAGGACACAATTAACAAGAGAGACAAAGACAGAGATGTTGTTAGGTCTAAGGATCAACTTGGGAGAGCTTGGTCTAAATCTTATTGCTAGGTTAAACGAAGTTGCCCTAAATCCTTTGAAGCATTGCCTTTATCAGACCCTGCATCTGAAGTTTCTAGGCTTTGGCAGCAGCAAGGTTCTCTATGGAGGTTCAGGCTCTGAGGATTTTTAAAGCAAGGGACTAGGGTTAACTCACTGCAAACATTTCACAATCAAAGATACTTAGTCAACATTCAACACCTACTCATGTAACTTAACTGTAAATAACATCGTTTTAGACTGAGAAATTATCATGAATGCACAAAAAACTAATTTCATTCTCCAACCATTTGCAGGGGTAAATATTAATATCCTAGTTTTTGGTTGGAGACTCAAGAGGTTTAAGGAACCTTTCCAGGAGCTAAAGATGTGGTAAATACTAAAGACGTAGTAAGTAAACGGTAGGGTCAAAATTTAACACAGTCCTCCTAATATCAAATTACCTATAATGATACCATGATCACATAACATTTGATTTAATAAAAATCTTAACCAATGAGAAAATTGCCAGCTGATACTTTGAACAGTGCCTACTGAGGCAAAGGAGACAACTCTCAGTATGACACATGTAATCAATCCATCAAAGAGAGAATGCAAAAAATGTGTCATTTGCTGTGGCCTAATTTAAGCTTGCACTTGAAGTGGACACTGGCAACTGTGTCTCATTTTCTTCCTTCTTGGTGAGGATTAGTTTGGGTTAGAATCCAACTGACTTGGGAAAATGTATTTGTATCCTTCGTAAGTAACAAAATAGAAAAGGAAAAAGGCAAAGCTCCAGATTGGGAGAGGAGAACTCCCTGTTTTATAGCCAGTACTTGACTTACAAATGCAGTGAAAACTCAGGTTGGTTTACCTGCTCCTTCCCAATTTATCTCTGTCTTACAGTGAGTGTTCACAAAATGTTCTAATATGAAGATATAATTAGATGTATCTCAAAATAATAAGAGCTATCTATGACAAACCCACAGCCAATATCATACTGAATGGGCAACAACTGGAAGCATTCCCTTTGAAAACTGGCATAAGACAGGGATGCCCTCTCTCACCACTCCTATTCAACATAGTGCTGGAAGTTCTGGCCAGAGCAATCAGGCAGGAGAAGGAAATCAAGGGTATTCGATTAGGAAAAGAGGAAGTCAAATTGTCCCTGTTTACAGATGACATGATTGTATATCTAGAAAACCCCATTGTCTCAGCCCAAAATCTCCTTAAGCTGATTAGCAACTTCAGCAAAGTCTCAGGATACAAAATCAATGTACAAAAATCACAAGCATTCTTGCATACCAATCACAGACAAACAGAGAGCCAAATCATGAGTGAACTCCCATTCACAATTGCTTCAAAGAGAATAAAATACCTGGGAATCCAACTTACAAGGGATGTGAAGGACCTCTTCAAGGAGAACTATAAACCACTGCTCAATGAAATAAAAGAGGATACAAACAAATGGAAGAACATTCCATGCTCATGGGTTGGAAGAATCAATATCATGAAAATGGCCATACTGCCCAAGGTAATTTATAGATTCAATGCCATCCCCATCAAGCTACCAATGACTTTCTTCACAGAATTGGAAAAACTACTTTAAAGTTCATATGGAACCAAAAAAGAGCCCGTATCGCCAAGTCAATCCTAAGCCAAAAGAACAAAGCTGGAGGCATCATGCTACCTGACTTCAAACTATACTACAAGGCTACAGTAACCAAAACAGCATGGTACTGGTACCACAACAGAGACATAGATCAATGGAACAGAACGGAGCCATCAGAAATGATGCCGCTTATCTACAACTATCTGATCTTTGACAAACCTGACAAAAACAAGAAATGGGGAAAGGATTCCCTATTTAATATATGGTGCTTGGAAAACTGACTAGCCATATGTAGAAAGCTGAAAATGGATCCCTTCCTTACACCTTATACAAAAATTAATTCAAGATGGATTAAAGACTTAAATGTTAGACCTAAAACCATTAAAATCCTACAAGAAAACCTAGGCAATACCATTCAGGACATAGGCGTGGGCAAGGACTTCATGTCTAAAACACCAAAAGCAATGGCAACAAAAGCCATAATTGACAAATGGGATCTAATTAAACTAAAGAGCTTCTGCACAGCAAAAGAAACTACCATCAGAGTGAACAGGCAACCTACAGAATGGGAGAAAATTTTTGCAACCTACTCATCTGACAAAGGGCTAATATCCAGAATCTACAATGAACTCAAACAAATTTACAAGAAAAAAACAAACAACCCCATCAAAAAGTGGGCAAAGGATATGAACAGACACTTCTCAAAAGAAGACATTTATGCAGCCAAAAAACACATGCAACAATGCTCATCACCACTGGCCATCAGAGAAATGCAAATCAAAACCACAATGAGATACCATCTCACACCAGTTAGAATGGCCATCATTAAAAAGTCAGGAAACAACAGGTGCTGGAGAGGATGTGGAGAAATAGGAACGCTTTTACACTGTTAGTGGGATTGTAAACTAGTTCAACCATTGTGGAAGTCACTGTGGTGATTCCTCAGGGATCTAGAACTAGAAATACCATTTGACCCAGCCATCCCATTACTGGGTATATACCCAAAGGACTATAAATCATGCTGCTATAAAGACACATGCACACATATGTTTATTGCAGCACTATTCACAATAGCAAAAACTTGGAACCAACCCAAATGTCCAACAACGACAGACTGGATTAAGAAAATGTGGCACATATACACCATGGAATACTATGCAGCCATAAAAAATGATGAGTTCATGTCCTTTGTAGGGACATGGATGAAACTGGAAAACATCATTCTCAGTAAACTATCGCAAGGACAAAAAACTAAACACCGCATGTTCTCACTCATAGGTGGGAATTGAACAATGAGAACTCATGGACACAGGAAGGGGAACATCACACTCCGGGGACTGTTGTGGGGTGGTGGGGGGGGAGGGACAGCATTAGGAGATATATATAATGCTAAATGATGAGTTAATGGGTGCAGCAAAACAACATGGCACATGGATACATATGTAACAAACCTGCACATTGTGCACATATACCCTAAAACCTAAAGTATAATAATAAAAATAAATAAATAAAATAAAATAAAAAGAAAGTAAAATCTTATTTAGCTAGAGCTCAATTAACTATACCAGTTGTCTAGCTCTTTTTTTTTCTTTCTGAACTATTCTTATCAAGAGAGGCAGAGCTCAAGTAACAAGCTAACAATTAGGACAATTAAAGATAAAATAAGATTTTCTCAGTATCCAGGCTGTGTCCTGAGGTTGGGATGCATGTAGCTTAATATCCTGCATCTAAATTAACCATGAAATCACAGACATGTCCATTTATACTGTGAAGTCTCCACTCCCATTTGTGGTTTAGTTGAAGGAGGCAGCTGTGTGGTGGGTAAATAGCTAGGTATTGCTGCTGGATATTGTCACTCATACTTACTGTTTCAGTTTGCTCATCTATAAAATAAAGATATAATCACTGATCTCAAAGGGTTATCTTGAAGGTTAACTATTATGTTATTTTCGAAATTTTTTAACCTGTAAAATACTATCAATTTAATAATGGTTAACATTATTTCAGTATTTACTATGTATTGAGCTATTGTAAACATTATATACCTATACACACACATACACACAGTAGTTTGAATATATATTTATTTAATCTTCACAACAACTAGAGGTGGAGAAAAATATGAGGAAACTTAAACACAAAGGATTTTTATATGCATACAAGAATTATTATTATTCATTCAAAAACATTTGCTAAACACATACTTTGAGTCAAGTACTTGTCTTCTTTTATTTTTTCTGTTTTAACTCCTCCTCTCTTCTCTCCATCCTTTCTCTCCTCATCTCTTTTCCCCCTCATCTTTCTCCTCTTGTCTTTTCTTTCCCCTTTCTTTTTTCTTATTCTTCTCTTCTTCTTCAACTTCCTTCTTCAGATAATAGAGAAAGAATGGAAGACTCAGAGTCCAAAGACTGCAAAAGTTCTGGTGTTTTGTGACATTGAGAAGATCAGCATCTCCTTGATTTATTGTCTTTCACTTTATAGGTGATGCTAAGGATCAAATGATATGAGAAAATATTTCCTACATTTAAAAATGTATACAAAGGTAAGGTAGTGAAAATGTTACCATCAACACCACAACTGCTACTAAACAATGTCTAACTTCTTTTCACGCCTGACATCCTGGGTCTATGATTCTCTATCTGTAACACAGCACAGAACTGATGCATTGGATGATGAGTTGGGGAACCATTCAATGTCAAACAAAGCAGAACAGCAGACTGGAGAGTGACCTTTAGTTAACCAGAAAATGACAGCACCTAGGCCATGACTTGAACAATGAAGCTTATGAATGTTTTTAGTCTGCATTGAATACGTACTGATCTACCTAGGAACCTGATGCAATTGGAGAAGAGACAAACTGCTAAATATGAAAAGGTATTTAAGACTTGTAATAGCAATTTGTCACATTCTATTAACTGAATGAAGATATGTACTCTTATCAGAAAAAAGAAATTAAGACTGTCTGCTCTGAAAGGGCAGAGAATAAGTCAGTTAAACTTGCCCTGCGAAGCACTCATCTGTTCATATGGTTGCTGAATAAATGCTTATTGATGATAGGCATGAAGCAATTAGGAGTCAGAAGCATAGTGATAAGTCTTCCAAACATTGGTCTGAAAAATCTTTGGCCAAAATTCTAGCAGACTTAATGGATTTGTGAAAAGCTCTGGTGTTTTTCATTTAATTTAGCCATGATCATTAGTAAGCCTTGACTTTGTGGCTAGCATGGGGTAGGTGCTGGTGATACAGGAATGACTGCTGTTCTCACAAAGCTTTGTATTTTGCACATTAATTGTCCGTTATGATATAGGAGGGCTCTTACGTGGAGGAGAAAAATAGCCCCAACAGTGGTGGAGTTTGGAAATTAACTGGACAATAGAAGATCACTGGGTCAGAACAAGAACTGAAACCCAAAAGACCCATGAGAATCTTGCAACCTTTAATCCTCTCCAGGCTGATGGTTCATTGGAAGAACCCATGGCAGAAGGGTGGTCACAGTTCTCCAATAATTTGAGCATCTGAGTCTCATCAATTGGAAGGATATGGGGAACAACCTCATTTCTGTTGAATCATAAAAATTCTTCATGTGTGTTTGTACATATGAGGGAGGAAGAGAATTAAGACCATGTTTCCAAACTAGTACTCATAAAATGCTGTTATACACAATGTTAATTAGTAAGTCAAAAAGAAAAGGTTAAATGTTGAAAATATGTTATATCCATGCATTGCAGAGCTCCATAAAGACTTTAATATGCCTATGCACCTTGTAAATCTCTAAGAAAAAGGAAAATCCGATTATAATGCCTGGGACCAAGGCTAGCCTTGAATCAAATCACTTAAGCCCTGGAACCAGTGACTGGTGACACAATTACCGCTGGAAATAAAAAGGATGAAAGAATCATGCAAGCATTTTAGTGAGTTATTTGTATATGTCCTTACAATCTGAAGAAGTGCAATATGACTGCCAATTCTTCCTTATGCCCTCCAAATTCCCAGACAAATGCTTTGTGTCACAATTTATTCCTTTGCATCATAAATCAAACTTTGAAACCCTATAGTTATAAAACTTCATTTAGTTGCCATGATGTGTCTGGTAGCCATCATCACAAGAGTATTAAGGGTTCAGTGTGTGCACACACCTATGGATGTGTATGTGTCTGTGTGTGTGTGTGTTCTCTTTTCAGAAGATGGATTGTCAGCACAGTTCCCTGATATTGTGTGAGTGGTGAATGCCACAGTGCACAGTCATTTATTGCACCTCAAACTGTTACTGGCATTAATAACTATAGAACTATGGCTGTATTTGTTGTGTCAGCCAGACATATTCTTGCTATTAACTTTTGAATAACAGCAGCGGCTCATCTAATGAAAACTAATGACTTTAAAACAAAGAACTCCAAATAATTTGATTCCACAGAGAAGCCAACAGCAGAAAAGCAGGGGATCTTCTTCAAGTTCCTACTTTTCCTGCAGCACTAGTTCTGAATGACATTTTTAGCTGTATCTCTGTAGCAGTGTGGGAGACATAAAAATTAATTTGAATATCTTTTTTTCCTTTCACCCCTAAGGTCTCTGGGGATCTGAGCAATGCATTTGAAATGGTTGATTATAACATTCTGTTGGATAAATTAACCTCCTAGTGTGTAATGCTTCAACTCAAAAATGGATCACAACATATGCAAACCTAATAATTTGAAAAGGCTGGGCAATTTTCCATTTTGTGTGTGTGTGTGGAGGAGAGGATAGGATATTTTTATTCCTCTTAGTAAGTTATGAGAAATAGGAAACAATCACATTCTCTGCTCAGTAGGAGGTTTTTTTTTTTTTTTCTTGCATTTGCAATGCCAATTCTAAATGTGCAGTTGCAAAATGGCATCTTGGCTTATAAGGCACACCACTGTGATTGTGTAGATTATAAAGTCATTTATTTATGCATCCATTTGTATACAGTCTTCATTGCTACAGCATCTGTGAGTCTGACATTACTTAAAAAACACAATTAAATTTGAATACCTCATACTGGAACCTTATTATAAGCTTGTTATTTCTCTTTCCTTAATTTCATTCCATTACTCCTCATTATAGTTTTCTATCATAAACAGTTCTTCAATTATTTTTCCCCCTGAGGAATTTACAACCAGAGATAAAACCATTCTTTCTTCCTTCCACTCCTATTTCAGTCTCCTGAACAGTGGCAATAGGGCCCAGGCAGCTCATACTATTTTCTATTTCTAAGACACTCCTATAAACTCCTTAAAGACTGACGATCCTGCCCAGGTGAATGTAATTTATCTGTACCTAAATTCAGGGTAAAAACCAAAACAATGGTGGCAGTTATCTTAAGTTTTAATTGTTGCTAAAGTCCAGCAAAGTTGGTCTTTGTCTCTAAGACTGTTTCCTCGTCCATAAAATAGGCATTAGAAGTTTATTCTACCCATTTCACAAAGTAGATCCAATGTTTTTATTTAATAACCTGGAAGTGTGTTTTGAAATCATGGAATCTCACTCGATGTTAGAAAATATTACTACATAGTTAATGTTTATGGAGCTGTTGCTATGTGCCAGGCACTGTGCCAAACAATGTGTGCACATTCCTTCATTTTATCCTCCCAGTAACCCTTGAGGTAGGTAGTATTTTAATCCCCATTTACAGATGAGGAAAATAGGCACACAGAGGCAAACTAATCTTTCCAAGGTAAAAGCAAACAAACAAGCACACACTAGGAAGTAGCAGGGCTGGAACTGAATTACAGGTCTTTCTGACTTTGTAATCTGACTCATAGTAGTAGAATTGGAAGCAGATTGAAGGTATGTGCCATCTATGATCTATGAGGTGGATCCTCTTGGGAGCCCTGAAAGGTAGTCAAAGTAAGAAAATTATTTACACTTGAGTAATGAAAAACGTGATGGTGAAATGAATCTTTGAGTGTGGGCTGGGTTTGGAAATATAGGATTGATAAAAATGTAATCCCAGCACTTTGAGAGGCCGAGACAGGCGGATCACCTGAGGTCAGGAGTTTAAGACCAGCCTGGCCAACATGGTGAAACCCCGTCTCTACTAAAAATACAAAAATTAGCTGGGCATGGTGGCAGACACCTGTAATCCCAGCTACTAGTGAGGCTGCGGCAGGAGAATCTCTTGAACCCAGGAGGCAAATGTTGGAGTGAGCCGATATCACGCCACTACACTCCAGCCTGGGCCACAAGAGTGAGACTCTATCTCAAAAAAACAAACAAACAAAAAAATGGAAGGAGCAGCACCTCAACTGGGGGGAACAGTCAGGGATCTGTAGATGATTAAATTTTGCTGAAACAAAGGCTATTCAAAGGAGTCAAGTTGTAAGTCAGGTAGGCTGGGCTCATTAATAGAGAGATTTGAAAGACAAAGTAGACGTTCTGGATTTTCTCTGGTGGAATAAATTATGCATCCATTTTAGAGTTAATATTCCAAAAAATTAATACAAGAAGAAGAGGAGATGGAAGAAGGCTATAAGAAAGAGGGGGAAGAAAAGTAAGCAAAAGAAAAGGAAGAAGAAAAGAAAGAGTAGAGGAAGGAGGAAGAAAAGGAAGGGGAACAGAAAGATGAAGGAGGATGATACGAGCAACAACAACAAGGACAACAGCAACAAAAACAAACCTGGCACACATGGGGTTTGTTCTGGAAGAGAAATGAGATTCTATGCCTCCCCAATCCTACCCCCTTCCTGCAACCCCCCGCATTCACACACACAGATACAGGTAAACTCATGCTGAAACACCCAAACTCCAAGCTGCTGATTGTTTTGCACTAAGGATAGAGCCTCAGGTTAGGTGGCACTTTGATTTAAGAAGTCATTACTTGGGCATGTTTATTGGATAAAGGCATTTCCTGAAATCTTGGCTAGAGGACTTAAATGGCTGTACATAATGAAGTGTTAGGAACTTTAAGTTTATGTTTTATGCTCAGAGTGATGCATAATGGAAGTGATGTTTCTGCACATTCAGAAAAGAGAAGTTCTGGAGGAGTGCTTCCTGAGAGAAGGTAAAGGCAATGTAGTGAGAAGCTATGGTCTACAGAGAGTGATAACTGGCAAACTAATTTCATGTAGATCTGATGTTCAATGTTCAGGTGTTTTCTGATTAATTCTATAATTCTACTTTGTTTTCCTTGATCTTCAATTAAACTCCACTTTGACAACTTAAGTGACTAACAATGAGAAAATATAGTGTGGAAGAGGGACAATGTATTCAAGTTTTGGAGCAAAGCAGACCAGAGAGTTGGAGCAGCTCTCAATCATGGCAGGGTGGCAGGGTCAGTCTGAGGGAGATCAAGAACTGAGCTAGAAGCTAAAATAATACTTAGGGTAGTAAACAAGCTAAACCCTCCCCCACCCCAGGAGTTATCAAAAACCTGACAAGGCACTGGACTTCTTACATTTTGTGCACTGGGAGTCTGGAGTTCTTTTATTTAGATGCCAAATCAAGGGGGTCTCAGGATATTAGAGGATTCAGTCACATTTGGGAAATGTAAATAACACTTATGAGTGTTCCCTGTTCATTGCTGTATTTTTATTCATTTACTCTTCTGTAAACAGGAATTTAAATAGCTTTCTGGCCAGGAGCAGTGGCTCATGCTTATAATCCCAGAACTTTGGGAAGCCAAGGCAGGAGGATCGCTTGAGCTCAGGAGTTTGAGACCAACCTGGGCAATATAGCGAGATTCCATCTCTACAAAAAATGTTTTTATAAGTACCTGGGCCTGGTGTTGTGAGCCTGTAGTTTCAGCTACTTGAAAGCCTGAACTGCTAGGAGTGCTTGAGTCCAGGGGGTCAAGGCTGTAGTAAGCTATATTCACACCACTGCATTCCAGCCTGGGGAACACAGCAAGATTCTGTCTCTAAAACAAAATTTTTGATAGCTTTTCTTTAGCATCAAGGATGTCCTATTGACTCTTGATTATTGATGAAAGCACTTCTCTCCTTCATATTATCATCAGCATTTCCCTCTGTTCCAAAGGGTAGGTTAGGCCACAGGATCACTGGCTAAGGCAGAAGGTATCCTGTTTCCACTTAGTATTGGAAATTTTTCTGACCAAAAACTATTTAATGTGTCTTATCTTTTGTTGATTTTCACATAGTATTTGGACAATTTTTTACTGGAGCTTTTCTCCCTCATGAGAATAATTCCATATTTTTAACAAGTGTGCCAGTTTCATGGGTAGCAGATGTATTTATAATTTGGATATATTTCTGTAAAATCCTGTTTGAACATCAAAGCATGGGGTAAAAATACTTTTTTCTTGGCTTGATTTAAGCAAAAGGTCCTGACCAAAGGATGCCACAGAGGAGATGTTTAGCATAGACAGCAAATATCTAATTGCACACAAAACACAATATTTACATGTTGATTTACACCTTTTTAATGTCTGGAAGGTAGTCTTCACATCCTCATGAAAGATTTAATTATTTGGTTTATGTCAGGCTTAAATAGTCACTGAAATTCATAGCAATTAGAACTAATTTTCTTTTAGGAGTGCTCTTTCATCCTTGCAGTTTTCTCAAGATAAATCATCTGACCTCAGGCACACAAAGATTAGTCCAAGAAAAGTATGAGTCTGAAGTAGCACAGCCTCAGCAAATGATGAGTCACAAGGACTATTTGAATTCACCACTCAGGGACTCAAGATCATATACAGCAAGGGGTTTGCTCAGTGTTGCAATGAGTGGCTGACCCAACCAGAGTAAGAACTTCTATTCCCAACTCCCAGGCTAGTGATGTGTTCATTACCACATTCTTCCCCTTTAGTAAGCCATTAGAGTCAGCTGGCATGCTTGAGCAATAAAAGCCCAGCTTTTCCTATGTCCATGTGAAGATCAACCTCCTTCCCTCAACCTTTCCCTTAGGTAGATGTTTTTTCTGTCTTTTTTCTTTGTCATATTAATTTACCACAAGAGCATGTTTTTGTTTGTAAGTTATTAATAGTATCTTGGTCAAGATCCTCCAGTGGCCATCCAATAGCTAGAGAAAAAAGTTTACTAATTTTATCCTAGTCCTCAGAGGTTCCTCAGAGGTGCCTATTATCTAGTAAGCTGGCAATTCAACTTTATTTTTTATTCATGAAAATAGCAGCTTCCATTATGGAGCACTTATTCAGCAACAGAAACTGGGTATCTACTATATCATTTAAACCTATGAAACAGGCAGTATTGTCATACTTATTTTTATAGATAAGAAACACTGCAGTGCTAGAGAAGTTAAATAACTGGCCCAAGGTTATTCAGCAGGCTTATCAGACTAGTCTAACTCCTCAGCTGCGGTCCCTCTTGTCTTCAGCCCATCTCACCTCTTCCATGTGGTCAAAATGCACACTTCCCCATCACATACTTGGCTTCTTTTCACATTTAGGCCTCTGCTCATCATTTACCACTCATCCAAATTGTCCCTCTTTATTTTCACTCCATATCCTTCTTTCAAGCCCTATATTAGTTCCCCATTGTTGCTGTAGCAAAATACCACAAACTTAGTGACTTAAAACAACATAAATGTGTTAGTTGATAGTTCTGAAAGTCAGAAGTCCCAAAATGTGTCTCAGGAGGATAAAACCAAGGTACCCTCAGGGCTGCATTTCTTCTGGGGGCTCTAGGGGAAAGCCAGCTCCTCATCCTTCCCAGCAACTCGTTTCCTGCATTCCTTGCTGAGGGGCCTCATTCTGACCTTGGCTTCCATGCTCCAATCTCCTCTGACTCTCACTCTCCTGCCCCGCTCTCTCTTTAGAAGGATCTTTGTTAATGTATTGGGCCAACCTGGATAATTGAGGCAAACCTTCCCATCTTAAGAGCCTTAATAACAACTGAAAAATGAGTTTTCCATGTAAAGTAGTATGTTCACATGTTCCAGGAATTAAAGCATGGACAACTTTGTGGGGGGCATAATTATTCCCATCACAAAGACCAGTTCCAATGTCATCTCCCCTCTCAAGACTTCCCAAAAGGCTCAATTCTCAGGCTAGTTTATCCTATATCATATATCTTGACATATCCAAAAAAGATATATCCTATATCTTGTTGCTCATCTTAGTTTTTAAAAATTTGCCTTCCATTCATTTTGCACATTTGGAAATTAGGCTCCATTTGTTATGGGCTTGGACTGTTACAGCTGAAACCTTAGAGAGTATCCACTCCAGGGATGACAAATGAGTTTCATCTCAAATGTCACGTCCATGCACCTGGTAGAAGCAGTTCAAGGTTGTGTATTGGAAAGAATTTTAAAGCTCCTTCTGGTTTCAAAACAAAGAGGGCTGTGATCAAT
Organism: Nomascus leucogenys; assembly: GCF_006542625.1. Classification (NCBI taxonomy): domain Eukaryota; kingdom Metazoa; phylum Chordata; class Mammalia; order Primates; family Hylobatidae; genus Nomascus; species Nomascus leucogenys. Next base: position 82,703,352 of record NC_044395.1, on the reverse strand, counting down.
TACAATGTTTGCCATGAAGGCATAAAGAGAGGATAGCAGCTCGGGGACCACATGCTGGACAGTTTTACTCTTCTTTTTTTCGAGACGGAGTCTCGTTCTGTCACCCAGGCTGGAGTGCAGTGGCGCGATCTCGGCTCACTGCAAGCTCTGCCTCCTAGGTTCACGCCATTCTCCTGCCTCAGCCTCTCCCAGTAGCTGGGACTACAGGCGCCCGCCACCACGCCCGGCCAATTTTTTGTATTTTTAGTAGAGACGGGGTTTCACCGTGGTCTCGATCTCCTGACCTCGTGATCCGCCCGCCTCGGCCTCCCAAAGTGCTGGGATTACAAGCGTGAGCCACCGGGCCCGGCCTAGTTTTACTCTTCTTACCTATGTCTCTCATTTTGAAAATGAAGAAAGAAAAAGGAAGCTAGCTTTTACAAAAGGCCTACTATGTATCTGGCACTGTTTTGGTATATAACCCAGTCTAACTCCTTTGATTCTCATGAGTGTATAAATAGATGTCAGAAGTAGAAACTAGGTTCCTCAGAGTTTAAGGAACATGTTCAAGTGTCCAGTGGAAAAACGTGACATAAAGATATAGACTTAACCTAATTGCAAATCCAATTCTGTTCAGTATAATAAACTCGGAGATTAAATTACTTACACAGGCCACATGAAACCAGAAACAGAGCTGGTATTAGTAACTACCTTTCCCCCCAAAACACAGGACACATAGGTGGACACATGGCCACAATGCTGAATACTTAAACTGGAACTTTTATAAGAAATCCAAGGTACATAGTTGCTGCAACTAAAATGCACTGCGTCACAGAGCATAGGTTTCTGTATTTGTTTGACTGAACTCAGTGATCATAGGACATTATTTATTTTCCCTAAGTGAAAAACTGGCTGACTTTTTTGGTTTTGAGATATCATCCTCTTCTTTTCTCTACACCTGGGCCTTGGCTATATATATATATATATATATATATATATATATATTCCTGTAAATCAGACCTTCCTGCCTCCTCTGTCCCTGTCATCTGAATTAACATGCATACAAACTGTAGTTCTGATCGAGCTGTCAGAGACCAGTTACTTTAGCTCTCGTCTATTAGCACCCATGCTAAGGAAACATTCCCCCTAAGCCAAAAATTTTTTTCCTAAAGTGCCACTTGTTAATAAAACTTCTTACAATTAGGGCAAACATGATTTCCCAGCTATGGATCATCTCACTGTCCTGCTTAAGATTTTCAATCACTTCCCATGTTTTTCTAGGGAAAAACCACCTTCTTTTTATTGGCCGCAGAGCCTTCCTTGTCTTGAATGCTGTCACACCACTAACCTCATTCGTTCCTCTCTCCTTTGGCTCCCTCCCTTACCACCTTGGGCTCCTCCACTCTGCCTGCCTGCTTCTTTGTTGCTATCTGTCTTTTTGTCTGGCTCCTGGGTTTTTGCCATGCCTTAAATTACATTCCTTAGGTTGAATTCCCTTCCCTTGATGTCCACACAGCTGCTTGTGTGATTTTTTTTTAAAATGCAAATCTGACCCTGTTATTTTCCTGTTCAAAATCCTTAGTGGCTTTCTTTCATCCAGATGAGTGGTTCTGAAGCCTGACTGATGTGTTACTTGTGTAGTTGTAGATCCAAGTCTCACCATTCAGTCCACACCAGAGCCACGATTTTTATTCAAAAGGTCTGAGGTGAGGTCAATAATAATTTCCAATGTCTTATGGATCATTCCAATGAACAACCAAGTCTACAGGAGAGGCCCAACCCTTTATCAGCACATATATAGACCTTCTGGTTTGGTCCCATCTAGATTTATATTTCATCACAATCTACATTAAACTTGACCCCCACCCTCACAGCACCAACCAGTCCCCAACACTGCTAGATTTTGGTCACTCCAACTTAATCATGGTTTTCTGCACATTGAATTTTCTTTGCTAAATCCATGTTTTTTTACCTAGCATTGTGTGCTCTCAAAGAAGAATAGGTTAACTGTTTTTTTTTTAAGTTGTCTTCTAAATTCAGCTCAGGCGGTTCAGCTCTTAAGGACTTCTCTACTATACTCATAGACTGACTAAATTACTCTCTCCTTTGTATCATTTCTTTTTTTTTCCTATTTTATGCATACATAGTAGGTGTATATATTTATGGGGTACATAGAGATATTGTGAAACAGGTATACAGTGCATAATAATCACATCAGAATAAGTATTCATTACTTCAAATGTTTATCATTTCTTTGTGTTACAAACAATCCAATTATACTCTTTTAGTTATTTTTAAATGTACAATAAATTACTGTTGACTGTAATCATTCTGCTGTGCTATCAAAACTTAGGTCTTATTCATTCTGTTTTTGTACTCATTAACCACCCCTGCTTCCCCCTGCAACTACTCTTCCCAGCCTATGGCAACCATCATTCTGTCTACATGAGTTCAATTGTTTTAAATTTAGCTACCACAAATTAGTGAAAACATACAAAATTAGCCTTTCTGTGCCTGGCTTATTTTACTTAACATAATGTCCTACAGTTCCATCCATGTTACTGCAAATGACAGAATTTCATTTTTTTATAGCTGAATAGTATTTCATTGTGTACATGTACCACATTTTCTTTATCCATTCATCTGTTGAGTGGCACTTAGATTGCTTCCAAATCTTGGCTACTGTTAATAGCGCTGCAATAAACATGGGAGTGCGGATATCTCTTCAATATACTGAGTTCCTTTCTTTTACGTATATAAATAGCAATGCCTAGGTATTTTCTTTGTAGCTTTATAAATGTGATTATTTTCTTGATTTCATTTTCAGATTGTTCATAGCTGACATATAGAAATGGTACTTATTTTATATATTGATTTTGTGTTCTGCAACTTCACTGAATCTGTTTATCAGTTCTAATAGTTTTCTGTGAAGTCTTGAGGTTTTTGCAAATATAAGATCATATCTACTGCAAACAAGGATAATTTGACTGCTTCCTTTCCAACTGGACGCCCTTTATTTCATTCCTTCCCTCCTTCTCTCCATTTTCTTTCTTTCTTTCTTTCCTTTCTTCCTTTCTCTTTCTTTCTTTTTCTTTCTTTCTTTTTCTCTCTTTCTCTCTTATCCTTCTCTCTCTCTCTCTCTCTGTCTCTCTCTCTCTTTTTCTTTTGATTGCTTTAGCTAGTACTTCCAATACTGTGTTGAATAACAGTGGTAAAAGTGGGCATCCTTGTCTTGTTCCAGGTCTTCGAGGAAAGGCTTTCAGTTTTTCCATGTTCAGTATAATGCTAGTTGTGGGCTTGCCATGTTGACATGTGTTCCTTCTATACCCAGATTTCTTACAGTTTTTATTATGAAGGGATGTTGACTTTTATGAATGCTTTATTCATCATTAACTGAAATGAACATATAGTTTTTGACTTTCATACTGTTGATACACTGTATTACATTGATTGATTTGTGTATGTTTAACCATCCTTGCATGCCAGGATAAATACCATTTGGTCATGATAAATGATCTTTTCAATGTGTTGCTTGTTGTTGAATTTAGTTTGCTAGTATTTTTTTGTTGAGGTTTTATGTTTTGTTTTGTTTTTGTTTTTGAGATGGGTCTCACAATGTTGCCTAGGCTGGTCTCAAACTTGGGCTCAAGTAATCCTTCCATCCTTGGTCTCCCAAAGTGCTGGGATCACAGGCATAAGCCACTGTATCTGCTCATTGTTGAGGATTTTTTCATTAATATTCATCAGAGATATTGGTCTGTAATATTCTTTTTTTTGATGTGTCCATGTGTGATTCTGCTATCAGGGTAATAGTGGCCTCATAGAATAAGTATAGAAATATTCTCTCTTCTTCTATTTTTTGGAGTAGTTTGAGTAGAATTAGTATTACTTCTTCTTTAAATGTTTGGTAAAATTCAGCACTGATGTCATTAAGTCCTGGGCTTTTCTTTGTTAGGAGACATTTTATTACAGCTTTGCTCTCATTTATTGTTATTAATCTATACAGGTTTTGGACTTTTTTTTGGTTCCATCTTGTTAGCTTGTATGTATCTAAGAATGTGTCTGTTTCCTCTAGGTTTTCCAATTTTTGGTCTATAATTGCTCATAGCAACATCTAATGATCCCTAGAATTTCTGCAGTATCTGTTATAATGTCTCCTTTTTCATCTGAGATTTTTTTGAGTCTTCTTTTCTTTGTTAGCACAGCTACAGATTTGTCAATTTTGTTTATCTTTTCAAAAAATAAACTTTTTGTTTCATTGTTTTTTTTTGTATCAGTGGTCTAATCTTCCTTATTTCTGCTCTAATCTTCATTATTTCTTTCCTTCTACTAATTTTGAATTTGATTTGCTCTTGCTTTTCTAGTTCTTTAAGATGCATTATTAGGTTTATTTGAAATTTTTCTACTTTTTTGATGTAAGTGCTTATTGCTATAAACTTTCCTCTTAGTATTGATTTTGCTGTATCTCATAGGATTTGTGTGTTGGGTTTCCATTATCATTTGTTGCAAGAAAATTTTCAATTTCCCTCTTAATTTCTTGATTCAGCACTGGTCATTCAGGATCATATTGCTTTATTTCCATGTGTTTGTATGGTTTCCAAAATTATTCTTATTGATTTCTAGTTTTATTCCATTGTGGTTACAGAAGATACTTAATATGACATCACTTTTTTGAATTTTTTAAGCCTTGTTTTGTAGACTAACATATGGTCTACCCTTGAGAATGATCCATGTGCTGAGGAGAAGAATGCGTATTCTGTATCCATTGAATACAATGTTCTTTAAATAATCTATTAGGTCCATTTAGTCTATAGTATACATTAAGTCTGATGTTTCTTTGTTTATTATCTGTCTTGCTCACCTGTCCAATGCTAAAACTGGGGTGTTGAGGTCTCCAGCTATTATCATATTGGGTTTGTTTCTCTCCTTAGCTCTAATATTATTTGCTTTATATATCTGGGTCCTGCAGTGTTGGGTGCATATATATTTAAAATTGATAGATTCTCTTGCTGAATTGACACCTTTATCATTATATAATGATCTTTTTTATCTTACAGTTTTTGTCTTGAAATTTATTTTGTCATATATAAGTATAGCTATTCATGCTCTTTTTTTGGTTTCTATATGCATGGAACAGATTTTTCCATCCTTTTATTTTCAATGTGTGTCCTTAAGGATGAAGTGGGTTTCTTGTAGGCAAAGGATCATTGAATCTTGCTTTTCATTCATTCAGCCATTCTGTCTTTTTGATTGGAGAATTTAGTCCATTTAACTTCAATGTTATTATTGATAAGTAAAAACTTACTACTGTAATTTTATTATTGTTTTCTGTATGTTTTATGGTCTTTTCCTTCCTACCTCCCTTCCCTCCTCCCTTCTCATCTTCCTTTATGTGAAGGTTATTTTCTCTGATGGCATGTTTTAATTTCTTGCTTTTTATATGCTGTGTATTTGTTGTAAGTTTGTTGATTTGAGGTTACAGTGGTGCTTGCAAATAACATAATCCATTATTTAAAACTGATGGCAACTTAACACTGATTGCATAAAAAACTCACAAATAAGCAAAGAGAAAACTCATAAAAACTCTACACTTTAACTTCTTGATCCTCACTGTTTAACCTTTTATTTCTACCTTATTATACTCCCTCTGTGTTGAAAAGCTGTTGTAGTTATTATTTTTGAGAAGTTCAACTTTTAGTGTTTCTACTCAAGATATAAGTAGGTTACATACCGTAATTACAGTGTTATAATATTCTGTGTCTGTGTACTTAGGATTACCAGTAAGTTTTGTACCTTCAGGTGAAAGATTTGTACCTTACTCCTTGTTAATGTCCTTTTCTTTCAGATTGAAGAATGCTCTTTAGCTTTTCTTGTAGGAAACGTCTGATATTCATGAAATCCATGAACTTTTGATCATCTAGGAAAGTCTTTTCTTCTTCATTTTTGAAGGATATTTTCACTGGATATACTACTCCAGGAAAATGTCTTTTTCTTTTTTCCTTTAAATATATCATGCCACTCTCTCCATGCCTGTAAGGTGTCCACTGAGATGTCTGCTCCTGGATATATTGGAGCTCCTTTGCATATTTTTTTTCTCCTGCTGCTTTTGGGACCCTTTCTTTATTTTTTGACCTCTAGGAGTTTGATTATTGAATGTCTTCATGTAATCTTATTTGGGTTAAATCTGCTTGGTGTTCTATAACCTTCTTGTTCTTGAATACTGATGTATTTCTACAGATTTGGAAAGTTCTCTGTTATTATATGTTTGAATAATATCCTTTCTACCCTTCTCTCTCTCTCTCTCTGTCAAGACTCTTTAGATTTGCCTTTTGAAGCTATTTTCTAGATTTTATAAGCCTGTTTAATTTTTTTTGTTGTTTATTCTGACTGTGTATTTTCAGTTATCCTATTTTCAGGCTCACTAATTCTTTCTTCTCCCTTATCAATTCTGCTATTGAAAGACCCTGGAGCATTTTTCAGTATGTCAATTTAGTTGTTCAATTCCAGAATTTCTGCTTGATTTAAAAATAATTATTTCCATGTCTTTGGTAAATTTCTCTGATGGGATTCTGAATTCATTTTCTGCATTATCTTGAATTTTATTGAGCTTCCTCAACATAGATATTTTGAATTCTCTGTCTGAAAACTCACAGATCTCTGTCCCTTTATGATTGGTCACTGGTGCCTTATATAGTTTGTTTGTTGAGGTCCTGTTTTCCTGGATGGTCTTTATGTTTGTGGATGTTTGTTGGTGTCTGGGCACCAAAAAGTCAGGTATTTATTGTAGTCTTCACAGTCTAGGCTTGTTTGTACCCTTCCTTCTTAAGAAGACTTTCCAGGTATTTGAAATGACCTGGGTGTTGTTATCTAAGTCATATCTGCATCAGGGGTATCCCAAGACCAGTAATGCTGTGACACCTGCAGTATCATAGAGGTCCTGCCTTTGTGGTCTTGGGTATGATCTGAGATAATTATTTGGATTACTAAGCAGAGACTCTTGTTCTCTTCTCTTACTTTCCCCCAAACAAATGTAGTGTCTCTCTCCATGCTGAGCTGCCTTGAGCTGGGGTAAAGAGTAACACAAGCACTGCTGGGCCACAATCACTGGGACTGTGCTTGGTCAGACGTGAAGTGACCATGGCACTCAGTCTCACCCAAGCCGTTTGGCAAGTACTGCCTTGCCACTGTTTTTTTTTTTTTTCATTTATTTATTTATTTTTTATTATTATTATACTTTAAGTTTTAGGGTACATGTGCACAACATGCAGGGTTGTTACATATATATACATGTGCCATGTTGGTGTGCTGCACTCATTAACTTGTCATTTAGCATTAGGTATATCTCCTAATGCTAGCCCTCCCCCTTCCCCCCCACCCCACAACAGTCCCCGCTGTGTGATGTTCCCCTTCCTGTGTCCATGTGTTCTCATTGTTCAATTCCCACCTATGAGTGAGAACATGCGGTGTTTGGTTGTTTGTCCTTGTGATAGCTTGCTGAGAATGATGGTTTCCAGTTTCATCCATGTACCTACAAAGGACATGAACTCATCATTTTTTATGGCTGCATAGGATTCCATGGTGTATATGTGCCACATTTTCTTAATCCAGTCTATCGTTGTTGGATATTTGGGTTGGTTCCAAGCCTTTGCTATTGTGAATAGTGCTGCGATAAACATACGTGTGCAAGTGTATTTATAGCAGCATGATTTATAATCCTTTGGGTATATACCCAGTAGTGAGATGGCTGGGTCAAATGGTATTTCTAGTTCTAGATCCCTGAGGAATCGCCACACTGACTTCCACAATGGTTGGACTAGTTTACAGTCCCACCAACAGTGTAAAAGTGTTCCTATTTCTCCACATCCTCTCCAGCACCTGTTGTTTCCTGACTTTTTAATGATTGCCATTCTAACTGGTGTGAGATGGTATCTCATTGTGGTTTTGATTTGCATTTCTCTGATGGCCAGTGACGATGAGCATTTTTTCATGTGTTTTTTGGCTGCATAAATGTCTTCCTTTAAGAAGTGTCTGTTCATATCCTTTGCCCACTTTTTGATGGGGTTGTTTGTTTTTTTCTTGTAAATTTGTTGGAGTTCATTGTAGATTCTGGATATTAGCCCTTTGTCAGATGAGTAGATTGCAAAAATTTTCTCCCATTCTGTAGGTTGCCTGTTCACTCTGATGGTAGTTTCTTTTGCTGTGCAGAAGCTCTTTAGTTTAATTAACTCCCATTCACAATTGCTTCAAAGAGAATAAAATACCTAGGAATCCAACTTACAAGGGATGTGAAGGACCTCTTCAAGGAGAATTACAAACCACTGCTCAATGAAATAAAAGAGGATAGAAACAAATGGAAGAACATTCCACACTCATGGGTAGGAAGAATCAATATCGTGAAAATGGCAATACTGCCCAAGGTAATTTATAGATTCAATGCCATCCCCATCAAGCTACCAATGTCTTTCTTCACAGAATTGGAAAAAACCACTTTAAAGTTCATATGGAACCAAAAGAGAGCCCGCATCACCAAGTCAATCCTAAGCCAAAAGAACACAGCTGGAAGCATCACGCTACCTTACTTCAAACTATACTACAAGGCTACAGTAACCAAAACCGTGTGGTACTGGTACCAAAACAGAGATACAGACCAATGGAACAGAACAGAGCCCTCAGAAATAATGCCGCATATCTACAACTATCTGATCTTTGACAAACCTGACAAAAGCAATAGGGAAAGGATTCCCTATGTAATAAATGGTGCTGGGAAAACTGGCTAGCCATATGTAGAAAGCTGAAAGTGGATCCCTTCCTTACGCCTTATACAAAAATTAATTCAAGATGGATTAAAGACTTACATGTTAGACCTAAAACCATAAAAACCCTAGAAGAAAACCTAGGCAATACCATTCAGGACATAGGAATGGGCAATGACTTCATGTCTAAAACACTAAAAGCAATGGCAACAAAAGCCAAAATTGACAAATGTGATCTAATTAAACTAAAGAGCTTCTGCTACTGTTGATGTTTATTCAAGATCCAAGGGTTCTTTAATTAGCAAATGATGCATCCTGCCAAAACTGTGTCCTTCCCTTCAAGGAAGTGGGTTCTATTCTGGCCCAGGGTGTGTCTAGAAATGTTATCCATTTGGGAACTAGAGCCTGGAATGGGAGGCTTGGGACTCTGCCTGTTGTCCTACCCTACTGTGTCTGAGCTGGTCTCAAAGTTGCAAGAGTGTTCTTTACTCTCCCCTCCCTCTCTTCAAGCCCAAGGAAGAAGTCTCTCCCAGAGCTTTGAGCTGCACTACATGGTGTTGGGGGATGGGTAACTTAAGTGCTCCCTTGGCCACTGTAGCTGCTCACCCTTCTGTACCACTTCTGATTACTATATGATTTTTATTTAACATGCAATACTCCATTTATAAAATAAACAACATATTTTATGCATTAGATAGAATGTTTATGTTTCAGTCAAACTTGGCATTGTGATAGAAATATAACTGCATTTTATTTATAAAACTTACAAAGTGGTTTTATTCTTATAGTGCCTTATGTGATTCTTTCAACAGCTCTACAAGGTAAGTCAAATATTACCCTTCCTTTAGAGATAGAGAAATGAGATTCACAAAAGGGCTTTCCTCATATAACAGAGACAAATAATGTGAACTCAGTTTTCTCACCCTAATGAGGTGCCATAAATGATATACCATATAACATCATATGATATAACATATGCCACCTCAAGATATAAATTTCATAGTGTATGATATAATGTCTCAGATTAATAGAGAGGGCATAAAGCAAATGTTTTGCATAGGACATTAAATCTTTTTAAGAAATGAATGTAATGCACTATTTCATAAGAAGGCACACTTACATTTCTATTAATAATTATATCCATTAAAATAAAAATGCCAAAATTATCTGTTAGAGAGTAAAATAAGAAAGGCTTATAAGCTTTCCCATCTCCAACTATTTCCTTTTCCACATTTTGATCCTGAGGATGATTATAATGTCCTAATTTCTATTTTGGTAAGTAGGTTTTCAGCAGGGTTCCCCAGAGGCCCAGCAAGCTCAGGCAGATACAAAAGCAGCTGCATCCAGAAAAGTGTTAGACACCAAGGAATTCATCTAAATTCCTTTTTGACAGCCATTCTTCAGTTTATTTAACAACTTTTGGAGACTGAATCCATTAATAAATGTCATGATATCATTTTATTTATTCTGTAACTTTCAAAATCAGAAAAAAAGTGAGATTAGGTATAATCCTTTAGAGTGCATGATGAATATTCAGTTTGATAACTTCATTCATTCAAATCTAAAGATACAGGCTTTCACTTCCAGAAGAATATAGCTATTGGTATTACAGGGAAAAGCTACATGGGGACCAGGCAAATAAAGAATTAATTTTAGAAATTGATAACCCTTCACATATTAAGAGGAAGAACAGCTTCTCTTCATACTGATGTTTTCTATTAAGTCATCTATTAAAAACCCTTGACTTTATTATGAGAGGATTTGTCATGGACAGTGGCATTAACTAAAACCCTTCATATGCATCAGGATTCTTTTGTCCATATCCATTAAAATCTTACTTTAAAATGATAGAAAATAATTTTAAAAGTATGGCCGGGTGCGGTGGCTCACGCCTGTAATCCCAGCACTTTGGGAGGCCAAGGCAGGTGGATCACGAGGTCAGGAGATCGAGGCCATCCTGGCTAACAGGGTGAAACCCCGTCTCTACTAAAAAAAAAACACAAAAGAATTAGCTGGTCATGGTGGCAGTCGCCTATAGTCCCAGCTATTTGGGAGGCTGAGGCAGGAGAATGGCATGAACCCGGGAGGTGGAACTTGCAGTGAGCCGAGATCATGCCACTGCACTCCAGCCTGAGTGATAGAGCGGGACTCTGTCTCAAAAAAAAAAAAAACAGGAAACTAATTTTAAAAGTATCATCTAGGTTGGGCACTGTGGCTCATGCCTGCAATCCCAGCATTTTAGGAGGCCGAGGCAGGCAGGTGGATCACAAGGTCAGGAGTTCGAAACCAGCCTGGCCAACATGGTGAAATCTTGCCTCTACTAAAAATATAAAATCTGGTGGCAGGTGCCTGTAATCCCAGCTACTTGGGAGGCTGAGGTGGGAGAATCATTCGAACCTAGGAGATGGAGGTTGCAGTGAGCCAGATCGTGCCATTGCACTCCAGCCTGGGCGACAGGGTGAGACTCCATCTTAAAAAAAAAAAAAAAAAAAGAAATAAAAAAAAGTTTCATCTAATGTAACTGAAATACCACAGATACTGAGCTCCAAAACAGTGTAATCTGAGGCCAAACATTGAGGGTCATTAAAGACATTGATTCTTTCTATATTTTTAGTCACCATCTCTGAGACGTTGCTTCTTCAACCTGTGTGGCAAGATGGCTACAGCCTTTATAGTATTACGTTCAGAGAGGTCAACGTCCATAGGAAGGGGTAGAGTGGTCTTTCTTCATCTTTCTTGGGAGTGCGGAGACTTTTGCCAGACTAATCCCCACCCAAGTGACTTTCCTCCATGATCAGAATTGTGTCACATGAACATTTTTCTGGATAGGCGAATCATTGGCAAGGGTGAAATGGGTGCTGGGAACTAATCACAATGTCCATCACATGCTATATTTTAGAGTGTTTCTTTGAATCAGAGTAACACAGCTCTGTACTCACTGCAAGTGAGTTAAAGGAGAGGCCAGCCAAGTTGAAGATAGTGCAGGTTTAATGTAGAGTATCAAAGCATACAGCCATTAAAAGTCATGGTTAGACCCACAATGATGTTATGGTGTTTTCTAAAGGTGTGGAAGAAATTTGGAAGTCTAGCTTCTCATGGGCATGGGCTTCCTGAAGCATGCCCCTTTGTTAGCAGCAGCATATAAGGCCATTTTGATATTCTAGAGCATGAGAAACTAAAATCCTTTACTTTCTTTTTGGTGAAGAATCTACCTCTTTCAAACCACTGGATTTATAGAGGATGAGAAGCAGCGTTAAAAGTTTATTTTCTTTAATTCTTATCAGCTCTGTGTTAAGTCCCACTCACTTAGAGGAAATAAATATCCTTAGTTCACCTGAGAATAAGAAAACAGGTCTCTAATCAGACCAATACAAACATAAGCTCCTTTTGATGCCAACAGGCAGATCAGTTTAATAATTAGTCTCCCAACTCAACCCATTTCAAATACACAGTGAAGCAAAAAAAGAATGGAAGCTGCTCAAATTATCTACTGAAGCATGGATTGAACTGGGACTAGGAATGAAGGTGAGGAGGTTAGTAGGTGCAGATGTGGGCAAAAATATAATCGGGGAAAATATTGCCTGAATTGGGGGAACTCACATTTCACATAGCAAACTAATTTTCTGCTGAGTAACACTGGCCACATAAATAAAGAAACATTTTTATGAGCCATCTGGAAGCCCACATCATGTTACCAAATCATGTCAAACTAATTCATCTTATGACATGTATATTTTAACTCTTTAACAACTTATTTAGACTTCACCTGGAATTATGATTTTTAAACTGAATTCAGCTGCAGGTTCTCAGAGTTATACTACTTTGGGGTAAACATTTCCTTTTTTCTCAGTTTAAGACTAGCAAGTGATAGGCAATATTATTTCAGTGCATTTTAATGGAGAATATAAGATGAGACTAACCAAAAATTAGATCATTTGTTTTAGAATGATAGAATGTGCTCATTGGTGTGAATATGATAGAAAGACATGGAACATCACCATGTGGAATATAATTATTATTGCTATTATTAATATTTGATTAATATTCAAGTCTGTCACCAAGACTGGGCAGCAACAAATTCTTCACTCTCATTGTTTTCCAGAATATTTCCTTATATGTCTTAAGTATTAAGATCTTTGTTTTTAACTTATAAAATATCTAGTACAGGGATATAAAGGGGGTAGAATAGAACCCCACACTTGAATTATTCAGTTTGTCAAATAAAGTTTTACTTAACTTCAAAGTTATGAAGAAATAAGAGGCAAATAATAAGAAAACTGTAATCATGACACTGAGGAGACACTGCTTGTTTCCCTCTTTGTTTCTGGGATTCTAAGGATTTCCCTAAGGAAATCAAATTTTCCTTCTTATCATTAAGCCTCATTTCAGAACTTGGGGTTTTGGTGGAAGTGGTTGTATAATTTTATTATCTAAAAAATAATGGTGTTGACTATATAATCCCTTAAAAGAACTTCTTTTTTAAGAGTTAATATGAGGAATTTTTCTTAGAGGGTAAAAGAACTGGGAACTACATAATGAATTGCAGAGAGGAGTATGGTGGAGCATTATAGTGTGACTTGCTTCTGGAGACTAAATCCCAGTGAAAACTTCTGGGGAGACATGGCAAATAGTAGAGGGAGGAAGAAGTCATAAACAGCTTGCTGGATGAGGTGAGTTTTCACTGCTACAACGTAAGATTAATTTGTAGAAGACTAGCTTTTCCAAGTGGCTACTTAAATTTCTACTTTGATGTGTAATTGTAATTTTAAACTGAACATGCCCAAAATTAAACTCTTGCCTTACTTCGCTTTCAAAATGACTTCTCTTCTAATCTGCATTTGAACAAATGAAACAGCATAGCATCAGCCCAAAACCCAGGAGTTGCTTTACTTTATCTGTTTTTCTCATGGCTGACTTCCAATTCATGGAAAGCTCTTGTGTTCTCTATCTTTAAAATACGTTGTGAATTTGACCACTACTCACCACTACTTGTTAACACATTAATCTACCAACTTCCCTCATCCGGATTATTATAATTCCTGAATTAACTTCTCTATTTCTATTATTTCTTCCTAAAGTCAATTTTCCAAATAAAATTTAAGGTCATCTTTTAAAAATGTACATACAAACAGTTCACTCCCCTGATCAGAACCATAATATGGACTAATAAGAAGAAAAGTGCTCTAAGTTCTGAGACAGTTGTATATCACCTACCTTCTCAACTTCATGAAAATCTGTCTCGTTATTCTCTCCCCTCATTCACTCTGGTTCAGCCCTCTTCAACATCAGCCCTCTTGCTATTCTTTAAATGTAAAAGCTTATTCTTAGCCTAGGCCTTTGCCTTTTTTTACTTCCTCTATAAGATTCTCCTCTTCCTTAGATTTATTCATGTCTCTATTTCCTCTTAATAAAAGCCTTTACGTTAAGGTGGTCAGTTAAAACAGCAATAATGAATAATGTGAAACTTATATTTCTGGTCAAGATAGATTATCAGGAACTAGATTTATCTCCAAACAAAAACAATTTATAAAGTACACAAAATGTATAAAAAATGACTTTCAAATTATTGGACATTAGGCAACCAAGGACAGTAGTTTATAAGATATGGAAAAAAATGAGAGAAACTTTACAATTTCCATCGCTTAATGGCTCTGATGCATATAATTTGCATTAAAGGGTGGAGAACTTAGGCAAGTTCATTATACTCAGTGAGGCAAGAAGATGGAACCAGCATTCTGTGGAAGCCAGGGTGGTGAGAGTTAACAGGATAAAGTGCCAGAGAGAAGAAAACTACACAGGCATAATGCCAGAGATCTCTACAGGGTCCTCTTCCAGTATTTAGTTAAGTACCAATCAACATGTAAAACTACCCAAGGTCAGAGAAAGAACGATGTGAAAACATTAGAAAGAACAACGACCAGCTATTAACAAAAGGCAGGAATAGAACCTGTTTTCAACAGAGTAGAGACCTCATAATTCACAAGAAATTAGTCAGACTACTAAAAAGAGCTTGCCTTAGTAGTAGAAAAATTTAAACCTTGAATAAAAGTTACTCTGCCCCCCCAACAAATCTTAAAGCAAAACCCAGAAGTGTGTTAAATAATATTTTTTGGAATACAAAAAATATTCAGCATTACAAACAGGCAAAACTCACAAGGACTTGCCTCCAATAAAAAATTACTAGAAATGGCCTGTAATCCCAGCACTTTGGGAGGCAGAGGCGGACGGATCAAGAGGTCAGGAGATCGAGACCATTCTGGCTAACACAGTGAAACCCCGTCTCTACTAAAAATACAAAAAAAAAAAAAAAAAAAGAAATTAGCTGGGCATGCTGGTGGGTGCCTGTAGTCCCAGTTACTCAGGAGGCTGAGACAGGAGAATGGCATGAACCTGGGAGGCAGAGTGTGCAGTGAGCCGAGATCGTACCACTGCAGTCTAGCCTGGACAACAGTGAGAGACTATGTCAAAAAAAAAAAATTACTAGAAATGTAAAGAAGCAGTAAATCATGGCTCACAATAAGAAGAAATGTCAGTGGAAAGGTAACCAAAAATGACACAGATGATGGAAATAGTAGACAATGAAATTAAAACAGTTAAACAACTGTATCCCACATGTTCTTAAGCTAGAGAAAAGACTGAACGTGATATAAGTAGAGACATAGAAAATAGGTTGGGCACGGTGGCCTGTAATCCCAGCATTTTGGGAGGCCGAGGCAGGTGGATCATTTGAGGTCAGGCATTTGAGACGAGCCTGACCAATATGATGAAACCCCGTCTCTACTAAAAATACAAAAATTAAACAGAAGTGGTGATGTGAGCCTGTAGTCCCATCTACTGGGGAGGCTAAGACATGAGAATCGATTGAATCCAGGAGGCAGAGCTTGCAGTGAGCCAAGATAGTGCCACTGCACTCCAGCCTGGGCAACAGAGGGAGATTCGGTCTCAAAAAAAAAAAAAAAAAAAAAGAGAGAGAGAGAGAGACATAGAAAATACATAGAAGAAACAAATCAAACTTCCAGGAATAGAAATTACAATGTTGGAGATAGAATATACTAGATGGAATTAATGGCAGATCAGACACTGCAGAAAAATAAAACCTTTGAATATGAAGGCTTAACAATGGAAACTTTCCAAAATAAAACACACAGAGAAATAAGAACAAGGAAAAATAACCAGGGAAATCAATAAGCAGTTGGACAACTTAAAGCAGTCTAACATGCTTTTAGTTGGAGTCCCTGAAGGAGAAGAGATGGGAAAACAGAAACATAAAATTATGTGTGTGTGTGTATGTGTGTGTGTGTGTGTGTGTGTGTGATACAGTGGCAGAAAATTTTGCAAATTTGATGAAAGTTATAAAGTCACAGATCCAAGAAGCTCAATGAACCCTAAGCATAAGAAAAATGAAGATAACTATAGCAAGGAACATCATAATCATATCATATTTTTAAAAAATAATGATATAATTTTTAGGTAATCAAAGGAAAAGATAGTTTGTATAAAGAAAAACAGAAGGATGGCAAATTTTTCATTGAAAACATTGCAAGTAAGGAGACAATCAATTTAAGTCAAAAATGAGGGAAAGAAGTCTGCTGTCAATAGCTCTATTTAACATACACTGAAGGTTCTAGTTGGCACAATCAGTTAAGAAAAGAAGCAACACATATCCAGGTAAGACAAGAAGTAAAACTGTCTTTATTTGCATATACCATGACCCGTCAATAGAAAAAATGTGATTTAATCTACAAAAAGACTACTAGAACAAATCAGTGAGTTTAACAGTGTTGTAAGACGTAAGATTATTATGTAAAAAATATTTCTACTTCTATAAACTAGTAAAGAACAATTGAAAATTGTAATTATAAACTGTTATTTACAATAGCACCACAAATATGAAATACTTAGGATAAATCTAGCAAAAGATGTGGTTGACCTATAAGCAGAAAACTGTAAAAGTTTGCTGGGAGAAAATAAATTACTTAAATAAAAGGATTATATATTGTTCACGGATAGCAAGACTTGATACTATTGCAATGCTAATTTTCTCCTAATTGAACTATAGATCCCAATCTAATCCCAATCAAAATCAGAGTGGATTCTTTTGTAGAAACTGACAAGCTAATTCTATAATTCATATAGAAATGCAAAGAATATAGAACAGACTGCACAACTTGTAAAAAGAACAAAATTAAATAACTTATACTACAAGACTTTAAAACTTACCATAAAATTAATGTAATCAAGGTAATATATTAACATTAAGATACTTTGATTAAGGGAAGAGAATGGTGTTAAGAAACAGATTTATACATATATGATTAATTGGGTTTTGATAAGGTTACAGAGATAATTCTGTCGAAAAAAGTAATGTTTTCAACAAATGGTAATGAAAAATGTGGATACCCATATGCATAATTCTATGCTTCATATCATATACACAAATATATTATAAACCTAAATGTACAACCTAAAACTAGTACTTCTAGAAGAAAATATAGGAGAAAAATATTTGTAGTATTAAATTAGGCAAAATTTTCTTAGATATGACCCCAAAAACATGATATATAAAAGGATAAATTGATAAATTGGACTTCAAATAATAACTGCTCTTCAATAAGCACCTTAAAGAAAATGAAAAAGCAAGCAATATATCAGAATAAAATATTTATAACTATATATCTGATAAAAGATTTGAATCCAGAACTTACAAAAATTTTCCAAACTCTAGAATACAAAAATCCATTTAAAAATGGACAAAAGATGTCAATGGACACTTCATCAAAAAAGATGTATGGATTAAATATTAAAAGATACTAGTCTTCATTAATCATTAGGGAAATACAAGTTTAAACTACAATGAGATACTACTCGACATTTGATAGAATGGGTAAAATTAAAAACCAGCCACACCAAGCAGATGTTAGTATGTAGAGCATGTAGGGTTATGTCAAGGTGACCTATTATAACTTTGATTTCATGCTCTAATATTTCCTCACTAGAACACGGAAATACAATAGATTTTTGTGATTAGATCTAGTATTCTATAGCTTTGTTAACTTTTCTTAATTTCTCACTTATTTTTGTTGCTGTTGTGGATTCCATAAGGTTATCTACATCTGCCTGCTGTTTTGGAAAGTATTTTTAGGCTTTATCTAGGTTTATTTGTAGAGTGATTTGTGTCATTAATGATATCTGTCAGTGACAGGTAAGGAAGCCGTGGAGCAAACATATAGCTCTTTTTATTCCTAATTGATGCTAATTCCCACTTCATATAAATAAGAAAATTAAGTCTCAGAGAGGTGAAGTGATACATCTAAGTACAGTAGAAGTAAACCAACTTGTGTGCATTCTTCCTTGATTTAAGTACAGTTTTTAGTATGCGTCCCACTAACTTCTCCTCAAAGTCTTGCTGAAATCTCATTTTTCTTCAGAAATAATTCAAGCCTAGTCTTCCCAGATAGAATTGTTTTATCCTTTCCTTGTGGATACATTGTCCTTAGATCATATCTGTATCATGACCTATATCTTAATATTTATTTCATTTACTACAAGGCAATCCTCTTAGGTGGGAAGTGTACATACACACTACATTATCTTTAACTTTTTAAAAAAGTGTTATTCCTTATAGAGATATCTATGTGGTTTAAAAAATAAGCAAATCACAACAATAACAAAATCCTAGAGATTAAAGGGTATTGATCACACACTACCTTATAAGGTATCCATTGTAAAGAACAATTTCCCTTCCTTTGCACTAATTAAATTGCCTTAATATAATAGAAGCTGACTGAATTCAAACACATTTTTAAATCTTTGGAATATAAATTCTTTATAAACCAAAAAATTGAACTTCTAATGTTAGAAAACCCACACTGAAGCAGGCTAGTGAAAGGCATATTTTTAGCAGGTGGCTTCCCAATGACACTAAAAATGAGGTTTTGCAGGCAGCCATCTGTTTCTCCTCCTCACCAATCTTCCTGCTTTGTATCCTCATTGCAAATATGTGCTACTATGGGGCTAGACTTCTCACGATTTAATGGATACTACTTACTACTACTATTACTAATAAAATAACAATAATAATAAAGTACTTATTTAAAGTTTAAGTAAGGGAATCATACATACTATACATGACTAGTAAAACGGCTTATGTCATTGGCCTATGTGGTCAATCTATTGATTTGCATGAGATAATTTTTTAATATAACTGAAATATATAAATTAGGAACCTTTAAAATGCAAAGAAGTACACGAAAGAGACCCTAGTTTATGGGGTGAATAAAAAAAAATTTCAACTAACTAAAGGCCACGTTTTGTTCTACAAGATTACATATGCGTGAGGAAATAGAATATACATTCAGACAAATAAAGAAAGTATACACCCAGGGTATTGTGAATATCCGCAAGTTGCAAACTAGTCTTTGCTGCAGGATATCTGTGCATTTATTTTTGCCAAAGCCAGGAGCTGACTTTTGTCATTGCCCATACCACATCCTCAGAAAAAAAAAAAATCTAGTTGAAGAGTTCAAGTAAAAAGAGTTATAAAGTGTATAGATCATCACTTTATCAAGGTTGATCACCTTCTTCTCTCTCTCCTAAGCTCTACTTGTGCTGCTCTTGCACATAAAACAAATGAAAATCAACTTCTCCACAGCTTAGTTTGATAGAAGGAAGAAGAGCTTTGTTAATAATAAATCTGGGGTCAATTCTTGGGGCTCAGTGTCTTAATATCCTTATTTGCAAAATTTGGATGATAATACCTGTTTTGCATGCATTATGAGACTTATAAATAATACAGAACAAAATCCTTAAAATTAATAAACAAGGGCCGGGCGCAGTGGCTCACGCCTGTAATTCCAGCACTTTGGGAGCCTGAGGTGGGTGGATCACGAGGTCAGGAGATTGAGATCATCCCGGCCAACACGGTGAAAGCCCATCTCTACTAAAAATACAAAAATTAGCTGGGTATGGTGGCGTGCACCTGTAGTCCTAGCTACTCAGGAGGCTGAGGCAGAAGAATTGCTTGAACCCAGGAGGCAGAGGTTGCAGTGAGCCGAGATTGTGCCATTGCACTCCTGCCTGGGAGACAGAGCACGACTCCATCTCAAAAAAAAAAAAAAAAAAAAAGAAAAAATTAGTAAACAAAACAATAGCATTATATGTTTTTGTTCATATGAGAGCTAATGGAAGGTTACAAAATTACTTGGAGAGCCAATATTTCATTTTCATTGTTATTTTGTTCTCCTTTCCAAGCCCTCAAATGCTATAACATTTGGCTGTTATTGGCCTTTGAATGAATGTGTGGTATATGGTGTCGGCCTGTTGCATTGTTTGTGAGTTTTCAGTTACTTAGTAAATTTACTCCTTCACAATGCAGGTGCCAATGTACAAGGTCAATGGCAACATTACAAACTCCCCATGTGAAAGCTATTGAACTGTATTATCCATCACTAGGTACAGTAGGAAATGATTCGACCTTTCTTTGAATAGTAGTTACTGAACAAATTGTTTTTCAGCTTGAAAATAATTGCAGATCTTGGATGCCTATTTAACCTGCTGCCTCCTAAATTTACGCCAATCTTTCATGCTCCTGTTGCTACTACTGATAATATGCCAAAATAATATGTGGTAATGGGAAGACAGAAGGCTTTGGATTTGGAGACCTAAATTTAAACTCTGGCTCTTGGCCAGGCATTATCTCAGCACTTTGGGAGGCTGAGACGAGAGGATCACTTGAAACTGGGAGTTTGAGACCAGCCTGGGCAAACAAAGCAAGGCCTTCGTCTCAACAAAAAATAAAATTAATTAGCTAGCATGATAGCATGTGTCTGCATTCCCAGCTACTCAAGAGTCTGAGGCAGGAGAATTGCTTAAGCCTAGGAGGTCAAGGCTGCAGTGAGCTATGATGGCATCATTGCACTCCAGCCTGAATGACAGAGCAAGTCCCTATCTCAAATAAAATAAAACCAAAATAAAATAATAAAAAATAAACTCTGGTTCCTTTTCTGTCTTATTAATTGTATGGTCTTTGTCAAATTACTTTCCTCTATCTTAGTACTGATTTGAAGTTTAAGCAAAATATGTTTTAAAAATATTGTTGCTCAGCTTCAGCTCCAGCATGTAAAGAACCTTAACATCATCACTCAAGGTCTTTGCAACAAGAAAAAGTTGAATAAACTCAAAAATAAATGTATTTTGTGGACCCATCAGAAAACTGAGGTTGCTGGACAGACCACCAGTCCCAAATCTGGAGAGGTTGGCACATCTAAAGGGGCACTGCTGAGATGTGCTTACCTGGAGCAGAACTTGTTGGAGCCATAACAGGTAGGGACACTGAAATGGTTATTTTGATGAATTGCTGGAGGTTGTGCGTGCATTAGCCTGAGAGTGAGAATGTTCCGGTCACTGCAGTTTAGTTGTCTCACACTTTCATAGGCTGTAACACTATGAAATTCATTAGGCTCTCATGAGGGAGATCTAAGAAAGCAAGACAGACCTCCAGGTGGTTTTGTCAGGGAGAAGAGTAATCATTGCAAAATACACCCAGAGCCTTTTCTATAGCAAATACTTATTTTCCAGCAGAAAGAACTTTGCCAGAGCCTTATCCTAGCTTGGGGAAAAAAATTGCTCCCGCTCCATTTCCTTCAGGGTTCCTGTTTCAGCTAAGAGGGGAGAAATACATTTTCAACACTGGTCAGGAGTTGATGAAAACAGGTTGGTAATACTGCAGCCAGGGAAGGGAGTGGGGACCAAGGAGGAAAAAAGCTGTATCACCGAAGGAACATTTTCAAAGGTCACAGTGCCATGAGACAGACCCACTCAAAGACTGAGATATAATTGGAAGATTATAGGAAGTTCTCTCTCCCCCATACCTTAGCACTATATCAAGAAGTCTCCAATAGAATTACAGTGAATGACAGCTTAACAAACTGCATGGCAGAGGACATCTCTGAGGAGGAGTATTTAGGGAAGCACAAAGTCAGGAAGAAAGACAAAGACAAGGGCACTAGAGGACTTGGAAGCTTCTGGCCTGTATAGCTATGGGAAACATTAAACACAGCCGACGACCTAGCAAGATAAACATAAATCCTGACACAGAAAACCTATTCACCTCAGTTCCTATTACCTAATAAAACATGCCTGGCTTTTTACAAAAGATTGCAAGGCATGCCAAAGAGCAAACACACAGTCTGAAGAAACAAAGTAATCATTAGATTCAAACTCAGATATACTACAGATGTAGGAATTGTCAGACTGGAAATTTTAAATAACTATGAGTAATACAGTAAAGGCTCAAGTGGGAAAAGTAGGCAACATGTAAGAATATGTCAGTAATGTAAGCATTAATATATAAAGTCTAAGAAAGTATCAGTAGAAAATGCTAGAGGTCAGGAGCAGTGGCTGTCATCTGTAATCCCAGCACTTTGGGAAGCTGAAGCAGGAGGACTGCTTAAGCCTAGGAGTTAGGGACCAGCGTGGGCAACATGGTGATACCCTATCTTTACAAAATACATATAAAAAATAGCCAGGCATAGTGTTGTGCATCTGTGGTCCCAGCTACTTGGGAGGCTGAGGCAGGATGATGGCTTGAGCACAGGAAGTCAAGGCTCCAGTGTTTGCACCATCGCACTTGAGCTGGGCAACAGAGTGAGACTGTCTCAAAAAGAGAAGGGAAGGGGAGGGGAGGGGAGGGGAGGGAGGGGAGGCCTACAAAGCAAAAACACTGTTACTAAAATGAAGGATGCCTTTGATGGGCTCATCTGTAGGCAGGACTCAGCCTAGAAAGGATTACTGGGCTTAAAGATAGGTCAATGGAAACCTTCTAAATTGAAATACAAAGAGAACAAAAATGAAAACACAGCACGCAAGAACTGTGAGACAATATCAACAGATGTAGCATATACGTAATTGGAACAGCAGAAGAAGAGAGGAAGAATGAGCAGAAAAAATATTTGAAATAACTATAATAATAGATGAAAACTTTAAAAAGACAGACACTAAACTATAGATCCAGAAAGTTCAGATAAAACCAAGCAAGATAAATACCAACACATACACACACACACACTCACACACACACATCCCTAGGCATATCTTATTGAAATGACAGAATATCAACAAAAAAGGGAAAATTTAGAAAGTGGTTGTGGTAGTGAGGACATTTCCTGTAAATGAACACAGATAACAATTACAGTGGACTTAATAGAAACCATGCAAATAAACAGTGGAATAAAATAGTAAAGTATCGAAAAACACCCCCATTCAAACTAGAATTCCTTATCCAGTAAAATCCTTCAAAAGTTGAAGACTTTCTCAGAGAAAACCTGATGGAATTCATCAGCAACAGACCTAACCAGCATGCAATGTTAAAAGAGTTATTGACTAATATCTTTCATGAACATAAATGCAAAAATCCTCAAAAAATTAACAAATCAAATCCAAAAATGTATAGAACGAATCACAATAGTCATCCTTTATCCATGGTTTCACTTTCCATAGTTCCATTTACCTGTAATATAGTATGATAGGATATTTCAAGTTCCCTTCCTGAGATCAGGACAAAGGTAAAAATATTCTATCTCTCACCATTCCTATTTAACATCATATTGGAAGTCATACTTAATGCAATAAATGAAGAAAAAATGAAGAAAAAGTTGGGGAAAAAAACTGCCTTTTCTTGCAGAAAACATGATTTTTTATGTAGCAAATCCTAAATAATCAACAAAAAACTCCTGGAATTAATAAGTAATTATCACAGGTTTACAAAGTTAACATATAAAAGTTTGTTGCTTTCCTCTATACTAGCAATGGACAATTGGAATTATTTCTATTTATGTTTATTTTTAGTAGAGATGAGGTCTTGCTATGTTGTCTAGGCTGATCTCAAGACCGTGAGCTTAAGTCATCCTCCTACCTCAGCCTACCAAAGCACTGGGATTAAAGGCATGAGCTACCATGCCTGGCCAACAATTGGAATTTGACATTAAAAGTAAATCATCATTTACATTAGCACCAAAACCATTAAACTTAGGTATAAATCTAACAATATGAGGAAAACTATAAAACTCTGACTAAAACAAGTCAAGAAGATATAAATAAATGATGGCATATTTCATGTACATGAATAGGAAGACTAAATACTGTTAAAGTATCACTTTTTCCCAACTTGATTTATAGATTCAACACAATCTCAATCAAACTTCCAGAAAGATTTTGTAGATATTGACAAAATTCCTAAAACAGCTTTATTTTTAATTGCCAAATCCTGGTAGCAAACGAGATGTTCTTCAATAGGTGAATGAATAAACAAACTATGGCATATCCATATAATAAAATATTGCTTAGCAATAGAAAGAAATGAAGGATCAACTCACAAAAAATGGAGGAATCCTAATTGCATATTGCTAAGTGAAAGAAGCTAGTCTGAAAAGACTACACACTGTGTAATTCCATCCGTATGACATTCTGGAAAAGGCAAAACTATATAGACAATAAAAAGATCAATGGTTCCCAAGGGCACAGTAGAAGGGAAAGAGGGTTGAAGAGGTGGAACACAGTAGATTTTTAGGACAGTAAAACTATTCTATATGATAATGTAACAACAGATCCTTGACATTATATATTTACCAAAACCCATAGAACTGTGTGACAGAGTGAATCTTAATGTAAACTATGGATTTTAGTTAATAATAATGTATTAATATTTATTTATTAATTGTGACAAATATACTAACATGTTAATAATAGGGGAAACTGGGTGTGGCATACATGAGACCTCTCTGTGTTATCCTTACAACATTTTGTAAATCTAAAACATTTCCAGATTACAATGTTTATTCAAGAACGACCTGGCATGTACTAAGTTTTCAGGAAGTTCCCCTTTATAATATTGACAATGTCACACATAACCTAAATTCAATTCAGAACACTTGCTGTTGTATACGCTGATGTGGAAGGGGATTTTCTAATAAATTAAATAGAAAATTTAATAAAGTATTATCATGTAATATGAAAAGATAACAGACTAAAAGTTTAATAACTGACAAATAAATCTCTGCTGAGTGCAACCTAATTTTTTTTTGATAATTCAAATGGCACTTGGGAATATTTGAAAGCCTCTAAGTCAC
Source organism: Nomascus leucogenys (assembly GCF_006542625.1). NCBI lineage: Eukaryota > Metazoa > Chordata > Mammalia > Primates > Hylobatidae > Nomascus > Nomascus leucogenys. The sequence continues at coordinate 82,678,496 of NC_044395.1, read as the reverse complement.
CATTATAAACATCGATTACTTCTGTATGAGTGACAAGCAAAATTTTACTAATAGAGACCTCTTATTATAAGAATGCCAATTTTAATTTAAGAATATAGATTCAAAGGCATTCCAGATTTTTTAAACTAGACACATGAAAAAAATCAATCAGCATAAAAAATTAAGGTTGCTACTAGAATCACTCTAGTTTGAAAAGTTAACTACATTAGTATTTTCCTGTATTAGTTATTTCCCTGAACGAAAAGAGCTGAACGAAGGCTTTAAGAACCAGAGACAGTCAGAAATAAATATGAAAGCCATCTTTGTCATCTTGGATAAACAAGGACATGTTTCCTGCAGATTTTGCCTGAGTCTATGTTGAAACATTTTAAGTCGTGAGGATGTTCTTTCCATTGCAAATAACATAGCAGGATTCCTTTGAATAGCTCAATGGGTGGGGTGAGAGAGCTCTTTGAACTCTAGTTTCCTAGGATGTCTTGCTACTCAGTCTGATAACAAGTGTTTTTCCCTGCCATAATATAGAAACTCATACTCTTCTGAAGAAGATTTTCTTTTCTTTTCTTTTTCTGAATGCTGCAAGAACACAAAAAAGAATCTGGAGATGGAGCACAAAATAAACTGGATAAGCATGAGGAATTTGAGAAATTAAGATCATGTGAGAGCTAAGAGGATTACATCTGCTACCACCTTTAAAACCTCCAAAATCCAGATATGATTTCCTTGCGGGTTTGGAAGATTTCAGTTGAAAGGAAAACTGTCATGAATTTTGCAAGTCTTGAGGGTGGGCAGATTTTGATTCAGAAAATGAAACTAATAATTTTTGAAGTTGTGTGAACTTAACAAGACTTTTGTCCATTATAAAGAAACTTAATTCAGTTTACCAACTCAAGCTCAGTGCATTTGACCAAATCCACTGATCCTATAAAATGATGCTAGGCTTCTCTGTACCAAAAGAAATCAAGTATTCAATTAAATGAAAACAGATTACTTCATGTCTCCAAGCCAAATACGTTTAGTTCTTTAAGATGCCCATTAAGTGTGAAGGAATTAGAGGAGGTAGTCAGGGAATAAGTCTCTTCTAAAATCTCTAGTTAGAGGACAGCTACATTTCTTTCAATTAAAATTTAAAAAGAAAATAAACTTAAAGATCATCTCCTCCTTCAGCTATGCTGGCAATCTGAATAGTTAATGTTTCTCTTTGCTCTAAATTATGCTCATTCTTATCCTTAGCCATCAGTAGCAAGAACATAACGTGGAGACATATTGATGAGAGATAATTTCACCATAAAATGTATTTGGACACACAATTAGAAATATAAAATCTTTTTAGCTCAAAGGCAGATAAACAACTAACCATAAAACCAATGTTCTATGAACCCACAGATACAAAAAAATAATTATTTTCTTATCACTAAGCCAATATTTAAAACTATTAATCGATCTCCCTTAGCCTCCCTTGCCATTTTAGATAAGGTCTGTGTCTTCATCCAACTTAATGTTGTAAAAGCGAGTTAAATCAACAAATTACTAAGACCCTCATTTTTACTGCTCTAATTAAGAGTTTGACTGTTTGTATTTTAATTCTATTTGCATTCATGCAAAAAAACAAATCTCACTGTACTTCTACAACAGTTTTTACTTATCTTTTTTCCAAGTTACTTCTATACTAGCCTAAAAAAACCTGGAAACTCAGCATCAGTGGATTTAGAAGTCACCTATTCCTGCATACCATATAATGGGCCACCTGATTTTATCATAATACATTTCAGGCTTTTTAATTATGGAATATCTGTGCTAAGAGAGAGAATATGGTATAATGAAAAGAGCACAGAATTTGGAATATAAGAAATTTAAGTTTAAATACTGACACTGGCACTTCTTAGCTATGAGACTTCAGGGAAAGAACTAACTAGAGTTTCCTCCTCTATAAAATGATGATTATGTGGATAATGTCAATACTTCTCTCAGAGGATGACTATCATATGCTTAGTATATATACTATGTCAGGTATTGTGCTGATATTATATGCACATGAATTTTGTTCATCTGCATGTATTATTGAATATTGAATCTAGATCATGTGCATATAATATTAGCACAATGCCTGACATAACGTATGTACTAAGCACATGATAGTGATTAACTCTTTGTAATTAAAATTAACTTTTTGTATAAACAGTGATTAACTCACTCTTTGTAGGAATAATATTCAAAATATTTAAATCAACATGACACAGGCATATCTCAATCAGTATGAGTGCTGACCTTAAACATCTGGGACTCTAGTTGCTTGCACAGGCTGAATATCAATCCCTAGTACAAGAAAGTAGAAGGAAATACAACTGGAAAAGGCAGTTGGGAGAGATTTGATGAAGGGTTCATTATGTCCAGGACAGCACTTCAGAGTACCTCTCTGCACCCTTCATCACAAGTCAAAGAACAGAAACATGCACACCAGAAACCAGCCTCCACACACAGTTTCTGATCAACCTAAATCATGAATTTTACTTGAAACCAGGGACAGGAAAGGCAGCTCCTATCTGAAAGCAAAAGTCATGTCTAAAATGCATGAAACACACTAACATAAGTTAATACCCTATTATGTACTTTATTCATTTTTTATCTTTGAATTTTCAGGATAATTCATCAATATGGGGATTATTTACCAATTTTCCATATAAGGAAACTGAGGTTCCAATAGATAAAGCAAATCCACCAAGGTCATGCAACTTGAGAACTGGATTTGAAAACAAGTCTGTCAGACTCCAAAACTCTTGCTTTTTCTGATACACTACAATTGTTAACTTAATCTATTTGCAAGTTGCAGATTCTGATGTGATACCTTCAGTCTCCTGCTCCAGATAATTTCAAAACTGTGTTATTTAAAACACTAGGTTTCTGTGGGAGTGATTAAAGTTTTGCCACAAAAGGTACAGTGGAAGCTGAGAGGATAGAGCTTGCGTCTCTCCCAGAACATGGCCCGCACATTAGTCAGAAACTTCATCTCTTTCCTGTACTAAGATTTTATGTTAGATTTCATTTAAATCAAAACGTTTCATTGCTTTAAAAAATAAATGCTTAAAAGTTATTGTTCTATTTCAAACTGTATTCCTTACCTCTGCTTCTATCCAAATACCACTTCAGTCTAGATCCTTAGTCATACATTCAGGCTTGTCAGCTCCCTGTGGCCTGGGTTGGTAAAAGTTAGCTGACTTTTGCGATAAATTTTTTTTTTTTTTTTTTGAGATGGAGTCTCGCTCTGTCACCCAGACTGGAGTGCAGTGGCGCCATCTCGGCTCACTGTAACCTCCGCCTCCCAGGTTCACTCCATTCTCCTGCCTCAGCCTCCCAGGTAGCTGGGACTACAGGCTCCCACCACCACGCCTGGCTAATTTTTTTTGTTTGTTTTTAATACAGACGGGGTTTCACCGTGTTAGCCAGGATGGTCTCCATCTCCTGACCTCATGATCCACCCACCTCGGCCTCCCAAAGTGCTGGGATTACAGGCGTGCACCACTGCACTGGCCCCTTGTGATAGAATTTTAACTTGACTCTGGGTTCTGAAAATTCACCTTGACTTTTCTACTCAGCCTCTGAGTTTGCCACCATCTTGTGTGGATTCTAACAAAATACTCTGACTCTGTTTTTTTTTTTTTTTTCCTCAGGACATTATGTGACTTAAGATCTATTTTCTCAATTTCCATAGTCTTTGGCTTGATCTTTAGCTATTTTACACATTGGCTAAGACCTTGGCTCTGCATTTAGCTTTTCTTGACCTATTGCTATCAAAGATCAAATACATATCTTATGATTTCAAGTCAGATCCAGGAGGCGAAATGCCCAATAATTTAAAAGTAGTCCCTTTAGGCTAAGATACCGTCTGCTGAAAATAAGTCACCATGTCTTTTGTCCTCCAGATTTATTTCTTCTTATCAATTATTTGCTTCTGCTAGGCCTCAGTTTAGCGCCTTAGACTCCAGTGACCACTCTACTGAAATCTTTCCATCATCCCTACTGACTGCCAGAAATTGACCTTTCTTTTCTTTGGACCCTTGCCTTTGGGACTGAGCTTGATGAATGCCTACCTCAGAAGTTAATCCTGCCACTCTTTCTCCAACACTGTGTGGGAAGCTTTTTCAAAGCTCAAGTAGTAAATCCTTGACTGCCAGCTTGTAAAATTCGTGTTTAATTTTCTAGACAGTGTTAAAAATTGACTTTCCACATCAGTTCTTTGCACTCATGACGATTCCATTCTCTCTTTTTTAGGATGTATCCAAACCAACCATGATATTTTCCATTTCCAAACTCCTCATATTCATGCCCTCCTGGCACAAACAGAAGTTACTCTGTTGGTGTGTTTGTGAGTGTCTCCCAATCCAGGTAACACTGCATTCAATTCACTAGTGTGCATGCTGCCTTAACTATTGACAAAATTCAGTAAGGTGCCAGGATTTAAAATTAACAAGCAAAAATCAATATTCTTCAGAGATACAAATAAGAGAGTTAGTAACAACACATAATTTAAAACACTTAGAAGTTGGCTACCTAGAAATATATAAAACCTACAAGAAGAAAAATACTTAAAACTTCTGAAAGACTCAAAACAAGTCATGAACAAATGGAAAAATCACCTGTCCTTGGACACAGCAGTTTAACAATTTAAAGAGACAATTTTGCATAGCTTTACTTATAAATGTAATGCAATTCCAATATAATTTTAACAAGCTTTCACTTAGAGCTAGTGAAGTTGATACTGAAGTTCATATGAAAAAATAAAAACATCTAAGAGTATATTGCAAACTATGGAAAAAGAAGCACTATAAAGGAGACCAACGCTATAAGATTTAAAACCTACTATAAAGCATGTGATTAAAACTGTGTGTTCATGGCACATAAAAAGACATGCAAGCCAATGGAATCAAATAGAAAGTTCATAATGAATACAAATAAATGTAGATACTTTGTATATGATAAAGATGCTATTGAAATTACTGGGGTAAACACAAACTTTTTCATAGTGTTGAGAGAACTGTATAGCCTTCTGGAAACCAATAAAATTACGATAATATCTCATACCACATACAAGAATAAATTCCAAATACATTAGAGATGTAAATGTAAAAAAAGTACTAGAATAAAACATGAGTACATTGTTCTATAATGGGTGTGTTGTGAAAGAATTTCTAACTTTATTAAATCTCCAGGTGCAATAGAAAATAATTAAGTTCAACTACATCTAAAAATTGCATAGCAAAACTTTCACAAACTAATACAAAAAACTCACAATGACAACGAAAGAAAATATTTGCAACATATATCACAGATAAAGGGCCAATATCCTTATATCCCTACATATTAAATTTATAAAAACTGAGCAAAAAAAAATCTAATAGAAGAATGGGCAAAAGACAGGAACAGACAATGCATGTAAGTGGAATTACATGGCCCTTAGACATTTGAAGAGATGTTCACCTTCACCAATGAGAAGAGAAATAAAAATTAAAACTGAAATGTAATTTCTTACCTATTAGGTTGAAAAAATTTGAAGTTTTAAACTTGGTGAGGCAGTAGGGAAAGAGGCTCTTTCACACATTGCTAGTAGAAACATAAAATGATCCAACACTTATGCTTGAGAATTGGGTGGTATTCAGTGAAGATACATATGCATTATACATACATACATATTATTATGCATATACGATTAAAGAAAAAATCACTTCTGTAAATTTTGTCTGAAGATATACTTCCTATGATACAAAATATATTTGTAATTATAAAATATTATAAACTACCTAATTTCCCAAACATATGAGATTGATGGAATAACGTATGATTTATTCATATAAAACTATTCTGCAGCTATAAAGAAGAATGAGGAAAATCTCTGTAAGCTGATATGGTGAATACATTGAGTAAAAACAAAAAATACAGAAGAATACTTATGTAGTCGCTATCTTTCATGTGAGAAAAGAGAGAAAATTACATATAATGTGTATAGTGATTTTTTTAAAAAAAACCCAAAACTTGAAATAGGTAAACTATGGGAATGACATGGAAGGCACAGGGGAGATAGTGCTGCTTCTCTGAATGTGTCTGTCTTTTTGTATAGATTTGCCTTTTATAATAATGTGAATAGGCATGTTCAGGAAAATATAATTAAAACTATAAGGATAGGAAAAACCCCCAAATTTAATGTAAACAGGATTCAACTACATTTTAAATTAAAAATCTAGCCACACTGAAGGAAAAAAAGAAACTACTTCAAAGCACTTTTGCACACAGCATTTTGACCACATACTCTCAGCCTAAAGACAAAAAAAAATCAAACAAATCTTGAATTTCACATAGTATATTGAATTTTTTAAAGAAAGATGTAACTATTTTCTGTTTATTATAGAATGGAGCAAATTCATTAATATACTAATGTTAGGAGCCAGATTTTTCACTCTTGGAAAAAAAGTATGAATATGGAGAGGCAGGAGGCTAGAAAGAACGCTGCAGTATTGGACTAGAATTCAAGATCTCAATATTTATAAACTAGTGGTTTTCAATATTATATGTATGAACACACACACACTCTTAGAGAGATGAGATAAAGAAAGATAAATAGTAAATACATGGCCGGGCGCGGTGGCTCACGCCTGTAATCCCAGCACCTTGGGAGGCCGAGGCGGGCGGATCACAAGGTCAGGAGATCGAGACCACAGTGTATTCTACTAAAAATACAAAAAATTAGCTGGGCTCCGTGGCAGGTGCCTGAGGTCCCAGCTACTCGGGAGGCTGAAGCAGGAGAATGGCATGAACCCTGGAGGCGGAGCTTGCAGTGAGCGGAGATTGTGCCACTGCACTCCAGCCTGGGCGACAGAGTGAGACTCCATCTCAAAAATAAATAAATAAATAAATAAATAAATAAATAAATAAAGGAAATACATTTATTTAGTTCTGTCCACTGAAAAGTACTAGAAAAAGACACCTAGAAAAGAATATCTCAGTAGCAGTGAGAATACCAAGCTCTTAGATCTAAGGTTGTAAATACCATTTCCGACTAAAAGGAGCCAATGCTCTCTGGATAAATAGCTAATTCCAGTGTTAGGGGAGGAGAGTACAAAATGAGACAAGAATATCTTGCATGCCAGAAATTAAGGAGTGCTAAAAAGTGTTGGGTGCATGTCACTAAAACAGAGAAGCTAGCTTGAAGCCCCAAGCCCCAGTCAAATGGCTTTTGCAAAATTATGCTCATAAGAGAAATTCGACATAGTTAACTCCAACTTGCTTCTAACTTCCAAGCTATCCTTGGTCATTCCAGGGTGTAGACAAAGCTGACTTTGGGAGAAATTTAGTTTATAGCTTAACCTTAAATCAAGGATGAAAATAGCCCTTCTCCAAACTAAACCACCATTGTAAAATTAATGAAAGGCCACAAGGTTAGGATTAACAGATGGGCCTAACTACTGCTAAAATGGGGATATAATCTCAGGAGTCATGTAGCAGGAGGCAGCAAGATTTGTGACTTCCTCAATTACTCCTATAGATAACATCACTGTTATAGAATCTAAGATTGGTTTTTTGAGATGTCTTTGAAATCAACCCCACCCAAACTCCTGAATCATGGCTCAGCTGACCCTCTGGCCCCACCAATAGGAGAACTCAGCACACGAGAACGATTTTCCACACCCCAGTGATTTCATTCCCAACCAATAGATAGTCCCCATTCCCTAGTCCCCTGCCCACCAAACTGTCCTTGAAATCCCCTAACCTTTGAGTCTTCAGAGTGACTGATTTGAGTAATATCTCTTCCCACACAAGGTGTGACCAGCCTTAAGTCAATTAAAATCTTGTTTTATGCCATTCCATGGTCTCAGTGGATTGATTTTGTTTATGCAGTGGGTAGGAAGAACTCAATGGGCAATTATACCAGTGTCCAAAGCAAGGATAATCAAAGCATCAAAAAGTGAAAAAAGTAATAGATTATAATCCACTAAAACAGTAAAAGTGTGTAAGTCCATTGATTTAAAAAATAGATGGAGAAAAAGGAAAGATTCTTCTTTATAGCAGTACTATATGCAGAAAGAACAGAATAGAAAGAATAGAATGATTAATGGATGCTATAATTAATGGGTGAAAGTTTGATGTGGAACATGATACTTAGAGAGTCTCAAAGTATTTCACCCAATAGTTATGTATTAATTACAAATGAAAAATAACCTTACAATGGAAAAACTGGGAAGATACTATCTTCTTAAGTAACCGAAGTTAATAAAACCAAACTGACCAGCGCAGTGACTCATGCCTATAATCCCATAATTTGGGAGGCTGAGCTAGGCAGATTACTTGAGCCCAGGAGTTAGAGATAAGCCTGGGCAACACAGAAAAACCCTGGATCTACAAAAAATACAAAAAAAAAAAAAATTACCTAGGCATGGTGGTGTGCACTGTAGTCCCAGCTCTACTTGAGAGGTTCAGGTAGGAGGATCAACTGAGACCAAGAGGTTAAGGTTGCATTGAGCTGTGATCATGCCACTGCAGTCCAGCCTAGGCAACAAAAGCAAGTCTCCGTCTCAAGGTAAAAACAAAAAAATCACGTAACAAATCAATACTATGCACTTCTGGATGTGAGGCTCTAAGATGAACATAGTTACACTTTGTGGGATTCTTGCCAAAAATTCGTAACCTAAATCTAACCATTAGATAATATCAGATAAATCTAAATTGAGAAATATTCTACAAAATAATTGCTGTGAACTTCAAAACTTTCAATGTCCATTTATATTTTACTCTAAGGCCTCTAAAATTTTTTCCGGTCTTTTTTACTTTCTGTGCCATAATTTGAATAGTTTTTGTGATACAGATTCACACTCACTGATCCTTCCTTTTGAAATGTCCGATTTGCTTAAAAGCTCAAAAAAGCTTTCACTTTATTCTATTTTTCAGTTCTAGAATTTCATTTTTTAATAGTTTTCACATCTCAGCTGAGATTTCTCATCTTTTCTTTCATTATGAGTGTATTTATATACAGATACTTGAATTTATATACTAAATACTTTAATACCCTTGTCTGCTAATTCTAACATTGGTGTTATCTCAGTATGTATTTTTGTTGACTATTTATCACCAGGTTAGAGTCACATTTTCCTGTTTCTTAGCATAGTGAATTTTTTAAAAGATTTATACTGGATATAATGAGCACTACATTAAGAGGATATTTTATTTTACTCCTTTAGAATATGTTGAATTTTGCTCTGACAGCCTGTTAATTTACTGGAAGATTGACTTTATACTTTTGAGGCCTGATTTTAGCCTTCGTTAGAATGTGTCTACAATAGCCCTTGTTTTTGTTCTAGTATAGTATTACTACTAAGATAAGACTTTTCTACAGTATGAAATAAATTATGCCTGGTGTGTTAAATTAAGTCTTTCCACTCTGGTTGAGCCTAGCACTGTGCCACTCCCACAATTTCTGTTCAGCTCACACCTTTCCTGTATGTATTCTCTGACAAGCCATGAAGAGTTTTACTCTATGAATGCACAGCTTACTATTTGGCCAATGCCTCAAAGTCATTGCTATGCAGATTTCTGGAACTAAAGAAACAGGTCAGTCATCACTGGTCTCATTGTGTAAGGTGTTATCCAAACTCATTGTCTCATGACCAAGAGAATTGAGGAGCATGGACACAAAGGGAGAGGTTGGAGTGAAATTTTAATAAGCAAAAGCAGAAAGCTCTCCACAGCAAAGGGGAAGCCCTAGTGGGTTGCCATTTTTACAGTTGAATTCAAAAGCTTTTATAAGAAACTCCTATCATCTCTGTAGCTGTTTGAGTAATTTCTCTTATCTGAAAAGCTGAACAACTCCCCCTTATCTATGTAGTTGTGGGTATACCTCTAGGCAAGCACAAAGAGCCACTTCTCTTGTTCATATAACTGTAGGATTGTTTTAGGTAAGCCACCCTCCCCACTGTGCAAGTTCCCTCTGAGCCCATTGTATATATGCCTGAAAAGGGAGCAAGCTTTTTCTTGGGAACTCACTAATCACACAAAGGATAAAAAGGTATTGCCTAGGTTTTCTTCTAGGATTTTTATGGTTTTAGGTCTTATGTTTAAGTCTTTAATCCATCCTGAGTTGATTTTTGTATAAGGTGTAAGGAAGGGAACCAGTTTCAGTTTTTTGCATATGGCTAGCCAGTTTTCCCAATAGCATTTATTAAATAGGGAATCTTTTCCTCATTGCTTGTTTGTGTCAGGTTTGTCAAAGATTAGAAGGTTGTAGATGTGTGGTGTTATTTCTGAGGCCTCTATTCTATTCCATTGGTCTATGTATCTGTTTGGTAGCACTACCATTCTGTTTTGGTTACTGTAGCCTTGTAGTAAAGTTTGAAGTCTGGTGGTGTGATGCCTCCAGCTTTATTCTTTTTGCTTAGGATTGTCTTGGCTATGTAGGCTCCTTTTTGGTTCCATATGAAGTTTAAAGTAGTTTTTTCTAACTCTGTGAAGAAAGTCAGTGGTAGCTTGATGGGGTTAGCATTGAATCTATTAATTACTTTGGGCAGTATGGCCATTTTCACAATATTGAGTCTTCCTATCCATGAGCATGGAATGTTTTTCCATTTGTTTGTGTTCTCTCTTACTTCCTTGAGCAGTGGTTTGTAGTTCTCCTTGAAAAGGTCCTTCCTTTTCTTTGTAACTTGTATTCCTAGGTATTTTATTCTCTTAGTAGTGATTGTGAATGGGAGTTTGCAGGGAGCCAAAGGCCCAAGGGACGTGACCAACTCAGCATTCCGCTGGAGGCCATATGATCAAACAACAAACTGTTTATCATGAATGCAGGATGTGGGCAAACTCACACTACCCTGCCACCAAAAGGTTTGCTGAGGGACATCACTCCCTGGTTCCTTGAAGTTATCTACTGAGAAAATTAGTACCTATTGTTCCAAGGATGCAGTCTCACAAGTCTGCTGTGAAACAAAGGGCCAATGGACAATTATTCAACAATCACCCCCCTTTTCTCGCTATCTCTTTTGCCTAATAAATACAGAGGGCTATGTAAAGCTCAGGGCCCTTGTCCACTAGAGACAAGGTGCCCCCGACTCCTTCTTCCAAATATACTCTCTTGTCTTTGTCTTTTATTCCTGCATTTGCCCTGCTTTGTTCAGTCTCCCTAGGTCTGTGCAGGTGGAGTTCACTCATGATTTGGCTCTCTGTTTGTCTGTTATTGGTATATAGGAATGCTTGTGATTTTTGCACATTGTTTTTGTATCCTGAGACTGCTGAAGTTGCTTATCAGCTTAAGGAGATTTTGGGTTGAGAAGATGGGGTTTTCTAAATATACAATTATGTCATCTGCAAATAGAGACAATTTGACTTTCTCTCTTCCTATTTTAATACCCTTTATTTCTTTCTTTTGCCTGATTGCCCTGGTCAGAACTTCCAATACTATGTTGAATAGTAGTGAAAGAGGGCATCCTTGTCTTGTGCCAGTTTTCAAAGGGAATGCTTCAAGTTTTTGCCCATTCAGTATATTGGCTGTGGATTTGTCATAAATAGCTCTTATTATTTTGAGATATGTTACATCGATACCTAGTTTATTGAGAGTTTTTAGGATGAAGCGCTGTTGAATTTTGTCAAAGGCCTTTTCTGCATCTATTGAGATAATCATGTGGTTTTTGTTATTGGTTCTGTTTATGTGATGGGTTGTTTATTGATTTGTGTATGTTGAACCAGCCTTGCATCCCAGGAATAAAGCCGACTTGATCATGGTGGATAAGCTTTTTGATGTGCTGCTGAATTCGGTTTGCCAGTATTTTACTGAAGATTTTCTCATCAATGTTCATTAGGGATGTTGGCCTGAAATTTTCTTTTTTTGTTGTGTCTCTGCCAGGTTTTGCTATCAGAATGATTCTGGCCTCATAAAATGAGGTAGGGAGGATTTCCTCTTTTTCTATTGTTTGGAATAGTTTCAGAAGGAATGGTACCAGCTCCTCTTTGTACCTCTGGTAGAATTCAGTTGTGAATCCGTCTGGTCCTGGGCTTTTTTTGGTTGGTAGGCTATTAATTACTGCCTCAATTTCAGAACTTGTTATTCGTCTATTCAGGGATTTGACTTCTTCCTGGTTTAGACCTGGGAGGGTGTATGTGTTCAGGGATTTATCCATGTCTTCTAGATTTTCTAGTTTATTTGCATAGAAGTGTTTACAGTATTCTCTGATGGTAGTTTGTATTTCTATGGGATCAGTGGTGATATCCCATATAACATTTTTTATTGCATCTGTTTGATTCTTCTCTCTTTTCTTCCTTATTACTCTGGCTAGCAATCTATTTTGTTGATCTTTTCAAAAAACCAGCTCCTGGATTCATTGATTTTTGAAGGTTTTTTTGTGCCTCTATCTCCTTCAGTTCTGCTCTGATCTTAGTTATTTCTTGTCTTCTGCTAGCTTTTGAATTTGTTTGCTCTTGCTTCTCTAGTTCTTTTAATTGTGATGTTAGGATATCGATTTTAGATCTTTCCTGCTTTCTCCTATGGGCATTTAGCACTGTAAATTTCCCACTCCACACTGCTTTAAATTTGTCCCAGAGATTCTGGTACGTTGTGTCTTTGTTCTCATTGGTTTCAAAGAACATCTTTATTTCTGCCTTCACTTCGTTATTTACCCAGTAGCCATTCAGGAGCAGGTTGTTCAGTTTCCATGTAGTTGGGTGGTTTTGAGTGAGTTTCTTAATCCTGAGTTCTAATTTGTTTGCACTGTGGCCTGAGAGACTGTTATGATTTCTGTTCTTTTGCATTTGCTGAGGAGTGTTTTTACTTCCAATTATGTGGTCAATTTTAGAATTAGTGCAAACAGGTGCTGAAAAGAATATATATTCTGTTGATTTGGAGTGGAGAGTTCTGTAGATGTCTATTAGGCTTGCTTGGTCCAGAGCTGAGTTCAAGTCCTGAACATCCTTATTAATTTTCTGTCTCGTTGATCGGTCTAATACTGACAGTGGGGTCTTAAAGTCTCCCAATATTATTGTATGGAAGTCTAAGTCTCTTTGTAGGTCTCTAAGAACTTGCTTTATGAATCTGGGTGCTCCTGTGTTGGGTGCATATATATTTAGGATAGTTAGCTCTTTTTGTTGTGTTGATCCCTTTACCATTATGTAATGCCCTTCTTGGTCTCTTTTGATCTTGTTGGTTTAAAGTCTGTTTTATCATAGGCATGGGCAAAGACTTCACATCTAAAACAACAAAAGCAATGGCAACAAAAGCCAAAATTGCCAAATGGGATCTAATTAAACCAAGGAGCTTCTGCACAGCAAAAGAAACTACCATCAGAGTGAACAGGCAACCTACAGAATAGCAGTAAATTTTTGAAATTTATCCATCTAAAAAAGTGCTAATATTCATAATCTACAAAGAACTTAAACAAATTTACAAGAAAAAAACAAACAACCCCATCAAAAAGTGAGCAAAGGATATGAACAGACACTTCTCAAAAGAAGACATCTGTGAACAGACACTTCTCAAAAGAAGACATTTATGTAGCCAACAGACATAAGAAAAATGCTCATCCTCACTGGTCATTAGAGAAATACAAATCAAAACCACAATGAGATACCATCTCATGCCAGTTATAATGGCGATCATTAAAAAGTCAGAAAACAACAGGTGCTGGAGAGGTTGTTTATACTCCCACTGTTGGTGGGAGTATAAGTTAGTTCAACCATTGTGGAAGACAGTGTGGCAATTCCTCAAGGATCTAGAACCAGAAATACCGTTTGACCCAGCAATTCTGTTACTGGATATATACCCAAGTGATTATAAATCATTCTACTATAAAGACACATGTACATGTATGTTTACTTCAGCACTATTCACAACAGCAAAGACTTGGAACCAACCCAAATGTCCAACAATGATAGACTAGATAAAGAAAATGTGGCACATATACACCATGGAGTACTATGCAGCCATAAAAAGGATGAGTTCATGTCCTTTGCAGGGACATGGATGAAGCTGGAAACCATCATTCTCAGCAAACTAACACAAGAACAGAAAACCAAACACTGCATGGTCTCACTCATAAGTGGGAGTTGAACAATGGGAACACATGGACACGGGGAGGGGAACATCACACAACGGGGCCTGTCAGGGATGGGAGGCTAGGGAAAGATAGCATTAGGAGAAATACCTAATGTATATAACGGATTGATGGGTGCAGCAAACCACCATGGCACATGTATACCTATGTAACAAAACTGCACATTCTGCACATGTACCCCAGAACTTAAAGTATAATAATAATAATAATAAAGAATAAAAAGACTTCTATGATGGACCTTGCCTGCCTTGCCTGCTTATCTGTGCAGGTTAGTCTGAGTGTTCCCCACTGCTCTATTTTTGCCTGTAGCTGTGATTTTTCAGGCAGGCTGCTTCTCCGAGGACTAATCTTAATTGTCTACCCAACTGATTTTTCCTTTTCTTCACCCTCATTACTTCTTTTATTCTCACTATTCTTTTCCATACTATCCAATCTTTCAAATTCTGGCTTCATGACTACATGGAATCCTGTTTTCACAGTCAGGTGAGATTAACGTGTTCTCTGTTTGGGCTCCACTCTCCTCTTCAGTAATTTGGAAGGTAGATCTAACGTTTCTTTATCTTAATCAGCCTGGGTTATTTTCCAATATCTTAAAACTGTTAATTCCTGTATGCTTTCTTTTCTTTTCTTTTCTTTTCGTTTCTTTTACATAGCACATGTGCTTAGAGACCTTCCTTTTGTTTCTCCTATTAGTTTAGGACAACGTTTTAGGAAATTCAGCTGATTTTCTGTATCCTTCTTAACTAGAGTTTCTTTTGGCCCTGGATAGGGCTTTATACTCACTGAAAAATTTACATACCCATTTTACATTTTAAATGTCAGTAATTTCACAAATTCAGATCTAAAGTTATAGTTAGTTTGGATTCTGGAAAATCAAGATGGTGATAAGATGTCTGAGGATGCTATTTTCTGTAAATATAATAAATAATGTGATTCTGTGCAACATCACTTATGCTCCTTGTTATTGGTTGAATCATATGCCCCCAACATATATTAAAGTTCTAGTCTCCAGTATTTATGAATGTGAGCTTATTTGGTTGTAATTAAAATATAGGTTAAGCTCGGGTCACAATAGAGTAGGTTCTTAATTCTGTGTGACTACATTCCTCATAAGAAAAACAGAAGAGACACAGAGACAGACACAGAGAGAAAGGACACCATGTGATGAAAGAGGCAGAAGCTGGAGTGATGTATCTACAAACAAACGAGTGCTAATGTTTGCCTCAATACCAGAAACTAAGAGAAAGGCATGGAACAAATTTTCCCCTAGAGCCTTCAGATAGAGTATGACATTACCACCACCTTGATTTTGGAATTCTTACCTCCAGAACTGTGAGAGAAAAAATCTCTGTAGTTTTAAGCCTATATTTGGTGCAAAAATAATTGTGTTTTTTGCCATTACTTTTAATGGCACACATATCATATATATATAAGTATATCTATATACTCAATATTAATATATAGTGTATATATTAGATAAACTATATGTTAATATATCTTATATACACTATATATATAAAATACATATATGCATATAAACAAAATTCTGTATGGAATATATATTAAAATTCCTCCCTATAATTGAACATTGTAAGGTAGGCTATCTGTGATCTATGTTAAACGTGGTCAAAAACAATTTTGAAAAAAATCTTGATAAAGTTTCCTATATAATATGGTTTGACTGTGTCCCCACCCAAATCTCAACTGGAATTTTATCTCCCAGAATTCCAATGTGTTCTGGGAGGGACTCAGTGGGAGGTAATTGAATCATAGGGGCCTGTCTTTCCCATGCTATTCTCATGATACTGAATAAGTCTCACGAGATATGCTGGGTTTATCAGGGGTTTCTGCTTTAGCTTTCTTCTTATTTTCTCTTGCTGCTGCCATTTAAGAAGTGCCTTTCACCTCCTATCATGATTCTGAGGCATCCCCAGCCATGTAAAACTGTAAGTCCAATTAAATCTCTTTTTGTTCCTAGTTTTGGATATGTCTTTATCAACAGCATGAGAACAAACTAATAAACTATAGTTTCTCTTTACTTCAGATGTATAAAAATAATTTTCAAGTTTCAGTGAATGAACTTTTACTTATTGTTATTGTTACCCCAGGATTCTCAAGAGTTCATAACTTACCAGTCCTATATAATTGCACTTTTAGTGCAATTATTTGTTACAAGTTGCATCCCTGAACTGTAAGATGTCCAATAAATGTTATTTGAGCATAACCGAGCTTGCATGGCCTGAAGGATTTTAGTGCAGTTTAAGAACTCTCATGTAGCTCTAAAACCATTGCCAAGGTACTGACCAGGAAATCTAGCTTACCAAGTCTTCAACAAAAGTGTTCTGGTAATACAAAGGTGTCTATAAATGTTATGTTTTTAAACAATAGTCTCTTCTTGAGTACTCTATAAAGTATTTATCAAGAACTAATGTAATCATTAAGAAAATACTGAATTTCCTCTGAATAAGACTATTTTTGTAATGCAGATTTGGCAAATTCAACCCCAGCTTGTGTGTGTAATGTGTGCAATTTGGGCAATCAGCAGGACAGATACTTCCTGAAACTGGATAATAGTATTGCTTATTGCAATTCTAATAGCAATTCTGTAGAGCTTTGCCAAAGAAAACTTACTCCAATCATTGTGAATCTTGCTCTTTTATGTTTAAACCAAGAATAGAGTTCGATATGACTGTGACTGACAAGATGAAACACATACTTGATGCAGCCTTCTTAAGTGTTGTTAAGGTCAATTCAGAAGGTAGAGGAATCAGGCATCTGGGTTTTGCTTTTCTTCATTCCTTTCTTTTCTCCTGTATGCATTACTTTCTATTCTTTGTAATATAGAACCCTGAAGTAATCATAAAAGTTTTCATAAACAGTTAACCTACTTGCTTGCTAGAGAAAGCAGAAGATATTAGTTGTTTATTTTTTCTGATGCATGTGGATTTTTGAATAGAAAAGAATAAAGTACAAAGTAATGTTATGAAATTTAATGCTGAGTCTAGTCTCATCCCAATGTCAACTCATGAAGTATTGAATAAAAATAATTGTGGGGTAGTGAATCATCCTATTTGAATTTATTACTGGTTTATTGTTTTATATTTGCGTATCAGTCAGGATTCAACCAAACACATGGAACCAATGGGAGGGAGGTATATATTAAAAGATAAGGTATTAATTTACAAGTTTGTGGAGACTGTCAAAGCAAGTCTGAAATCTGCAGGGCAGGCTGGAATGCTCTGGGATGGACGGAAGTTGCTATCTACAGGTGGAATTCCTTCTTGCTCAGGCAAACCTCAACTTGGTCTCAAGGCCTTTCCTCTGATTAATTCAGGCCCATTCAGATTATCTAGGGTAATCTTTTCTCAGAGGCAACTGGTTATGAACATTAATCACATTTACAAAAACCTCCACAGCAACACCTAGGCTAGTGTATTAGTCTGTTCACACACTGCTGATAAAGACATAAGACTGGACAATTTACCAAAAAAGAGGTTTAATACGGACTTTCAGTTCCACATGGCTGGGGAAGCCTGACAATCATGGTGGAAGGCAAGGAGGAGCAAGTCCCATCTTACATGGATGGCAGCAGGCAAACAAAAAGAGATTGTGCAGGGAAACTCCCCTTTATAATGCCATCAGATCTCGTCAGACCCACCCACCAAGAGAACACCATGGGAAAGACCTGCTCCCATGATCCAGTTACCTCCCACCAGGTCCCTCCTATTACACATGGGAATTCAAGATGAGAATTGGGTGGCGACACAGCCAAACCATATCAACTAGTATTTGACTGAATAACTGGGTAGAGTTGCCTAGCCAAATTGACACATACCATTAACTATCACAATTTATGTTACAGCATTATTTATTTTCCATACTAGTTTACTAATAATGAATAGTTATATACTTAGTAAAATAAAAAGTTGAAAATTTTCAATTGGTCTCAAAATAATTTTCTGAAATTTTTGTCTATGAAAGCCAAAAGTCTAGAAGACTGCTGAAGCATAATTTTCTTCTCCTAAATTCCCATTTCACAGATGGAAAGATACCGAGGCCTAGACATAAACTTAATAAATTTTGGGGAATATGTTTTCATTAGTTTTGTTGTGTTAAATTTTCTAGTATAAGGCTTACCTTGTTGTCCTTTAGGTTAAATGAGACCATATCAGTTTCCTATTGCTGTGTAACAAATTATGACAAAGTTTATTACCTCACAGTTTCTATGGATCAGGTGTCAGGGCAGAGATCCTCTATTCTGAGTTTCATCAGGCTGAAATCAAGGTGTCAACAGGGGCTGTGATATCACCTGGATTGCAGGATTGTTTCATATATTCATTTGTTTGTGGTGGAACTTAATTTCTTGTGTTTACAGAACTGAAGTCTTTGGCTTCTAGGATTGCCCACCATTCCCTGACAATGTGGCTTTCTCTACCACAAAGCATATTGCTTCTTTCAAGGCCAGCAAGACAGAGAATCTTTGATGGTTTCAATCACATTGACTGCTTCTTTCTCTGACCTCTAAATCATCCTTTGAAGAACTCACCTGATTAGGTCGTGCCCACTCAGCTAATCCCTCTTTTCATTAGTTTAAAGTTAACAGAGTAGGAATCTTAAAAGGTATCCATCAAATCCCTTCCAATTTGCCACATAATGTAGCCTAATCTTGGGAGTGTTATCCCTTCATATTCACAGGTTCTGCCTATAATCAAGGGGTAGGGGATTATTCATTGCATGTATACAAGAGTGCAGGAATCAGAGGAGTCATGTTAGAATTCTTCCTACTACACAGAGTCAATTATTTTTTCAACATCATCTTATTCCTACTTTAACTGGGACAAGATGAAAGAAAGGGGAGAAAATTTAATCCACTTCATGTAACAGTGCCTTTGGGATGACACTGAACTGACTAAAATTGGGTTTATAAAAGTAATAATCACCAAGCATTATTATGTAACAGATTTTATTCAACTAAATCAATGTATAATATAACCTAGATAGAATTAAACTGGAAAAAAAGTACAGAGATTTTTACAAGCCGTAGAGATAATCAAAAGAAAATGGGATAGAGATCATGGATTGACATTTTTGCAGTGTCTCAAGCTATGAAATTGGGCAGATGGATTTGCTAAATGATAAAGTCTCTTCTCATTTGACTGCTATTCAAACATACAATTCCTCATCATGTAATTTTGATAAGAAGTACAGTGAGTCAGAATCATGATAAGGGTAGAAAAATACTTAATTAGAGTATGAGTGAGCTCTGCACTCCTCTCAGGGTTCAAAGGTCAGCAGTCCATGGCTCTTTCATATCTGCCTTGGCTTTCATTCTTCTCCTCAGAAGTGGATTTACTATGACATGAAAGAAACTTAAACATTAGGCCTCTCACTTGCCCCTTCCAAGGCCCTAGTGGCTTTTGTGATATAAGGCAGATTGTATGTTTTCACAAAATATTCAAAATAGAATATTTTAATGTAAGAGGTTAACACTGCTGTCTCTTTCCATTTTAACTTTCCCTTTATTACCCTTTCCCTTGAGGTAGGTGGCATTGGAACAGCTATGAGCAATTTTGGGATACAGAGAAGTAGAAGTTGACTTGGGGATCCATTTACTTGGGTTTCATGGTGATGTATTATGTGGTTCACAAGTTCTGGGCATAGTTATCACTAAATTTAGTTATTATAAATCTGCCCAGTGTAGCAAGAGTTTCCAGGTATATTTTTGCCACCTCCTCTGCTAACTCACCTAGGAATATGACATAAAGATATTAAGAAAATCTTGTTAATGAAGGTCAACAACTACAAGAATATTTAAAACCCAGCATAGTAAGAGAAAACTTGACATGTTTTAAAATAAGTCATCTCATGTGTAAAAAGAAAACCTGATTGATCATTTCAAAAGCAAAATTTCCAAATATTTACATGATGAAAAGTCATGAACCAAAAATAATTGTAAACTATTATCAAAAATTTTTTTGGTTAACAATACTTAAAGAAAGCCTAAACTATCTTTGTAGTCTCTCTGTAGATAATAATATTATAAATCTGTTATATCAAGATTCAATCAATGAGTATAGAGTCAAATAATAAATGAAAAAAGTATTATAAAGGTATGTTAAGCAGCTAAATAATATATAATACTCTCATTTTTATTTTTCTATGATCTTTGTGCTCTCTGATTTCTTAATTAGTTTTTTCTTATTCTAAATAAATTTCTACTTTTATTTTTAATTTTGTATTACTTTTCTTAAAGAGAACCATCTAGATTCTTATAAGCCTAAAGCTGGATTTACCCCCAAGCTCTTCCACTTTGTTATCTCAAAGACTACCTTTTGTGGTAGGTTATAACCACTCTCTAACATCGTGTGCTATTTTATGATGAGTATTTATTATTTATTTTATTTATTTTTATTTTTTTTTTTGAGGCAGAGTCTCACTCTGTTGCCAGGCTGGAGTGTAGTGGCATGATCTTGGCTCACTGCAACTTCCACCTCCTGGGTTCAACCAATTCTCCTCCCTCAGCCTCCTGAGTAGCTGGGATTACAGGTGCATGCCACCATGCCCAGCTAATTTTTACATTTTTAATAGAGACAGGGTTTCACCATGTTGGCCAGCATAGGGGGGGTCTCGATTTCTTGACCTTGTGATCTGCCCTCCTCGGCCTCCCAAATTGCTGGGATTACAGGCATAAGCCACCGCCCCCGGCCCAGTATTTATTTTGTATTGATATGGAAAGTTTGTTTTCATATACAGTTAACACTAACCAGCTCTCTAAACTTTGCTGTGGCTTCACTTCTTTGAGTTTCAGTTTCCCTGTTTGTAAAATTGGCCTCCAACTGAATGTTTCACATAGCAGTCCCCAGATAAATGTAACTTTCATTGTTTTGTGTCACTATTGCTATTATTGCTACTATTCTTTTTTTGTTTTTTTTTTTTGAGACAGAGTCTCGCTCTGTCGCCCAGGCTGGAGTGCAGTGGCGCAATCTCGGCTCACTGCAAGCTCCGCCTCCCGGGTTCAGGCTATTCTCCTGCCTCAGCCTCTCCGAGTAGCTGGGACTACAGGCGCCTGCCACCACGCCCGGCTAATTTTTTTGTATTTTTAGTAGAGACAGGGTTTCACCGTGGTCTCGATCTCCTGACCTCATGATCGGCCCGCCTTGGCCTCCCAAAGTGCTGGGATTACAAGCATGAGCCACCGCGCCCGGCCTATCGCTATTATTCTTACATGTAGTGGCATTCTAAAAAAAGTATTTTACCCATAATTGAAGTAGTTTAGCAAAATACATTCATTCAAAACATGGGCTAGCAAACAAAGGCAAAATTAAAGAAGCATTTTTCTGAATGAGTCATACTTGCAGATAAAGGAAAATGATAACAATGATATGACTCTAAACATAGATTACAGTAGAGCCTCTCCAGTATTTTTTCCTGAAGTGGCTATCCTATTAGGCAGTACTATGTACACACTGAGTTTTGGCATGTGATTGAATTTATCTAATTAATACTGTTAAAACACTTGAACTGCTATACAAATACAGAAATTGGCTTGGTGAACCTTTTATCTAATTCTGCAGCAGGATAAGTAGAGGTGGTAATAGAAGAATGGAATACGGACATAGGGGGATTGTTCCATAATTCAAAAGGAAGATAGACATTCAACCTGTGTTTTGACAGGGATAATGGGCTGTAAAGAGCTATAAAATGCACCTATAAAGGGAAATAATTTGAAATAAAATCTATAGCTGAAAACACAATCATATTAATAATTAACATCTGTGTGGTGATTTGTACTTTCTAAGTTGTTTTCACCTATGTGATGTCATTTTTCTGGAAGCATAAAATAGAGATGTGTACAGAGCCTCTGTGATATATTTGGTGTATGTTCACTATCCTACAGTTAGTCACAGAACTCAGAACTCATGATTTCTATCACTAATTTATTGTGTTATTTCCACTAGCACAGAGTGTAGTCAGTTGTGTCATATAAGAAATGAGGAAAGAAAGAGAAAGGGAGGAATCAAGTAGAAAGGAGATATACCTAATGTAAATGATGAGTTAATGGATGCAGCACCAACATGGCACATGCATACATATGTAACAAACTTGCACATTGTGCACATGTACCCTAGAACTTAAAGTATAATAAATTTATATATATATATATATATATATATATATATATATATATATATAAAGAAAGAAAGAAAGAAGGTAGTTTGTTGGTAGGGTTAAATAGGAAACTGGTATTTTAGAACATGCCCCTTGTTGCACAGTATCTCTTAATGGCCATTCTCCCTGAGGATGTGAGCTGGGCTTGGTGGAAGCACTATCTCAAGGAGTCCTGCCAGGGTTAGGAGGGTTGCACTACTAAATTGAAACAACAGAAGTGTTTAGAAGAGGTGACCCAAAGCAATATATTTGCTTTACAGAAAAGAAGAAGGGCTGTGGAGAGGAGTTAAGGTCTGTGGTTAGAGCTGGCAAAACAGGAAAGAATGTAAAGTCCAAAGAGCAAGGCAAGAGAGAATGAGACACTGAATATTAAGGTCGTATCAAGAAAGTCAGTAACAGGTTGGAATCACATGTGAAGAAGACTGATGGGAAAAGTGCAGATACAAGGATTGTGAGGTGAGTATGTGCTTGCCCTGGCCTTTTATACTATGCTCAGGAAAAGCATGTAGTAGATATAAAAATGACTTCAAGAAACATTGTGCTTCAGGTAACAACTAAATATTTCTTTAGATCAAGAGATTTTTATCATTCTTAGTAGCATAACTGCCTTTAAAATAATTCTTGTGCAGAAATTTGATATATAAATGGATAAAAAAAGAATTGATCTTATTTAGGTGCAGGTAGAATCCAAGGTGATTTCACTAGCCCGCCAGCTGGGCCCTCAGCCCTTTGGGATCCCCTCAGTAGCTTTCCTGAATATTAGAGCCTGTATGGTTTGAAAACTACTCTTCTAAATCTTTGAAGACATGTCCTTATATCAAGTCACATAATCAGAAACTTATATATTTAGACTTCATTAAATTGGTTGTCTATCACTGAGTAATAACTTATTCATTTTTTGTTTTTAAAAATTTATTTACCTTTATATGTTTATGGGGTACAAGTGCATGCATATATTGCACAGTGGTGAAGTCTGGGTTCTTAATCTACCCACTGAATAATAATTTAATATGCCCTGATTTTTAATCAAAGATCAGCACAAGAAACAACTATGAGAAACGTTGTTTTTTTTTTTAACATTCAGTAGAATTGCCACTAAAAACCTTGTTCATTTCTTGCTTATTTTCTCTGAAATGATTTCATGTGATAAATATATCTTAGAAAATTGGTCTCAGGGCCTGGCTATTACTATTTTTCCCATCTGTGATAAAAGGTAAGATTTGATCGATTCTAAGCATCTCTTCAGTTATTAAATTATATCATTCTAAACAACTTGGTTAATTAACATTTCTTTTAAACACAACATTTATTCAGGAAGTTACTTTGGAGAAATCTTTGTTTTCCAGGCTCAGTATGCCATCTGTGAAAACAGAGAGGAGTTTGGTTCATTCTACCATTTCTCCATCCCTCCCTCTCCAGTCTCAAGGGTCTCTTTCTTTTTCCAGACATGCCAATCTTATTTCTGTATTAAACCTGTCTCCACTTGCTTTTATCTCTGGCAGACCCTCACTAGTTGGCATCTCCTCATTTTTCACATTTTGTTTCAAGTATCATCTTCTTAGAGGAAATTCCCCTGCTGTCTCCATTTAAAGTTGCTTCTTTCCATCTTCTCCACTTTATATCACTTCATGACTTGCCACACAGTAGACATTTAATAAGTATTTGTTGAATAAATAAAAACATAAAAAAATTTAAAAATGAAGAATCAATTCCTGACACCAAGAGCTCACTAATTGGTTAGAGACAAAGCTATAAACAATAATAATATTTTCAGTACTCTAATGAAGATATGTGCTACGTATAAACAAAATAAGAAATGTCTATGCTAGGGAATTCTAGGCAAAGGCAATCACATTTGAGCTGTGTTTTGATGAATGGATAGAAGAACATCAAACAAGGAAATAAGAGAACAATATGCCAGTAAACGGGAAAATGTGACCCAAAATACTGAGTTGGGAAAGATCATAGGGAAGAAGTTCAGAAGGTAGAGTAGCTTCAGGATTATGGAAACAATGCTAAAACATGTGGACTTTATTCTGTAATTGCTGAGGATTTTTGAAGAATTTTAAGTGAAAAAGCAACATGAATTTGATCTTTGGGTAAAATAGATTTCACTTGTGTAACAGCGAAGAAAACAAGATAATGGGTCTCGCTGTTTCTTCTGAAGAAACAGGAGTAGAATTTCAATTATAGGGGGATATGTTCCCTTGAAGCAGGGCACAGAGCCGTTTGCATTGGTGTGTGTGTGTGTGTGTGTGTGTGTGTGTGTCTGTGTGTGTGTGAGAAGCATACACACAATAGCTTAAAAACATGAGGCAAATAACAAATCCAGATGACATAATAATTACAGTAAAAAAGGGGGGAAGGAAAATAACGTCTAATAAAAAAAAAATTTCTCACTTAACAGTAAGTAGGAGCCATTTTTTTTCTAGGCTTACCTAGACCGGCACCTACGCCCAGTTGGTCAAACATTTTCTTTCAGATTCACTTGAATGTCAAGTTCTAGGCATAAGCTTAGGGTTTCTTACAGAAACACAAACAAGGCCTGATATGTACTCATTAATGAATTATATGCATTTTCCTTAGTCTTGTGTGGTAATTATACTATTTCTAATGGAAAGAATGATCACTTTTCCCTGTCACTACCCAAGAGCATCTCTAGCCTTCTAATTACCCCTCAATGTTTACTCAATGGATAATCATTATCAGATTAACTTTCAGTGATGGAATGTGTAATTAAAAATGCAGATCAATAAAATGCTATTATGGCTGGATACATTAACACTTAAAAAATAGCAATTGAATAAAAAGAATTGTTTAAATTTAACAAACACAACTGTTAGAATTTTCTCCTAGAAAAGATATGAGTTGAAATGTCTGATAAATCTATGATTAAAAACTCACACAATAATTACTTTTGTATAAAAGAACCTATGTATAAAATAGGTCACAAACTTTAACTAACTTCCCCAGAATGTGTGGTGGCTTTTCATTGCAACCCATGACCGAAAATAGGTTAGGCCTCTTCTAAGGCTGTTTCCTGAAGGGTTCTTTGTTTCTTCTTTCCTTGCAATGTGGATTCTCTCAAGTCAAGACCAGAAATTTACTGAAGTAGCTACTCCTGGATTCCCTGTTTCTGCTCTTGGCCCTCTTGTCTTTTATTTGCTGCACAGGAACCAGAGTGATATTTTTGAAAACAAATTAGCTCGTGTTACTGCTTTTGCTTAAACATTCTTCGTTAACTTCCCATTGTATTCAGAATAACA
This sequence comes from Nomascus leucogenys, assembly GCF_006542625.1. Taxonomy (NCBI): domain Eukaryota; kingdom Metazoa; phylum Chordata; class Mammalia; order Primates; family Hylobatidae; genus Nomascus; species Nomascus leucogenys. The sequence continues at coordinate 82,652,989 of NC_044395.1, read as the reverse complement.
TCCAATGTCCGTAAAATAGCCAATTCCAATATTCTGGGTATTTTTCAATTACAAGTGGATATTGTGTTTGTCAAAGGATTTTTCAGCATCTATGAAGATAATCATGTATTGCGTTTTGCTTAGATCTATTAACATGTTATATCATATTAATACATTTCCTAATAGTGAACAAATATTGCATTCTTCTCATAAATCTCACTTGATCATTGGGTATTATTTTCTTCTTGTGACATTGGCTTCTGTTAAAAAGGTTTTATTCTAGTTTTCATAAGTGATATCAGTCTGTAATTTCCTTCCTGTCTGCAATCTTTACCAGGTTTAGGTATTAATGTTAAAGAGAAATTTCAAAAGTTCCTTCATTTTCTAGGCTCTGGAGAAAGTTATATAGATCACTGGGGCTATCTTTGGTCTTTGGACGTTTGGTAGAAATCTGTGATCTAGGATTTGTATTTATATGATTTTTTAAAATACCATTCTCTGTTTTCTTCAATGGAAATTGACATAGTTAAGCTTTCCATCTCTACTGTAGTCACAGCAGTTTATAACGTAGTCTCTTAAAAATTTTTTGAATGTATTCTGTTTCAATGGTTATTTTCCCTTTGTCGTATCTTATTTTATATTTGTTTCCTTTTTCTCTTGATTAAGTTGACTAGCAGTCCATCTATTGTTTTTTCTATGCTCTACATACATATCTATGCTCTTCAATACATTTGCTTTTAATTTAATAATTTTGTTTCTTACACTTGCTTTGAATGCACCACTTTTTAGCATTTTAGTTAGAAACTTAATTCCATTGTTTTCTGTCTTTTATGGTTATGAATTTATTTATTTGTGTATATTTTAATTTTCCATTGATCCTTATTTAAATATGTCCCATTGATTCTGATTTATGATATTTTCTTATTAATTTTTAGAAACTCTGTAATTTTAATTATAATTTTCTTTTTCACTCACAAGTTATTATATGATGTTTTTCATTTTTAGGTTAAGAGGCCTGAGTTTCTTTATATTGTTATTCTACAAAATAAAAATCTGAGCACAATAATATTTTAAAGAGTATATTTGAGTAAGAAGCAATTCATGAATTTGGAACACCAAACTGAAAGACGTTTAGTGTTCCAATGGGAAATTTTCAGAAGCAGGTAGTCATGAATTAGAAGGTGAGTATAGAAGCAAATAAATTATTTGATTGGTTGCAGTTACAAAATTCCCTTTTTTGGTTTATCTTTTTAGTCCATTTTCTGCTGCTATAGCAGAATACAACAAACTGAGTAATTTATCAAGAAAATAGATGTATTGGCTCATGGTTCTGGAGGCTGGAAAAACCAAGAGCATGATGCTGGCATCTGGTGAGGATTTCATCCCATGGAGGAAGGCATCACATTGGGAGTGTGCAAGACAGACAGAAAATGAGGACCAAGCTTTATTCTTTTATCAGGAACTCACTGTCTCAATAACTAACCCACTCCCACAATAATGGCATTAACACATTCTTGAGGGCAAAGTCCTCAGTATCCAATCACCTCCCAAAGGCTCCACCTCTAACATTAAATTTAAACATGAGTTTTCGAACATTCAAACCATAGCATGGTTGGAAAGTGCCTAAATAACCAAATGTTAACTGACTGCTTATCAATGGCTGAGGTTGTATAACATAAACATTTGTCAGAAACGACCCTACTTAAATTTTCCATATGTTTGCAATTTAAGCAAGGTTAGGGCTATGTTCATTGTTTTTATTGTTTCTGAGACAGGGTCTGGTTTTGTCACCCAGGTTGGAGTACAGTGGTGTGATCATAGATCACGGCAGCCTCAAACACCTGGGCCCAAGAAATCTGGGCCCAAGGGAGGTGCCAAGATGGGAGGATACCTTGAGCCCAGGTGTTTGAGACAGGAGTGATCTGTGATCATGTACACCACCATGCCCAGCTAATATTTCCAATTTTGAGGGAGAGATGGGATCTCATTATGTTGCCCAGACTGGTGTCAAGCCCCTGGACTCAAGCAATCCTCCTGAGTTGGCCTCCTAAAGTGTGGAAATTACAGATGAGAGCCACTGCATCAACCAGTTAAGGCTATTTTTAAAGCCCAGTTGGTTTTGCTCAGGAATTTACAGGCCTAGTACCTATTTTAACTTTGCATTAACAATTCCCGTCTTTTGGTCATTCTCTCAGCAAGCTAAGAATGCAACCAGATAGCATAACATTAAACTCAGTTACCACTATTGATGTAATTGTTGGAACAAAGAGTCAAGTAGATGTTGTTATCATCAATAGGTTCACTAGGGTTTAGAGTCATATAACCACCATCAGCAATTACATAGTCAGTATTGGTTTCCTTGACTTGTCTGACCATGATGGAAATCATCTGACATGAAAGGAACTGCTGGAAAGCATTTAAAACCCTCGAAAGAATATAACACATGGAGTAAGAGGTAAACACAATAACTATAAAGAGAATAATAGCCAAGGATTGAAAAATTCCTCTGAGCAAAGATTCCCAGGAGCCAAGATTTAACCAACTGAATAAATAATTGCAGGAGGCAGTGCTTATCTGATAAAAAAAAAATTGTACTTGTATTTAAAATCTTTTAAATTGAAGGCACGTCTGATTTGTTAACATAGAAATAACACTTTTCACAATTAGGGCAAAAATTCCTCTCGAGCGGTTAAAATATCAATACAACTACTATTTTGGAGTCCTACTGAGGCCAAATTATTTATGCCAGATTGTACTACTTTAAGATAATTCAAAGTATCATTTGAACTTTTTTCAAATGATACTTGCTGGAATATTAATAAGCATGTTTTCAATTCAGAGACTGCCAACTGAGAAAAAAATAATTCTTACAAAATAACGAAATCTGGAACCCCTTGGTATAATTGGGTTTGGAAGATCATAAGAGGCTCATTTTTCAGGGGTCCCTTTACATATGAATGACACTAAATTAATTTGACTTGCATTTAAAAAGTCATATCTGGTCATTTTAAGTAGGAGATAGCCCAAACCACAGCATTCAGATTATTTATGTAGAAAACCTTTATATATGTTGTTGCCACACACAATGAATAATCCAGTACTATTAAAAGAAAAGGATCAAAGTGGATCCTATCACCCACCCGTTGGAGGTGACATAAATATCATGGTTATTTGTTGTCATATCTGCATCTACATATTGCCAGGCTAAACATGTATGGTTTAGATAGGAGTAGAAACAAAAAACATTCTATGAATTTGATAAAGTAACCCATGTATGCCATAACCAACTAAGAATTATTGATTTCCTCCTCAAATATGCTTTAGATATTGATATATCCAATAAATAAGACCATCGTTTATTTTATATAGTGGAACTAAAGAAGCATTCCATTTGCCTTTAGAGTTGCCATTAAACCCATGTCTAGTTTTGAGGAGTTGTCTGATAATACGGTTGAGGGTATCATGGTCGTGTTCTGATTTTATATCTGTGTCATTATATATAAAAGTCTAGTCTTCATTATCTATGTAAAATCAAAGTGTTTCATTACAGAAGGAGTGTGTAATACAGCCTAGATTAGGTCCAGTTCCATTAAGGTTTTCTATGCATGAAGGTAAATTACGAGCAATAAAATCAATAGCTATAGGGTATCCCTTGTTTCTATTGCTTTTTCCCAGTGCCAAGTCACGTGAGCATAAATATGCCTGCCAACGTAAGGATACAAAACTTTTTATAAATCCAGCTTCCTAAATTGCTCACCCAAGTGTGTACTGGTGCAGGTTCTAGTATTCATGGTGGTTGTGCCCATTCATCTAGATGACTACATAACCAGCAGTTGCTTTGAGTAATGAAAGTAGCTATAGTTTCAACAGTAGACTATAGAAGATATGCAGTATAAATAGTAAAATTTCCTAAAAAATAAGAGTTTGAACATTTTTTGTTAATGTAAAACAGAAACAAGTTTTAGTCAATGGAGTGGAGTCAAATGGACTCTTGTTCCCCATATTGGTAAAGTTGTCTACTTCATGATGTCATTTGCTTCTAGGGAAGGCTTTCTTTTGCATAGCCTTAATTTTAAGTCATCTGTATTTAACAAGTACAAAAGTCTAAGGGAATTCTCTTTATTTGAAAGACATTGACCCAAGGCTCAAGACCCTGAGGTTTTGCTGCAGTGTGTATGGTAAAAAGAACCAAATATAGTATCTTCCAGTGAGGCTCAAAGGCAGTTTTTCTGTGGCGTTATATCCAAAAAGACCCAATCTCCAGATTCTAAATAATGAAAGGTCTGATCACCATTGGTAAATCTTTCATTTGGCGAAAATATACTTTGGAATAATGCATCAAGGTCTTGCAGTATTGAGTCAGATTTAACAAGTGCAGGAAAAACATGGTGTTCTATTATAAATGGCATAGGTATTTCATTAATTATTTTATAAGGAGTCAGTTTGTTGTACCCATAGGAATTGATCTAATTGCCACTAAGGTCAGTGGTAAAACTTTTGGCTTGGGTAATTCAGTCAACTCTGTTAGTTTAGCTAATTTTAGTTTTAAGATTTTAGGTTTAAGATACCATTTGCTCTTTCAGTCTTTCCAGAAAATTGAGGATAATGAAGGCAATGTTAGTGTGATTGGGTTTGTAAAATCTTATTTAATTTTTTGATAATCTGTCCAGTAAAATGGTAGGCCCTGTTGCCAGAAATTTCTCAAGGGGTGCCCCACAAAGGAAACAAATATTTTAATAGTTTTGCTACTGTTGTGACATCATTCTTTCTGCAAGGAAAAGCATCAATCCCTCTTCAAAAAAAGGCACTCAATCACAAGAATATATTGATACCCAATTGAAGTTGGCAATTGAATGAAATCCATCTGCAGATGTTCAAATTGTCCAGCACATGGTAGAAATATGCCACTGGAAACCTTCAGGGTTTTTGTTAGTATTATGAGTTTAACCAGTCAGACATTGATTATAAACCATTTTGACTGCTTCAGAACAACTACCCCATAAGTTCTTTTTCATAATTTGAACCGTTTTGTCTACTTCATGATGGGTTGTGGAGTAAAGAACCTTTAACAGTAGCAATTTTAGGAACTCAGGAAACATGAAATGGTTGTCTAGGCCTTTAGTAAGTCCCATTTAACATTTACATTTGCATCATTTTACATGCTATTTTTGTTTTTCCAATTCAGGTGCACAGCATTTTTTATCGAACAAATTATCATAAGTAATTTGATTTGGATAAATTTTATGAAGTTCATTAAAATCGAATATTTTAACAATTTTAGTGCTCTCTGACCTGACATGAAAGCCTACTAATGCATTTCTTTCATGTTCAGGTTGTCTTACAAGTATGAGCTTCAATGTCAATAATAGCAACCTATGAATGCAGCAGAATAGCTGAAAGAAGTTTATCCTATTGAACCCCATTTTTGGTGGGGTTCCACTGGAAGTGAGAAATTCTCTTTGTTTCTGTAATATTCCAAAATCACAGACAACTCCAAAGGCATATGTAATATCTGCATACATATTAATCGATTTATCTACAACAAGCCTAGTAAGAGCATATAACTCTGCAAGTTGTGCTAAATAATATTATGAGAGTGTTTCCTTTTCTATTAGTTCATGTTAATTAGTTATAGCATGTCCTTCTTTATATTTCTCTTCTATAATTTTTGCATAAGATCCATCAACATAAAGTATTAATTCAGTATTACCTAGTAGAGTTTCCTGTAAGTCAATGTGGAGAGTCAATAGTTATAATATCACACTTATAGTCTTCTCCATCTTCAATTGAAGGCAGCACAGTGGTAGGGTTAAACAGAATATAACATTTGAGATGGAGATTAGAAGATAAAAAGAGATGGATTTCATATATTGTTAGTCTACTTGAGGAAAAATGTTAGGTGTAATTGCAATTTAGTAAGTTTTTGACTGCACGTGGAACTTGTAGCTCATTCTCTTATACTAAGTGAGATTAGGTTTCTAACAATCTAGTTGCTGTGGCCACTGCTTTTAGACAAATTGGATATGCTCTGGCCACTGCATCTATCTGTAGAACATAATAACCAATAGGTTAATGTCATTGTTCCGGAGTAAGGACTTCCAAGTCTTGATGATCACATTTGTGAACAAGGAAAAAGTTATTACTTAGGAGTTATTTATTAAAAGTTATTGAATGAAAAGTTATTTATTACTTGGGAGCCCTAATGTTAGAGGTTGTAGCAAAGCTCAAAATCTTTTAATTGTCTTTGAGTTGTCAGACTACGGAACCCTTCAATTATCTTCACTTTTTCAGGTGAGAGGGAAATTCATTCTGTTGTCAGACTATGTCTTCAGTAGTGGACCTTTTATGAAGAGAACTGAAGTTTTTCCATAAAGGCCATATGACCCTTGTAAGCTAACTGCTGTAAAAGATAAATTGAATCTTGATAAAAGAAGATAACAGTAGATCATGAACAAATTGAATTAGAGTGGAATTTTTAGAAAATTTTACAATTGACAGGTCTTAGTGTAATGCCTGAAAGAAATAAGATGGGGTTTCAGTGAACCCCTGTGGCATTACAGTCCAGGTACATTGCTGACTTTTCCAGGTAAAGGCTAACAAGTGTTGGCTCTCCCAACAACTGGAATACTAAAGAAGATGGAGCAGAGTTGTATTAAAATGAACCATTTAGAATGTGTAGGCACATTAGTAACAAAGTGTTAGGATTTGCGACCACAGAAAATATGCATACCCTAATTTTATGTATTGTACATATGTCTTGAACAGATCTCTAACCCCATCCATTTGATTGTTTTTTTTGTTTGTTTTTGTTTTTTTGAGACAGAGTCTCGCTCTGTCACCCAGGCTGGAGTGCAGTGGCGCGATCTCAGCTCACTGCAAGCTCCGCCTCCCAGGTTCACACCATTCTCCTGCCTCAGCCTCCCGAGTAGCTGGGACTATAGGCAACTGCCACCACGACCGGCTAATTCTTTTGTGTTTTTTTTAGTAGAGACAGGATTTCACCGTGTTAGCCAGGATGGTCTTGATCTCCTGACCTCATGATCCACCCACCTCGGCCTCCCAAAGTGCTGGGATTGCAGGCGTGAGCCACCGTGCCAGGCCCCATTCGATTTTTTAACTAGTAAAACTGAAGTCTTACAGGGAATAACAGAAGGAATTGTAAGTCCTTGTTTTATTAAATCTTCCACAATAGGTGAAAGTCCCTAAATTGCCTCTGACTTTAGTAGGTATTGGGGCAATTTAGGCAATAGCTTAGAATAGTCTATTTGAACTTTTGTATGTTTAGCAGATTTAATTTTTTCTATGTCAGCTGAAGAAGCAGCCCACACATATTTTGGTACTTCAGAGAGATCTGGTTTTCCCGTAAGTTTTGGTTTCAACATTATAAACTCCTGTTTGTAGGGAACAGAACAATTCAGGTTCAGGAGGGCCAGGAAACTCTAGGAATAATTATCCTTCTGAAGAGAATGTTAGGAGTCCTCTCAATTAGGAAAGCATAGCTCATCCCAATAAATTTACTGGAATGGTATTACATAGTAGGAAGGCATGCCTTTCTGAGACCGGCCTAAGAGTCATTTGGACTAATTTAGCCACAGGGATTCTCTGAACTTAATTTGAAAACGCTACCACAGAAATATTTTCTTTACTCCAAGAGATTTGTTGATTTAGTAGGCTGGGGTTTAAAGTGGATAAGGTGGCTTTGGCATCCAGCAACACCATACATAGTTCCCTGTTGATTGAGATCTTAGTTTCCCTATGTTTATTTAAGGATATTATGAGAATAACTTACTGGAAAATCTCTTGTAGCCCCATCCGTGTTGATTATTGTTTCAAGAGTCAAGCTCTCAGGAATTTCATCTAATGCAGAAACAATCTTTTCATTGTTTTATTTCAGCATTTGTTTCTTTTCTTGTTCTAAAGTGCTCTCAAAATATTCAGCTATGGGGACTGCTTCAGTCATATCAGTGACTTCCCATTCAATCTTATGGGTTTTTTTTTTTTATTTTGTTTTTATCATGTCATGCAGCTCTGGTCAAAGCCAATTAACAAACAGAGCCATAAGAACCATTTCAGTTCTACCAGGAAATACATGCTGTTATATTTTAAGACCAGAGTGTTTAACAACTAAGACTTCCAATTTAGCCCTGAAATCAGAAAGAAATGTATCTCTTTTTTCTATTTATAATGTACCAGTCAATCTTTTCTGGGAAGACAATGGGAATATCTTCTATAAGTTTTTTAGGCATCTTATGAGCCATTTCTAGAAGTGTCTCTTGAAAGGTCATCAACACTTTCCTGAGGCTTATCCCATCTCCCTGTAGTTACCTATCTATTTTCTTCCCCAGGTTATAATATCATGTGCATAAACTGATTCAAATCAGGGATCACCAGGACATAGGCCCCTATGAAGATTCTAAAGTCCTCAGTAATTCTTTAACAGATTTTCTCTAATATTTGAAATATCTTTTGTTATAGCTCTGAGTTTAGTTTTTGACCAGAGTAAAAGTAGTTACAAGAGCCAGATCCGGCTGTTCTGAAGATCTAGCTTTATAAGACATTAAGCTAACTGTCCTTTTCTCATTATTCTCAGGGCAAAAGGGTAGTTGAGCAAAAGAGTTAGCAAGTTCAGGGCAAGAAGATAGTTGAATAAATGGGTTAAAGGTTCAAAATAAACTTTAGAGAAGGTAAAGGAGGATAAAGGGAGAAAAATGCTCATAGATACATCAGTTACCATACAACTTTATTTGTTTTCACCCTCAATTTGTTGTTTAAGCTTTAGATGCCTTATTTGTCTTTCGTAAAGGGTCTTTTTAGAGAGTCAATTTTGTAATCAGTAAGTCTTTTAGAAGACTCTATATCCATTACAAAATGCATCCCATTGATACTGGGGTGTTCAAGATTGCTTCCTTGCCAATGGATTCAATAAATGAATACTTTTATCTCAAATAAAACTTCTCCACTGCAACTCTAAATCATCTCTGGCAAGGTATGTACAATCACGTCTCTAGAAAGGCGCAGGTTTTGAGTCCATAATTTTTGAACATAAAATTAGCTAGCATTCCAGATAGAGAAGTCCCTGACTCCTTAATGCTTATAAACCCATCACACTCAGTCCTTCTAAGCTTTTACCTACCCAATGCCTCCAACTGGAACCAGTTTAGTTCCTGTTGAATACTCAGTTCAATCTCCACACCAAATTGGAACAAATTTACTCAAACTCAGAAAGCTCAGGATGTAAAATATGGAGCACAGAATAAGACAGACACTTATTCAGGAACTCCAGTTGCAGCAAGAAAGCAGTGGGCACAATGAGCTCCGTGTGGACCTTTCACTGGGCTCCATGATACTCCCAGGAGTCACTGGGGATTGCCTTCATATCTCACTTCTGCCACCAAACTGTAAAAGAAAACTCTTAGGCATAATACAATTTTAAAGAGTTTAAGTAAGAAGCAATTCTTGAATCAGGAAATGCCAAACTGAAAGAGGTTTATTGTTCCAATGACAAGGTGTCATAGACAAGTATTTATGGGGTGAATGGTTGGTTGTAGTTACAAAATTGCCCTTTTTTGGTTTCCCTTATTGAAAAGTCTCTAGTCACATAACCACGTTAGCTGGCTGCTCATCATTAGCAGGATTTTGTTTCTGTCTAACGTAAGCATTTATCAGAAATGTCCCATGGAAAGTTCCACTTACGCTTGCAGTTTAAGCAAGGTTCAGGCTATTTTTAAGATCTATTTGGTTTTGTTTGCCAGGAATTTTTCAGGCTTGGTCTTCATTTTAATTTTACTTTAACAGTTCCTAGTTCTATTCTATTGTGATCAGTGTGTGCTGTTGTAATATTTCTACTTTATAGAACTTACTACTTTTCTTAAATTCCCCACATACGATTATATTTTGTGACCGTTCCAATATTCTTAAGATGAATGTGTGTTTGCTATTATCAGGATGTCACTTCAATATGTAGCCATAAGGTTGTCCTTATTGATTATGTTCATCAGGTCCTCAGTATTCTTACTTGCTTTTTTGGCCACTGATCTGTCTTGTACAGAAAGTGGAATTTAAAATTGTTCTTATATTAGTGTATTTTTATCTATGTATTCATGTATTTCCTGTAATTTTTTCTTTATGAAGATAATTACTATCATTTTGTGTACATATTTATAACTTTTATATAATTATTCTAAATTATTGGCTTTAGCATTAGTAAAAGCGTCCTTTGTTGAATTTGATACTTCTTAATGCAAATTACACTTTGAAATCAGCAAAACAATGTCTACTTTATTGTTTCTATTTGCCTACTATATATATTTTCCATGGCTTAATTTGTTAGCCTTTTTGTATTATTCTTTAGACATGTCTCTGGTATACAGATTATAGTTGGGTATTTCTTTGCTAGACAAATTTGAAAATAATTTTCTTTTTAATAGGTGACTTCAGCCTATTCATATTTACTGATATAACTGATATATAGAATTATTTTAAAATTTTCAAGTTAAAAAATACCTTAGTGATCATATAGCTAAAAGGCCTACTAGAAGTTTTAGTATGTTACATTAAAATAAGTGCAGAAATTGAATCAGACTCTCTCTGGACTCCCAAAATTCTAAATAAGGATGATAGAACCCCTTATGTTTTGGTAAGTGTGTGTGTGTGTGTTTGTGTTTGTGTGTATCTGTGTGTGTTTCTATGTATGTGTGTCTGTGTGTATGACATTTTCATATGCATCTTTTGAGCTACTCTACACACACACACACACAGACACACACACACACACACCCCTCAATAATATGAGCTACTTGGCTTTTATGTACAACCTCCACCTCATTATTCCTCATTCTGCTGCCACGTGCATACAAACATCACTAGAATGCCAGGCACGTGATAGGTGGTCAGTAAATATTTGCTGTATTAATAAATACATAAATAACCCAGAGGAAGAGCCCTCTTAAAAGTATATTTATTAAATTATGTGCATTCATCCCTCCAATTGCCTGTGGAGTAAAGTTATAGATATATACAATGTATTTATTTTTCTGGTTTGGGTGGAATATAGTCTAATTGTTTTAATGCATCCTGTTTTCATGTAATATTTTCTATCTGCAATGGTTTCTAAGGTCAGACACCTAGTACCTGTCCAGCTATGAACAGTCCAGCTTATTAAACTGCACTTTGTGTTTTTAACTTTATCCCAAAATCATATCTCATTTGAAAAACTACTTAAACTGTTGCCTGAGAGCTTCAATAAAAACATTTCTACCACACTTGGCATACGATTCAGATTCCAGGCCCAACCCTACTATATTGACTAGCATAATTGCTCTTTTTAGGGAACCAAGGGAATTTGAAATAATGTTGATTTATTGGCACCTTAGAAAAGCACTGGTATCACAGGCTTATTAGTGCAACTCCCTGGCATGCTTTCTCCCAGTTTCAGGTGTTCTGATTTAGTTTCCAGAAAGAATACAGAGGTTTTAAATTTGAATTTGCATCATTAATTTCACTAAGTCATTTGGACAGCAGGGCACTTAAAGCTTCCTCAGCAATTTGAATGAAAGAAGACTTGGAAAATGCCTCAGTCAAATGCTTCTTATTCTAAACTGAAAACTTTCATTAGAAATAGACTACACCGTCCATGGAAGATTTATGAGTATATGATTGAATCATTAATGATAGATATGATGATAATATGTGCAGCTTTCCAAAATGCATAAGTGAAAAGCATGATTTTTATTTTCAATGTGCCATGCATATATCATGAATTTAATTAAAATTAAAAAACATGCTTGTGAAGGAATTGCTATAGTATTCAAGTTGGGTGTTCCTATGAATACTTAGAGGAATTAAAAGTTATAAAAAATAAAGTAGTGACTGAAAACTATTTAGGTTATCATTTTTAAAAATAATTAAAATAATTTTGCTGTTAAAAATAAACATTATTTCATTGTTTAAAATATTTAGAAAATACTGATTGACAGAAAAAGAAGAAAACATCTCAGCTGTTTAAGATTTTGGTATTAAAAACTTGTAGAACTTTTTAATAAATATATATGTAGGGGCCTTCATAGTTTGTTTTAAATTAGAGTACCCACATCCATATTCATATCAGGGTGGACATTTTTCATGTTTTGACTGCCCAGTATCAGCACATTTTTTTCTATATGTGGGGGATTCCTGACCTTGTAAGAACTAAAGGCTGATCTTGCCTGCGATTATTTGGTTGGAGACACTCTCCTCACTTTCCCAGATTTTTGACCAACATGTTTAGAAAGGAGTTCCTAAGCTTAGCTAATCATCATAGTTCATCCTAGAGCTACTGGCATAAAAGGAAGTTCTTTCTTGCAATAACAATAAAGGCAGCAGGTCCTTCACTTTTCTACTGATTAAAATGGTGGCAATTCAAGCTGCAGTGTTTTAAAATGAGGATGTGTGAGTCCCAAAATCTTGTTTTCCTTTCTCAAGATTGTTTTGGCTGTTCTTAATCCCTTCTATTTTCATATAAATTTTAGTATTAGCTTGTCAAATTCTTCAAAAAAAATTCAGCTGAAATTTTGATAATGTTTGTTCTGAATCTGTAGGTGAACTTGGGGAGTATTGCTATCTTAATAATAACTGTACGTTCTGATCCAGAAACAAGGTTTGTTCCACTTATCTAGTTTTTCCTTAATTTCTTTCAACAATGGTTTATAGTTCACAGCATATAATTTTTTCACTGGCTTTGTTAAATATATTTTTAAGTGTTATATTATTTTTAATGCTATTGTACACAGAATCGTTGCAGATTGTTCACTGCTAATATACATACTGATAATTGATTTTTGTATATCAATATTTTGTTCTGCAACCTTGTTAAACTCATTTATTCTACTTTTTACTAGTTTCCTTTGAAATTTCTAAATATAAGATCATGTCATCTGAAAATAGTTTTATTTCTTTCTTGTTAAGATGACTACCTTTTATTTCCTTTTCTTGCTTAATTATTTTGCCTAGAACTTCCATCACAATGTTAAACAGAAATAGCAAGAGTCAATATCCTTTTATTTTTTCTGATCACTCAGTCATTCCCCATTAAGTATGATCTTAGTCCTAGATTTTTGTAGATGCCTTTTATGAGGCTGAGGAAGTTTCCTTCAATTCCAAGATCACTAAGTATTTTTTATTAAAAATCTGTTAGATTTTGTTAAATGTTTTCCTGTATTTATTGAGATACTCATGTAGTTTTTGTCTTTTGATACAGTGTATTACATTGATTTTCAGATGTTAAAACAAACTTGTGTTCCTAGGGTAATTCCCACTTGATCATGGTACATCATTCTATTTACATGTTCCCTGGATTTGGTCTGCTATTTTTCTTATGATATCTTTATCTGGTTTAGGATAATACTGGCCTTATACAACAAGCCTGTGCTTTTTTTTTTTCTGGGAAATGTTTAAAGTACCAATTGAATCTCTTGATTTATTAGTTATAGGTCTGTTCGCATTTTCCATTTCTTCTCAAATAAGTTGTGGTTGTTTTGTCTCCTTAGAAACTTGTCCATTTCTTCTAAGTTATCTAGTTTGTGGGTATACAATGGTTTGTCATATTCCCTTATGATCCCTTTTACTTGTGGAAGGTCAATAGTGCCCTCTTTCCTCTCAGACTTAGTCTTCTACCTTTATTTTCTTGGTTAGTTTAGCTTACATTTCATCAATTTCATTGATATAGTCAAATAACTGATGTTCAGTTTTATTGATTTTCTCTTTTGTTTTACTATTCCACAGTTCACTAATTTCTTCTTTAATCCTTATTATTTCTTTCCACCTGCTTGCTCTAGCATTAATATGCTCTTTTTTTTTTCTTTTTGGTGTTTGGTGCCTTAACATTAAAGGTAAAGTTTTCTATGTGATATCTTTCTACTTATTAAATATAGCCAATAGAGTTATACATTTCCCTGCAAGCATGGCTACTTTCACTGCATCCCATTGCCTTTTGATTGAAGTGTTTAATTCATATGCATTTAGGATAATTTCTCATAAGTTAGAACACGATCTTCTCTTTTGGTTTTATTTTCTATTTTATTCATGTCTTCTTTGTTCTTCTATTCCCTCTTCATGGTTTTCTTTTAGGATAAGTGAACATTTTCTTGTACAATATTTTTATTCCTTTTATAATTTTTTATTTATTAAAAATTTTTAGTGTTTCCTTTGGGGGTTACCATATATATCTTATCTTACCCCAATCCTCTACAAATTTTTACTAATTTAATTCCAACGAGATACAAAACATTGTTACTATATAGGTCTATTTCTTCTTCCTCCTTTATGTAATATTATTGGTATACATGCTACATCAGTATGTGTTACACATCCAAAATGCTGTTGTAACAATTATTATTTTACATAATTTTAATTTTTTATAAAGCTGAGAGAAGAAATAACATCAAGCATATAATTGTAGAGTTTGTAATAATAACTTTCTTATTTACCATGTCTGGTTTTCTTTACTTGTTCCTGTGAATTCTAGTTACTCTCTGGTGTCATTTCCTTTTTCCAATATAGCTTTGCTATCACCCACCCCCTTTTGCTTTTATTGCCAAATATTTTACATTTCTATATGTCACAGGCTTAACAATACAATTATATACACTTTATATAATTGATAATTAAATAAATTAAGAGATGAAAGGATATGAGGGGGGTGGAGCCAAGATGGCTGAATAGGAACAGCTCCAGTCTACAGCTCCCAGTGTGACCAATGCAGAAGACAGGAGATTTCTGCATTTCCAATGGAGGTACCGGGTTCATCTCACTGGGGAGTGCTGGACAGTGGGTGCAGGACAGTGGGTGCAGTGCACCGTTTGTGAGCCAAAGCGGGGCAAGGCATCGTCTCACCCGGGAAGCGCAAGGGGTGCCACACCCGGGAAGTGCAAGGGGTCAGGGAATTCCCTTTCCTAGTCAAAGAAAGGGGTGACAGATGGCACCTGGAAAATTGGGTCACTCCCACCCTAATACTGCGCTCTTCCAACGGGCTGAAGGGCACACCAGGAGATTATATCCCGCACCTGGCTCGGAGGGTCCTATGCCCATGGAGCATCGCTCATTGCTAGCACAGCAGTTTGAGATCAAATTGCAAGGTGGCAGCGAGGCTGGGGGAGGGGCACCCATCATTGCTCAGGCTTGAGTAGGTAAACAAAGCTGCTGGGAAGCTCGAACTGGGTGGAGCCCACCACAGCTCAAGGAGGCCTGCATGCCTCTGTAGGCTCCATCTCTGGCGGCAGGGCACAGACAAACAAAAAGACAGCAATAACCTCTGCAGTCTTAAATGTCCCTGTCTGACAGCTTTGAAGAGACTAGTGGTTCTCCCAGCACGCAGCTTGAGATCTGAGAGCAGGCAGACTGCCTCCTCAAGTGGGTCCCTGACCCCCGAGTAGCCTAACTGGGAGGCACCCCCCAGTAGGGGAGGACTGACACCTCACACGGCCAGGTACTCCTCTGAGACAAAACTTCCAGTAGAACGATCAGGCAGCAGCATTTGCGGTTCACCAATATCCGCTGTTCTGTCGCCACCACTGCTGATACCCAGGCAAACAGGGTCTGGAGTGGACCTACAGAAAACTCCAACAGACCACAAAGATGAGGAAAAAACAGAGCAGAAAAACCGGAAACTCTAAAAATCAGAGCGCCTCTCCTCCTCCAAAGAAACGCAGCTCCTCACCAGCAACGGAACAAAGCTGGACGGAGAATGACTTTGACGAGTTGAGTGAGGAAGGCTTCAGAAGAACAAACTACTCCGAGCTAAAGGAGGAAGTTCGAACCAATGGCAAAGAAGTTAAAAACTTTGAAAAAAAAAAATTAGACGAATGGATAACTAGAATAACTAATGCAGAGAAGTCCTTAAAGGACCTGATGGCATTGAAAACCACAGCACGAGAACTACATGACAAATGCACAAGCCTCAGTAACCGATGCGATCAACTAGAAGAAAGGGTATCAGCAATGGAAGATGAAACGAATGAAATGAAGCATGAAGAGAAGTTTAGAGAAAAAAGAATAAAAAGAAACGAACAAAGCCTCCAAGAAATATGGGACTATGTGAAAAGATGAAATCTACGTCTGATTGGTGTACCTGAAAGTGATGGGGAGAATGGAACCAAGTTGGAAAACATTCTGCAGAATATTATCCAGCAGAACTTCCCCAATCTAGCAAGGCAGGCCAACATTCAGATTCAGGAAATACAGAGAACGCCACAAAGATACTCCTCGAGAAGAGCAACTCCAAGACACATAATTGTCAGATTCACCAAAGTTGAAATGAAGGAAAAAATCTTAAGGGCAGCCAGAGAGAAAGGTCAGGTTACCCACGAAGGGAAGCCCATCACACTAACAGCTGATCTCTCGGCAGAAACTCTACAAGCCAGAAGAGAGTGGGGGCCAATATTCAACATTCTTAAAGAAAAGAATTTTCAACCCAGAATTTCATATCCAGCCAAAATAAGCCTCATAAGTGAAGGAGAAATAAAATACTTTACAGACAAGCAAATGCTGAGAGATTTTGTCACCACCAAGCCTGCCCTAAAAGAGCTCCTGAAGGAAGCACGAAACATGGAAAGGAACAACAGGTACCAGCTACTGCAAAAACATGCCAAATTGTAAAGGCCATCGATGCTAGGAAGAAACTGCATCAACTAACGAGCAAAATAACCAGCTATCTTCATAATGACAGGATCAAATACATACATAACAATACTAACCTTAATTATAAATGGGTTAAATTCTCCAATTAAAAGACACAGACTTGCAAATTGGATAAAGAGTCAAGACCCATCAGTGTGCTGTATTCAGGAGACCCATCTCACGTGCAGAGACACACATAGGCTCAAAATAAAGGGATGGAGGAAGATCTACCAAGCAAATGGAAAACAAAAATCGGCAGTGGTTGCAATCTTAATGTCTAATAAAACAGACTTTAAACCAACAAAGACCAAAAGAGACAAAGAAGGCCATTACATAATGGTGAAGGGATCAATTCAACAAGAAGACCTAATTATCATAAATATATATGCACCCAATACAGGAGGACCCAGATTCATAAAGCAAGTCCTTAGTGACCTACAAAGAGACTTAGACTCCCACAAAATAATAATGTGAGACTTTAACACCCCATTGTCAACATTAGACAGACCGAGACAGAAAGTTAACAAGGATATCCAGGAATTCAACTCAGCTCTGCACCAAGCATACCCAATATACATCTACAGAACTCTCCACCCCAAATCAACAGAATATACATTCTTTTCAGCACCACACCACACCTATTCCAAAATTGACCACATAGTTAGAAGTAAAGCACTCCTCAGCAAATGTAAAAGAACAGAAATTATAACAAACTGTCTCTCAGACCATAGTGCAATCAAACTAGAACTCAGGATTAAGAAACTCACTCAAAACCGCTCAACTACATGGAAACTGAACAACCTGCTCCTGAATGACTACTGGGTGCACAACAAAATGAAGGGAGAAATAAAGATGTTCTTTGAAACCAATGAGAACAAAGACACAACATACCAGAATCTCTGGGACACATTCAAAGCAGTGTGTAAAGGGAAATTTATAGCACTAAATGCCCACAAGAGAAAGCAAGAAAGATCTAAAATTGACACCCTAACATCACAATTAAAAGAACTAGAGAAGCAAGAGCAAACACATTCAAAAGCTAGCAGAAGGCAAGAAATAACTAAGATCAGAGCAGAACTGAAGGAAATAGAGACACAAAAACCATTTCAAAAAATCAGTGAATCCAGGAGCTGATTTTTTGAAAGGATCAACAAAATTGACAGACCACTAGCAAGACTAATAAAGAAGAAAAGAGAGAAGAATCAAATAGATGCAATAAAAAATGATAAAGGGGACATCACCACCAATCCCACAGAAATAGAAACTACCATCAGAGAATACTATAAACACCTCTACGAAAATAAACTAGAAAATCTAGAAGAAATGGATAAATTCCTGGACACCTACACCCTCCCAAGACTAAACCAGGAAGAAGTTGAATCTCTGAATAGACCAATAACAGGCTCTGAAATTGTAGCAATAATCAATAGCTTACTAACCAAAAAGAGTCCAGGACGAGATGGATTCACAGCCGAATTCTACCAGACATACAAGGAGGAAATGGTACCATTCCTTCTGAAACTATTCCAATCAATAGAAAAAGAAGGAATCCTCCCTAACTCATTTTATGAGGCCAGCATCATCCTGATACCAAAGCCGGGCAGAGACACAACCAAAAAAGAGAATTTTAGACCAATATCCTTGATGAACATTGATGCAGAAATCCTCAATAAAATAGTGGCAAAACAAATCCAGTAACACATCAAAAAGCTTATCAACCACGATCAAGTGGGCTTCATCCCTGGGATGCAAGGCTGGTTCAACATATGAAAATCAATAAACGGAATCCAGCACATAAACAGAACCAAAGACAAAAACCACATGATTATCTCAATAGATGCAGAAAAGGCCTTTAACAAAATTCAACAAGCCTTCATGCTAAAAACTCTCAATAAATTAGGTATTGATGGCACATATCTCAAAATAATAAGAGCTATCTATAACAAACCCACAGCCAATATCATACTGAATGGACAAAAACTGGAAGCATTCCCTTTGAAAACTGGCACAAGACAGGGATGCCCTCTCTCACTACTCCTATTCAACATAGTGGTGGAAGTTCTGGCCAGGGCAATTAGGCAGGATAAGGAAATAAAGGGCATTCAATTAGGAAAAGAGGAAGTCAAATTGTCCCTGTTTGCAGATGACATGATTGTATATCTAGAAAACCCCAAAGTCTCAGCCCAAAATCTCCTTAAGCTGATAAGCAACTTCAGCAAAGTCTCAGGATACAAAATCAATGTGCAAAAATCACAAGCATTCTTATACACCAATAACAGACAAACAGAGAGCCAAATCATGAGTGAATTACCATTCACAATTGCTTCAAAGAGAATAAAATACCTAGGAATCCAACTTACAAGGGATGTGAAAGACCTCTCTTCAAGGAGAATTACAAACCACTGCTCAATGAAATAAAAGAGGATACAAACAAATGGAAGAACATTCCATGCTCATGGCTAGGAAGAATCAATATCATGAAAATGGCCATACTGCCCAAGGTAATTTATAGATTCAATGCTACCCCCATGAAGCTACCACTGACTTTCTTTACAGAATTGGAAAAAACTACTTTAAAGTTCATATGGAACCAAAAAAGAGCCCGCATCACCAAGTCAATCCTAAGCCAAAAGAACAAAGCTGGAGGCATCACGCTACCTGACTTCAAACTATACTACAAGGCTACAGTAACCAAAACAGTGTGGTACTGGTACCACAACAGAGATATAGATCAATGGAACAGAACAGAGCCCTCAGAAATAATGCCACATATCTACAACTACCTGATCTTTGACAAACCTGACAAAAACAAGAAATGGGGAAAGGATTCCCTAATTAATAAATGGTGCTGCAAAAACTGGCTAGCCCTATGTAGAAAGCTGAAACTGGATCCCTTCCTTACACCTTATACAAAATTTAACTCAAGATGGATTAAAGACTTACATGTTAGACCTAAAACCATAAAAACCCTAGAAGAAAACCTAGGCAATACCATTCAGGACATAGGTGTGGGCAAGGACTTCATGTCTAAAACACCAAAAGCAATGGCAACAAAAGCCAAAATTGACAAATGGGATCTAATTAAACTAAACAGCTTCTTCACAGCAAAAGAGACCACCATCAGAGTGAACAGGCAACCTACAGAATGGGAGAAAATTATTGCAACCTACTCATCTGACAAAGGGCTAATATCCAGAATCTACAATGAACCCCAACAAATTTACAAGAAAAAAACAACCCCATCAAAAGGTGGGCAAAGGATATGAACAGACACTTCTCAAAAGAAGACATTTATGCAGCCAAAAAACACATGAAAAAATGCTCATCATTACTGGCCATCAGAGAAATGCAAATCAAAACCACAATGAGATACCATCTCACACCAGTTAGAATGGCCATCATTAAAAAGTCAGGAAACAACAGTTGCTGGAGAGGATGTGGAGAAATAGGAACACTTTTACACTGTTGGTGGGACTGTAAACTAGTTCAACCATTGTGGAAGTCGGTGTGGCTATTCCTCAGGGATCTAGAACTAGAAATACCATTTGACCCAGCCATCCTGTTACTGGGTATATACCCAAAGGATTATAAATCATGCTGCTATAAAGACACATGCACAAGTATGTTTATTGCGGCACTATTCACAATAGCAAAGACTGGGAACCAACCCAAATGTCCAACAACCATAGACTGGATTAAGAAAATGTGGCACAAATACACCAGGGAATACTATGCAGCCATAAAAAATGATGAGTTCATGTCCTTTGTAGGGACATGGATGAAGCTGGAAACCATCATTCTCAGCAAACTATCGCAAGGAGAAAAAACCAAACACCGCATGTTCTCACTCATAGTTGAGAACTGAACAATGAGAACACATGGACACGGGAAGGGGAACATCACACACTGGGGCCTGTTGTGGGGTGGGGGGAGGGGGGAGGGATAGCATTAGGAGATATACCTAATGTTAAATGATGAGTTAGTGGGTGCAGCACACCAACAATGGCACATGTACACATATGTAACAAACCTGCACGTTGTGCACATGTATCCTAAAACTTGAAGTACAATATTAGTGACAAAAAAAAAGAGATGAAAGGAGATGAAATGTAATTATACAGTCTAATTGTCTGCATAATTACCTTTACCAGTACTCTTCATTGCATATGTGTGCACACGCATGGATTTGAACATTTCTTTTTAGGATCAGTTGCTTTCTGAAGAACTTTCTTTAGTATTTTTTTCCTTTTTTTTTTTTTTTTTTTGAGACAGAGTCTCGCTGTGTCACCCAGGCTGGAGTGCAGTGGCGTGATCTCAGCTCACTCCTACCTCAGCCTCCTGAGTAGCTGGGATTACAGGTGTGCACCATTGTGCCCGGCTAATTTTTGTATTTTTAGTAGAGACAGGGTTTCACCACGTTGGTCAGGCTGGTCTCGAACTCCTGACCCATGATCCACCTGCCTCGGCCTCCCAAAGTGCTGGGATCACAAGCGAGGGCCACCATGCCTGGCCTCTTTAGTATTTTTTGTAAGGTGGATTTGTGAGCAACAACTTCTTTTAGTGTTTCTTTATCTGGGGATGTTTTTATTTGCCTTAATTTTAAAACCTTGTTTTGCTTTTGCTTAATATAACATTCTTGCTTAAAAGTGTATTTTTCAGTACTTTGAATATGTCACCCCAGTGCCTTCTGGTATCTATTATTTCTGCTGAGAAATTAACTATTAATATTATTGGGGTTTCTTTTTATCTGATGTTATTTTTGCTCTTGGTACTGTCAAGATTTTTTCTCTCTTCCTCTCAATATTTTTACTGCAAAGCGTCTGGATTGAATCTCTTTTTGAGACGGGATCTTGCTCTTTCACCCTGCTCAGGCTGGAGTACAGTGGTATAATCGTAGGTGACTGTAACCTTGAACCCCTGAGCTCAAGTAATCCTCCCTCCTCAGCCTCCAGAGTAGCTAGGACCACAGATGTGTACCTGTGCCTGGCTAAATTTTTAATTTTTTATACAGGTGGGTTTTTGTTATGTTGCCCAGGCTGGTCTCTAACTCCTGGCTTCAAGAAATCCTCCTGCCCCTGCCTCCCAAAGTGGTGGGATTACAGAAATTAGCCACCACGCCTGACCCAATCTTTTTGGCTTATTTTAGGTGAAGTTTCTTGAACTTCTTTGATGTTAGCTTTATAATTTCATCAAACTTGGGACATTTTAAGGTATTATTTCTTTGAATATTTATTTTGTTCTTTTTCTCCCTATCTTTTTCTAGTATTTCAATTATATGTATTTTTTTTCTGCTTAATATTTGCCTGTATTTCTTTGGGATTATATTCATTTTTCTCAAATCTTTTTTTCTCCCTCTTTTCTGTGGATGTCTTAATCTCTATTAAACTATATTCAAATCTATTGTTGGGACCCTCCAGTGAATTTCTCTTTTATGATTTTACTTTTCAAATATAGAATTTTTATTCAGACCTTCTAAGACATTTATCACTTTACATTCTATGTTTGGAAATTTTTATCTTTTCTTGTGTAATTATGGTTTACCTTTATAACTTTATTTCTTTGAGCATGTTTATAATGGCTTCTTGGAAGTTTCTGTCTGCTAAGTTTGACATCTGGCCCCTCTGACAGGCAGTTTCTATTGCCTGTTCATGTATCGTAATTTTTATTTAATATGCACGTTTTAGATAATGTATTTTGCTAACTTCCTACTGAACACATCCAAGGCTTATTGTTATTTGCTTATCTATTTGTTTAGTTCTTTGGTTAGGCTATTCGGATAAAGCCTATATCTCTCACAAGGCGTAGACCTTATCTTCACTCCTCAAAAAGTAGAGTGTGGGGCATGTGTCTAGTGTTTTTGAGATTACAGTGGTGTTAGCAAGGTTCTTGTTACCTCTATTTTTGATCTCTCTTTTAATCTGTGTGCTTCTGTTGGTATAACACTCAGCTATTAGGCTAACTAATTACTGGCTTATTGCTCTAAGTTTTTCAGGACTGTGTGGAAAAGGAGTGTTCTTGACCTCCCAGCTGCAGAAAGTTTCATTTTAGCCTCTCCAACATGAAGCTTGGAAAGATAAGGAAATATGGCAAATCGCCTCTCCCAGGGAAATGCTATAGTCCTTAAATGAAATGCAGGTGTTGGGGACAGAAGGAGCCCTGTTTTTTGGCCTCACCTACCTGGAGTGAAATTTACACCATTGTGAATTGAGATAGGAAGAGTGAGTCATAACTCAAGTGCCACAGAATTCTGATGAAATTCAACAGATTTTCTTGAATAAATGTTTATCCATTTGTTTTACGTCCTTATGAAAATTTCCAAAGATTAATTAGTTGGATGTTTTACATTATAGTTGGTTCACTGCAGAGAAATACATATGGGTCTTCACCATTCTAGAAGTTGTCATCTAGCTCGTGTCCTTTTGATAAACGGTCATTTTGCTTAAATTAGCTAGAATTGGTTTCTATTATAATAATTGCAGCTAACTATAATACTTTCAGTCATGCCCCCTACCACCTGCACCAAACACTTACACAGAAACACAGAAAATTGCCAAATTGAGATCTATCATTATTTTATGTATAAAGTATTTTTGTTGAAATATGCAACCTTTGCTTAAGTTATAAATTCTCTTTAATATTATGCAGTTGAGTATTTTTTGTTTCAGCAAACTTTTTTTTTTTTTTTTTTTTTTTTGAGATGGAGTCTCACTCTGTCGCCCAGGCTGGAGTGCAGTGGCGCAATCTTGGCTCACTGCAAGCTCCACCTCCTGGGTTCAAGTGATTCTCCTGCCTCAGCCTCCAAAGTAGCTGGGATTATAGGTGCCCACTGCCATGCCTGGCTAATTTTTTTGTATGTTTAGTAGAAACGGAGTTTCATCATGTTGACCAGGCTGGTCTTGAACTCCTAACCTCAGGTGATACACCTGCCTCACCCTCCCAAAGTGCTGGGATTACAGGCATGAGCCACTATGCCTGGCCTGGTTCAGCAAACTTCTAAAAAGACAAAAGTGAACTTCAAGATGTAGTTTCTTTCCACTGATGCAGATGTCATATAAGATGGAATAATTCTGTATATATGATACATATTCTGACTTTTTTCAGCTAATATATTGTGAATGTTTTATAATTCAATAGTCATTAATGTTAAATTTTTAACTTCAAATTCCTAAATGCACTTGGGAAATCATGAACATTTTTGCATTTTGTTCTGATCTCTGGATATGATTTAGGTAAGTCCATGTACATTTTAGAAAAGGAGAATGCCCATAATGTTTATCCTATTTTTACAATGGTCTGTGACTCTCAAATTTCTAAGAATCATAATGCACAGTGACAGTGACCATTAAAATAACTGAATAGCATTTCAGTTATTGATACATGGCAATTTATTTAACCGTTTCTGTATACAGGAACTAGATTCATTCTAATTTTTATTCTTATGAGTAATGTTGTCATGAGTAACCATTCTTTAGCTAGATATTTGAATGAATCCTTCCTAAAACTAATTTCTTTGGGAGGCCGAGGCGGGCAGATCACGAGGTCAGGAGATCGAGACCATCCTGGCTAACACAGTGAAAACCCGTGTCTACTAAAAATACAAAAAATTAGCCAGGCGAGGTGGCGGACACCTGTAGTCCCAGCTACTCGGGAGGCTGAGGCAGGAGAATGGCGTGAACCCCGGGGGGCGGAGCCTGCAGTGAGCCGAGATCGCACCACTGCACTCCAGCCTGGGCGACAGCGAGACTCCGTCTCAAAAAAAAAAAAAAAAAAAAAAAAAAAAACTAATTTCTATGATTGAAATTGCCTACAGAAAGCATATGCACATTTTAAGGCTTTTGGTATGTATTGCTAAATTATCCTCTACAATGGGTGTATTAGCTCTGTTACCAGAGAATCCTACAAATTAGCTGATTTTATAGACTAAAAATGGTCTATGGTGTCTGTGGTCATAAACTAGTGAAAAAAACTGGCCATCATAATTAAACATATTATGTGTTTCTCTTACTATAGATATATGATAGATATATGATGCATAAACTTCTGTAGCTGCACTTCTGCACCTTTAGTACTAGTAAAAAGCCTAGCTCCAATTGCAAAAAAAGAGAAAGCCTCTTAATAATGGCAGCCAGCCACATTCATTCCATTGCTTACCTGCTGTGGAGCCACACAGAGTGGTCTGGCCTCATCATCCTTAGAATTTTCCATGACATACTCTGTGAGGCAGCTATCTCTCAGCTACACTACAGAATACATGCATTTACAACTTTCACAGACATACCCTGGCTTCCACCTGCTGCTGGGATACAAACACTTCTATACCATCTCAGATCCTCTGCTGTGACAGAAACGTTGTCAGATAAATGGAAAGTCCAGATTGGGATTTGGTTACCTGCCTGTGTGATATGTTGATATCAATGGGAAACATTTGTATGCCTCCAAAACTATTTTTTTGGTCCAAGATACAAAATCTTTTCCCATGCAATACTCATCTTGAAGAATTGTAAGCAACCAAGTTTATGATTTATAGTTATTCATATTTGAAGTGATTTGTGGTTTCCTTTCTGTGTGGAGCTGGACACAAAATGAAGCCTTCTGATGACACTGCACATTGCAGTTTCTGGACTTGAATATTTTCAGTTTATGGGTTTTCATTTCTGCATTTGAGTGCATCGGTATTGCTGTTGAGAAAGTTTTGAAAATAGATTTTACTTATTTTTATCTCTTTCTCTTTTACTCTCACACTTGCAACTACTTTCTGGCGTTCTCAGGCATTCCATCTTACGTGACTTATGGCATTTTTTTTGGTAACTCTGAATGATATCCCTATTCAATAAATGTTATTTGGATAACTGGCTAGACATATGCAGAAGATTCAAAATAGACCCCTTTCACTATACACAAAAATCAACTCAAAATGAATTAAAGACTTAACTGTAAAACCTAAAACTATAAAGACTAGAAAAAAAATTCTAGGAAATACCATTCTGAACACTGGCCCAGGCAAAGCCTTCATGACAAAACTCTGAAAGCAATTGCAACAAAAACAAAAATTGACAAATGGGACCTAGTTAAACTAAGGAGCTCTGCATAATAATAATAATAAAAAAACTAGCAACAGAGTAAATAGACAACCTATAGAATTGGAGAAAATATTTGTAAACTCTGAATTCAACAAAGGTCTAATATCCAGAATCTATAACAAACTCAAACAAATCAACAAGAAAAAAAATTTTAAAAATGGGCAAAGGACGTGAACAGACACTTCTCAAAAGAAGACATGTATGTAGCCAACAAACATGAAAAGATGCTCAATATCACTGATCATCAGAGACATGTGAATCAAAATCATAACAAGACACCATCCCATACCAGTCAGAATGGCTATTATTAAAAAGTCAAAAAATAACAGATTGTGGTGAGATTGTAGATAAAAATGATACCCTTGTCCATTACAGTGCTGGCGGGAATGTAAGTTAGTTTAGCAATTGTAAAAGGCAGTGTGACTATTCCTCAAAAAACTTAAAAAAGACTCACCATTCAACCCAACAATTCTATTATTGGGTATATATCCAAAAGAATATAAATCATTTTGCCAGAAGACACATGCATGTGTATGTATATCACAGTACTATTCACAATAGCAAAGACATGGAATTAACATAGTTGCCCACTGATGTCAGACTGGAGAAAGAAAAGGTGGTACCTGTTTATCATAGAATACTATGCGCTATAAAAAATGAGATAATGGCTTTTACAACAACCTGGATGGAGCTGAAGGCCATAATCCTAAGTGAATTAATGCAAGAACAGAGAACCAAATACCATGTGTTCTCTCTTATAAGTGGAAGCAACACACTGAATACACATGGACACAAAGAAGTGAACAATAGACACTGAGACCTATTTGAAGCTGGATAATTTGAGGAAGGTGAGGATTGAAAAGACTACTTATTAGGTATTATGCTGATTACCTGGGTGACACCAAATCCCCGTGACACACAATTTACCCATGTAACCAACCTACACATGTACCCCTTAAACCTAAAATAAAAATTAGAAAGAAAAATAAATTAATTAGAGACATATTTTATAGTATTTCAATGGAATAAGGTGGACTACAACAAATACATCTCTACTACAAGGTAAAGAATCTCTGTTTTCCTGTCTTGAAAGACAAATAAAACACTGTGAATATCTGACGTCTGAATCCAAAAGTTGCGGATGTAAAGCAAAGTTTAAATTTCTATTGTTTAGGACTAAATATGAAATAAAATTGCTTAAAATCCTCCTGCATGAGAACATTCAAATGTTTATTCAGAGTATTTTCATTATTATCCTGGCCCATAAATTGCTGGATGAAGCAAGTTTATTCTAAAAATTGACATAAATTAAATTTCATTTTGTGTCTCTTTTATAGACATTAGTGAAATTTAATTAAATCAGTTGAAGAAGAGTAAAGACTTCCAAAGACTCAACTGTCAATAGAGCATTGTGTCTGAGTGCACAGCCTCTGGAATGGTGCAGAACTGGATTTAAACCTCAATTCTGCCCAAATCTTCCTCATATCTATATTATATTAGTTACATTATCTTTCTGAGTCTATTTCTTGATATATTAAAGAGGGTATATCAACATGAACCTTATAAATTGTAATAAAAATTGAATAAGATAATTATTTAAAGTGTTTAACATGATCCCTGGCACATAAATATCTCTCCTTACGTGGAAATCAACATCTTGGCACACAGTAGGTGCTCAGTGAAGACTTGTTTAATAATAGAATAGAATATCTTTCTAAAGAATGCAGGATTAAGAATAAATTTTCAAGTTTGTGTTTAAACATTGTGCAGAATATGAGAAAAAGGTATCAAGAGGACATTCTTTCCCGCTTAGTGCTATCCATTGCTGCAGTCTCATGCCTTGAGAACTTACAAATTCCTGAAAGATTTTTCAGTGGCACTATTGCTAATCTTTTGCTAGTTTCCTACTTTCTGTGGAAGGAAGGACTCTGCAATAACCTGAGACCACATAACAACTTGGCTGCTGCTGCCTCATATTTTAATTGCTTTTATCTTGCATCTCTGTATCTGAAGAAAATCAATATAAAAATCTATTGACATTTACATTCATATGTATTTTTAGAAATTTTAAAATATTTCACCCACATTGTCTCATATAATACTGGTAATGGCCTTGTAAAGTCTCCCATTCATAGATAAAGAAGTTGAGCATGAAGTTGTGACATGGTTGAATGTCTACAGGAATAAGCAGAGCCTGTCTCCTAACTCTTGATTCCCTGCCTGTCACCTCCAGTTTAGCCATGACACTCCTCATGCTTACCCATAAAGCAATAGTTACTTCTGGTGTGTTTCCCTGGAGGGCTTTCTCGGCACAATAGTCAAATGTCCCATCATAATCATTCCTTTTCAGATTAAAGCTCTGATCTCTCTGGGAGATCAAAAGGTAGATGTCCTTGAGAGAACCAGCTTTAAAACTTTAACTTTCCTTGTGATGTTAATATAAATGAAGAGTCTGAGGGAAAATTGCAGGTGAAACAAATACATGAGCATGAGAAGCCAGGGCTTAGAAGGCTTGAAATTCAGCCATTGTTTCAATTACAAATTTGGCCCAGAGTCATAATTCCCCCTTCTTTGTGCATATTTTCATAAAACTCTATGTAAGTTAAAGGCTAAAAAGATATGTTAATATTTAATGCTTTTCAATTTTGGACCAAACTGTTAACCCCTGCTGTCAGGTTCCAACCCAAGCTGGGGTTCAAGAGGAGGGGTTGGAAGGTGGCGGGTAGCTGAAAGAACACTTGCAGGACCATAGGTAGATAGATATGGCTTTACTCCCTCTCTCTCCATCAGCTTTTGTCTCGGCCACCATCTTCAGCCGCAGCCCCTCTCAGTGCTGGCTCCATGGCTCCTGCCACCCCAACGCCTGCAGCTGCACTCCCTGGTGTGCTCGCCACTTCCTGTCTCTCCATTGACCACTTGCAAGGCAGTCAGGAGCTCTGTCTCTTAGAGTCAGCAGCGCAGTTCAGTTATGTTACTTACAGACAATAGTGGCTCAGAGCCAGGTGATGAGCCCACCCATAACATGGTTACATAACTGTGGTTATATAATGCATGAGATTGTGTGCCTGCTCTCCAATCCTGCTGTGTCATCTTGCATCAGATGTTTACCTCAACCTATTCTTGACTGAAGTACAGCCATTTTCCTTACACTCTATCTGCTAGGCCAAGGGAGTTCTTCTAGTAGGGAGACGCACTTACAGGGCAGAACCCCCAGGCCAGTCCCCCAAGGAATGGTCAATCATGGAGGCCATGTATTAAATACCCAAGGAGTGACTTATAAATCATACTGTAGACTCTCCCATCAGGGGGCTACGATAGCCAGCCATCTGCAGTGGGGGGCTTGGAGGGTCCATGGCCAAAGCCAGGTTTTTGTTCCCTTCCTTTAGGGGTGTTGGGGCAGACAACAACAGGTTCCATTCATTCCCATACCTGGTTGGAGGAGATCATCCTTCCTCCCTTAGGTCTTGCCACATGTCTTGGCCCCAAATGGGCCAGTGACCAACTAGCCAATTCTGTATCTTCCAGGTAGTTAACCACAAGGTTAAGCCTCAAAAAACTGCCCAACTATTGGTGCAGATTACCATAGGTGTCACCTCCTTGGTGATCACCATCCACACTGCTCTGAGTTCAGCCCATTGCTACTTTGTCCACACCCAGTATCAAACCATATGCTACCAATATAAGGCTGGACCACAACAGTGGCCCAGGTAGAAGTAGTATCCTGGCTGGATCCATCCATATATCATGCTCCATCATGGATGGGGGTGGGGAGTGGCCCCCTTTAAACAGTTATGACTCGGGGTCTAAGGGTGCCTCAGGCTGACCCATGGCCTTATCTTGAATCAGGACTACAGGTCCCAAGACTTCTTGCAATTCTATTAAGAGTCTCACACTCAGAGGACTCCTCTGTTCTAAGTAGGCACTCCACTTTGCTAAAGTGGATGACTGTGCCATCCCATTCCTGGGGGTTGTTACCCATGAACATACCCACGTCGCTATTGGGTAAGTTGTCTACATGTTGACCATAGCCTGTCCCATTACACTCTCATGAGCCTGAAGGGCAGCACATGAAGCTGCTAACTGCTTTTCTATTAATGCGTACTGGAGCTCAGCTCCCTTTCAAAGTTGGGATTAAAAGCCTACTTCTGTTCTAAAGTGCTCCATGTGCTGCTATGGGCCCCATCCAAACCCATCTGTTGTCACTTGCACATCAAGTTCAAATGGGTGCTCCTGGTCAATGATTTGTAGGGTCTGTGCTTGCTGAATAGCCTCCTTGGATGCCAGAAATGTTGTCTCAGCTTCATTGTCCCAATCTAGTCATTCAAAGAGAATCTAGGCTATTTTTATAACATGTGACTTAAGTAACAAGGGTAAAACAATAGAGCTTTAAAGCTGAAAAGCATTATTTTGCAGACTGATATGGTTTGGCTGTGTCTCCACCCAAATCTCAACTTGAATTGTATCTCCCAAAATTCCCACGTGTTCAGGGATGGACCCAAGGATAGGTAATTGAACCAAGGAGGCTGTTCTTTCTTGTGCTATTCTCATAATAGTAAATAAATCTCATGAGATCTGACAGGTTTATCAGGGGTTTCTGCTTATGCTTCTTCCTCATTTTCTCTTGCTGCTACCATGTAAGAAGAGCCTTTCACCTCTTGCCATGATTCTGAGGCCTCCCCAGCCATGTGGAACTGCAAGTCCAATTAAACTTTGTTTTATTTCCAGTTTTGGGTATGTTTTTATCAGCAATGTGAAAACAAACTAATACAGTAAATTGGTACCAGGAGTGGGGTGTTGCTGAAAAGATACCCAAAACATGTGAAAGCAACTTTGGAATTGGGTAACAGGCAGAGATTGGAACAGTTTGAAGGGCCCAGAAGAATACAGGAAAATGTGGGAAAGTTTGGAACTTCCTAGAGACTTGTTGAATGGCATTGTCCAAAATCCTAATAGTGATATGGGCAATAAAATCCAGGCCAAGGTGGTCTTAGATGGAGATGAGGAACTTGTTGGGAACTGGAGCAAAGGTGACTCTCTCTTGTTATGTTTTGGCAAAGAGAGTGGGGGCATTTTGCCCCTACCCTAGAAATTTGTGGAACTTTGACCTTGAGAGAGATGATTTAGGGTATCTGGCAGAAGAACTTTCTAAGCAGGAAAGCATTCAAGAGGTGACTTGGGCACTATTAAATGCATTCAGTTTATAAAAGGGTGGCAGAGCATAAAAGTTTGGAAAATTTGCCACCTGACTATGTGATAAACAAAGAAAAACCCATTTTCTAGGGGGAAATTCAAGCTGGCTGCAGAAATTTTGCATAAGTAGCAAGGAGCCTAATGTTAATCCCCAAGACAATGGAGAAAATTACTCCAGGCCATGTCAGAGACCTTCATGGCTGCCCCTCCCATCATAGGCCTGGAGGATCAGGAAAAAAAACTGGTTTCCTGAGTCCGGCCCAGGGTCTCCGTGCTGTGTGCAGCCTAGGGACTTGGTGCTCTGTGTCCCAGCTGCTCCAGCTGTGGCTGAAAGAGGCCAACATACAGCTTGCGCTGTGGCTTCAGAGGTTGGAATCCCCAAGCCTTGGCAGTTTCTACGTGATGTTGAGCCTGTGAGTGCACAGAAGTCAAGAATTAAGGTTTGGGAACCTCCACCTAGATTTCAGAAGATGTATGGAAATGCCTGGATGCCCAGGCAAAAGTTTGCTGCAGGAGTGGGGCCCTCATGGAGAACCTCTGCTAGGGAAGTACAGAAGGGAAATGTGGGGTCGGTGCCCCCACACGGAGTCCCAACTGGGGCATCACCTTGTGAAGCTGTAGGAAGAGGGCCACTGTCTTCTAGACACCAGAATTGTAGATCCCCTGATAGCTTGCACTGTGTGCCTGGAAAAGCCACAGACACTCAGTGCCAGTCCATGAAAGCAGCCTGGAGGAAGCTGTACCCTGCAAAGCCACAGGGGCAGAGCTGCCCAAGACCATGGGAACCCACCTTTTGCATCAGCATGACCTGAATGTGAGACCTGGAGTCAAAAGAGATTATTTTGGAGTTTTAAAATTTGACTGCCCCTCTAGATTTTGGACTTCCCTGGGCCCTGTAACTCCTCTGTTTTAGACAATTTCTCCCATTTGGAATGGCTGTATTTATCCAATACCTGTACCCCCATTGTATCTAGGAAGTTACTAGTTTGCTTTTGATTTTACAGGTTCATAGGGCAGAAGGAACTTGCTTAGTCTCAGATGAGACTTTTGACTGTAAACTTTGGGTTAATGCTGAAATGAATTAAGATTTTGTGGGACTGTTGGGAAGGCATGATTGGTTTTGAAACGTGAGGCCATGAAATTTGAAGGGGCCAGGGGTGGAATGATATGGTTTGGCTGTGTCTCCACCCAAATCTCAACTTGAATTGTATCTCCCAGAATTCCCACGTGTTGTGGGAGTGACCCAAGGGAAGGGAATTGAATCATGGGGGCCAGTCTTTCCCATTACTATGACTCATAATAGTGAATAAGTCTCATGAGATCTGATGGGTTTATCAGGGGTTTCTGCTTTTGCTTCTTCTTCATTTTTTCTTGATGCCACCATGTAAGAGGAGCCTTTTGCCTCATGCCATGATTCTGAAGCCTCATGTGGCCATGTGGAACTGTAAGTCCAATTAAACATTTTTTTGTTCCCAGTTTTGGGGATGCCTTTTAAGCATGAAAATGAACTAATACAGAGATCCTCTAGTATACAAATAATCCTTGCATGCTAGCCTGGATTAATTGGTTGTTTTTGCACAGACTTCAAATGTAGAGATTAAATATACAGTAATGCATCACTTAACGATGGGGATATACTCCAAGAAATGTGTCATTAAGAAATTTTGTCATTGTATGAATATCATAAGAGTGTACTTACATAAACCTAGATGGAATAGCCTATTACACACTTAGGCTATATGGTAGACCCTATTGCTTCTAGGTTACAAACCTGTACAATGTTAGTGTACTGAATACTGTAGGCAATTGTAACACAATGGTAAGTGTTCGTCTATCTAAACATAGAAAAGGTACAGTAAAAATATATTATAACCTATAGAGCCACAATATATGTAGTCCATCATTGACCAAAACGTCATTATGAAGTGCATGGCTGTATACGTATTACTGAAACCATACAAAAGGTTTGCATGAGAGAGTGCTGGGATCCATTAATTGTGTCCATAAATGATCCAGGACAAGAGACATATCAGACAAACCATATATTTGCTATTTCTTGATCCTAGGCAACCTAATTTTTAAGAAGGTAATTGAAATTGACATGGATAAAATGATACTTCCAAGACTACATGGCTAGTTATTGTGTAACTTAATTTTCCCTAAATCTCACCAGCCTATGCATTACAATTATTTTGTGGTGTACTATGTAAGAAAATATTTTTATATTATTTCATATTTTTCTACTTTGGCCATCTCATCAAGGGCTAGTCCCACAAACCCTTAGATTGGAGCTCTTTATCAGGGCTGCCAGTTCTACTGATGCCTTTATTAAAATTACTGCTTTCCCTCTGCAAAGCTGCCAGATGCCCTAGTGTTTCCTTTTAACTTTGCTTGTGTCAGGACCACAGTGGTTTCTTATCTCTCCCTGGTATCTGTGTACCAAATTACCACCCCTGCCCCTGCTCTCTCTACAACAACAACAACAACAACAAAGTAACAACAAGAAAAAGCCTGGTGTTGCCATTACTAAAATCTTCCAAACAACCATCCCCAAATTCTTAGGCAATCAATTATTATAAAAATCACCTGAGTAGTAGAGGAACGTCTCAGTAGACCCCAAGCCAATTTCCCACTAAATGCTCAGCTGAGACCATCTTGGCTATATTAGCACAGATAAGAAATATAGTCATGCCTCCTGTGCCTTTGTATCATACATTTTTCTATAAAAAGCTCTGTGACTGAGCATGTAACTATGGATGTCAAAAGAAAAAATCAGCAAAAAAAAAATCAAACATTTCTTCAAAATGGAAACAGAAAATGGCTGATCAGTATGTTGGAATACTGAATTTTTGGTACCCTTACATTTTCAGACTCTCTCTCTCCCTCTCTCCTTCAGAAATCTTTTAGTTGAGAGAGAACCTGATTTTCAGAATTAAATGTCTTCCCCCTTTTTAGTATGTTATCCATGCAATTATTAAATATTTCAACAACTAGTTTAAAATCATTTCCAAAGAGATATTGACTGTTGTTTGTGCTTTTATGTTAGCTTGGAGAGATGGCTTACCATAGAGTTATATAACTGAGTGCCTCTTTACCAATGACAAAGACAAAGCAATAAAAAGTATGTTTATTATGTTTCAAAATTATTTTGCTGATTCCTGACTCCTCTAAAGCAACAAGGTCTAGGTTTTGGTTATCCTTGTCTGATCTGTTCCGTCTTGCAAAGCTGAAGAACAATCTGAGGCCTCTTTCTCAAAGATCTTTCTCAACATGCTGGGTTACATGGACTTAGCTTTAACTCAACCTGCTTTTTGTCAGTAACTTACAGAATATAGGAAAACTCTATGATCTTGTTCTGTCAGCCATTTATTTTCCACAGTCTGAGACTCCTCTCCCTCAGCAGGGGAGGAATGGAGTTCCAAGATCAAGGATACTTCACTTCAGTTTCTGTTATCTCTCTCAAGAGTGAATCATAAAAAATACCTACTAAACTCTGCTTTTCATGTCTTCTCTTGGCAACACCAATTTGCTGCTTTATAATTATTCACCCAAAGTTTTAAAGTTAGGAGATAATCAAGCCTAAAATAAAACATCAAATTTCAAAATCTCAGTAATACTTTGAAAAAAGAATGGCTTCATGAAAAAAATAGATTTTGAATGAGAATAAGATACAAATTTGTAAAGCAATTAACAGACAAAAATATGAACATAAATGTTTTTACTTAAAAATCAGGTAATACACAGGATCATTTTTCAAAGATACTAAAAATAACCAATTATCTTCAAATGTTCATTTTTGTAACTGCCTGCTACAGTTATAAAGGAACACAATAATATCTGGGAATAGGAAATTAGAAATTATATAGTTAAGTAATTTAAAGTATATTCTATTAGGTAGAATTTTTCTCTATTAATTGATACTGTCCTTGGCCAGAGAATTAAATTTTAATCTCAAAATTTATAAAAGCCAACTTTTGTCTCTAAGTTTGATAGTGAACTTGTTTTCATGCTTAAATAAAAAAAAGTAAATCTATATAATTTAAATGGCTCTGAAGTAAAACCATTCTTTTTTTTTTTTAACAAAAGTTGCCTAAAATTAAATAATTGTGCCAAGTTTGCTTCTTGAAACCAATTTCAGTATACTAATAAAAACCTGAGACAGTGAGATTTTATCTTTTGGAAAATACAACGATGCACATAAAACAATGAAGACAATGACACTAGAGTCAAAGCATAAATAAAACTTGTGCCTGGATAATCTATTTTCTCCTTGATTTGTACTCACTTGCAACATCTCAGAAGCACAAAAGGTGGTCATTCCAAATGAAAAATAGGAAAGGACCGACTATGGAAACAGGATTTGGAATAGTGCAAAGAAATGGAGAAGAAAGATGCTGAAACTGGGTCACTGACATAATGAGCATGCTTGTTCCTTTGTGTGTGTGTGTGTGTGTGTGTGTGTGTGTGTGTGTGTGTGTGGTCAGGAAGAATGAATTGGAGGAAAGTGAATATTTTGATTGCATTAAGGAAGAAGCTGAGCTTTGCATGTATTTCTCTGCTGGCTGGCTCCTTATCCTACAATGGACTGACCACACATCAAATAATAATCAGATATGACTTGATTTATGCTTCAAATCAAATCAGATACCTTGAAGGAAAAGTACTACTTGAAGACTTGCTTGATTTTTAAACTAAGCAATGTGACTGTGAATGTTTTGTCACTTAAGGAGAAAAAAAATACTATCGAAACCCAATATTTGCATATCTTGAAGATAAATATATTCTACTATAAAAATATAATCAAGCTAAGATGCTGTAAATACACACAAATCAACACAATATTCTCATGGAATCTTCATAGATTTGAATTTACTGACCCTTCAGATTTTAGAAGGATTAAGCTCGTTAAACTTAGAAAACCCGAGAATAAATATCTCACGCACTTTACTTTCTAATGTAAGCTCGGTTTTATAGCCAATTTGATCCTCTTGATGCTCTGCTCTTAAATCTTATCTTTTTGCCCTCTTCGGGAATCCCGCGTCTTGAACTATCCCTCTGATTATTTTCACTTATCCAGCTGCCGCTTACTCTTTGAGACATGGCTAAAAATATTATCTTTCCCCGAAACCTCTTCTGACCTGTCTAGCACATATTCACTTCTGTTTTTTAAGTTAATTCCTGCAGTCTTCATTCTCTGTACTACTCTTCAAACACTTTTATATTTTTGGTGTACAGTATTCAATAAAATTATCTCATTGTAACTTTAACACCCAAAACTCAGCTCAGTGACTCTAACTGATATTGAAATCCACTGAATGATAAAAATGTTCTTTGAAGGAAATATAAAGTTTTAAATTATTGGAACCACTATGTCAAATTTTAGACGTTGCCTCAATTTCTCAGGATTGAGCAGACTCCAAGAAAACAAGGATTGCCCTGTTTGAAGAAATGAAGTGAAACAAAAATTTTGTTTCACATTGCTTATAAAATATGTTCAGACTCCTGAGCATGCAACATGGCATTCAAGGACCAGAAAGAAATCCCACGTGGATAGAGCAGAGTGAATAAGGGAAAATCTAGGAAAGAATAAGTCCAGAGAGTCAGCATAAAACTAGGTTGTGTGGGCTTTGTAGGCTAATGAAAGCATGTTGGCATTTTCTAAATGAGATAAGCCTACACTGGAGCAGCTACAAATATAAAGCAAATTTTTTTTTTATTATACTTTAGGTTTTAGGGTACATGTGCACAATGTGCAGGTTTGTTACATATGTATCCATGTGCCATGTTGATTTCCTGCACCCATTAACTCGTCATTTAGCATTAGGTATATCAAGAGCCCGCACTGCCAAGTCAATCCTAAGCCAAAAGAACAAAGCTGGAGGCATCACGCTACCTGACTTCAAAGTATACTACAAGGCTACAGTAACCAAAACAGCATGGTACTGGTACCACAACAGAGACATAGATCAATGGAACAGAACAGAGCCCTCAGAAATGATGCCGCATATCTACAACTATCTGATCTTTGACAAACCTGACTAAAACAAGCAATGGGGAAAGGATTCCGTATTTAATAAATGGTGCTGGGAAAACTGGCTAGCCATATGTAGAAAGCTGAAACTGGATCCCTTCCTTACACCTTATACAAAAATTAATTCAAGATGGATTAAAGACTTAAATGTTAGACCTAAAACCATTAAAATCCTACCAGAAAACCTAGGCAATACCATTCAGGACATAGGCGTGGGCAAGGACTTCATGTCTAAAACACCAAAAGCAATGGCAACAAAAGCCAAAATTGACAAATGGGATCTAATTAAACTAAAGAGCTTCTGCACAGCAAAAGAAACTACCATCAGAGTGAACAGGCAACCTACAGAATGGGAGAAAATTTTTGCAACCTACTCATCTGACAAAGGGCTAATATCCAGAATCCACAATGAACTCAAACAAATTTACAAGAAAAAAACAAACAACCCCATCAAAAAGTGGGCAAAGGACATGAACAGACACTTCTCAAAAGAAGACATTTATGCAGCCAAAAACACATGAAGAAATGCTCATCATCACTGGCCATCAGAGAAATGCAAATCAAAACCACAGTGAGATACCATCTCACACCAGTTAGAATGGCTATCATTAAAAAATCAGGAAACAACAGGTGCTGGAGAGGCTGTGGAGAAATAGGAACACTTTTACACTGTTGGTGGGACTGTAAACTAGTTCAAAGCAAATGTTAATAGAATTGAAGGAAGAGATAATAGTAGAGGAGTTCAAAAACCCATTTTCATTAATGGATATATCATCCAGAGAGAACATCAGCAAAGAAACATCAAACAAACTACACTCGAGACTGAATGGATCTAACATTCCATCTAGCAGCTGCAGATTACACATTCTTCTCAATTATTCATGGAACATTCTCCAGGACAGATCAGACGTTAGGCCACAAAGCAAGTCTTGACAAATTTAATGAGCCTGAAATTTTATCAAGTATCTTTTCTGACCACAATGGTATCAAACTAGAAATCAATAACAAAAGACACTTTAGAAATTTGACAAATACATGGAAAATGAACAGGAAACTATTGAACAACCACTGACTCAATAAAGAGATTAAAAGGGAAATTAAAAAACTCTTGAGACAAATGAAAATGGAAACATACGAATCTTCTAAAAAGGAACTTTATAGCAATAAACACATCCAAAAAAATGAAACATCTCAAATAAACAACCTAATATTGCACCTCAAGGAACTAGAAAGAACAAGAATAAGCTAAGCCCAAACTTATTGGAAGGAAGGAAATCATAAAAATTAGAACAGAAATTAATAAAATAGAGATTATAATAGCAATGGAAATACAGAGAGTTGTTTTTATAAAAAGATAAAATCAACAAACTGAAAGCTAGACTAAATAAGGAAAGGAGAGAAGACATAAAAAATCAGAAATTACCAAGAATACATGACAACTTATACAACAAAAATACAGAGGATCTTAAAAGACTATTACAAAAAAGTATATACCAACAAATCAGATAATCCAGAAGAAACTGATACATTTATTGACATATACAACCTACCAAGATTAAATCATGATGAAATAGAAAGTCTGCACAGAACAATAATGAATAAGTATGTTGAAATGGTAATAAAATATATCTCATAAAAAAAAGCCCAGAACCTGATGGCATTACTGCTGAATTCTACGAAACATTAAAAAAAACTTATGCTAATTACTTTCAAATCATTTCCAAAAAAATTGAAGGAGAGAGAATACTTCCAAAGGCATTTTATGAGACCAGTCTCACCCTAATATGAAAGCCAGAAAAGGATACTATAAATGAGGAAAACTATAAGACAATACCCTGATGAACATCAATGCAAAATTTTTCAACTAAATACTAGCAAACCAAATTTAACAACACCTTAAAAATATCATTCACAATGATCAAGTGGAATCCATTCCAGGAATGCAAGGGTGGTTCAACATATACGAAATAATAAATGCAATACATCACATTAACATAATGAAAGACAAAATCCATACCATCATTTCAGTAAATACAGAAAAATCATTTGACAAAATTCAACATTCTTCCACAATAAAACTCTCAACAGATTAGGTACAGAGGAAATGTAACTAAACACAATAAAGGCCATATATAACAAATCCATAGTGAAAATTCTCAACACTCAAAAGTTGAAAGCTTTTCCTTAAGGTCAGGAACAATATAAGGATACCCACTCTTACCAATTCTTTTCAACATAATACTGAAAGTTCTGCCCAGAGCAATTAATCAAGAGAAAGAAATGAGACATTCTAATAGAAAAAAAAAGTAGAATTGTTTCTGTTTACTGGTGATGTGATCTTATATATAGAAAATCCTGAGGACTCCACACACACACCAAAAAAACCTGTTAGAACTAATAAAGAATCCAGTAAAGTTATAGGCTACTATATCAACACACAAAAAATCAGCAGTGTTTTAATACACTAACAGCAAACTATCTGAAAACTAAATCAAGAAAACTATCTCCTTAAAAATAGCTACAAAAAAAACTAGGAATAAATTTAACTGAGAAGGTGAAAAATATTTATCCTGAAAACTATAAAACTATGATGAAAGAAATTGAAGAAGACACAAATGAATGAGAAGACATTTGATGTTCAGAAATTGAAAAAAAAAAACTAGTATTGTTAAAATTTCCATATTACGCAAAGTGATCTACAGATTTAATGCAATTACATCAAATTGCCAATGTCATTCTTCACAGAAATATAAAAATACATTCTAAAATTCTTATGGAACCACAAAGACCTTGAACAGCTAAAGTAATCTTGAGCAAAAAGAATAAATCTGGATGCATCACACTACCTGACTTCAAAATATACTACAAAGCTATCATAACCAGAATATCATCAAATACTGGCTTCAAAACTGAAACACAGACCAAGAAAACAGAAGGGATAGCCCAGGAATAAATCCATATATTTATAGCCAACTGGTTTGAAACAAAGGTGCCAAGATTAAAAAACGGAGAAAGAAGAGTCTCTTCAATAAGTGGAGTTGGAGAAACTGTATATCTAGATGTAGAAGAATAAAAACAGACATTATCTCACACCACATACAAAAATCAACTAAAAATGGATCATAAAATTAAATGTAAAACCTGAAAGTATAAAACTACTACAAGAAAAAAAATAGGAAAAAAGGTCTGTGGCATTGGCCTGGCAATAACCTTTTGGATATGACACCAAAACCACCGGCAATAAACGCAAAAATAGACAAGTGGGACTACATCAAATAGAAAGCTCCTGCACAAAAAAAAAAAAAAAAAAAAAAAAAAATCAACAGAGTGAAAAGACAACCTATGAAATGGAATGAAATTTTTTAAAACCATTGATCTGATAAAGGGTTAATATCCAAAACAAGAAACTTTCACAGTACAGGAGACAAAAAAGGAAATAACTCAGTTTTTTAAATGAACAAATGGAATGAATAAAATTAATGAACTCTTCTCCAAAGAAAACACACGAATGGCCACTAACTGTAGCAAAAGGTGCTCAACATAATTAATTATCAGCAAAATTAAAATTAAACCTGTAGAATATTACATCACACCTGTTAGGATGGCTTTCATGTTTAAAAAATAACAAAAGATAGTAAGTGTAGACAAGGATGTGGAAAAAAGGTAATTCTTCACACTTTTGGTGGAAATGTAAATTAGTACAGCTATTATGGAAAACAGTATGGAGACTCCTCACCAAATTAAAAATAGAACAATCATTTGAATCTGTGATCTCACTACTACATTTAAATCCAAATGAAATGAATCATTATTTTAAAGAGATATCTGCATTACCATTTTTACTGCAGCATTAATCACAGTAGTCAGTATATGAAATCAACTTAAGTAGCTATCAATGGATGAATGGATAAAGAAAATGCAGCATGTATGTACAATAAAATATTATTCTGCTAAAAGAGAAGGAAATCCCCCCCCATGTGATAACATGTGGAACCTAAAGGACATTATTTGTAGGGAAATATGTCAGGTACAGAAGGACAAATACTGGTTGGCCTCACACTCATGTGGAATATAAAAAAGCT
The DNA here is from genome assembly GCF_006542625.1 of Nomascus leucogenys. NCBI lineage: Eukaryota > Metazoa > Chordata > Mammalia > Primates > Hylobatidae > Nomascus > Nomascus leucogenys. The sequence goes on along the minus strand of NC_044395.1, from coordinate 82,611,977 downwards.
GATCCAATATAGGTAGAGAGTAGATGGGGCTTACTAGGAGCTGGGAGAAGGGGATGGGGTGATGTTGGTAAAGGATACAAAATTTCAGTTAATTAGGAACAGTAAGTTCAAGAGATCTATTGTACAATATGATGACTATGGTTAAAAACAATGTACTGTATTCTTTAAAAATGCCAAAAGAGTAGAGAAAAGGGTGGAACAAGATGGCAGGAAAAAAGGCTACACTGATCATCCCCCAGCAAGGACACCAATTTAACAAATATCTACACACATAACAAAGCACCTTCATAAAGACCAAAAATCAGCTGAGTACTCACAGTGCCTGGTCTTAACTGTAAGTCACTAGAAGAAGCATCGAAGAGGTAGGAAAACCAGCACCACTTCTTCCCAGCTTCTGGCAGCAGGTACTTGGTACAGAGAGAGTTTCTGTGCACTGGTGAGAGGAAGAGGCAAAAATTGTGAGGCACTGAACTCAGTGCTGTCCTGTAGGGAAAATAGACAAAACTCAGCTAACACTTGCCAACAGTAGGAGTATTTAAACCCATCTGCCCAAGTCAGAGGGCTATCTCTGATCCCAGTGGTCACAATTTGAGGTCCTACAAGCCCCACCACCTCTGGCTAAAGTGCTCTAGGGTCACAGTAAACTTAAAAGACAATCTAGGACACAAAGACTGCAACTTCTGGTGAGTCATGGTGATGAACTTGGCCCAGAGCCACTGGAATTGGGGGGACAGGTGAACTACTGAGATACCAGCTGGAACAGCTAAGGGAGTGCTAGCATCACCCCTACCCTAACTCAGGCTGCAGAGCTTATGGCTCCAAAAAGGATCCCTTTCTTTCACTTGAGAACAGTAGAGGGAAGAGTGGAGAGGACTTTGTCTTGCATGTTGGATACTAGCTCAGCCACAGCATAACACAGCAGCAGGCAGAGTTGTGCATTCTCCTTTCCAGGCCCTAGCTCATGAATATTGTAGACACATGATAGGCCAGCAAGGAATGTGCTGCCTTGAAGAGAAGGACCCGGATCTGGCAGTATTCATCAACCGCTAACTGAAAAGTCCTTGGGTCCTGAATAACCAACAGCAACACTGAGGTACATTCTTGAGTGCCTTGGGTGAGACTCTGAGACTTGCTGGCTTTAGATGAGACCCAGCACATTCCCAGCTGTGGAGGCTACATTTAAACTAGAGGGAAATTTATAGCACTAACTGCCCACAAGAGAAAGCAGGAAAGATCTAAAATCGACACCCTAACATCACAATTAAAAGAACTAGAGAAGCAAGAGCAAACAAACTCAAAAGCTAGCAGAAGGCAAGAAATAATTAAGATCAGAGCAGAACTGAAGAAGATAGAGACACAAAAAACCCTTCAGAAAATCAGTGAATTCAGGAGCTGATTTTTTGAAAAGATCAACAAAATGGATAGACTGCTAGCAAGACTAATAAAGAAGAAAAGAGAGAAGAATCAAATAGACACAATAAAAAATGATAAAGGGGATATCATCACTGATGCCACAGAAATACAAACTACCATCAGAGAATACGATAAACACCTCTACACAAATAAACTAGGGAATCTAGAAGAAATGGATAAATTTCTGGACACACACACCCTCCCAAGACTAAACCAGGAAGAAGTTGAATCTCTGAATGGACCAATAACAGGCTCTGAAATTGAGGAAATAATTAATAGCCTACTAACCAAAAAATATCCAGGACCAGAAGGATTCACAGCCAAATTCTACCAGAGGTACAAAGAGGAGTTGGTACCATTCCTTCTGAAATTATTCCAATGAATAGAAAAAGAGGGAATCCTCCCTAACTCATTCTATGAGGCTAGCATCATCCTGATACCAAAGCCTCTCAGAGACACAACAAAAAAAGAGAATTTTAGACCAATATCTCTGATGAAGATCAATGTGAAAATCCTCAATAAAATACTGGCAAACCAAATCCAGCAGCACATCAAAAAGCTTATCCATCACGATCAAGTTGGCTTCATCCCTGGGATGCAAGGCTGGTTCAACATATGGAAATCAATAAATGTAATTAATCACATAAACCACATGATTATCTCAATAGATGCAGAAAAGGCCTTTGACAAAATTCAACACCTCTCTTCATGCTAAAAACTCTCAATAAATTAGGTATTGATGGAACGTGTCTCAAAATAATAAGAGCTATTTATGACAAACCCACAGCCAATATCATACTGAATGGGCAAAAACTGGAAGCATTTTCTTTGAAAACTGGCACAAGACAAGGATGCCCTCTCTCACCACTCCTATTCAACAGTGTTGGAAGTTCTGGCCAGGGCATTCAGGCAGCAGAAAGAAATACAGGGTATTCAATTAGGAAAAGAGGAAGTCAAATTGTCCCTGTTTGCAGATGACATGACTGTATATTTAGCAAACCACATCATCTCAGCCCAAAATTTCCTTAAGCTGATAAGCAACTTCAGCAAAGTCTCAGGATATAAAATCAATGTGCAAAAAACACAAGCATTCCTATACACCAATAACAGACAATACACCCATAACAGACAAACAGAGCCAAATCATGAGTGAACTCCCATTCACAATTGCTTCAAAGACAATAAAATACCTAGGAATCCAACTTACAAGGGATGTGAAGGACCTCTTCAAGTAGAACTACAAACCACTGCTTAACAAAATAAAAGAGGACACAAACAAATGGAAGAATATTCCATGCTCATGGATAGGAAGAATCAATATCGTGAAAATGGCCATACTGCCTATGTTAATTTATAGATTCAAGGCCATCTCCATCAAGCTACCAATGACTTTCTTCACAGAATTGGAAAAAACTACCTTAAACTTCATATGGAACCAAAAAGGAGCCCATATTGCCAAGCCAATCCTAAGCAAAAAGAACAAAGCTGGAGGCATCACGCTACCTGACTTCAAACTATACTACAGGCTACAGTAATCCAAACAGCATGTTACTGGTACCAAAATAGATATATAGACCAATGGAACAGAACAGAGGTCTCGGAAATAACACCACACATCTACAACCATCTGATATTTGACAAACCTGACAAATACAAGGAATTGCGAAAGGATTCCCTGTTTAATAAGTGGTGCTGGGAAAACTGGCTAGCCATATATACAAAGTTGAAACTGGATCCCTTCCTTACACCTTATACCAAAATTAATTCAAGATGGATTAATGACTTAAATGTTAGACCAAAACCTTAAAAAGCCCAGAAGAAAACCTAGGCAATATCATTCAGGATATAGGCATGGACAAGGGCTTCATGACTAAACCACGAAAAGCAATGGCAACAAAAGCCAAAATAGACAAATGGAATCTAATTAAACTACAGCGCTTCTGCACAGCAAAAGAAACTACCATCAGAGTGAACAGGCAACCTATAGAATGGGAGAAAATTTTTGCAATCTACCCATCTGCAAAGGACTAATATCCAGAATCTACAATGAACTTAAACAAATTTACAAGAAAAAAACAAACAACCCCATCAAAAAGTGGGCAAAGGATATGAACAGATACTTCTCAAAAGAAGGCATTTATGCATCCAACAGACACATGAAAAAATGCCCATCATCACTGGTCATCAGAGAAATGCAAACCAAAACCACAATGAGATACCATCTCATGCCAGTTAGAATGGCAATCATTAAAAGGTCAGGAAACAACAGATGCTGAAGAGGATGTGGAGAAATAGGAACACTTTTACACTGTTGGTGAGAGTGTAAATTAGTTCAACCATTGTGGAAGACAGTGTGACAATTCCTCAAGGATCTAGAACTAGAAATACCATTTGACCCAGCCATCACATTACTGGGTATATACCCACAGGATTATAAATCATGCTGCTATAAAGACACATGCACACATATGTTTATTGTGGTACTATTCACAATAGCAAAGACTTGGAACCATCCCACATGTCCATCAATGATAGACTGGATTAAGAAAATGTGGTACATATATACCATGGAGCACTATGCAGCCATAAAAAAGGATGAGTTCACGTCCTTTGCAGGGACATGGATGAAGCTAGAAACCATCATTCTCAGCAAACTATCGCAAGGACAGAAAACCAAACACCGCATGTTCTTACTCATAGGTGGGAACTGAACAATGAGAACACTTGGACACAGGGCAGGGAACATCACACACTGGGGCCTACCAGGGGTTGGGGCCTAGGGGAGGGATAGCATTAGGAGAATTACCTAATGTAAATGACAAGTTGATGGGTGCAGCAAACCAACATGGCACATGTATACATATGTAAGAAACCTGCACATTGTGCACATGTACCCTAGAACTTAAAGTATAATAATAATAATAATAATAAAAGAAAAATGCAACTGACATCCTGGAAAGAATGCATCAGAATCTTTTAATAGCAGAATTGATAAAGGAGAAGAACAGACTGGTAAGCATGAAGACAGGCTATTTGCAAACACACAGTCAAGAGTGAGCCAAACTCCAAATTACTGGTAGAAAATAAATAATAAAGATCAGAACAGAAATAAATAAAAGTGAAATGAAGGAAACAATACAAAAGATAAAGGAAACAAAAACTTGGTTTTCTGAAAAGTTGAACGACATTGACAAAACTTTAGCAACACTAAAAAGAAAGACATAAAACCCAAACAAAGAAAATCAGAGATGAAAAAGGAGCCATTACAACTGATAATGCAGAAATTCAAAGGATTGTTAGTGACTACTATGAGAAACCATATGCCAATAAACTGAAAAATCTAGGAGACATAAACAAATTCCAAGACACATACTATCTACCAGGATTGATCCATGAAGAAATTCAAAACCTGAACAGATCAATAACAATGGCAAGATAGAAGCCATAATAAAAATTCTCAAAGTGAAGAAAAGCCCAGATTCCAATGGCTTTGCTGCTAAATTCTACTAAACATTTAAAGATTTAATACCAATCCCACTGAAGCTATTTCAAGAAATAGAGGAGAAGGGAGAACTTTCAAACTCATTCTTTGAGGTCAGTATTACCTTGATGCAAAAATACCCACCAAAAAAAGAAAACTATAGGCTAGTATCTCTCATGAACATCAATGCAAAAATCCTCAAGAAAATATTAGCAAACCAAATTCAATGACATGATAAAAAGATCATTCATTCTGACCAAGTGGAATTTATCCTTGGGATGCAAGGATGGTTCAACATTTGTAGTTTAACCAATGTGATACATCATACTGAACAGAATGAAGAACAAAATCTATAGGATCATCTCAATTGATGTTGAAAAAGCATTTGATAAAATTCGACATCCCTTCATGATGAAAACCCTCAAAAAACTGGGTATGGAAGTAACATACTTCAACATACTAAAAGCCATATACAGTGGACCCACTGTTTTGCTTTGTTTTTGAGACAGAGTCTCGCTCTGTTGCCTAGGCTGGAGTGCAGTGGTGCAGTCTCAGCTCACTGCAACCTCTACTTCCCGGGTTCAAGTGATTCTCCTGTCTCAGCCTCCTGAGTAGCTGGGATTACAGGTGTGTACCACCATGCCTGGCTAATTTTTGTATTTTTAGTAGGGGCAGGGTTTCACCATGTTGGTCAGGCTGGTCTCAAATTCCTGACCTTGTGATCCGCCCACCTTGGCCTCCCAAAGTGCTGGGATTACAAGCGTGAGCCACCAGGCCTGTTAATATACTCAGTGGGGAAAAACTAAAAAACTTCCTCTAAGGTCTGGAACACCACAAAGATGCTCGGAGCAATCAGACAAGAGAAAGAAGTAAAGGGCATCCAAATTGGAATGAAGAAGTCAAATTAGCCTAGTTTACAGATAATATGACTTCATATTTGGAAAAACCTAGAGACTCCACCCAAAAAAGCTATTTGAACTGACAAACAAATTGAGTAAAGTTTCAAGATACAAAACCAATATACAAAAATCCATAGCATTTCTAAATGTTAACATTTAACAATCTGAAAAAGAATTTTTTAAAAAAGTAATCCCATTTACAATAGCCATCAATAAAATTTAATACTTAGGACTTAAATTGACCAAAGAAGTAAAATATAATGACACCATAAAACATTAATGAAATAAGTGGAAGAGGACACCAAAAATAAAAAAGATACTCAATGTTCATGGATTGGAAGAATCATTATTGTTAAAATGTTCATACTACCCAAAGAATTCTATAGATTCAGTGCAATCTCTATCAAAATACTGATGATAGTTCTCACAGAAATAGAAAAAAAGCCATAAAATTCATATAGAACCACAAATGACCCAGAATAGCCAAAGCTATCCTAGGCAAAAAGAACAAAACTGGAGAAATCACATTACCTAACTTCAAGTTACACCTCAGAGATATAGTGACCAAAAAAGAATGGTACTGGCATAAAAACAGACACATAGACCAATGGAACAGAATAGAGAACCAAGAAACAAATCAACACACCTACAGTGAACTAATTTTTGACAAAGGTGTGAAGTTTATATACGGGAAAAAAAGACAGTCTCTGTAACAAACGGTATTGGGAAAACTGGAGATCCATATGCGGAAAAATGAAACTAGATGTCTATCTCTCACCATATACAAAAATCAAATCAAAATAGATTAACGACTTAAATTTAAGACCTCAAACTATAAAACTACTATAATAAAACTTTGGGGAGACTCTCTAGGACATTGCTCTGGACCAGCATTTTTTAAGTAATACCCTACAAGCACAGGCAACCAAAGCAAAAGTGGACAAATGGAATCACACCAAGTTAAAAAGCTTCTGCACAGAAGAGGGTATAATCCACAAAGTGAAGAGACAACCCACAAAATGGAAGAAAATATTTGCAATCTACCCATCTGACAAGGTATTAATAACCAGAATACACAAGGAGCTCAAACAACTCTATATGAAAAACATATAATAATCCAATTAAAAAATAGGTAAAATATTTGATTAGACATTTCTCAAAAGAAGACATACAAATGGCAAACAGGAATATGAAAAGGTGCTCAACATCACGGATCTTCAGATAAATGCAAATCAAAACTACAATGAGCTATCACCTCCCCATAGTTAAAATGGCTTATATCCAAAAGCCAGACCATAAAAAATGCTGCCGAGGATGTGGAGAAAAGGGAACCCTTGTACACTGTTGGTGGAAATGTAAAAATTAGTACAAACTGTAAAGAACTGTTTGAAAGTTCTTCAAAAAACTAAATAAAGAGCTACCACATGATCCAGCAATCCTACTGCTGTATATATGCTCAAAAGAAAGGAAACCAGTATATAGAAGATATATCTGTACTCCCACATTTGTTGCAGCACTGTTGATAATGGCCAATATTTGGAAACAACCTAAAGTACATCCAACAGATGAATGAATAAAGAAAATGTGGTACATATACATAATGGAGTACCATTCAACCATAAAGAAAAATGAGATCCTGTCATTTGCAACAACATAGATGGAACTAAAGATCATTCTGTCAACTGAAATAGAACAGGCACAGAAAGACAAATATTGCATGTTCTCACTTATTTGTAGAATCTAAAAATCAAAACAACCGAATTTATGGAAATAAAGAGTAGAAGGATGGTTAACAGAGGTTTGGAAGGCTAGTGCATGTGGGGTGAAAGGTGGAAATGGTTAATGGGTACAACAAAAAAAATAGAAAGAATGAGAAAGGTCTACTGTTTGATAGTAGGATGGAATGATTAGAGTCAACAGTAATTTAATCGTACATTTAAAAATAACTAAAAGTATAAAGTTGAATTATTTGTAGCACAAAGGATAAATGCTTGAGGGGATGAATACCTCATTGTCCATAATGTGATTATTATGTATTGCATGCCTGCATCAAAACATCTCATGTACAACTACTATGTACCCATAAAAATTAAAAACTAAAAATTAAAAAGTGCTGAGTGGATACTAAGTTTTTTTAATCACAAAAATGATAACTATGTGAGGCAATACAAATGTTAATTATAATAGCTACATTTAGTCATTTCACAATGTATATATACTACAAAACATCTAGTTTTACATCTAAATATATACAACTGTATCTGTTAGTTTTTTAAAAACTTAGAAGATAGACAAATAACCTCTCAAAATGATATAAATTTAGATGGTGTTTAAAAATTATGATATCTTTTTTATCAATTATTTTTATTTAGAAAGTAGAGCTATTATTCATAGAATATTTTTATTAAAATATAATGGATTTGATTTTTTGTCTTTTTTTTTTTTTTTTTTTTTTTCAGAAACAGTGTCTCACTCTGTCACTCAAGGTGGAGTGCAGTGGCATGATCACTGAGGCAAGAGGATAGGTTAAGGCCAAGAGTTCAAGAGTTCAAGTACAGTGAACTTGAACTCTCGAACTTGAATTCTTGAACTCTTGGGCTTAAGCTATCCTCTTGCCTCAGCCTCCATAGTAGCTAGGACTACAGGCACACACCACCATGACCATGCCCAGCTAATTTTCTTTTCTTTTCTTTTGTACAGATGGATCTTGCTATTTTCCCTAGGCTGGCCTCGAAAGCCTGCTCTTCAGGCTCTGGAGTAGCCACTGTGCCTGGCTATATATACTAAAATTTGTAAGGAAGGAGAGAATGTGTGAAGCTCTTGAAGGAATATTGTGTCTAACTGCAGAAGCCTAGAGCTATTTTGTTGGAGATTTCAGAGACCTACCCAGAGGTAAAACAATGAGGCTCCACCCGTGGTGATGCAAATAAGTGATTAACCTCTCCCAGCCTTTATCAAGTAACCTTGAGAAAGTCCCTCAACCTCTTTAAGATACAATTTTCTTACTATGAGTTAGGTTAGTACCTAGCTATAGGGTGGTTGTGAAAATGAATCGAGACAACACATATAAAGTACTTACTACAACATGTAACATCTATCAATTACTATGATTATAAATATCTCCCCTGCAAATTTGTATTATTTTTAAGGAAAGACATCCCATTTCAATCATCTTACTTTCCCCTTACCCATCTAGCATAGTGCTAGGTATTATATATGTTTGTTCAATTGAATTTATATGACTTACTAATTTTCTACTTCAGACAGTATATTTTAAAAAATAGAAGTAAATGAGAAACTTAAAGATACACCTTAGCTCCTAGGGCATTCATCAGTACTCGGCAGCAGGTCAATAAATGCTTCGTTAGTTGGCTGAAAACACTAATCTTGACCTATGCTTTGGAGTGGCTGTTAAATGAGTATAATGATACAGTAAATATTTGCAAATAGAATTAAACTGTTGCCAAATTTAAACTATATTCTATTTAATTCAAGATGCATCATGAATTGTGATTTTTCTATTTAAACCCAAAGCTAGCCAACAGTTTTAACTCTGGAATAGATATTTTAGGCAAGGCATTTTATATTTGAATTAGAATTGTGTCTTTTATTGTAATATTTTTAATTTGTCAATGGTTGAAAGTGTCTCAGAAACATGGAATTTAAGGGTGCAAATGTGACTTGAAAATGGATTAAAACCTTCACTTCCAACTTAATCAAATGCCTTGCTATATTTTTACATAAAACAATCCATAATTGACTTTTAAAGTATGAAAATTGGTTTTGGCCAATGTCCCATTCATCTGTTGCCAAGATCAGACCTCTCTAGGTAATCTACAGAGGAATGGATCAGAGAGGAAAGGGAGTTTATAATTGTCATTGCAGCATAAGTCAAACTTATTGATTGCTTGCTTTATGCTATTCTTTCATTTTTTAGCAAGCATATTTAGCTCTCACAGAAGCCCTAACAGTAACTGATGCCATTATTAGTCACATTATACAGATGGGACAACTTAAATAGAGAGAGATTATTTCACCTGTGCAAATGTTACAGGTAGTTAGATTGGCATGAGTGGGGCAGGAGAGGCCTCTTCTCCCCCTACTCACTCGGAATGTCAGGTGATGGTTTGACGATTATCACATTGCTCTCTAAAAATAATAATTTGGCAGCCAGTGCCTGGGCGCCAGGGAGAAGACAATCTCCTGATGATCCACAGCTATCAAGTCCACAGCTATCAACATTAAAGAACTAATTGAATTGCAGATGCCAGTGAGAATAAACTTCCTGGGAATGTGTGTTAGAGATGAAATGGCAAAAAATGACCTACCAGGTGCACTCCACTGGAGAAGGGAAGAAAGCTTCAGTTGGGTATGCATACAACTTCTTAAACGCACTGCGCGTGCTCACTTCCCAAGGGTAAGGAGGGCACTGCGCCTGCGGGAAGCCCAAGCTAAGGGAAGAATCATGGGAAAGACCCAAGCCTATAAAGCCCTAGGATCAAGGTCAAAGGCTCTCTTTGATCTTCAGGAGCCCACTTGGATCTCTTAAGTGAACTTTCCTTTCTTTCCTGTTCGAAAGCCTTTTAAAATAAACTTCTGCTCCTGCTCTGAAACTTGCTTTAGTGTCTTGGTGTCTTTCTCTGCCTTATACCCCTCAGTCAAATTCTGTCTTCTGAGGAGGCAAGAACTGAAGTTGCTGCACACCCACATGGATATGCCACCAGTAACACACGGTAACTTGGATACCTTCCACCAGTAACACAGAATCATCCAGATCATAAGTAGAGAGCCAAGAGTCAAACATAAATAGTATGGGTTTGTAATACGATTCAAGTGGCTACATTTTAAATCACCACTTCAATGCTTTGACACTACCCACTACCACTTCTTTGATATAGGAATGGCCTCCACCCTCTTCTTAGGTGATAGCCATCTTTCAGTATTTAGCATCTCTTATGTGTTTACTTTTAAAAGGCCTTGGACATATAAGAACGTGTTTATTTTTATGATGGCTTTATTTTACTTCTGAGGAGACATTTTACATGCTGGGAAAGCATAAGAGCATCTCATGTCTACTCAAATAAAAAAGCAATTAATCAGAGCTTAACATTTTTGACAGAGACTTAACACCTTCTAACGGGGTCGTTAATTATTTCTTTCTAGTAGAGTTGTTGAATGATTAAAGCTAAAAGCTTCATGGAGTAATTTCTTAAGTGTGGTTGTGACAGAATATCATTGAATATAAGTGCATTTTGTTTCATGGAGATATGTTACGATATTTGTTATTATGACATAAGTAATCTGAGAGAAGAAATACCTACACACCTAAAGTCAGCAATTGTTTCAGGGTAATGCAAAACATGGTATCACCTAGGATTAAATGCTTCCCCATTTTATTAATTTATTTTATTTCAAAAATGATTAAAGGAAAAGTAAAATTAAAATTTCCCTTTTGGGGCCAGAAAAAATAAGGTTGCTGGATACAGTGGGATGAACACTCAATTAGAAACCCCAAAATATTCTTCCAAATTCCTGCTTTTGATTAGCTAATGCTCTTAAAGCAAATTCCTGCCTTAAAGCTAATGCTCTTAAAGCAAATTCCTGCCTTTGATCAGCTAATGCTCTTGGGGAACTCTGTCTTTTTTCTTATAAAGTAAGATATTTTAGCTAGATGCTCCACTGTCCTTTCCAACACCTATTCTAATATTTCCTTTCCACTAATACTCAGTGCACAATAAAATATCATTGCTCTCTCACTTTCTTCCTCTTTTTTAAAAAACGTCTCATTTGTCTGTAAACCTTTCAAGAGTAAATGAGAGTTTTAGTTTCCAGATGGTTTCCTCTAATGGTTTTTGTGGGACATGTATCTGAAAATTAGGACTTAGTATTTAGAAGGAAGTGAACCATACAATAGTCTTACCTCTCTATGGAACCCATCATTTGTCATAACCGTTCAATTCATCATCCATGAGCTACTATAACTTCTATTTTCATAACTTTATTAAATGAAGATAGTAAATGATTGCCCTATGCCTAAATGTGCTCCTTTTTTAGAACTAGAATTATGATACTTTTGAGATAATCTCTGATTTTGAAACGCATGTTATATAGTGTCATAAACCCATTATTTATTAGCAAACATATTTAAATAAAAAAGATTATTTTTAAGATTTCAAAAGACATTACCAATGTTTATGTTCTTGTACATTCTTCTTTCAAAATCTTTTTTCATGTTTTCCTCTGATGATCAGTCCCAGTTAGACTAACAGAGGAACCACAGCTAAATGCATGAAGCTTACGATTATTTTGGCAAATTATTCCAAGGTGTTTTCCAAAATGACTGAACTTACCCATCCACAATAAGTTCCTAGTAAAGTCTCAGTGGAACTAAAATAGATAGGAAGCTTATTTCTCACTATTATGGCAGAATGGACAACGTAAGTGGACAATTATTGATTTCCTGTCTAAACTGATTGACATTAATTTTAATAAGCTAGGACCTTTCTCCCTTATTTCAGGCTGTTGTTCAAGAGTTCAAGACTTTAATCCTGTATTACGACTAATAGAATGGCTTGCTTACTTTTTCTAAAGTCTTTCCATGGTCAGAAAAACAAGTTATTATTAAAGCCCAGAAGCTAAATTGTAATTTTATAAAGAAGCTTTTAGTCTGTTAATGTTTGATTTGTTGTTTGACTGCTTTCCAGATAATTAAAATGTTCTTCTTCCAACCCCTAATGTGAACTATAGAACCTCTGAGAATTTTACCATAACTAACATGGATCATTATTAGTTATAAGATTGTATTTACTGGTGCCATGTAACAATAATTGGCAAGCAAGCAAATTAACTAGAGTCAAACTAAGTCTAAAAGCTATACCGGAAGAATACAGCTTGGACTTGTGACATCTGACTTGATAAGAAAAAATAGATGTATAACAAATGATGTATTTTAAAGCCATACCTCTTCCCTCAACATGACAGTTTTTGAAAATGTCTTTGGAGGCAAAAATTAGGATGGTAAACGGAAAGTCCAATACAGATAGCAGTTAAATCAGTTAGTTTAATGACTCTTCTCCTAACCACCACCTCTGTTCCTTATTTTAATCACTCAACAATGAACTCAAAGTTAGAATGAGAGATCTATTGCAAATGGTAGCATCAAAAATTAATATCAATAAGCTTGATATTGAGGGGGTAAATCTCTATAATAAAATAATAATTAGGAACGTACTGAGTTGATTTCATTTTTTGCCCTTGTGGAAATCTAGCATTTAAATGAGATGATTACATTTGATTTTATCTTTTTTTGCTTACTTCTGAAAGGAGAGCATAATAACTAATGTATTTCTCCATATATGTTTAGTAATGAAGATGTCCATTTCATTTTCATCTTTGCAAAGAAACATACTTTGCCAAGTGCTCACACCTGCAAATATGTTTTCTAAGTCTTCATTTTCTTCTCTAATTACTCCTTGATTGTAGGGTAAATTCTCCAAGCTGTAGTGAAAAGCAAATCATTGTCTTTTTATCACCTCCCTGGGGAATTCATTACACTTGTTTACTGATGTGTATGGCTGACTGAATAAAGTGATTCCTAATTAGCATATATGAAATAATCATTGGTCTATCTGGAGTCATAATTAATGCATTATGAAGAATTTACTCAGTGTCAAGAAGATAGGTATTAGAATAAATTAGCTTATCTTATCTGTGTTGAAGCACAGAGAATACCTTAGATACAATGTTTATTAAAACAGGGCAATAACAATATGGCAATTTGCTAAAATCATTAGTGCACATCATTTAAAATATACATTTTTGCATCTCAACTCCGTTCTACATAATATGCCACAGAAATAAAAAGCTAACTTGACATCTTAGTAAATGTAACTGAAGGTTTGAAGACAGGAAAAATTCAATTGTTTTTCCAGTATTCTTTAATAATAACTATATTATTTTCCTGGGCTTGGGAAAAACCCACCTACTAAAGGAATTTTTTCATTGAATGCAATCTTTAGTTTGCTTTAGGCATATGTTTCATTTCTAGATAGGAATAGTAAAGATTTGAAGCTAAAAACACAGAAGAGTTGAGGGTTTCAAGGGAAAAGCCAGCTGGCTGTCTTTGTCTTAGAGAATTTGACATGGTCTACAGGCTGGCCTTCAGCCTCACCAGCTCAAAGACTGGTTAGAATATTAAGCATATAACTGGTTAGCATATTAAGAGGTGCTCTTTTGAATTCTCACAAATGAAACTTAGGATGAGTGATGTAAAAAGCAGAGCCTATCTTATTGATTTACAATGAGAAGCATAACTGTCAAAAGGCTGAGTACATTTGCATCAATATGACCAGTTCATTCTCCCGCTAAGCAAATCTTCATGGGAAGCCAAATTACGACCTAAATTTGCTTGCTGAACATGGAAATACGTCAGGTCACTCTGGTTGTGAGTGTGTTGAGTATCACTAGGCATAGTCTCTGATGTCTCAATGAGACAATCTACACAGCATAAATCACTTGGCCACAGGGACTGGGATATTGAGGATTTGTATGAGGACTCCCCTTCATGCTGGGAGAATAGAAACTGACAGGACTGGAATTCCTAGCTCTTCCTTTCTGCACTTCCTGACTGATGAGCTGCTTCCTAATGGGCACATTTCTCTATAGAGAAGTTAATCCCTTGGTTCAAGCGCTTAGAGTTTTCTTTCCGTCTCTTTAAGATGTTTTTGCTTATCTTGGATCTTTGGCATTATACATTCATTCTATATTTTAATTATGAGTCATAATTTTTCACATGTTCTTGTAGAGGAATCTTACTATTGACCTGTGTAAAATGTCTTCATATAAAAATCTAAAAGGAAACATTCTCATGAGAGTCTCAGTTGTATAATTGTTTGAACTGAAAAGTCTGATACCTTTACCAAGAATCCATAGTCATAGCACACACAGTCCTGTTCTATTGAGAGGATATGACATTGGCCTTCCATACACCCCCACTCTGCCATTTCTATACTCTTTCTCATGGACATTCAGTCACTCTCTATCATCCCCTTCCTCCATCCACCTTTACCCTCATTTTAGCCCTCACACACATACATACCACATCACTCCCCAGTGGGCATGCAGCCTGTCCCGCTTTCTGTGATCCCTCATCTGCATGTGTATATTTATTTTCAAAAATATTTGATATATATAAAGAGGCAAACTAGAGACGATCATTGGAAAAATTTTTAACACTCTTCCATGAACTTTTATGTGGCTTTGGGAAAACTCTCTATCTTTCTCTGTTCCTCATACCAAAAGTTAGAGATTTTATATGATCTGCATATTTCATGAGTTTTTGCTCCTTAAATACATGGGAATTTGTTCTTATAGAGCATTAGACTTGGGCAGAATATTGTTCCATTAAATTAATCTGATAATCGCCTCAATAATCCACTTAGGTACATATCATTAAAAAATGTGTATGTACGTGTGTTAGTAGCAGTACAATGTTATGCATTAGTGTATGTGTATACATATGTAGACAGATACAGATGGATGGATAGATAGATAGATAGATAGATAAAAAATTGTATGTAGACCAACGATTTTAAAATAAATAAGAAAACTCCAAATAGGGGGAGTTCTAAGGTTAAGAAACACCGGAAATCTGGGTTCAAAAAATAAACAAGGTTCTTTAACTGCAGGAAATCTCAGAGCTTGTAAGAAGCTAGTGTGTTTGTGGGAGAGTTACAGAGTTTTCAAATTTTATTTGATTACAAAAACTTTTGTTATAAAAAATCAGTTCTTAGAATTTTATGTTTTGCAGAGCACACATTTGCAAATTTAGTTGTAAAAGGCTTATTTTCTAGACTCCATTATTAATTATCACTTTTGATCCAGATACAGAGAGTTACTCTGTATATACTATCAATAGAGACAAATTGTTCTTGTGCTCAGATTATCAGTTGGCTGTTAGTTAATAAAAAAATGATGTGAACAAGAAATGTCATTCAAAGTAAACAAATAACTAGGTAAACAAATTACAGTACGATCATTAAATGGAATACCACTTGGCATTAAAAAGGAATGGAATACCGAAACCCAAAAGGGCATAGCTGAATCTTCAAAATATTATTCTAAGAGAAAGAAGCCAGACATAAAAAGCTATAATTTAATTATATAAAATTCAAGGGCTGACAAAATTAGTATATGGTTATATAAATCAGAAGAGTGGTTGCCTCTGGAAGTGAAATGATTGACTAGAAAGAGTCATCATGACACTTTTTGGGATGATAAATATGTTCTATATCTTGATTTGGGTGATGACAATTCAGGAAATTTTATTTGTTAAAGCTCATCAAACGATTAAGATTGTTTAAACAACCATAAACAATTATGATTTGAGCATTTATTTTATTGTACATAAATATTACTTCAGTACGGAAATATTTTTTAAAGAAATGTTATGTAAAGTTTGAGATTATAATGCTCTGTTTACAATAGTTTTTGTTAACTGGAGTAGAATGACACTAATGAGAAAAATAAAGTGATGAAGAGCTCTACAACTGCATTGCATTCTGTAAATACAAGAGGCTGTCATTAATATGTTTATCATCAGTATCATGGTCAGGGAGGAATTTATCTTAACCCTGATTCCCAGGAAAGCAGAGCCTGTTGCAATATTTAGATGCCAATGCTGATTTGGGACATGCAATCCTAGGACATTAAAAGTGAATGAAAAGGGAAATAAGGCAGAGAAGGATGAGAAGCAATGTATTGTTATACTGGTTATTGTATCATGATTTGAACGAGGGCAATACACTTAGTTCACACAGTCAGTACACTGGCTTAGGTTCCTAGTGTGTTTCCAGATAGGATGAATAGACAGAACTGTTATTGAAGGGAGAAGAAAAAAAAAAAGACTACTTACTTTCTCCTATCCTCTGATGCACAGTGATCAAAATTTCCCCCCAGAGGAAGCTAAGTCCTTTGCACTTCTGGTTTACATCACTTGACCCATTTGGTAACTACCTTGGGAGCAAGGTCCTATACCTTGTGGTATGGCCCTTCAACTGAATCCAAATTCTGTTAGAGCACATAGCTGATCAGCTTCAGGAAGCAGAACCATGTGAGCATGGACAGAATTAGCCCTGGTGGCAGGTGAGATGGAGCAAACATGATGATTCAAGACACAGCCTAGATGCTGAAAGAACTGAAAAGCTTTATCTGATACTGCCAATAGAGGATCAGGTTAGTATAATAACAACTACTATGTGGATTTCTGTGAAAGTTGTTGTAAGAATTAAGTAAGTTAATATATAGGAAATTCTTGTAAGCTCATAGTAAGTGCCTAATAAATCTTAAATATAAATCTAATATTTTATTATATTCTTATCACTTCACAACATATTTTTCTAAATATAGTCTCATTTAGTTCTTATAACATTCTTTTCAAGCAGTGTTTTTCTCATCTTACTTTACATCTTCTGAATATGAAGCTTACAGAAATTAAATGTTGTAGCAACTTAATAGTTAGTGTTTTCATGTGCACAGGCCATAGAACTGAGGACTAAGCTTTACGTGACTTGCCCAGCATCATGGAGCTATTAAGGAACTATGGCACGACTAGAACACAGAATATGTACCTCTTAGTCAAGAATGATCCAGTCACATCATGCTACCTTTTCCCAATTATGTGTAAAACTACAAATATTTTACTAATATATTTAAGTATACTGGTTTCCTTTTTAGGCTTCTAAGAAACACAAAAAATAAAGTGGTACAACAGGTCATAAAAATTTATTTCTAAAGTCCGGAATTTGCTGAGGTTTCTATTGGCATTAACATACTAAACATTTCTGGGAACAAAATGGAAACCATCTTATTGGCTCATACATGTTTTACTGATTCATAAGTGTTTTTTCATCTTTACATTGATGAAGTGGTTCAGGCCTGGTCCCTTTCCTCCTGCTCAAGTTCATCTGTTCATGCATTAATGACTCTGTCTATGCCCCAAAGAGCAGGTAGTTTAGAGGGGGAGATAGATAAGTACACAGTTATAAAACAATGTGATAAATGCTAAAATGAGTGTAATTGTGGGTGCTTTGGATGGTCAAAGTTTGTTATAAGACATTAGTAATGAACACCCCATTTTATAGTGATAAGAATTTTATTAATTTTAAAGCATCCCTTTAAAATATAAATCTAGTTCTGGATAATTTGAACCATATATTTTTTTCATTGAACCATTATGTAGTGGTGACAGAGCATTAACCAAAGAAAGTTCCTCCCAGGTAGGAAAAGCAAGTAGAAGCTCCTCATTGCTAAAGCAGAAGGATGATTTACAGCAGATGAATCCATGGAGAGAATATTACATGAGTTCCTAAAAGGAACCCACAATTTCCAACACCCTAGGTATTGATGAAAGTGGAAATTGGAGTGATAAAACTCCTTGAAAGAAACAGGAAAATCTAATAATATCTAGTCTGCTGCTCCTGACCACATGCAGCAAGGCTTAGGAGCAGTAAAGAAGCAGGGGCAGAGGAAAGGGTCTAGAAATAAGTACTCGGGGCTACTCCCTCTTTGGCCATGGTCAACATGCCGTGTACAGTAGCCCCAGGAGTCCTGTGGGCCCTGTCAGCAGGGTATAGAGCTGCAAAGAGGGCTGCCAGTGGAACTTATCAGAGGAATTGAAGCAGCATGAGTTGGCCACAGAGCAGGGTCCATGGCAGGAATTTTGGCAGTGGTTGTCAACTCCAAAAATAGGGAATTAGTCATTCCTTGGCAAACAACAACAGGAGTTCTCCAGGGACGAGATTACACCTCTCCACATTAGAGTAAACCAGAGCATTTCCTCGTAGGCCTCCCTTTGTGACTGTGAACATACACTGGAGAGGTAACCTTTATATAGTCACCACCTTGGAAAAGAGGCAAGTGAGGAAAAAAAATGAACAAACTCACCACTAATCTTATACTGAACAGTGAAAAATTAAAAGCCTTTCCTCTAAGAACTGAAACAAGAAAAGAATGCCCACTTTCTCCACTCTTATTCTTCAAAGTACTGGAAATCCTAGTTAGAGCAATTAGGCAAGATAAAGCAATAAAGGCATCCAGATAGATAAAGAGGACATCATGTTTTTCCTCTTTGTAGATGACATAATCTTACATAAAGAAAAACCTAAAGACTCCACCAAAAACCTCTTAGAACTGATAAATAAGTTCATTAAGATTGCAGTATACAAAATCAATATACAAAACTCAATAGCATTTCTATACAGTAATAATAAACTAGCTGAAAAAGAAATCAAAGAAACAATCCCATTTATAATTGCTACTAAAAAAATCTAGAAATAAATTTACAAAGGAGGTTAAAGATCTCTACAATGAAAACTACAAAACACTGATGAAAAAAAATTAGAGGCCACAAAATATGAAAAGACATTTGAACCTCCTAGATTGAAAAAAATTAATATTGTTAAAATGACAATGCCACCCAATCTAGAGAATCAAAGTACCAATTACATTATTCACAGAAGTGGAAAAAGAATCCTAAACTTCACGATAAACCACAAAAGACCCTGAGTAGTTAAAGCAATACTGGACAAAAAGAACAAAGCCTGAGGAATCACACTTGCTGACTTCAAAAATAATACAAAGTTATAATAACCAAAACAGCATGGTATTAGTATAAAAAGAGATGCATGAGTCAATGCAATGGCATATGGAACTCATAAATAGGCCAGGTGCAGTTGCTCACACCTGTAATCCCAGCATTTTGGGAGGCCAGGGTGGGCGGATCACCTATGGTCAGGCGTTTGAAACCAGACTAGCCAACATGGTGAAACCCTGCCTCTACTAAAAATACAAAAATTAGCCAGGTGCGGGGGTGGGCACCTGTAATCCCAGCTACTTGGGAGGCTGAGGCAGGAGAATTGCTTGAACCCAGGAGGTGGAGGTTGCAGTGAGCCAAGATTATGCCATTGCACTTCAGCCTGGGTGACACAGCAAGACTGCATCTCAAAAACAAACAAACAAACAACCTATAAATAAATCCATGTATTTACAGCCAACTGATTTTCAACAAACATGCCAAGAACATACATTGGGGAAAGAACACTCTCTTCAACAAATGGTGCTGGACAAACAGGACATTCACATGTAGAAGAATAAAATTAGACCTCCATCTCTCATTGTATATGAAATAAACTAAAAGTGGTTTAAGGACTTTAATGTTTGACCTGAAACTATAAAACTACTAGGAGGAAACACAGGGAAAATGTTTCAGGACATTTGTCTAGGCAAAGATTTGATGAGTAAGATTTAAAAAGCACAAGTGAAAATTACAAAAATAGACAAATAGAAATATATCAAACTACAAAGTTTCTGCCCAGAAAATGAAACAATCAACAGTGGGAAGACGACCTGTAAAATGGGAGAAAATATTTCCAAACTATTCGTATGACAAAGGACTAATATTCAGAATATACAAGAAACTCAAATAACTCAACATTAATAATAGATAATCTGATTAAAAAGTGGATGAAGTCAAAAGAGGTCATACAGGTGACCAAGAAGTATATGAGAAACAATGCTGAACATCACAAATCATCAGAGAAATGCAAATCAAAATCACTATGATATATCATCTCATCCTCGTTATGATGGCTATTATAAGAGATAAAAAATAACAAGCCCTTGCTAGGATGCAGACAAAACGAAATTCTTATACATTGTTGGTGAGAATGTAAATTAGTACAGCCTCTATGGAAAGCAGTACGGAGATTTCTCTAAAAACATCAAATAGAACTACATGATCCAGCCATTTTGCTACCGGGTATTTATACAAAGGAAATCAGTATATTGAAGAGATGCCTGCACTCCACTGCAGTGTTTATTGCAGCACTAGTCACAATAGCCTAGATATACAATCAACCTAAATGTCCACCGCCAGCTGAATGGATATAGAAAATGTGGTATATGTACACAATAGAATGCTACTGAGCCATTAAAATATGAAGCCCTGTCATTCACAGCAACATGGATGAGCCTGGAGGACATGATGTTAAGCGAAATAAGTCAGGCATGGAAAGACAAATACCATCCACTTTCACTCATATGTGGGAGCTTAAAAAAATGAGTTCATAGAAGTAGAGAATAGAATTCTGGTTATTACAGGCTGTGAGGTAGTGGGGAAGAAAAAGAGGGAGAGATTGGTTGATGGGCACGGAATTACAGTTAAATAGAAATAATAAGTTCTAGTGACAGTACTGTAGAGTAAATATGGTTCATAATAATTTATTATATATTTTCAATAGCTAGAAGACAAGATTTTGAATGTTTATGACAAAAAGAAATGATAAATATTTCAGTTGATGGATATTCTAATTACCCTGATTTTATCATTATTCATTGTGTACATGTATAGAAATATTACTGTGTCTCCTACAAACATGCAATTATTATGTGTCAATGAAAAAGAAAAGAAAAAATATATACTTTTTTTTAGGAATTACACTTTCAAGCTCTGAGATAATATTTTTCCATGTACCATATCTTTTAAAATTTACAATAAGCCTAAGAGGTAGGTAGAAATTTTATCCCCAATGTATAGATGAGAAAGCTAAGTTATCATTAAAATGTTAATTGCCCATGTTCCTTTAGGTGCCAGGTCTCCTATTTGAACCCAGACAAATCAATTCTAACATCCATGATTTTGGCCACATCGTCATGCCTGGCTCTCATGCTTCCTGATTCTGCATTGAGGCAATTTTAAGAATGAGGAAAAAAAGACGTAACTAATGTAGGTATTCAGTGCCCAGTTTTTTCCATGAATGGGTTGCTCACAATAAACGTCTGTGGAACTTGCCTATGTAGCAAAAACTTAATTGAGTGGCTGCTGGGCAACCCAAGCCAGCTGCTGGGAAATTGTGCCCTTGTTAACAGAATCAAGTCCCTTTTTTATTCCTGTCAACAGTTTTGGGGATTTCTATATTCTAAGTTGATTCTGCATTTAATGTATAATTGCAATACAAGATTGAAAATTCTGTTTACAATGTAATTCTAAAGTAGTTTATACTCTTGCATTATTGAAATGGCTTGCTTGAAACAGCTCACTACACCCAGAAAAGCCTTCTTAGCTAAGTAGGAGGACTTCCAAGTCCATTCTTTACAAAATGCTACAGCCAGATGAAGTATATCCTGTTGCTGGCTGATTTTTTTTAAACTAGTAATTTATTTTAAACTTTTCAGGTTAAGGCAATTATTCCTTCCTGTTCATTGGCATAATATTTTGGGGGTGCATTTATAAGTTTATTAATGAAAATCACTCATCGATTGAGGACAACAGTAGAAAGTAAAAGTATGTCATAAACTAGGAAGTTTTCCAAATGCAAGTTTTTATTATTCTTCAAAAACAATACCAATAGTTGGTGCTGTTAAAATAATATTTACAATCTTTGCTGGGATAAATTTCCCGACTTTAAGATACACCTTGTGGACATTAATAATATGAATATTCTGTAGTCTTTGCTAGTTTCCTTTCTCCTTAAGATTAATTTCTATGAAAGAACATCGTTTTAGCCTTCGAATTTCAACTAACATTTCAGGGTAACCTAGGGTTTATAGGACACCATGCTAAGCACTCAAAAAAAAAATGTAAAGTTATAAAACATAGTCCCTTCCCTTTAGATCACTAATGTACGCCAGGGAAGATTACCTGATGTATTTGAAAGAAGTAGAAAAAGTTCACTTCCAGCTCTAGTACTAGTGATATGACTTTCTACATTATTTAACCTGAGCCTCAGTTTATTAATCAATAAAGTGAGGTTCATAATATTTGTTTTGAAAATTTTTATGAGGCTTACATGAGATAATTTATGTAAAAGCCAGCACAATATCAAACAGAGTAGTGTTTATACATGCTAGGAATGTTTATGATGGTGAATAAACACACACACACACACACATAAAAAGAAAATACCACATATTTTCAATGGCTGCGTCAAAACAAAAGCTAATTTCAGGTTTGAGTATTTAAATATATTTATGCTTAAAAATATTAACCATAAGCTTTAATATGTTTAACTTGCCAAAAAAAAACCCAATAATATTCCTGAATAAAAAATCTGGCTGGGGTGTAAATCAATACCTCCAACTTTAATTTACTCAGTTAACCAGAAATTAACCTAATTGCATACCTGAGAGTTTGAGGAATGAAAATGGAAAAGAGTGGGGTAGGTCTCCTGCTATTCACAAAGATGGAAAATCATAGGAAGTGGTAACCAATGGCCCTAGAAAAGAGGTTTGGTTTCAGAGAGCTCCGACTTACACTCTGATTCTTTTTAGCTGTGTGATGGCAAATAATGAAACATTTCTTCCTCAGCTTTTTCATCTTAAAAAGGATATATTGTGTGTAAAATTGGTTATCACATAACCTGCGAGAGTAATTGCTCAAGAAAAATGAAGTTATTATTCTTTTAGCTATTTTTTAAAGTATGAATTGAATTAAGATTTGGTTTGCATTTCTGACCATGAAGCATCAGTACAAAGAAATTGTTGGGTCTAATATGTTGAGGAGCTCAGGTCACCGATAGATTGTTATAGAAAACTAGATTGTTTGCTAAAAAGGATGCTCTCATGAAATTACCCACAGAAGTAGTTAGGGAAGATTCCACACTGGAAAGAAGCTGCAGTTAATTTTCATGCTGTGTTTCATGTCACTATAAAAGTCACATGAATTACCCGTGGTCACTGTAAAACGCGAATAATAAGACCCAAGAATGTCCAGCAGTGAATGGAGCACAGATTTTCTATTGAGTAACACTACCCAGCTTCAGGAAGAGCTGAAGAAAAAGCCCGTATTTGCTCTCAAATTCCCCAGGGTAGGCCAGTATGTGGAAGGTTGAAGTTTCTTAATTGAGAAACTGTAAAATTGTAATTTCACAGTGTTATGTGTTCATATTGCATTGTGCCTTTTTCAGATAAATTTTGATTGACCTAGAAGATTCTATCCAGAAATGTTTATCGCATACATATACAGATGCATACTCACATACACAGAAACACACATACACATATATATTTATATACAAATATATATATTTTAATATCTCAGATATGAAATTACAAACTCAACCATTTAATTTGTAAACTTGTGGTAGGCAGAATTCTAAGATGACCCATGATGATCCTCACCCTTGTATAATCCCCTCCCAATGAGTGTGGGTGGGATCTGTGAATATGATTAAATAGCCCTCCCATTATTATTTCACTTTATATGGCAAAGGGATTTTTCTGATGTAATCAAGTTTCCCCGTTACTAGAATTCACTGAAAGGATGATTATCCAGGCAAGCCTGACCTAATCACATGAGCCCTTTAAATCTGGGTCTACGGTCAGAAATAGAGAAGATCAGAGATTCAAAGCAGCAGAGATATTCTCTCGCTGGCTTTGAAGGAGTAACTGTCATGTTGTGGGGAGGGCCACATGGCAAGGAATGGCAGCAGCCTCTAGAAACTAAGAAAAACCCCTGACCGGAGGTAAGAATTCTGCCAAGAACCTAAATAAAATTGGAAGCTGACCCTGACCCTCAAACAAAATAGTAGCCCTAGCCAGCACCTGATTTCAGCCATGCAGGTCCTGAGCAGAGAAGCTAGTGAAACCGTTGCAGACTTAATTTGCAGAAAATGTGAGATAATAATTTTGTATTGTTCTAAGCCACTAAGATTTTAATAATATGTTATGCAGCAATAGAAAATTAATACAAAGCCTAAGACAAAGAACTGCAGATGTTCTATCTTGAATTTCATGTTTAAAGAC
The DNA here is from genome assembly GCF_006542625.1 of Nomascus leucogenys. Taxonomy (NCBI): domain Eukaryota; kingdom Metazoa; phylum Chordata; class Mammalia; order Primates; family Hylobatidae; genus Nomascus; species Nomascus leucogenys. The sequence continues at coordinate 82,587,386 of NC_044395.1, read as the reverse complement.
ATGAATAGGTTCAAATGTGACACAACTGAGCATTTTTATGCACATTGTACATTTTGAGTTAGAACATAATGAATCTCTTGTGCAGTTAATAAGCCAGGACCTCAAAAACATGCATGAATGTGAAACAAGCTTAGCTGCTTCCCTGAAAAAAGCTAACATTTTAGTGGGTAAGAGAGACATATTCAGGAATTAAACAATATAAGAAGTCAACAATGAAGGTAGGGCCCAAAAAGAGCTAAATACATGCTAAGGATGCAGAGTTCCATTTTCCCAGCTCTTATTTGAAACATTGGCTTTACAGTATAGAAGAGAGGCTTTAAAATTCAGGTCCACAGACATCAGGACTATTAGAAGCTCCTCTTCTGGGCTTTACTTTGATTACAGCAGAAATCAGTTATACCACATTTCAATTTAGAAAAAGTACAGTTGGGTTCCAACTTTTGGGATTTTATCCAATAAATTCATTATTGGTTTGAAATGTCAAAAGTAATTGATTGTTTCTTTACCTTTCAGGGTCACATTGAAAGCTCAAATGCAACAGAATCTGACGCAACAGAAAAAATACATATATATATTATATACATAATATATATAATATTTAAAAAGCACTGCCATAGAAAAATAACTAAATGTTATAAGGAGTCATATGCAGAGGATGCTGCTCTAATGTCTGAAACTCATTTTTTAACTCTCCTTATTTGCAGTGGACTCTAATTATGATGCCCATGAATGACAGGCATTCTTGAAAGAAGGGTAGAAAATGGCAGTAAAATCCAATCCTGCACTAATGGGAGCAATGCATATTTAACGTTCTCCCCAACACCATTAATTTCCAAATCCCAAAGTTGCAGTAACTTATGGTAATTATTCTATAGTTTAGTGCTGCTTTTGGCAGAGTAGTCCTCCCGACTTCCTTTACCAGGGTGAAAATAGAGAGATGCCTAACAATCCTGCTTGAGAGTGTGCATTTAACTGAGAATGAATTAAATTTTCATGCCAAGAAAGGAAACTAACAGCAATTCATTTGAAAATTCTCATTTCTAAGTAAGGTATGATTTGGAAGATGCAAATCTTTTTTTTACCTGTTTGTGAAGACAAGGTCAAGAAGCCAGCTCATTAATTAATTGATTATTTCATAGTTCCATCCATTTATACATAGAACATCTGCTGAGGACCAACTATGCTGCTTGAGAACACAAATATGGCTAATATATGCTTCCTGTCATAAAGGTTTCTCAATTAAGAGGAAGATAATTATGTGCCCAAATTACTTAGACCCAAAGTGACAGGTGCTATAAGAGATTTGTGGCCATAGGAGAGGTATACCTGATTCAGGCTGGGAATAGAAAGAAGGGCTATTTTGTGTAGAAAGTGCTAAATAGGAGGTTTCCTAGTAACCTAGAAAACCCAGGTACAATTGTTAATATCGGAAGAAGATTACCAAATTATTCTACAAAGATTTCAAATATTTTAGAGTTTATTTATTACAAATTAATGTGCTAAATTGTGCATCTTTCTAGTCTAGTCCTAAAGCAGGATTTATTGACTAGTCATCTTTTTAATCAAATAGTTTATATAACGTGAAGCAAAAGTTATTTAAAATCATTCTCTTGTCTCCTTTTGTAACTTTGCTCGTGAAGACATTTTTCAAATTATTATTCAGTATCTCTTACCCTAAAACGTATGAAGAAACTCTTTTATTTTAATGCTACTAATGAGTTTATCAACAGATTAAGAGAGGAACTTCTCACTGTCAGACACAAAGAAGTATATTACCCTTTTGCCTTGGTTACCCGGAAGCTTAAAGATACACTTTTATTAAAACTCAACTTGTTCTCATTACACATAGAAAAATAACCTCATCACAACATAATTCTTTTTAATGGCACCAGACAATATCTGTGTTGTGTTAATTGCTTCAAATCTTCTGATGTAGGCAGAGCCTAATAACAAAAAAGTTGTATGTATATTCTCTTTAAATACATATCATATGTTACATATGTTTATATATGAATATATTATATAAGTACACAGTCAGCTCTCCACATCCTCATGTTTGGAATCTGTGGATTCAACCAACCACATATCAATAATATTTTTAAAATAATAATGTAACCATAAAAAGCAATATAAACTTAAAAATATGGCATAACAACTATTTACACAGCATTTACATTGTATTAGGTATTATAAGAAATCTACAGATGATTGTATATTTTATATGCTAGACTATATGCAAATATTACATCATTTTATATGTGACTTGCGCATCCTCAAATTTTGGTATTTACAGGGATCACAGAACCAGTCCCTCATACATACTGTGGAACAACTGTATGTATATGTGTTTGTATATATGTGTATAATTATATATAAAGTTACATGTGAAATTATGTATATAAATCTTATATAAATACATGTATACGTGTGTGTATATATATATTCTCTAAGACAGATAATTCAAATTAATAAAATTTGGCTTAAACACTTTAAAAGGTTTTAAGCCTCATGCCAAGACTGTTTTTGAAAAAAATTAGAAGTTTTTATCAAATAAGATTTTACTTAAATCCTCAAAAATATTCTTGTACCCATGTTTCTACTAATCTGCATAGCAAAGCCAAAGGATCCAAGATTTTCCACTTAGTGGATAAACTGACAGATGATGGATGGATGGATAGATGGAATGATGGACTAATTGTTTTATTCATTTAGTAATTAATACAACAAATATTGAATATTCATTTTTACATTTAGAAAAATTAAAAATAATAGAGCCTCTGCCTTGCCTTTAAAGAGCTCCCTATATAGTGGAACAGGTAAATGTAGAAAGAGATAAAATGCAATTAACTATTTTAAATGCAAAATGGACAACATACAATGTGAGCACAGAAGGGGAAATATTAATAGTTAACAATTAACTCACTACTAGATGCCATAATAATAGTTATGATTTGATGTACTTTTACTATTAATCAAGTCTAAATGCTTTACTTGAATTAATCTCATATAATCTATACAACAATCTCTGAAATTAGCTAAAGAAATTAAATTTATCTTTTCATTCTTAATATTGTTGATTTATAAATTTATTTTTGTCCATTTTAGTTATTTCATTTAGCATTTTTCTAAAGAACTAATTATAATGTTTGATTGTATTGTCTTCTGCTGTGTTTTTGCCTGTTTTTTAAATTCTACTTTTTGTTCATTATCTTTTTCTTCTATTTATTTAAACTTAATATGCTGTTCTTGTCCCTTTTTAGTTTAAAAGATTAGCGACTTTTTTTTTTTTGAGATGGAATCTCGCTCTGTTGCCCAGGCTGGAGTGCAGTGGCGTGATCTCGGCTCACTGCAAGGTCCGCCTCCCGGGTTCGCACCATTCTCCTGCCTCAGCCTCCGGAGTAGCTGGGAGTACAGGCGCCCGCCACCACGCCTGGCTAATTTTTTTGTATTTTTAGTAGAGACGGGGTTTCACCATGTTAGCCAGGATGGTCTTGATCTTCTGACCTCGTGATCCGCCCACCTCAGCCTCCCAAAGTGCTGAGATTACAGGTGTGAGCCACCGCACCCAGCGTGACTTGTTTTCTAATATGTGAATTTAAGATTATATGCTTTTCTTATAAATATTGCTTTGGTTACATTCCAAAATTTTTGTACAGAATGTATTTACTGTTTCAATGATCTCAATTTTTTATAATTTTCATTATATTTTGGGGACTATGAATTACTTAGAAGTGTATGTGACATTTTTCTTTACATTTCTAAATATGTTTTTTTCGAATTGATTTTCACTTGAATAGCATTTTTTTGGTCACAGCACTTAGTTAATAATAATATTGATTTTTTAGTTTGTCTTGAGACTTCCTTTTAGGAAGTCTCTAGGCTCTAATACATGATACATGTGTCACTACTAGGCTCTAATACGTGATAAATTTTGAAAATGTTCCATATGAACTTAAAACGTGTTTGTACAGATGATAGTGTTCATGAGAAAGATCTTTGTTTTATTCACAACCATAAAGTGCCTCAGATACACAAGGCTTTTAAAATATACATAACTCTAATAAATTCACTAATTGCTACATGTATACATTTATTATGATATATTTTAAAAGTGTAAAGTTCATCAATACTTTTTCCTCCTGCCCCAAAAATATAAGCACCCAAAACTTTACTTACATTTTCCTGCTTTCATTTTATAGTTGCCTAGTACTTTAGTTCAACTTTATTTTTACTTTATATTTTTATTTATGTGTATATTTAATTTTCACTCTTTTATTAAAGCCCAAGGCTCCAATTTTTATTTTATGCTTGTTTGTTTCTCATCACCAAATTGTACACAAATGTAAATCAATATATAACTACTGGGTGAGATTTATTTTGTTTTCACTATATAGTTTGTAGATTTATTTCATGACTATATGTGAATAAATCAAGTTTATATGCTAAATTTATGGACTTTTATGTTTATCCATTTTAAATCAACTTTTTTCTTAAAATATTCCATGCAGATAGTTTAAAAAGTTAAATAAACATAAGCTTATAAAAAATATAGCTGTTCCTGTCACTCTACTACTCTCGCCTTTGGAAATTCACCTCCCATCCATTTCTTCTCTTATTTACCTTTAAAATTGTGAGTGCACACACACACACACACACACACACACACACACACACACTCATCTTTTAAATATTTAAATGTATTGATTGACACAGTACTATGATGTAAAAGGTAAAAATCTTTTACCTTTCTTATACTTTTCACTCTTCTTCTTTGTCCTTTTCAATATGATCATACCATAATTATTAAATATAGTGTTTAAGTATTATGACTATAAATATTTTTGCTCATAAAACAATTTCCCTTTTTTGAATGTCATTGATTATTTTTTGGCATTAATAACTTTTAACTTTCTTGTATCTCTTGACAAATACCTTTATATTTTCCAGTGATTCTGTAAAACACTTTCAATGCAATCCTGCATGGTGTCAAAGTTATCAGATAAAATAGCGGCTCAGCTAGGAAAAAAAACACTTCAATTGCTCTATTTCCCTGCTACAAAAGTGACCTTTTCTACCTTTATAGTTAAAGGATATTTTGGCTGGGCATTTGGATTCTAGGTTGAGAAATACTTTTCTATCCAAATTTTTAAAATATACCTATATTATCTTTAATTAGATAAATCATTGCATTAAAAATTCAAACATGGCCAGGTGTGGTGGTTCACACCTGTAATCTCAGCACTTTAGGAGGCCAATGGGGGGTGGATAATTTGAGGTCAGGAGTCCGAGACCAGCCTGGCTAACATGGTGAAACGCTGTCTCTACCAAAAAATACAAAAATTAGTTGGGTATGGTGGCAATCACCTGTAATCTCAGCTACTCGGGAGGCTGAGGTGGGAGAATCGCTTGAACCCAGGAGACGGAGGTTACAGTGAACAAAGATGGTGCCACTGCACTGCAGCCTGAGTGACAAAATGAGACCCTGTCTAAAAATAATAATAATAATAAAGAATGTAGACATCATTCTTTTTTTCGGTGGTGGGGGGAGTCCTGTGAATCTATAAAATATTCTTCCACTAATACAAATTTGTGTTTTCTTTTCTTCTCGATCATCTTGGGTGACTCAATAGAGGTGAAGGGGTTATGGAAACATTTTGGTTAACTAAAATGTAAATAAACCCTGAGATAACAACGTAGAAAAAATATTGTTTTAATTACTGATAAATTAGAAATAGGAGATTGTGGCTTAGGTGTATGTGTGGCAACAATTGGCTTCATAATATTAGACTTAATTATTACACATATCTACATGCCTAGTCATAGGATGTGCTGGAAAAATGATGCAGCCACACACATTCCCTACTCGACAACTTTTAACACAGAACAGCAGATGAAAAGACAGGGCTCCCGGTGACAACCAATTTCCATAGAAAAAGGGAAGAGGAAGAGGTGATGCCATTGATGCCTAGATACTACTCCCAATTATACATTCAGAATTTACTCTCCTTCCCTGAAAAGACCGGTAAATGAGGCAGAAGAGAAAAACCTGAATGTCACATTAAATTTTTTCCTTAAATATGTGCATCAGGTTCCTAGGGCTGCTGCAACAGATTATCACAGAAATGATGACTTAAAACAAGAGAGATTTATTTTCTCACAGTTCTGGAGGCCAGAAGTCAGAAGTTGATGAGTTCATAGGGCTACATTCCCTCTGGTATTGTTTGAAGATGTCCTCCTAAGTTCATGTCTTACAAACATGATCCCCAATGTAACAGGATTAAGAAGTGAGACATTTAAGAAGTGATTAGGCCATTAGGGTTCTGCTGTCATTAATAGATTAATACTGTCATCACAAGAATTATATTATCACAAGAAAGGAAAACTTTGTAACCCCTTGCCCCTTCTCCTTGTCTTTTTCTTCCTCTCACTTTATTTCTATTTTTCCCTCTCTAGCCATTCTGCCTTTCACCATAGGATGACACAGCAAGAAGGCTCTTACAGGATGCCAGTCCCCCAATCTTAGAATTCTCAGCCTCCAGAACCATGAGCCAATAAATTTTTGTTCATTATAAGTTATCCAGTATCAGGTATTCTAGGTCAGGTACAGTGGCTCATGCCTGTAATCCCGGCACTATGGGGGAGGCCAAAGCAGATGGATCACTTGAGTTCAGGAGTTCAAAACCAGCCTGGCCAACATGGTGAAATCGCATCTCTACTAAAAACACAAAAATTAGCTGAGCATGGTAACACATGCCTGTAATCTCAGCTACTCAGGAGGCTGAAGCAGGAGAATCACTTGAACCTGGGAGGCGGAGGTTGCAGTGGGCTGAGATCGCACCATTGCACTCCAGGCTGGGCGACAGAGCAAGACTCCATCTAAAAAAAAAAAGAAGAAAGAAAGAAAGAAAAAAAAAGAAAAAAGAAAAGAAAAACTCCTTTTCTAGGAAAGCATTCAAGCCTGCTGCAGAAATTTGCGTAAGTAACAAGAAGCCAAATGTTACTTACCAAGACAATGGGGAAAATGTCTCCAGGGCATATGAGAGACCTTTGTGGCAGTTCCTCCCATCACAGGCCCAGAGGCCTAGGATGAAAAAATGGTTTCTTGGGCCAGGCCCAGGGCGCCTCTGCATGTGCAGACTAGGGACTTGGTGCCCTGCATCCCAGCCGCACCAGTCATGGCTAAAAGGCACTGAGGTACAGCTCAGGCCGGGGCTTCAGAAGGTGCAAGCCTCAAGTCTTGGCAGCTTCCACATGGTACTGGGCTTGCAGGTGCACAGAAGTCAAGAATTGAGGATTGGGAACCTCCATGTAGATTTCAGAGGATGTATAGTCGTTCAGGAAGAAGTTTGCTACAGGAGTTGGGCCCTCATGGAGAAGCTCTGCTAGGGCAGTGTGGAAGGAAAATGTGGAGTTGGAGTCCCCACATAGAGTCCCCATGGGGCATTGCCTAATGGGGCTGTGACAAGAAGGCCACTGTCCTCCAGACCCCAGAGTAATAGATCCACCAACAGCTTGCCCTGTGCACCTGGAAAAGCCACAGACACTTAACATCAACAATGAAGGCAGCTGGGAGAGGAGCTGTACCCTTCAAAGCCACAGAGGCAGAATAGCCCAAGGCCATGGGAGAACCACCTCTTGCAACAGCATGCCCTGGATGTGAGCCATGGAGTCAAAGGAGATCATTGTGGATCTTTAAAGTTTAATGGCTGCCCTATTGGATTTCAAATTTGCATAAAGCCTGTAGCCCCTTCATTTTGGCCAATTTCTCCCAGTTGGAATGGGTGTATTTAGCCAATGCCTGCACATCCATTGTATATAGGAAGTAACTAACTTGCTTTTGATTTTACAGGCTCAAAGGCAGAAAGGACTTGCCTTGTCTCAGATGGGACTTTGGACTTAGACTTTTGAGTTAATGCTGAAATGAGTTAACACTTTGGGAGACTGTTGGAAGGGCATGATTGTGTTTTGAATTGTGAGGATATGAGATTTGTGAGGGGCCAGGGGCAGAATAATATGATTTGGGTGTGTCCCCCTCCAAATCTCATCTTTAACTGTAGTTCCCATAATCCCTATGTGTTGTGGGAGGGACACTGTGGGAGGTAATTTAATCATGGGGGTGGTTACCTCCATGCTGTTCTCATGATAGTGAGTGAGTTCTCACAAGAGCTGATTTTGTAAGGGGTGCTTATGTTTTATAAGGGGTGCTTTCCCCTCTTTGTTCTGCACTTCTCCTTGCTGCTGCCAGGTGAAGGACATGTTTGCTTCCCCTTTCAGCACAATTGTAAGTTTCCTAAGGACTTCCCATTCATTCAGAACTGTGAGTCAATTAAACCATTTTTCTTTATAAATTACCCAGTCTCCAATATGTCTGACCCAAGGGTACTCTTATCTGCTAGCCTCTTACAGAGTTTCTGCCTGGCCACATCTGCTTGCAGCACAGCTTCATATGCCCAACTAGGGTACATCTCAGCGGATACTATCATAGTTCTTTCACCAGCAGCCCTCATTTAACCATCAAAGAGCTTTTGCAGAGGGGCCTCTGCCAGTGTCTACCTACCCACAGCCTCATTTTATTACTTTGCTGGCATGCACACATGCTGCAGACCCCACCATGCCACTACCCTACCACCAACCCACCTCTGCCAGCAAGCACACACAGATGAGGATCCAGCTGCCCTGGTGCCACAGGTACATGTGAGTGACTGTGGACCATAATACCACTGGCCCAGTGAAGCAAGTTTTCTGGCACTCCCCATCAGAGTATTGTTGCCAGTGGACTAGGAACACCTTGGGCCCTCCAGTGCAGCAGCTGCCTAACATTGAAGGGCCAGAGGACAAAGCTGTGAGCCTCGTCCCAGCCACCCAGTGATAAAGTACATAGCCCAGAAGTGCTAAGCTGAGCCTTGACCCCTGAAATCATCCAGAAAAAAAGCCAGTCAACTAAACCTAACTTATACCACAGCCAAACACTCAAGAGCATTGAAGAATACAAAGGCAAAAAGCCCTATCCAAAGGACAGCAACTTCAAGGATTAATGGAACAACAACCCACACAGAATGAGAAAGAAACAGCATAAAAACTCTGGCAACTCTAAAAGCCAGAGTGTCTTCTTGCCTCCAAATGGCAACACTAGATACTCAACAATGACTCTTAATCAGGCTGAAATGTCTGAAATGACAGACATAGAATTCAAAATCTTGATGCCAATAAAGATCATTGAGATTCAGAGAAAGTTTAAACCCAATCGAAGGAATCTAAGGAATCAACTAAAATGATTCAAGAGCTGAAAGACAAACTAGACATTTTAAGAAAAAAAAAACAAGTAGAGCTGATAGAGCTGAAAAACTCACTACAAGAAACAATTGGAAGTATTAACAGCAGAATACACAAAGCTGAGGAAAGAATCTCAGAGCTTGAAGACTGGTTTCAAATGAACTCAGTCAAATAAAAAGATAAAGAATTTTTAAAAATACACAAAACTTCACAGAAATACAAAATTATGTCAAGTGACCACACCTATGACTTACTGGCATCCATGAAAGGGAGGGAGAGAGAGGAGGCAACTTGGAAAACATGCTTGAGGATAGTATCCACCCAACCTCACTAGAGAGGTAGACACTAAAATTCAAGAAATGCAGAGAACTCCTGTGAGACGCTAGAAAAGATGACAATCCTAAATCATAGCCATCAGATTTTCTGAGGTTAATGTGAAAAATACATATAGTAAAGGCAACTAGAGATAAGTGGCATGTCATATACAAAGAGAACTCCATCAGACTAACAGCAGACCTTTCAGCAGCCAAATTGTACAATCCAGAAAAGATTGGGGGCCTATATTCAGCATTCTTAAATAAAGAAATTCCAACCAAGAATTTTATATGTAGCCAAACTAAGCTTTATAAACAAAGGAGAAATAAAATCCTTTTCAGAAAAGCCAATACTAAAGGAATTTGTTACAACCAGACCTGCTTTATGAGAGGACCTTACAGGAGTGCAAAACATGGAAATGAAAGACAGTTACTGGCTACCACAAAAACACACTTAAGTATATAAATTATTGACACTTTAAAGCAACTACTCAATCAAGTCTAGATAATAACTGGTGAACAACATAAGTACAGGATTAAATTCATATCTATGTATCTATCTATCTAGACAGGGTCTCATGGTTGCACAGGCTAGATTGCAGTGGTGCAACTTTGGCTCACTGCAACCTCCACCTCCTGGCTCAAATGTTTCTCAGGCCTCAGCCTCCTGAGTAGCTGGGATCACAGGCATGCACCACTATGCCTGACTAGTTTTTGTGTTTTGGGTAGAGATGAGGTTTTGCCATGTTGGCCAGGCTGGCCTTGAACTCGTGGCCTGAAGTGATCCACCTACATTGGCCTCCTAAAGTGCTAGGATTACAGACATGAGCCATCATGCCCGGCCTCACACAAATCAATATTAATCTTGAATGCAAACAGCATAAATGCCATCACATAAAAGATGCAGGGTGGCAAGTTGGATAAAGACACAAGATCCAGCTTTAGGCTGTCTTTAAGAGATCTATCTCACATGCAGTGATGCACCATGGGCTCAAAGTAAAGGGATAAAGAAAGATCTGTGAAGCAAATGGAAAACAAAGAAGAGTGGGGATTGCTATTCTTATTTCAGACAAAACAGACCTTAAAGCAACAATAATCAAAAAGAACCAAGAAGGGCATTATATAATGATAAAGGGTTCATTTCAATAAGAAAATATATATGCACCCACCACTAGAGCACCCAGATTCATAAATCAAGTTCTTACAGACTTACAAAGAAATTTAGATAATCACACAATAATAGTGGGAGACATCAACACCTTATTGGCTGTATTAGACAGATTTTTTTTTTTTTTTTTTGAGACACAGTCTCTCTCTCTGTTGCCCAGGCTGGAGTGCAGTGGCGTGATCTCAGCTCACTGCAAGCTCCGCCTCCTGAGTTCACGCCATTCTTCTGCCTCAGCTTCCCGAGTAGCTGGGACTACAGGTGCCCACCACCACGCCCAACTAATTTTTTGTATTTTTAGTAGAGATGGGGTTTCACCGTGTTAGCCAGGATATTAGACAGATTATCGAGGCAGAAGACTAACAAAGATATTCGAGACCTAAACTTGACACATGGCCAAGTGGACCTAACAGACATCTATAGAGCGTTCTACCCAACAACAACAAAATATACATTATTCTCATCCGCACAGGGTACATACTCCAATATTAACTACATGCTCCACCATAAAGCAATTCTGACCAATATCCCTGATGAACACTGATGCAAAAATCCTCAGCAAAATACTAGTAAATCAAATTGAGCAGCACATCAAAAAACTAATTCACCTGATTGATATGGTTTGGCTGTGTCCCCACCCAAATCTTATTTTGAATTGTAGCTTCCATATTCCCCATATGTCATGGGAGGGATCAAATGGGAGGTAATTGAATCATGGGGATGGGCTTTTCCAGTTCTGTTCTCATGACAGTGAGTAAGTCTCATGAGATCAAACAGTTTTATAAAAGGCAGTTCCCCTGCAAACACTCTCTTTCCTGCCACCATGTAGGACGTGCCTTTGCTCCTTCTTCACCTTCTGCCATGATTGTGAGACCTCCCCAGCCGTGTGGAACTGTGAGTCCATTAAACGTCTTTTTCTTTATAAATTATGCAGTCTCAGGTATGTCTTTATCAGCAATATGAGAACAGACTAATACAATGATCAAGTAAGCTTTCTTCCTGGGATGCAAGGTTGGTACAACATACACAGATCAACAAATGTGATTCATGACATAAGCAAAATTAAAAAAAAACATAATTATCTCAATAGATACAGAAAAGTCTTTCAATAAAATTCAACATTCCTTCATGTTAAAAACCTTCAAGAAATGTGGCATAGAAGGAATATTCCCAAAATAAGAACCACCTATGAACAATTCACATCCAACATCAAACTGAAAAAACAAAAGCTGAAAGCATTCCACTTGAGAAGCAGAACAAGACAAGGATGCCCACACTCACCACTCCTATTCAACATTGTTCTGGAAGTCCTAGCCAAAGCAATCAAGCAAGAGAAAGAAACAAAAGGCATCCAAATAGAAACAGATCATTAAACTATCTCTCTTTGCAGATGATATGATTCTATACCTAGAAAACACCATAGTCTCTACTCAAAGCCTCCTAGATCTGATAAACTTCAGCAAGGTTTCAGGATGCTAAATCGATGCACAAAAATCAGTATTATTTCTACATACCAATAATGTCCAAGCTAAGAGTCAAATAAAACATGCGATCGCATTCACAATAGCCACACACACACAAACCTAGGAATACAGCTAACTAGGGAAGTAAAAGATATTTACAACAAACATTACAAAACACTAGTAAAAGAAATCAGAGATGACACAAACAAGTGGAAAAAACATTCCATATTCTTGGATAGAAACAATCAATATTATTAAAATGCCCATACTGCCCAAAGCAATTTACAGTTTGAATGCTGTTTGTATCAAACTACCAATGTCATTTTTCACAATTAGAGAAAACTCTTCTAAAATTAATATGGAACCAAAAAAGAGATGGATAGCCAAATCAATCTTAAGCAAAAAGAACAAAGCCAGAGGCATCACACTACCTGACATTAAACTAGACTACAAGGCTACGGTAACAAAAACCACATGATACTGATACAAATACAGGCACATAGACCAAAAAACAGATTACAGAACTCAGAAATAAAGCTGCACATGTACAACCACTTGATCTTCAACAAAGTCAACAATAATAAGTAATGGGGGAAGAACTCTTTATTCAATAAAGTGTGCTGGGATAATTGGCCAGCCATATGCAGAAGATTGAAACTGGATGCTTACCTTTCACCATATACAAAAATAAACTTACAATAAATTAAAACTTAAATGTAAGACCTCAAACTATAAAAACCCTGGAAGAAGACCTAGGAAATACCATTTTGAACATAAGCCCAGGCAAAGATTTCATGATGAAGACTCCAAAAGCAACTGCAACTGCAACAAAAATTGACAAGTGGGACCTAAGTAAACTAAGGAGCTTCTCCACAGAAAAAGAAACTATCAACAGACTGAACAGACAACCTACAGAACGGGAGAAGATATTTGCGAACTATGCATTCAACAAG